>NC_082683.1:149335234-150008892 GCF_949987515.2 Delphinus delphis
GCTCAGTTTTCCCTGTTCTCAAGTGAGAACAGGAAAACTTGCCACTCCTTTCTGACCAGAGGGCTTCAAGGCAAAATTGAGAGTTCCTTTGCATGAATGAATCTTGACAAGTCAGATGTCACCTTTACTGGCAGGACAGTCCTTTGAGTGAGACACACCCATTTTAGGGTTTGATAGATTGTAAACTTCCTTGAATTGTGCCACTTACCCACTCACACTTGGGCACCTCCGGGTACCACGTTCTGTTTTCTGAACAAGTGATATTTTGGGAACCAACCAAACCATAACGAGAGTCACACTGGACAGTGACAGTTTCAGGTTCAACATATCCATCCTTATCCACAGATAACCTTCCATGTTCTATCTCTGGTTTCAGACACAAAGCTGAAATGGAACATAATTTTAAGCAATCTGTAGATCTAAGAAAAAGATATGAGTCTACGGTACTACGAATGAACTATATTGAAGTCCTGCTAATTGTTTTACCTTTTCTTTCATCTTGAGAACAAAAATAATTTTCATTAACATATTTATTGAGCATTGGCTATGTATTAGACTTTGGGCTAGTACTTTATGTGATTATCTTATTTAAGTCTCACTATTTTATCTAGGAGAAAGTGAGATACAGAAAAGTTAAGTAACTTGCCCAAGGACATAACAATTTTAAATAGCATGACAGAATATAAAAAGGGCATGTGACCCTAAATCCTCATCTATCAAATCAACTACCTCTCGTATCTTGATCCCTATAAGATGCTGAATACAAGATTTTCCCTCTCGCCTATTATCCTCCCGTGTGCAATGGAAACAATGGTGGCAAATAATCCCTGCGGTTGTTGATGACAAAGTGATATTAAACTTGTGTGCATGTAACAATCAGACCTGATCTTGTCCCCTCTTGTCCCCACACAGCTGGCACACTAGGAGTCCCCCACTCACAACATGCCTATGTCCTGGGCTGGTGGTGCCCTGCACTGGCTGTGATGGAAATACCTGTGACCTCACCAGGACGCTTGCAATTATCCCATGGGAGTCGACATTCATGCTAGACCAACATTCCATGACAATTTTGCTATGGGCCACAACTACACTCAGATAAGATGTACCAACTGTAGAATATTTCTGGAAGTATACAAGAAACAAAGAATAGGGGCTGCCTCACAGAGGCTGAATTTTGCACCTGGGAGAAAGAAGTAGGAGAGATTAATGTTCCTGTTGTGCCCTCTGTACTTTTTGCTTTGGGTACTGTCAGAATATAGTAAGTATTTTAAATAAATCAAATCAAATCAAATATTTTTTTGCTGCCTCTGGCAGAGAAGAAACTGTGCTCTCAAGCCTTTCAGGATAGTTCCCCCACACACAAAGCTGAAGAGAGAGCTGGAGTTACCTTTACATTGAGGGGCTTCAGATGACCAGCCTGAAGAAGAGCAGGAGAGTTTGTTCTTTCCAACCAAGGTGTACCCTTCATCACATCTGTATGTAGCCTCAACACTTCTAAATAGAAGTAATGGATTGACTACTTCATGATGTCCATGGGCAATGACAGGAGGAGAATGGCAATCTTGAAGTGAGACATAAAAATCAAAGAGAGTCAGAATGTTGAATGCTTATATCAACACTTCCCAGAATCTGTGTGGTTTGTAGGAGGCTTCCTTCTGTCCTTCTATCTTCTCTGCCCATCTGTTCACTTAGCCAAACCCAGGACCTATGCTGCCCTTCTGTAGGCGTGAGGCTGGGGAACCTTAGAAAGGCTCCGATGGAATGACAAGCACTTAAGATTTGTTTCATTTTATTGACAATTCACTAAACTTGACACTATTTAGGAACCATTTTGGCATGAAGGCTGAATTCAGTCCAAAGTCTCATTGTACTAGTGGTACACTCCACTGATTTCAGGCTAAATGCAGAGATGTACATCTGGGAGAGACTGTAAAGATGCGAAATAAATCCACAATCTCTGACTCATTGCTCCCAATCAAGCCTGTCCATCCAACCCCCCAAGAATATACTTACTGTCTTCTAAAATATTTTAGAAAAGAGCTCATAGAAAGAATAAAAAAAGTGGATTGCAGGTTGGAATAATAGATGTGGCATGGTGCTGAGTACCTCTCTGAAAGGGAACACTGTCAGGTTCCACAAACAGTGCATGAGAAATTTAAATAGAACAGGGCACCAGGAAAGTCAGGTACAATATTAAACTGACAGGCTATAGTATCTACAAGTACTATCCTCAGATGCCTCCTTGAGGCATAGAAAACATGATGCTGACAATGAGATTCAAATGCTGGAGTTGCCATGGCACGTGGTAGAAAGAGAGATTAAGTGACTCAGAGAAGAGAGCATGCTGGAGTGGATGTACCACACACATGCTGGAAACCCCACCAAATGATTATGTTCCCTGGGAAAGCCTGGAGGATACAGGTACCAAGGTCAGAAGGAATATCCTAACAAGAAGAGCACCCATATCAAAGGCCAGAGCTGATGATGCGAAGAACATTAAAGAACAAATTTCACTCTTAGCAATCGCAGTCTGAGAGGTGCTTATATGCTTCAGAAGCTAAGTAAATGTAATCATCATAATGAGTGGCAAGTTAGAGAGACAACCAGAGGTGCCTGAGAGTTAGGAATACGGTTAATAGAACATGGCATTCATAAGGGTGAAAATAGATGAGCAGCCAACCAGATACGACTCAATTTGTACCATCGAAAGAAATTAAGGATGGATGATCAGGAGGCTGTTGGCATTTGGTCCAATAAAAAGTTATAATCCTTTGTTCAGTTTCTGGACCTGTGCCAGTTGTCAGGTCTGGAGATCATCGACTAAAGAAAAAAGACAGTTTCCAGAAGTAAAGATACTACAACACCTTGGGAAGTATACACAGCAATGAGTGCCCCAGTCTTCTAAGAGAACCTATGTCTATTTACATAGGTAACTGTGCACAGGTGAGAGGTGCACAGTAATCCAAGGATTATTGAACATAGAGCTTGAGTTGACATGGATACCTGGAACCATCATGGCCCCCCTATTAAGCCATTTGGTGGCCTTTTCCATTATCTTTTTTTTTTTTTTTTTTGTGGTACACAGGTCTCTCACTGTTGTGGCCTCTCCCGTTGCAGAGCACAGGCTCCGGACGTGCAGGCTCAGCAGCCATGGCTCACGAGCCTAGCCGCTCCGTGGCATGTGGGATCCTCCCAGACCGAGGCATGAACCTGTGTCCCCTGCATCAGCAGGCGGACTCTCAACCACCGCACCACCAGGGAAGCCCCATTATCTTTGAAAGTATAAACGGGATAGACAAAATGGGTCATTGGTACAACCTCCACATTGGTCCTTGGCCTATGGGGTTAGAGCTGTCTTATCCAAGAAGGCCAAGTACAAGACATTGATACTACCTATACCCTCCCCCTGGAGGCAAAGAAGGTAAGTTTTTTTAAAATATCATGTACTGAAGGGTAGGGGAGAAGGAGAAATTTGTGCCACTCTTAAAGAACTAAAGATGCAGGAGGGGTCATCATATCCCCATGTACTTCACCAGTGTGTCTACTACAAAAATTAGGATTCTGGAGAATTCCAGTAGGCTACTGAAAACCCAACAGCATTTTAGCCCCTATTGCAGCCACTGTACCAGATGTGGTATCTTTGCTAGAGCAGATTAATATGTCTTCGAGTAAGTGAGGCCACTGATTCAGCAGAGGCCTTCTTTTCCATCCCTATCAGAAAAGAAGGTCACAAACAGTTTGCATACACATGGAAGGTTCAAGATCAAATATCTGCATTTTAAGACCTTGGCTATGATAACTCACCAGTCCCTGTCATAATAGAGTCTGGAGATATCATGACCATGTGGACATCCACAGAATATCATATTGATACAGAACATCAATGGCATCATGTTAGTTCTACTGAATAAGCAAGAAGTAGATGGCATGATGATGTTCCAGAATATGGAAGATAGAGAAGGAAGAAAAGAAGTAAGCTCAGAAAGGCAGGTTCACTAGATGTGGGCAGGTTTTATACTGTAGGTGAAGCCATATGGACTAGAAGGAAGAGAAGAAAAAAGAATAAATACCAAGAAATAAAAGGTAATAATTGAACTGTCTAGCTTATCTTTTAGATGTGGGCTCTTTTCATTGATTCAGAAAAAAGAAGGAATCCAGGAAGTTCAAAAGAATGGGAACAAACAGTGGGGGAAAAGAGAAAGTTGGACTGAGGGGGCAGTATTTTTTAACAAACTTATCCACTCTTAAAATCATTCAGGGTATACGAACTTTTTTACCTAATGTGGGGGGTTTTTTTTCTTTGTTTTGATTTCATTTTTCCAACTGAATGAGGCTGTAGTAAAGGACTTTCACTGCAAGTTCATTTGTTGCATTCAAATTATACAAACAATGTTAAGGGTTAAAAAGTACCACACATAAAAAACATCAGCATCAAACAAAACACCAGCTTTACACATTTCCTAAATTCTAAATTTACATTATAAAAGCAAATTATGAAAAAGGCATGGTAGGGAATAAACAATGTCATACTTCCTCTTTCTCAATGGAAGTCACAACAGTTACTAATATTTATCACCCTGTGAAGTTCATTGTTCTAATTTCCATTATCCAAAGAGGGAGTCTGTCCTTAAGGCTATCCAAAACCCTATTATGCTGTGGTATTAGCAGCATCCTTGACACTGGGACAAAAGCCAAGCAGTTTGTTCTATGTTCAAGTTGTTGATCCATAAACAGCACAATAATACCAGGTTTCCTGGGAGGGTGCCCACATGCTTCAACCAGTGGGTTCCGAGATCAACATACTCACAGCTGATCAGGGTATAGGAACTTCTAGGTAAAAATGCAGAATAAGAGATTCTAGCATTGGAGCCTTTCTGCAGTTCACACACACTTCAGATGAACTAAGAGTAGATTTCCAAGAGAAGAAATCAAACTTAAATTTGATAATTTCACCTGCTTCTAGATTGTTCTTTAGTACTACTCCAACTCTTAACCTCCAAAAAGCGATGGGAAGAATGACATTCATCTCTAAGATCTGATTTTCTATCCTTTCATTCACTTAGCAGATTTTTTTTTTTTTTTTTTTTTTTACTAAAATCTTGTCTTTGTTCAGTCCACTTCCTCTTCCATCCAGGCCTTTCCAGCATAGGTGAGTCCTGCTGTTGATCACAGCTACTAGCCGCCAGGGTCTCTTGATGGTGTCTTAGCACTTTAGCAGTCTATCCAATACTTCTGAAGACTTTTCCATGTATCACCTTTCACCCATTTTGAGTTCTTAGTGGCAAGTTCTGGCATAACTCAGTGATGGGTAGAGACGAGTCTTTTCTTCTTACATGTATCACCAATAGGAGAAATTATGCCTTTGACAATTCTAATTTTCCTCTTCCATTCATGCAGTCCTTGGCCAGCTCAAACAACCCGAGGTGCGTGTTGATTATAGGATTAAAAAACCACAAGCAAGGAGAACCACTTCTGTCTTCTCTGAATTTTCCATGCTAAGAATTTGAAGCTGTTGATCTAAAAGGAAAGCTCCGACACCTCCCTTGTTTTTACAAAGGAAATTCTGCAAATCTGAGGTGTTTTGCAAGGTAGGCTATTGGAACCATTCCAACTTGTTTGTCAACAGTCTTCTCTAAGTTGGGCTGTAGCAGTGGTTTCACATCCAAACTGTAACTCTGTTCCCAAGGCTAGAGGCAAATTTACTGAGGTTTTTTCATTTTACAGAGAGACTGAAAGAATGAAAACTTTCTGCTCCACACTTGAATATGACCTTGCCTTGGGGACTGTTGTATTTGACCCTCACAGACTCAACCATCTTGGAACCCCTATGCTTGACACAAAAAAGCATCCTGGACTGATTCCCCTAGAGACCAGTTTCTCAGGGGCTCCAGGTGAGGGCTTACCGTGTCCTCAGGGCCAACCAACCCATGTCTCTTTTACCTAATTTGAAAACTTCCCTTAATAATCTCCATCATTTTGAATGTTCATACCAGCATTATTTACAGTAGCCAAGATATGAAAGCAACCTAAGTGTCAACCAACAGATGAATGGAAAAAGATGTGTATCTATATCTATGTTATATATATATATATATATATATATATATATATATATATATATATGTATATATATATATATATGAATATTACTCAGGCATAAAAAAGAATGAGGTTTTGCCATTTGCAACAACCTGGATGGACCTGGAGAGTAGTATGCTTAGTGAAATAAATCAAACAGAGAAAGACAAATACTCTATGTTATCACTTATATGTGGAATCTAAAAAATAAAATGAATGAATATAACAAAACAAACAGATTCACAAATATAGAGAACAAACTAGTGGGGTGAAGGAAGCTAGGAGGGGCAAGATAGGGGTAGGGGATTAAAAGGTACAAACTACTATGTATAAAATAAATAAGCTACAAGGATATATAGTACAACACAGGGAATATAGCCAATTTTTATAAGTGGAACATAACCTTCCAACATTGTGAATCACTATGCTGTATGCCTGAAACTTACATAATATTGTACATCAACTACACTTTAATTAAAAAATAACAATCTCCATCATTTTGATGTGAAAAACTTCTAAAATAACATGCTTCCATAAGCTCTTACCTGGGTTACATTCTGGTGTTCTGGGACTCCATGTGCCATCTTCTGTGCATGTAGCATGATGTGTATATTCCTCATGACATGTATATGAAACCTGATCTCCATAGAAATAGGTACAGCTATTGTCAATGTCGCTTTTTCTCAGTCGAGTGATTCTGCCATTGTTCAGTTCTACTACTGGGCAACAAGCCTCTAAAAAATATAAAAGAATGCTAATGGTTAGTAAAATCACCATGAGGAGGACCCTATGGCTAAAAGTCTAATTTCTACCTTTAGAAGATCTCACCACTGAAGAGAGATTGGGAAAGCAGAGGCAATTTGAGTCTGCTCTCCCTGGCCCTGATTTGCTAAAGCACTCCAACTCATTTGTTTCCAATTCAGTTGTTTCCAATACTTTGTTATTTAAGTGGTGGCAATAACTTTTACTAAATATATTTTAATTCAGTGATATTGTTAAAATCTTTCATTCTATTTCCCCAAAATGAGTCTGAACGACTGCAATGGAACTTTAAGTCCTAATGTGAAATGACCAATCTTTCAATAAGTGGGTTACCATTTTTCATTATTTGTGCATTTCACATATTTTTCAAATTCCAATCTACAGAATAAAGTTCTCTGTATTCTGGGCCTCAGTGTCTTTACCTCTAAAATGGCAAGAGTCTGATAGATGTGTAGAAGAATGCATGTTGTCAATTCCATTGAGGCCCATAAAATTGCATCCATATATCTTTCAGCCCCTCACTTACTCCCAAGTGAGACTAGAGAGAGTCTCCTTTCTATCCTACTGAGGCAAAAGCACTGGGTCAGGGGTCAGAGTCTGTCTTCTAGAGGCAGGTCTTTCAGCCCACAGTCTCATGGCTCAAGAGACATGAGACACAAGTCACCTTGCAGCTGCTTGAGTTCATGACTGTTTCACAGACTTTCCTTCTGTCGAGCACCCCAAAGTCTACACTGGGGAGGAAAGGGCTGTGATGGAGGTCCGACTTGGGCGGTGGTGGAGCTGTATTCTCCATTGTACCTTTACCAGTAATGAAGCTCATACTTAATCTTCATAACATTTGACTTCTGTGTTTTGTCTCATTTGATTCTGAACCAGGATAAGATTATAATTTCTCAGCTCCTCAAGCTCCAAAACATTTATGGTCCCTTCTGGCAATAATTGTTCACTATTGTGTTCAATTAGTATAATTCTAAATTTATCTTGAGGAAAAAAATTATATTCATTTAAGATGGAAAATCCTATCACATACTGAATATTTAATATACAAAAAAATTTTAAAAAAAGAAACTCACCCTCACATTGTATGTATGGGGTCCACTCCAAATTTCTCTGACAAGTCACAGTCGTGGGCCCATCTGCCTTGGGTTTATAGCCACGAAAGCAGGAGTACCTCAGTTCAGTCCCAATATCATACACTTCCTCTTCTGTTGGCTTCTGATAGCCATATCTTACCCAGGTGGCATGGGGGATGTTTGGTAAGCCAGCACAGCCATCTGCCCATAAAGGAAGAACAAGGGAAAAGGACACTCTTACTAGGGATGCAACAGTGATCAATGAGCCTGTCCTATCAAAGGGTGTCATGTGCTCATTCAGCCAGGAACCAGCCTGCCATAGCTGATGAATCAGTCACACCAGAAAACACACATGGACATGTACCCAAATGTGCAAGGCACCAGAGAGGTTCTTACTAAGGGCACTAACAAGTGGTTTCTGTGTGTCGTGCCAACTATTCAAAATATGAATTCTTCTTCCTCTTCATTGTACTTCAGAAAGTTTGGTATCTGAATTGAAGCATTGGGCTTGCTAGGTGGATATGACTGGAGAAATGTTGCAGACAAATAAATCTAACTCTTTTGTTTCCTGGTTGATAGGAGAAAATAAACAAGAGTCATTCCCCTTATCCAGATGACACCAGAAACTTTATCATTTAAAGGCTTGGCAAGAACAAACCATGCACAAAGTGACTTCTGAGCCTAAACCTTTTATCTTGTCCTCTTCACTCTTTGCTGCTGCTACTGGTTCACAGTATGGAAATGTAATAGAAACATCTGTCAAGTTGGATGTTTATTTTATTTTTATCTTCAAGGGTAAGGGTCTTTTTTAAGTTTTATTAAGACACAAGTCACATAACATAACATTTAAAATACACTATCCAATGGTTTTTACTATATCCACAGAGTTGTGCAACCATCACCCCTATCCAATTTTAGGATATTTTTGTCAACCCAAAAAGAAACTCTGTACTCGTTAGGAGTCACCTCCTAGTCTTGCCTCCTCCCAGGCCCTGGAAATCACTAAAATTCTTTCTCTCTCAATGGATTTGCCTGTTCTGGACATGTCAAATAACCTCTGTGAATGGATTTCTCATCCTTAAAATGAGGATAATAACAGTGCCCACAATTCTGGACAGAATTCATTGAATTAATTCTTGTTATGTACTTAGACTAGCACCAAGTTACCATTGTTACCATTAAGATAATTTTTAACAGGGAACTCTACTTAATGCACTGTGGTGACCTGAATGGAAGGGAAGTCCAAAAGGGAGAGGATATATATACATGTATGGCTGATTCATTTTTCTGTACAGTAGAAACTAACACAATACTGTAAAGCAACTGTACTCCAATAAAAATTAATTTTTAAAAAAGATAATTTTTAGTGATCCACATGAGTTTATAATTTCAAAGTATCAGAATCATAGTTAGTCCATACAATAATTTTGTGCAAGTTGGAAAAAGGCATTTTTCCCTCAGGACACTTTACTATATATCTTTTAAAACAATCACCATAATATAATGATTTTTGCTAGAACAAAGCAATTTTCTATCAACTGCAAGAAAATTATTGAAATACACATACTAATCCACAATGTCTACAATGCTACATCTCTCTTTAGGGTTGTAGTGTGCACAACTGCGTGTGGCAGCCTTTTGTGATGTTATATGACCTTGCACAGTGTAGTGTAATCATTCTTTTTTCCAACAAGAAAAAAACTGAGGGATTGATCTAAATTTAAATTTTTACTGTGATTCAAATGGGCTTAGGCATATAAATATGTCCCCATCAATATTTCTGGATATCTTTAGATGCCAGACATTGAAACTCTTTCATGGCCCATACTTACTGAGTTCACAAATGGGAGGAGGAGGATACCAGCTGTTATCAACTCCACAATGGATTAACTTGTTGCCCTTGAGACGATAACCTTTATTGCAGTCAAATACAATAGTCTGTTTATAAGTATAGGTGGGTCCAAATCCAGAGATTATTTTTCCACCTTTAACCCCTGGCTGAGAACAAGTGATTTCTAAAAACTCAAAAGAAAAGACAAATGGGTTATATATATATTTATATATATGCTTTTTTTTTCAACTTTTTTGTGGGTTTTTTTTTGCGGTACGCGAGCTTCTCACTGTTGTGGCCTCTCCCGTTGCGGAGCACAGGCTCCAGATGCGCAGGCTCAGCGGCCATGGCTCACGGGCCCAGCTGCTCCGCGGCATGTGGGATCTTCCCGGACTGGGGCACGAACCCGTGTCCCCTGCATCGGCAGGTGGACTCTCAACCACTGCGCCACCAGGGAAGCCCTTTTTTCAACTTTTAAAAGCCTCAGTAAAATGAGATCCCATCATGTAGGTTCTATTGTGAGATGATTGTGGATAACACTAACTTCTTCACTTTCCCAAGAAAAACTAGCCATATATAATCCAGGAAAAAAGACATATCTTGAGGTCCTCAAAACCTCTTCCTATAATGACCTGCTCTCCTGGATGAGTTTGATGGTGGGCCAGTGGTCAGTGGTAATGATGTGATAGTCATGATGCAGAGGTAGCCAGGGCATCAGAGAGCTGTACCATCATAAGCAAAGAACAAATTGCCCCTGCCTCCTACCCCACAGCAGTCAGTCATCAAGTCCTGTCAGTCCTGCCACTTTAATTCCTCTAGGATTCCTCAATTTCTCTCCAGGCCCACTGCCATGGCAACAGTTGAAGGAGCTTCACTACTTAGCAAGATAGTTGCAACAGGTACCTATGGGTTAAGTTTTGTCCCACTTCAAATTGTTGTCCATTCTGCAGCCAGAGTTATCTTTCTAACATTCAGCACATTTTGGTTAAAGCCTTTCAGTGCCTGCCCTTCACCTTCATTCTGAACTCATGAGAGTTCTTCAGGCATTTTAAACGGTTTGCAGTATCATGCTCGTTTATCCCCAATTTGATTGTGTCCTGTGCTGAGTCAGAATAGTAAGTGATATTGTGTGGGTGCTTAGTAGCAAAGGAAGATGCCTTAGATTAGCAAACTAGCAATGCCACAATATTTCTTCTTGCTCAATTACTGTTTGCTTTGTCCTGTTGAACTTCCGGTGTTTAATAGGTTTTGCTTGCTCTGTAGGTATATGTGGTTGACATGAAAAGTGCTAAACAGTATTTCCAGTTCTGCTTCCTGCACAGACAAAAGGTGATATTCCTCAGTTCCCTTAGGATGAGTAGCATCTACACATTACTAGTTTTGGACAAAAGGCTGAAATGCAAAGTGATATGTGGTCATTTCCAGGAAAAAAGCTCTTAAAGCCAGGGGACAATTTGATTTTCTCTCTTCCTCTACTAAAGAGATTGTGAAAGCACATTTTGATATCATAAGATTGAAGCAATCTGGATTGCTGAGATGGTTGCTAAACTAACAACTAAATTATACCTGCCCTAGAGAGTTTCCTGGACAGGTAGTAAAGTCAATATGAATGAGAATCAACTTTTACTTTGCTGCTGGGACACACTTACCCCAAGCCCATACCCATTCCAGCTCCAGCCATCCCCCCAGGGTGGTTCTTGGGCAGAGCACCCTGGGACCCCCTCCCACATGCACCCATTCCAGCTCCAACTGTACCATAAAGGCAGACCCAATGCAGTGAGTGCCAGGATCCCCCAGCCCATGCTCATTCTGTTTTGCCTAATTCATAGACACAAACATGGAAAGTCAAATAAAATGAAGAGACAGAGGAATATGTTTCCAGTGAAAGAATAAAATAAAACCCTGTTTTTAAAAACCCTAATGAAATAGAGATAAGTAATTTACCTGATAAAGAGTAAAAAATAATGATTATAAAGATGCTCACTGAACTCAGGAGAAGAGTGAAGGAACACAGAGAGAACTTTAATAACACAGAGTTAGAAAATATAAAAAAGAACCAGTTAGAGCTGAAGAATACAATAAATAAAATAAAATACACTAGAAGGAATCAATAGCAGGTTAGGTGGTACAGAAGAATGGATAAGTGATCTGAAAGACAGAATAGTAGAAATCACCCAATCAGAACAGCAAAAAGAAAAAAAAAATTAATGAGGCTAGTTTAAGATGCATCTAGCACAACATCAAGGAAACTAACGTTTTCATTAATGGAGAATAGAGAAGATAAAGGGGAAGAAAATTTGTTTGAAGAAATAGTGGCTAAAAATTTCTCTAACCTGGGGAAGGAAACAGATATCCAGGTCCAGGAAGTACAGAGAACCCCAAGCAAGATAAATGAAAAGAGATCCACACCAAGACATTATCATAATTTAAATGACAAAAGTGGGCTTCCCTGGTGGTGCAGTGGTTGAGAGTCCGCCTGCCGATGTGGGGGACATGGGTTCATGCCCCGGTCCAGGAAGATCCCACGTGCTGCGGAGTGGCTAGGTCTGTGAGCCATGGTCGCTGGGCCTGAGCGTCCAGAGCCTGTGCTCCGCAACAGGAGAGGCCACAGCAGTGGGAGGCCCGCATACCACAAAAAAAAAAAAAAAGAAAAAAGTTAAAGATAGAGAATTTTAAAGACAGCAAAAGAAAAACAACTTGTCATGTACAAGAGAACCCCTTATAAGTCTACCAGATAATTTTTCAGCAGAAATTCTGCAGGCCAGAAGGGAGTGGCAAGATGTATTTAAAGTGCTGAAAGGAAAAAAACTTACAACCAAGAATACTTTACCCAGCAAGGGAATCATTCACAATTGAAGGAGAGATAAAGAGTTTTACAGACAAGCAAAAACGAGAGGAGTTCATCACCACTAAACCAGCCTTACAAGAAATGTTAAAGGGTCTTTTGTAAGCAGAAAAGAAAAGGCCACAACTAGAAATAAGAAAATATATGGGGCTTCCCTGGTGGCACAGTGGTTGAGAGTCCGCCTGCTGATGCAGGGGACATGGGTTCGTGCCCCGGTCCAGGAAGATCCCACATGCTGTGGAGCGGCTGGGCCCCTGAGCCATGGCCACTGAGCCTGTGCATCCGGAGCCTGTGCTCCGCAATGGAAGAGGCCACAACAGTGAGAGGCCCGTGTACCACCAAAAAAAAAAAAAAAAAAAGAAAAGAAAATATATGAAAGAAAAAAATCTCACTGGTAAAGGCAAATATATAGTAAAGGCAGTGGATCTGCCACTTAAAATAGTAGTATAAAAGGTAAAAGACAAAAGTAGCAAAATCAACTATAACTATAATAAGTAGTTTAAGGGATAAACAAAATAAAAAGTTGTAAACTCTAATGTGAAAAATGTAGAATGGGGGGGCAGAAACAATATAGTGCTCTTAGAATTCATCTGAACTTAAGTGACTCAATTTAAAATAAAAAGATATATATCAGTTTAACACATAACACTAGAGAAAATCATAACATATAACACTAGAGAAAATCATAACACATAACACTAGAGAAAATCATCAAACCACAAGGGAAAAGACTAAGAGAAGAAGAAAGGAACAAAAAAGAACTACTATAAAAAACCAATACAAAACAGAAAACAATTAACAAAATAGCAGCAAGTACATTCATATCAATAATCACTTTAAATGTAAATGGACTAAATGGACCAATTAAAAGACATAGGTGGCTGAAAGAATAAAAAAAATTTTAAAGCCCCTTTTATATACTGCCTAAAAGAGACTCATTCTAGAGCTAAACATACACAGACTGAAGGTGAAGGGATGGAAAAAGATACTCCATGCAAATGAAAACAACAGGAAAGCTGGGATAGCAATACTCATATCAGACCAAAGAGACTTTAAAACAAATACTATAACAAAAGACAAAGAAGGACATTACTTAATAATAAAGGGTCAATCTAAGAAGAGGATATAACATTTATAGATATCAATGCACCCAACGTAGAAACACCTAAATACAATATATTAAACAAATGTTCACAAACACAAAGGGAGAAACTGATAGTAATGCAATACTAGTGTGCGTATATGCATAGAATATACACTGCATATATGCATGGAATCAAATAATGTTAGGGCTTTCTAAAGGAACAAGTCCAATTGTCTCTCTCAAATGCCTATATAAATGGGCAAGTAACATCTGGCAAAGGGTAGTATGGCCTTGCATCAATGGATAGATCATCAAGACAGAACATTAATAAGGAAATATTGACCTTAAATGACATATTAGATCAGATAGCTTTAATAGATATATACAAAACATTCTATCTAAAAACTGCAGAATACACATTCTCAAGTGCATATAGAACATTCTCCAGAATAGATCACATATTAGGCCACAATACAAGTTTCTATAAATTTAAGAAGATTGAGTTCTCTTTTCCAAACACAATGATATGAAATTGGAAATCAATTATAAGAAGAAAAATGGAAAAATATAAACATATGGAGGCTAAACAACCTGATACTAAACAACCAATCGGTCAATGAAGAAATCAAAAAGAAAATCAAAAAGTACATTGAGAGAAATAAAAATGGAAACACAATTTTCCAAAATCTATGGGTTGCAGCAAAAGCAGTTATAAGAGGGAAGTTCACAGCAATATAGGTCTACATCAAGAAACAAGAATAATCTGAAATAAACGATCAAACTTTACACCTAAAAGACCCAAAAGAATTAGAAAAAAAAAAACCTAAAATTAGTAGGAGAAATGAAATAATAAAAATCACAGTGAAAGTAAATAAAATAATGACTAAAAAATATAGGAAAAAGCAATGAAAAAGAAGAGAGATGGCTCAAACAAACTCAAAAGTAAAAGAGAAGTTACAACTGATATCACAGGCCATTTATGACAAACCCATAGCTAATATCAAAATCAGTCATTAAAAGATGAAAGCTTTTTCTCAAAGATTAAGAATAAGACAAGGATGCCCCCTCTCACTACTTTTATTAACCATAGTATTGGAAGTCCTAGCCACAGCAATCAGACAAGAAAAGAAATAAAAGGAATCCAAATTGGAAGGGAAGGAGTAACTGTCACTATTTGCCAGTGCCATGATACTATATATAGAAAACCTAAAGACTCCACAAAAATAAAACTATTAGAATTAAGAGATGCATTCATTAAAGTTGCAGGATACAAATTTAATATACAGAAATTTGTTTAATTTCTATACACTAATAGCAGACTATCAGAAAGAGAAATAAGAAAACAATCCCATTTACAACTGCATCAAAATGAATAAAATATCTAGGAATAAATTTAAACAAGGAAGTGAAAGTCCTGTACACTGAAAACTACAAAACGTTGATAAAATATATTGAAGATGACACCAGAAAATGGAAACATATAATGTGTTCATAGATTGGAAGAATTAATATTGTTAAAATGTCCATACTACCCAAAGCAATCTACAGATTTATCAATCCCTATCAAAATACCCATGGCATTTATCACAGAACTAGAACAAATAATCCTAAAATCTGTATGGAACTACAAAAGACCTCAAATAGCCAAAGCAATCTTGATAAAGAAGAACAAAGCAAGAGTTATCATGCTCACTGATTTGAAACTATACTGTAAAACTTTAGTAATCAAAACAGTATGGTCCTGGAACAAAAACAGACACACAGATCAATGGAACAAAACAGAGAGCCCAGAAATAAACGCTTATATGGTCAATTTTTCTAGGATAAAGGAGGCAAGAGCATACAGTGGGGAAAAGACAGACTCTTCAGTAAATAGTGTTGGGAAAACTGGACAGCTACATGCAAAAGAATGAAACTAGACCACTTTCTTACACCATATACAAAAATAACTTCAAAATCGATTAAATATTTAAATGTAAGACCTGAAACTATAAACTCCTAGAAGAAAACATAGTCAGTGACCTCTTTAACATTAGTCTTATCAGTATTTTTTTAGTTGGATCTGTCTCCTCAGGCATGGGCAACAAAAGCAAAAAAAAAAAAAAAAAAAAAATGGGACTGCATCAAACCAAAAAGCTTTCACACAGCAAATGAAACCAACAGCAAAACAAAAAAGCAACCTACTGAATGGGAGAAGATATTTGAAAATGATATATCTAATAAGGGCTAATGTCTAAAATCCATAAAGAACTCATACAAATCAATATAAAAAATCTGATTAAAAAATGGACAGAGGACCTGAATAGACATTTTTTTCAAAAAAGACATACAGATAGCCAACAGGCACGTTAAAAGATGTTCAACATCACTAATCACCAGGGAAATGCAAATCAAAACCACAATGAGATACCACCTCACATGTGTCAGAATGGCTATTATCAAAAAGACAAGAAATAAAAACCGTTGGCAAGGATGCGGATAAAGAAAGAACACTTGTGCACCATTGATGGGAATGTAAATTGGTATAGCCACTATGGAAAACAGTATGGAGTGTCCTCAAAAAATTAAAAATAGGACTACCATACAATCCAGGAATTTCATTCCTTACTATTTAACTGGAGAAAACAAAAACACTAATTTGAAAAGATATATGTGACCCCAATGTTCATTGAAGCATTATTTACAATAGCCAAGATATGGAAGCAACCACAATGTCCATCAATAGATGTATGGATGAAGAAGATGTGCCATATATATATATATATGCCATAAAAAAAGAATAAAATCTTGCCATTTGCAATAACATGGATGGAATTAGAGGGTATTACGCTAAATGAAATGTCAGGCAGAGAAAGACAAATACATGACTTCAATTATGTGTGGAATCTAAAACAAAACAAACAAACATAAAACAGAAACAAACTCATAGATACAGAGAACAAATTGTTGGTCACCACAAGGAAGGGAAGTGGCGGGGGGAAGGGGGTGCAGAGCAAAATAGATGAAGGGAATTAAGGGGTACAAACTTTCAGCTATAAAATAAATACATCTCAAGATGTAACATACAGCATAAAGAATATGGTCAATAATATTGTAATAGTGTTAAGGTGATAGATGGTAACCAGATTTGTGGTGATCATTTTGTACTGTATAAGAATATCAAATCACTGTGTAGTATACCTGAAACTAATATAATATTGTGAGTCAATTATATTGATACTTTAATTTAAAAAAAACCTTTTACTTCACAAAGCCAATGAGATATCAGTGTTATTTATTACCACATACTGGTACTTCATGCATAAGCATCAGTTTACCAAAAAAATACTGCATCATTGCAATAATTAGTTTGTCTTTGAATCATTTCACTTCCCCCAATACATTTACCTTCCTTTTTCTTTTAAACAAAAAATTCAAACCAAAATTCATCATTATGACTTACTTTTACAAATAGGAGGGCTTGGATTCCAGACACCTATTGTCTTATTTTCCAGTCTGCAAGAAATGGAGGCTGTGCCTAACATTGAGAAGTCAGGGTCACAGCTGTAGGTGACAGAAGAGCCATAAGTGTAGAAGTCTTCATCTCCACCATTGTGCTTCCCATTGCTGATGGCTGGAGGAGGCTCACACTTGACAACTGAGATGAGTGAGTGAAGAGGAAGAAATAATTAGGGAAAGCATCCTTACAAATCTAACATTCATGATGCAAATTCTAATGAAGGGTATAAGAAGCAGCAAAGATGCACAGGAGTTTTATTACGTAACATGGTTTAGGTTTAGAGGCAAGTCAAAAAAAGTCTTTACTTACTTTCGCAACGGGGGAGAGGATCACTCCAGCCAACTCCTTTATCTTGGATCTCACAAAAACTAGTGGCTGAGCCAATTAAGATATACCTGAGTAAGATAGGATCAAAGATTTTAATGGAATTATTCCTACTATAAATTAAGTTGAATAAACGAGTCTGAACAAATGGATTTATTACTCAATATTAAAAATGAAGAAATAATGTTTTTTCAGGTAACATTTCCTATTGAGAACTCCATTTTGTAAAATGTTATCACTGCAATGAGATGTGTGTGTTCACTTGTTCTTTTATTCTGTAATCTATTATTGGACGCTGACTAGATATCAGGCATGGAGTTCATTCAGAGCTCAAGCAGGACAATGTAGAGTAAAAGACTCATTTGAGTGTGTTCTGCAATTTTCTTTGGATGAGTGTACCAGCCAGATAACTGGCGCCAAACTCTCTTGTCCTCTGCTTTGTCACCTCCTGACGTCCAGATGCTTGCCCTCTCTCATACACCATTAACTCCCACTTCATGACCCCCCATTTCTATGGCACTTGACAAGTCCTAAGCTTTCTTCAGTTTGTTTTATTACCCCATATGAGTTACGGTAACAGAAAAAAAAAAAAGCATCATTAGTACAATTTCAAATTGTACTATTATCAAGGAATAAACCTATAATGTGACTGAACACTAATATAAATGTTACCTTCAGCAATCTAAGAGGTCCTGAAATTTATTTACTAATAACTTTTTAATGATAATTTAATAGTAATTTTAATAAGGTAAACTACAATAAGAATTAAGCATTTCTTTATCTTGAAATTTCTTAAAAATGTAATTTTTCTAACCTAGCCAGGAAATCAAGTGAAAAGTGTTGTTTTTGGTTATTCCAATAGGAACACTTTGGTGTTCCAACAGGATGTTAGTTCTGAATCTTCTCACTTTCCCTCTTGGAAGCCATACACAGTAAGGGAAACATGAGAAAATCAAACAAAATGAAACAAAAATATCCAAAAAGTGGAGAAAAAATGTTAGATATAGATGACAAGCATAGAAGAATCAACATATACTTAATTGGACAACCTGAAGAAGGAACACAAAACAGAACAAAATAGCTATCTTTAGATATATTTCTGGTAAATGTTACAGAAATAAAGTAATATTTTAATCTACATTTTAAAATTGTACATCATATAGCAATGAAAAATTGAACCAAATTGTCCATATCAAAACAACTAAGGGTAGGATTACTAGATTTAAAAGGTACAGAATATCTTTGGACAGCCAAGCAAAGGCTAAGTCACATATAAGAGTAAAAAACCCAGAGTTCTCTAAAGCAACATCCTCCAGAAAAACAGACACAGCAATATCTATAAGATATTCAAGAAAAGAAAGTATGAGCCAAGGACTTTATATCCAGCCACATTATCTTTTAAATAGCAAAGCCTCAGACAGTATTTAAAACTGCAATAATTCAACAGTAATTTTCACTCAGAGACTTTTCCTTTGAAATCACCAGAGGACAAACTATAGCCAACCCAGAGATTACAGGAGAAACTAGCAAAAACAAAAACAAAAAACAACTGATAGTGAGTACTGAGCATGCAGATCTAAGACAAAAAGGTGTGGTTAAGAGTGACTGAATGAAATATAAATGTTATGTGCTCTGACAAGCTGAGATGATATAATTAACAAAAATAGGAGATCCACCAGAGGACAGACAGCAGAAGCAAGAAGAACTACAATCCTGCAGCCTGCGGAACAAAAACCACATTCACAGAAAGATAGACAAGATGAAAAGGCAGAGGACTATGTACCAGATGAAGAAACAAGATAAAACCCCAGAAAAACAACTAAATGAAGTGGAGATAGGCAACCTTCCAGAAAGAGAGTTCAGAATAATGATGGTGAAGATGATCCAGGACCTCAGAAAAACAATGGAGGCAAAGATCAAGAAGATGCAAGAAATGTTTAACAAAGACCTAGAAGAATTAAAGAACAAACAAACAGAGATGAACAATACAATTCCTGAAATGAAAACTACACTAGAAGGAATCAATAGCAGAATAACTGAGGCAGAAGAATGGATATGTGACCTGGAAGACAGAATGTTGGAATTCACTGCTGCGGAACGGAATAAAGAAAACAGAATGAAAAGAAATGAAGACAGCCTAAGAGACCTCTGGGACAACATTAAACACAACAACATGCACATTATAGGGGTCCCAGAAGGAGAAGAGAGAGAGAAAGGACCCAAGAAAATATTTGAAGAGATTATAGTCGAAAACTTCCCTAACATGGAAAAGGAAATAGCCACCCAATCTGGGAAGCACAGCAAGTCCCATACAGGATAAACCCAAGGAGAAACACGCTGAGACACATAGTAATCAAATTGGCAAAAATTAAAGACAAAGAAAAATTATTGAAAGCAGCAAGGGAAAAATGACAAATAAAATACAAGGGAACTCCCATAAGTTTAACAGCTGATTTCTCAAAAGAAACTCTACAAGCCAGAAGGAAGTGACATGATATACTTAAAGTGATGAAAGGGAAGAACCTACAACCAAGATTACTCTACCAGCAAGGATCTCATTCAGATTCAATGGAGAAATCAAAAGCTTTACAGACAAGCAAAAGCTAAGAGAATTCAGCACCACCAAACCATCTCTACAACAAATGCTAAAGGAGCTTCTCTGAGTGGGAAACACAGAGAAGAAAAGGACCTGCAAAGAGTTAGTTTGATCTGTTTAGGATTACACAGTTTGTGTTAGAACCAGAAGTGTAGTTTACTGATTTAAATTTAAATGCTTTTTCTATTCAGTCCTTCTGTATTGCCAAAACTGGCACATTCTTCACTATGTCAATATAGCTTATCTTTACTCATTTAAAAACCAGCACATATATCTATATGAGATATAGATATATAGATACATGGATATAGATATCATTCCTTGTCCAAATATATATTAAAAACCTTTTCATCTTAAAAGAATGAAACACCTACAAAATTGTGGTTTCATTACAGATGCATGAAATGCAGGATATTAAAATTCTTTTAATGTAGGATAACTTTTAACCACACTCATTTTTTCTCTTCTTTCTCTATAATTATTTATTTCCCTTACTATGTATACTTAAGCATTGCTTTCGAATAATCCTAAGAGATTATGGGACACTAAGATAGGCTGTAACTTTCAATTTTGTCAGTTTGAGCCCTTCCAATCCCAAAGGTCATTTTAAGCCTATTTACTATTTAATATAAAATTACTTGGCTTTCTCAATGCAAAGTGATTGTTGAGTTTAATTGTAATATATAAACAATTTAGGCCATTTCATCTTGGTAATATATCTTGAGAACAAAAAGCCATGATGTATTCATGGAGTAAGAGTCTAGAGTTACAGCCTTGTTGTTGCAGTCTGCAATCACTATGTTTAGAATAACCTCTGTGTGCAAAAAAAAAATCTTTAAGCCACAGGTCCTGAGTTGGGGGGCGTATAGTGGTGGTAGGATGAAATGGAAATAGTCCATATGGTTTCTGCTCTCATAGAACTTTCTAAGTGATTTCACAGTTGGTCTAGTGCTCTTTAGTATCTTTCCTTAATAAGTAAATGCCTATAAATAAAATGGATAATTGTAAAAAAAAGAAAAGGAGATGAGGGACAGAGTGGAAAAAAACCAAACTCATTGATTGCCTCATCTGTAAGAGCTGGAAGTAAAATCAAGCTATAGACATATATAAGTACTTAACATTAATGTTGAATACAAAGCAAACACTAAGATAATACAAATGACATAAATTTACTGGTAGAAAAGACAGAGGGGTGGGGAGGGAAGGAGAGAGTACAAGATAAGTTTACTGTAACTTATAACAAGGAACAAGTTTAAAAATAAAGACAGAAATAAAGAAGGTATTTAAAGGTATATATAATTATATAAAGGTATATAATAATTATATACAGGTAACCACTAGAATCAAAATTTGAACTCTCCTAAATATATATATATATATATATATATATATATAACTGCACATATATACATATAGTACAAAATATGAAATAATATGAGAAAATTAAACCTATAAGTATCACTAATATCAATAAATGTAATTGGACTTGTCTCCTTTTGAAAGAAAAAGACCTTTTAGTTGCAACAAAATTCGACTCTATGTTGTATACAGGAGACAAATCTAAAAGTACCTCAGATAGGTTAAAAACAAAAGGAGGGGCAAAGTTATATAAAGCAAATGCAAACAAAAAGAAAATAAGGGATACTGGTTTTAATATCCTATGAACTGGACATCAGAATCAAGATCCTTAAATTACACAAAACGGGCATATTATGGTGTTAAAGATTTTGCTTTGCAGTGAAGAGCTATAAATATTTATGTACCAAAAAATGTAGTAGCAATTTTAACAAAAAAAATACATGGGTCGGGGCTTCCCTGGTGGCGCAGTGGTTGAGAGTCCGCCTGTCGATGCAGGAGACACAGGTTCGTGCCCCGGTCCGGGAAGATCCCACGTGCCACGGAGCGGCTGGGCCTGTGGGCCATGGCCGCTGAGCCTGCGCGTCCAGAGCCTGTGCTCCGCAACGGGAGAGGCCACAGCAGTGAGAGGCCCGCGTACCGAAAAAAAAAAAAGTTCAGGTGATCCCATTACGCAAGGAACCACGATCAGATGAAGTGGTTACTGAGGGTAAAGTGGATATGGAATGAGTAATAGAAGCAGGTAGTTATAAATACTAACTACAACCACATGACCAGTTGCAGAAATAAGAACCATAATAGTTATAAACATTTCTTTCTTATTTTCATATGAATAGATTTGGTCTAAATTAAATTTTTTCTCTTTATTTTTTCATTCCTCTAACATCTAAACAAGATGCGTTAATAGTAGTTTAGCTTATATCTCAGTATTTAAATTACAGGATATCAAAGGGGAGGTATGACTTTGCTTAAAGAGGATCGTCTTTGGGGGAGAGAGTTAGCATGTTTTCAGTTTTATGAGGTATAGTTGCATTATGTAAGTTGGAAGCATAATTTTGCCATTGCTTTTATCTGGAAGTTAAGCTAAGTATGGTTAAAACAAGTGTGTATAAATACCAAATTTGACAAGGGATGGACCCTGGTAGATTCAAATTATGTCAACTTAACTAAGCAGAAATTACTTTTTCCAGAATTTTCTTCCATGCATAGCGCCAAGTTAGTGTTGTCCATAAGAGACGATGGAAGTGAATTAATACCCAAGTTCTGTATATGCTTGAAAGATCAGAGCAGAGCACAAGACGTGACTGCAGTTCACACATATTGTTGCTTCTCTGTGCTATCACCTTGTTGGCATTGGGCACAGCCAGGACTACAGCAAACCCAGCTCCTGGAGGATGTCCTCCTTCATGTACTCCAACTCCTGATCCAAGTACATTAGCACTGTGGGGAAGGGCAACAGCTTCTACAAGACATACCCATCTTTGAAGCTGAAGGCTAAGAGGCAGTGAAAGAACAACGTGAACCCCAGTCAGTACTCATGGGTGTACTCTAATCCCTACTGTGACTTCCAGTCTATACTCCACTCAACCATGTGGGTCCCATTTTGGTTTTGCATCTCCCACTTCACATTCACCTTCCCTTTTTGACTGCCTGCCCTGCGGACCTCAGGCCACGTTAGCAAACATAGAAGAAACAGCCTCCTCTACACTGTTTCACCAGCTGCCAGTACTGTATCAAGTCAGATTCCTGTAGTAAATCCCTTATTTTATATTTATGTATATATAACCCTAACCCTAACCCTCACTGGTTGGTTTTTTTATATACATTTATATATGAAACAGATATAATATTATTTATATTTCTCTGAATGAGTCCTGACTAATATAACTAACTGATATAAATAGACAAGAAAAATAAATTAAAATAAAAGAACCATAAAAAATGGAAAGTAAGAGGTAAAATAATCACTATTTGCAGAGGATATGATTGCAAACTGGGTAATCCCAAGAGAATTCAACTGTAAGACTATTATAAATAATAAAAGAATTCAGAAAGTTAACATGCAGAAATCAATAGTGTATATATATATATATATATATAAAATGTTAGAATATTTAATGGACGAAAAGACCCAATTTAAAATAGCAAAAATAAAATGCCTAGGTTTAAACACTTCAAGAAATGCAAAATCTATGTTAAGATAATGTTGAAACATTCCTGAAGAAACAAGAGAAAAACACTAAAATGAATGGGGCAGAACATGCCACCCCAAAATAGCCCACTTTGGCATCAGGATTATTTTCAGCTAAAGACACCTGAAAATCAGCAGATGCAAGAAGAGGTTCCTGACCTCCCCTTTTCTTCCTGAAAGCAGATCAAACTCCCAAGTGAAAGATGCCTTTTCTATACCAGGAGGAAAGAACATTTTTGTCACCAGAGATGGAGTATTGATTTCACAGAGAAATCTGTACTGAAGGCCTTGTTAAAAATAATGCTTATCTCCCTTTAGCCTCCCTATATATTTTGATACTTTTCCACAACTACTATTCTTTCACCAATTTAATATAGAAGCACTTAGGCCTAACCACTTTGAGGTTCTTCATTTTCCTGTGAAGGCTCCCATGTACGTAAAAGTAAGATTGATATACTTTTCTCCTATTAATCTATGTTAATTTAATTCTCAAGCCTAGCCAGAGACCCTAAGAGGGCAAAGGGAAAGTTTTCCCTTCCCTACAGTAACATATTCTTGTCTAGGGAGACTCAACATTAAAAAAAAAAAAAAAAAAAAAAAATCGGGCTTCCCTGGTGGCGCAGTGGCTGGGAGTCCGCCTGCCGATGCAGCGGACATGAGTTCGTGCCCCGGTCTGGGAAGATCCCACATGCCGCGGAGCGGCTGGGCGTGTGAGCCATGGCTGCTGAGCCTGCGCGTCCGGAGCCTGTGCTCCGCAATGGGAGAGGCCACAAGAGTGAGAGGCCCGTGTACTGCAAAAAAAAAAAAAATCTATTCTCCTAAAATTAAGTTAAAAGCTAATCCAACACTGATTTTTTTTCTTTTATTCTAATTTAATTTAATCTATTTTTTATACAGCAGGTTCTTATTAGTTATCCATTTTATACATATTAGTGTATATATGTCAATCCTAATCTCCCAATTCATCACACTACCACCACCCCCGACCAGTTTCCCCCCTTGGTATCCATACGTTTGTTCTCTACATCTGTGTCTCTATTTCTGCCCTGCAAACCAGTTCATCTATACCATTTTTCTAGGTTCCACATATATGCATTAATAAGTGATATTAGTTTTTCTCTTTCTGACTTATTTCACTCTGTATGACAGTCTCTAGGTCCATCCATGCCTCTACAAATGACCCACTTTTGTTCCTTTTTATGGCTGAGTAATATTCCATTGTATATATGTACCACATCTTCTTTATCCATTCATCTGTTGATGAGCATTTAGGTTGCTTCCATGACCTGGCTATTGTAAATAGTGCTGCAATGAACACTGGGGTGCATATGTCTTTATGAATTATGGTATTCTCTGGGTATATGCCCAGTAGTGGGATTGCTGGGTCATATGGTAATTCTATTTTTAGTTTTTTATGGAAGCTCCATAATGTTCTCCATAGTGGCTGTATCAATTTACATTCCCACAAACAGTGCAAGAGGGTTCCCTTTTCTCCACACCATCTCCAGCATTTCTTGTTGGCAGATTTTCTGATGATGCCCATTCTAACTGGTGTGAGGTGATACTTCATTGTAGTTTTGATTTGGATTTCTCTAATAATTAGTGATGCTGAGCAGCTTTTCATGTGCTTCTCGGCCATCTGTATGTCCTCTTTGGAGAAGTGTCTATTTATGTCTTCTGCCACTTTTTTTATTGGGTTGTTTGTTTTTTTAATATTGAACTGCATGAGCTGTTTACATATTTTGGAGATTAATCCTTTGTCTGTTGATTCGTTTGTAAATATTTTCTCCCATTCTGAGGGTTGTCTTTTTGTCTTGATTATGGTTTCCTTTGCTGTGCAAAAGCTTTGAAGTTTCATAGGTCCCATTTGTTTATTTTTGTTTTTATTTCCATTTCTCTAGGAGGTGGATCAAAAAAGATCTTGCTGTGATTTATGTCAAAGAGTGTTCTTCCTATGTTTTCCTATAAGAGTTTTATAGTGTCTGGTCCCACATTTAGGTCTCAAATCCATTTTGAGTTTATTTTTGTGTATGGTGTTAGGGAGTGTTCTAATTTCATTCTTTTACATGTAGCTGTCCAGTTTTCTCAGCACCACTTATTGAAGAGGCTGTCCTTTCTCCACTGTACATTACTGCCTCCTTTGTCATAGATTAGTTGACCATGGGTGCGTGGGTTTATCTCTGGGCTTTCTATCCTCTTCCATTGATCAATATTTCGGTTTTTGTGCCAGTACCATATTGTCTTGATCACTGCAGCTTTGTAATATAGTCTAAAGTCAGGAAGTCTGATTCCTCCAGCTCCATTTTTTTCCCTCAAGATTGCTTTGACTGTTCGGGGTCTTTTGTGTCTCCATACAAATTTTAAGACTTTTTGTTCTAGTTCTGTAAAAAATGCCGTTGGTAATTTGATAGGAATTGCACTAAATCTGTAGATTGCTTTGGGTAGTACAGTCATCTTCACAATATTGATTCTTCCAATCCAAGAACATGGTATGTCTCTCCATCTGTTGGTATCATCTTTAATTTCTTTCATCAGTGTCTTATAGCTTTCTGCATCCAGATCTTTTGTCTCCCAAGGTAGGTTTATTCCTAGGTATTTTATTCTTTTTGTTGTAATGGTAAATGGGATTTTTTCCTTAATTTCTCTTTCTGATTTTTCATCATAAGTGTATAGGAATGCAAGGGATTACTGTGCATTAATTTTGTATCTTGCAAACTTACCAAATTCATTGATTAGCTCTAGAAGTTTTCTGGTGGCATCTTTAGGGTTCTCTATGTAGAGTATCATGTCATCTGCAAACAGTGGCAGTTTTACTTCTTCTTTTCCAATTTGTATTCCTTTTATTTCTTTTCCTTCTCTGATTGCCGTGGCTAGGACTTCCAAAACTATGTTGAATAATAGTGGCGAGAGTGGACATCCTTGTCTATTTCTGACCTTCTAGGAAATGCTTTCAGTTTTTCACCATTGAGAATGATGTTTGCTGTGAGTTTGTCATATATGGCCTTTATTATGTTGAGGTAGGTTCCCTCTATGCCCACTTTCTGGAGAGTTTTTATCATAAATGGGTGTTAAATTTTGTCAAAAGCTTTTTCTGCATCTATTGAGATGATCATATGGTTTTTCTTCTTCAGTTTGTTAATATGGTGTATCACATTGATTGATTTTCATATATTGAAGAATCCTTGTATCCCTGAGATAAATCCCACTTGGTCATGGTGTATGATCCTTTTAATGTGTTGTTGGATTCTGTTTGCTAGTATCTTGTTGAGAATTTTTGCATCTATATTCATCAGTGACATTAGTTTGTAATTTTCTTTTTTTGTAGTATTTTTGTCTGGTTTGGTTATCAGGGTGATGGTGGCCTCATAGAATGAGTTTGGGAGTGTTCCTTCCTCTGCAGGTTTTTGGAAGAGTTTGAGAAGGATGGGTGTTAGCTCTTCTCTAAATGTTTGATAGAATTCATCTGTGAAACCATCTGGTTCTGGACTTTTGTTTGTTGGAAGATTTTTAATCATAGTTTCAATTTCAGTGCTTGTGATTGGTCTGTTCATATTTTCTATTTCTTCCTGGTTCAGTCTTGGAAGTTTATACCTTTCTAAGAATTTGTCCATTTCTTCCAGGTTGTCCATTTTATTGGCATAGAGTTGCTTGTAGTAGTCTCTTAGGATGCTTTGTATTTCTGCGGTGTCTGTTGTAACTTCTCCTTTTTCATTTCTAATTTTATTGATTTGAGTCCTCTCCCTCTTTTTCTTGATGAGCCTGGCTAATGGTTTATCAATTTAGTTTATCTTCTCAAAGAACCAGCTTTTAGTTTTATTGATCCTTGCTATTGTTTTCTTTGTTCTATATCATTTTTTCTGCTCTGATCTTTATTTCTTTTCTTCTGCTAACTTTGGGTTTTGTTTGTTCTTCTTTCTCTAGCTCCTTTAGGTGTAATGTTAGACTGTTTATTTGAAATTTTTCTTGTTTCTTGATGTAGGCTTGTATTGCTATAAGCTTCCCTCTTAGAACTGCTTTTGCTGCATACCACAGGTTTTGGATCGTTGTTTTTTCATTGTAATTTGTCTCTAAGTATTTTTTGATTTCCTCTTTGATTTCTTCAGTGATCTCTTGTTTATTTAGCAATGTATTGTTTAGCCTCCATGTCCAACACTGATTTTTAAATATGCCTAACTTTAAAGTTCACATAGAAAAATATACAAATACATATTGTCAGGAAAATCCTAGAAAAGAAAGGTAATAAGATAGGACTACCCATATTATTATTAAACTATATTATAAAACATCAGTAAGTAGATGACTGTGAAATGTGTATATTAATGTATAGGCAAAACAACAGCATTGAATAGAAAGTCCAGAAATAAACCCAGATATATATAAGAATTTCATATAGTATCAAAAAACACTCTCCTATCAGTAAATTGAAGATAGACTTTTTAATAAATAATGTATGGATAATAGGAAAGCCATATGGAAAAATACAGACTGGGACATGTACCTCATACCGTATACTCTATAATGACTCCAAATGGATCAAAGCTTTAAATATTAATAAATATGAAAGCATAAAAAGTAGTAGAAGAAATCTAGGCAAATAGTTCAAAATCTTGTATTTGGGAAGACCTTTTAAATTAAGACCTGAAATTCAGAAGCCTTTTTAAAAGGAAGACTGATAAATTTGACAACATAAAGAAATTTCTCTTCAAGAAAAAACGTACCAAAGCCAAGTCAAAAGAAAACTAATATACTTGAGGGAAAAGTTGCAGCTCATATCAGAAACAAGGTCTAAACCCTAATACACATAGATTCATGTGAATATGTGTATGTATATAGCTTAGAAATTAAGAATAAAATGGTCAACAGGTTAATAGAAAAAAGAGGCAAAGTACATGCCAAGTAATTCACAAATATTTATTCACAATAAGTGTAAACATCTCTTGAACATATTAAAATATGCTCAATTTTACTCAGAATAAGTGAAGTATACATTTAAACTATAGTAAGATTTCATTGTTACCTCCAAAATAGGAAATTTTTCAAAATTTTTACAAGGTTTGAAAGTTTGACAGCACACTTAGTTGGAAAGTTTATGGAGAGACAGACATTTGTATACTCTGTAAAACCATGTTACTCCTACAGAGAGCAATTTGGAAATAACTTTCAAATTTTCAAATATATGTATTCTTTGACCCAGGAATCCCATCTTGGGAATTTACCCTACAGATATGACTTATATGTACAAGGTTATGTATTAGAGCATAGTTTAGAACAGCAAAAGATTGGAAATATTCATGGATCCATCAAAGAGATTATTAATCCATGATACATCACACAATAAAATTCTATGCAGTTGTAAAAGGGAATTAATGAGAGACCTCTCTATGCACAAACATAGAGATATCTCCTGTTTATATTGGTAAGTAAAAAATAAAGCAAGATTCAAAAACTACTTTTCTTATTGGAAAGGTGCAAAATAAAAATATATACTAATTTCTTAGCTTGTATATGTAAAAGTAAACACTGAAAAGGTACATAAGAAGCCAGTAAAGGTGGATCCCTGTTTAAGGATGGAAAGGAATGGTGCAATGGCAATGGACTGGAAGTGAGAATTCTCAATGTATTCCTTTTTACATCTTTTTTTAATATATGAATACATTAGCTATTTTTTAAAAATTAATTTAAAAGAAAAGTATCGTCTCTAGCTTGCCTCTCACTCACCCTTCTGAACAGCTGAATTTTATTTGTGATCCAAAAGAGTAATCTGTCTTAGCTGTCACTTGCCCGTTAAGTAATTCTCCTGGGTTTCCGCATCGTTTCTCTGAGAGAAAAATTAAAATGATGATTAGTGATTACATGTACTCATGGATATGGCATTAGAAAAGAGAGCTGATGGATCACTGTGGTAATAAAGTCTATGGCCCAGGATTTAACACACTGACCAGGGAGCTAAGCTCCATTCTACATCTCCAGTGTGTACTTTGAACTTAAGCCACTCAAAATGCATGTCCTTGGTCACAAAAGAAACAAAAAAAGTATAGATTGTGTGTGTATACCCCTACTACTGGAAAAACATCACAGAATTTATTCTCAACTAAGTGAATCACAGCATCTTCTTCCAAACACAGCATATATTTGGGGTGAGGTTTCTTTGAAAACTGCATTGCCATTTTCTAGCAACATAACTTTTTATAATTTTATAGAGTGAATCTAGTTTTCAACGTACTAAAATTGCATTTGTAGTTCACTTCCAAAAAAAATTTCTTACTGAATATATTGTAAAGGATAGACATTTTCCAATGCAACTAGGTGGCTCCCAATTTTTTTGTTTTATTCATTTGTTTGTTTATGTTTTTCAAAAAGTGGCACACATGTGTACATTGAAATCAGTAACTGACAAACCGAATTGTTTCTTAGTGACCCAAGACACTCATTTGCATTCATAAAGCTTAGTTCCTGAGATAAATTTGCAAAGAAGTAAAAAGCACAAATAAGAAAAATAAATGTTCATACTTACTGACACAGAATTCCCTGTATTTCCAACTGCCTGTTGAGTCACAGGTAACACCATGACTTCTTGAACTTGTCCTACTGTAGCCAGGGCGGCAGCTGTATTTCAGAGTAGTTCCAGTTTCGAACTCTGTCTCATTCAACTCATTTATTGGAGAAGCAAATTGTAAATAAGGTGGAGGACCACAATTGCCTGGACACCAAAATGACAAAACACCAAAAGTTATAGCTTGGGACACAGCATCTTAAAATTTCAGTAGCATTACTTTAGAGCAGGAACCATTCTTTTCTCCTCTAATCAAGAAAAATAGTAACTCCTATTATCCCCACTGTTCAGTGAATCCAGTGAATAATTAGTAATACATGTTTGTTGATTAATGACAATGATCCTGATAAAAGCCATAAATTTTTCACCCCTTCTCTCCTGTAAATGAGATGATTTAACTTAAAAGGATGGCAGACATGATTTCATCAGCCTATCAGTTTCCCCATATCTGCTGACTCAGATATATCCATGCAAATCCAGAAGTCCTACAATTTCCTTCAACAGAAACATTATTTCATTAATAATAACATTATGTAACATAGGTTGACTCAGGGAACAGAAACTGGGTGGCTGGGAGAAGGATGAGAATAACATTTCTCATTTGTACTCTTTTGTACCCTTTGGATTTTGAGTGATCTGAAGGGAGACGTATAGAGCCCTTGAAGCATAAAAATCTTCATCCTGCTTTGCCTGCAAGAATGAAATATAGGGCTGATTTACCTTTCAGGAGCCACAGTAGAATAATATACTTCCCCTGTCCATTCTGGATAAACCTACAGACAGTGAAGATTGTTTAGTCAGGCTGACAGATAATACAGATTTGTTTCAAGTCTTGGTTGGGGACAAATAGTTTTGGAAATTCCTGGAGAAGAAATTCTAACGGAAAATGTCTATAAAATGGACTCTTTTATGGGTAAAGCAAATTCCCCTTATATTCTAAATAATTCCAAATCCCCTTAAGTTCAGAATTCCAAGTAAATTCCAAACTTCTGATCAAATAAACCCTTTGTTGCTGAAGCTGGATTTCTGCTAAAAGCTTAATCAGCTCTCCGCTAGTCTTGAAAGTGAATGAGTAGATGATCTTGAATGTTTGTTGACAATCTGAACTTGTCTCCCTATTACTCACCAAGAACAGTAGCCAACAGAGCAGCAACCACGGTCACTTGGAACAGAATTGGATCAGAGACTCTCCAGGGCCCAGAGAAAGGCCAAGATGCCATTGTCCCCTTTCTATGAAGGATCATAACTGGAGCTCTCTGTTGCTTCGCTGACACTTTTCTGCTGAAAGAACTCAATTTAATAAACAATCATTGAATTCCTGTTTGTCATAAAGCACTAGGATCAATACTATGGGATCCATGTCTTGAAGAAATTACAGCCTAGAGTGAAAGAAAAGATAGGTGCATAAATGTTACAACACAAAACAGTGGGTGTTAACCTCTGCAGAAGCACTCTGCTCTTAAGAGAGATTAATTCCAAGTGGAGAGATGGTAGGTGGCTGAATCTGAGTCAGGTATGCTGTAAATGTTAGAAAATGGATGCAGGGCAAATTGGGGGAGCAGTAGATAACACTACAATTTGGCTGCAAAGTAAGGTGTTGGAGATGGTTGTTAAGTAGGAGGCAGCTCATAGGTGTGTCTGAATGGGTTGTAAGGGCCAAGGTTAGGAACTTATGGACACTATTCTTTCGGGAGTAAGAGCCATTGTTTGTTGTTTAGATTTTGGTTTTGCTTTATTTGTTTTTAATATGTCCTTAGAGTGACACATTATTGTGCTTTAAGATCACTAGAGTGGATGCATACATGATAGATTGAAGTGAACAGAGAGGAGAAATGGAGGGGTTGATTAAGAAGACAATTGTGATTGGCCAGGTGAGCCACAAAGATGATCTGACCAAGGAAACAGCAGAGGAGTTAGAGAAAAGGAAACAAATGTAAAACAAAACAAAACAGGACTTGCCTGGTGGCGCAGTGGTTAAGAATCCTCCTGCCAACACAGGGGACACGGACTAGATCCCTGGTCCAGGAAGATCCCACATGCCACAGAGCAACTAAGCCCGTGCATCACAACTACTGAGCCCATGCTCTAGAGCCTGCGAGCCATAACTACTGAGCCCGTGTGCCACAACTACGGAAGCCCGTGTGCCTAGAGCCCATGCTCCACAACAAGAGAAGCCACCACAATGAGAAGCCTGCACACCACAAAGAAGAGTAGCCCCCACTTGCCGCAACTAGAGAAAGCCCACACGCAGCAACAAAGACCAAATGCAGCCAAAAATATTTTTTTAATTAAAATAATAATAGTTCAAAAATTTTTTTAAAGCAGAAAATGATAAGATAGAGAAAAAGAGTTGGATCAGTATGTATAACATTGGGAGTTCCTCATGACAACTGTCAACCAAGGCAATAAACCAAGCAATTTGCAGTTTTGGAAAAAAATCGTTTTATCTATAGATATAGATATATGTAGATATATATAGATATATAAACAAAAATAAAAATATATGGGACAAATGTACTTTCATTACTTAATCAGACTATTTAAAGACATATTTAAAGCAAAATCATGAAGGATGTTTTTCTCTTCACCACACTCCTGTTCCCGTTGGAAATAAACAGTATACCTTAAATTTACATTAGAAATAGTCTCTGTCCTCAAAGGAATATATGAAGTTAAGTCCCAATGAAATACTAAATTTCATCTTTTATTCTGATATTTCTGTTAGATCCACACGATTCTTACGCTCCACATGTGTCCATAATTCATACTAATTGCATATCCATTTAGATAAAGGGAGTCCCCTCAATATTTCCCTCAAAGATGTTTCTGTCCCAAACTGAGGGGAAAAAAGTTCATAGTGGCCCTTCACACTATGTGTAGGGCCCCAACTTCTTCATTGAGCAAGGACTCATCTAAACTTATCTTTCTAAAACTCAGTTCTCACATTCAGTCCTCCACCTGCTGTCAGTTGTGGGCAACTCCACCCCACGTACATCCTATCCCATGAGCTCTGGACACGGTCACTAGAACAATTCCACCAAAAAATAAGTTTAACCTGTTGAACAATTTATCAAATACGTTGGTTACTAAAAATATGTTTGCAGAATTTGTACTGAATGAATTGAGAAGAGCCAGGACCAGGGTTCTGAGCCCCTTTCTTGTTTCCCCCTCTCTCTTTTCCTAATACCTCCATCCTGATCTCTAGTCTCTACTCCTTCTGTGCTAGCAGTCTCATGAGACTGGAGACAGTTGCAGGTAACAAAAATACTGAAAATGCTGCTTCAAAGAACATATTCATTCGCTATGTTCAAAAAGAATATTTATAATCATTGAATGTATTCAAAATGAATATATCTTAGAACAACATTAAGTAAATTGATAATGTGATAAATTCAACAGATCGATTTCAGTGAACTGATCCTTCAGGAATGGGCATTCACCAAACTGGTTTCCAATGATTAACTTTTTAGTTATAATCCAGCTGGTCTGGACACCCTGGATCCCTGACATTTCCAAACACTTTCTTACCTCCTACCCCTGCCCGTATCATCTTCCCTCTCACACTTTCCTCTTTAATTCCTACTTATTGTAGCCGTCCCTTCTCCAATGTCCCCTCCTATCCTCCAGACCAGACTCTAACTTCCAATTACAATTGAGTGTTTATAACTCTGATTCTGACTTGGCTTAACTGACATCTGAAGTCTGTCTTCCCCACTGGACCATAAGTTCCTTGAAGTCAGAAGGTGAGCTCTTAATCATGCCCTACATGGTATCTAGCGCCGTGCCTCATTCAAAGTGCTCAATAAATGTTTGTTGAATTTACACTCAAAAGCACCTAGTGCTAAAATATGTTTTAAAGAAAAATAACACCGTTCCATATCTATTCTTACAGTGTTTGCTGTGTCAAGGTCAGATTTTAGCTGATTTTTTAAAAAGGCACATCTTGGGCTTCCCTGGTGGCGCGGTGGTTGAGAGTCCGCCTGCCGATGCAGGGGACATGGGTTCGTGCCCTGGTCCAGGAAGATCCCACATGCCGCGGAGCAGCTGGGCCCGTGAGCCATGGCCGCTGAGCCTGCGCGTCTGGAGCCTGTGCTCCGCAACGGGAGAGGCCACAACAGTGAGAGGCCCGAGTACCACAAAAAAAAAAAAAAAAGGCACATCTTAATAAGAACAGACCCTAGCGATTTTACTCTCGGCTATTCCCCATCCTTAACCCGAAGTTATCATATCATCAACCATAAAACATAGGATAGTAAGGAGGGAAGGAATAAACAAACACCACAGGTTATGACAGGAGCGAAAAGGCAGCCACACGTACAGACCCTACCCTGCGGTGAGGGATTTACATCACGCAGTCTTGTAACAGGGCCACAGACACAGTGCTGGGGACACAGCAGGATAGTGTGTGGCCAGACCCTGGGCATGGAATCAGACCCAGGCCATGCAGGTTCAAAGCTGGTTCCACCACATGGGAACTGTGTACCCATGGGCAAGATACTCAGCCCTCTAAGCTCCTCTAAGCTTCAATTTCCTTTTTCATAAAATAAAAATAACTACACATGTCTCCCAGAATTGATGAGAGGGCTTGGTTTGGAGCATGGACAGCACATAGTAAATATTCATGAGAAACGTTAAGGAAAAGGGTGACAGAACTGGTGTCGGAAGGTGATTCTGACAGAATGAGAACTCCTAGAGTCAAAACATCATCATGATAATGATATAAAATTATAATGGCTGCAATTCCAGGGAACTTTAGCTAAGCCCTGGTGAAGAGGAAAACACGCTGGACTTGGGGCAGAAGTCTTGGTCAGGTCTTCACTGTGGCCCGTGATAACAGTGAAACCCAGTGCCGCACCCAGAGCAGCAAAGCTGGCACCCACGGCAGGGTCCGTCCTGGGCTTATTCTTCCCTCATCAGGATGTCTTCCTGTAAGGAACTCATCCACCCCATGACTTTGACCATCATCCATGAATCACTCACAGACCTCTGGGCCCCGTTGTCTCCTGTAAGTGCAGAAACATACATGTTCCATAAACTCTATTGTTAATAAAAAATCTTACTCTGGGGCTTCCCTGGTGGCGCAGTGGTTGAGAGTCCGCCTGCCGATGCAGGGGACGCGGGTTCGTGCCCCGGTCTGGGAAGATCCCACATGCCGCGGAGCAGCTGGGCCCGTGAGCCATGGCCGCTGAACCTGCGCGTCCGGAGCCTGTGCTCCACAGCGGGAGAGGCCACAACAGTGAGAGGCCCGCGTACCGCAAAAAAAAAAAAAAAAAAAAAAAAAAACCTTACTCTGCCCTATTACTTACCACATGTCAATTTTGAGCCATTCAGGCCTGCCTCCTTTACTTTTGTTAATCATTAGAAAATTCCTGTGCTGAGCCTCATGACTGTGGATCTTTCTAAAAGTCGGTGAAAGAAATTTCAGCAAAATAAGAAGGAATTTTTTTCTCTTCCCCTGAAGCTACAGAAAAGCAGATATCTACATCATAAAATTGACCTGCAAATGTTATATCTAACAAAGGAGATTGTTTCTCTACCACTTGAGCATAGTCTTCAACCCTGGAAAAGTCTATAATTCTGACTGGTTATCTTAGCAAATTATTTTTTGTCTTGGATAATATTTAAATTAACTATTCTGTTTTTGAAAGTTATAAATACTTGTGAGTTTTCTTTGCAAATCCAAAAATAAATTGTTACACTTTCTTCTTCACTTAAAATCCTGAATGTAAATTAAAACTTTTGACTGTTGGATTTCTTTTTTTTTTTTTTAATTTCAGCTTTATTGAGACATACTTAAATTGTAAGATACTTAAAGTGTACATCATGGTGATTTGACAAGCGTATACATTATGAAAGGATTTCCCCCTGCTCCCCCATCTAATTAATTAACACATCCATCACATCACATATTTATCTTTTTCCCCCAGTTTCATTGAAAAATAATTGGCATACATCATTGCATAAGTTTAAGTTGTACAGCATGAAGATTTGATTTACACATATTATGAAATGATTACCATAATAGGTCCAGCAAACCTCTATCTTCTCATATAGATACAATAAAAAGAAAACAAAGAGGACTTCCCTGGTGGTCCAGCATTTAAGACTTCTCCTTCCAATGCAGGGGATGTGGGTTCGCGCCCTGGTTGGGGAACTAAGATCCCACATGCCCTGGGGCAACCACCCGGAGCCCGAGCACCACAGCTAGAGAGCCCACGTGCTGCAACTACTGAGCCCACACTCCACAACAAAGATGCCCCATGCAGCAACTAAGACAAAGATCCCCCGTGCAGCAACTAAGACCCAATGCAGTCAAATAAATATATATATATATATTTTATTTAAATGTAGTAACACTTAAAATTTAAAAAAAGAAAACAAAGAAAATAAAAAGGAGAAATTTTTCCTTGTGATGAGAACTCATGATTAATTCTCAACAACTTTCCTATATATCATGCAGCAGTGTTAGCTGTAGTCATCATGTTGTACATTGCATGCCTAGCACTTATTTATCTCATAAGTGGAAGCTTGTACCTTTTGACCACATTCTTCCAATTCCTCCCCCCACCCCACCCCCACCCTCCACCTCTGGTAACAACAAGTCTCTTTCTATAAATTTGTTCTGGGTTTTTTGTTGTTGTTGTTTGTTTGTTTTAGATTCCACATAGAAGCGTATCTTCTTTTTTTTTTCTGGAAATAACATTTAAGTTCTACTCTCCTAGCAAATTTCAATTGTACAATACAGTGTTATCACCATGTTTAACATTAAATCCTCAAATCTTCTTCATCTTATAGCTGAAAACTTATATCCCTTTACCAACCTCTCCATGTTTCTCCCACCCCCCAGTTCCTGACAACCACTTCTTAGATTTCTTATTTAAGCAAAAACCAAACCAAAACAAAAACCCTTTTTCAAAATTTGTTATAATACGACTCAAGGTTCAGCTCAGTATTTCCAACTGCTTCATTTGTATCTCCCAGGCACCTTGAATCCAACATATCCCAAACTAAACACACTATCTTCCTTTCAACACTGCTTCACCTTTGCTTTCTGTCTCAGCCAAGGTAATAATCACCATCCAGTCTCCCAGACTAGAAACCTGAATCATCCTAGCCTCCTCTCGCTTGCCACCTTTCCATATTCAGAGTCACCAAGTCTTGTCCCATTGGCTGTAGCAACGCGAGAATCTGTCATTCTCTCTTATACCCACTTCCATAGTCCTGGTTTATGTTCTCCTAGTTCCCTTCACCCCAGCCTCCACCACAGCAAAAGCCTTCAACAACTGTAAGCCACCTTCCATGTTGATGCAGTTATATTCCTAAAAAGCAATTTACTTAAAAATATCCATGGTCCCCAATTCTCTAGGTCCCCACAACTCTCCCAACTCTCCCTCTACTTCTGCTCACTTAAAACATTGTGCTTCAACCACATGTAAGTGCTTACCTTTCCCAAAACATATCCTGGAACTTTCTAAACACCTTCAAGCATTATCGTATGATGTCTCTTGTGCATGAATACTCTTACCTCCAGCCTCCCCGTGATGCACTATCCAGATCAAATGCCACCTCCTTGGTGAAGAACTGCCCAACCCTCTCCTCAGGAAATATCAGTCTCTGCTATGCTTCCCTAATACTTTGCTGATACCTTCATTGTAACACCACACTGTATTGTAACTATTCACTTTTGCCTCTTGCAGTAGATTATAGGTCCCTTGGAGACAAAGAGGGTGTTTATTCAGCCTTCCACTTTCTAACCCAATATTAACTGGCATAATAATAGTTATCCAATAAACGTGAAATAAATGAAATTTAATTTTGTTTTATCTTCAGAGTGAGAATGAATAAATGAAATTTAATTTTGTTTTACCTTCAGAGTGAGAATGACTAAATACCTACTGAGGACCAAATGAAATAATATGTAGGAAGTGCTTTATAAATTTTGAAGAGATGATTCAGTGATTCGACTTCCCTTACTAGTTCTCAGGATGTGCAGTGGCTCAGTGGGCCAGGTGTAGCATTTACAATTCATCATCACGACCCACTGTGGTCCTTCAGCAGAGCCTGCATAGGACTCAGCAAACCACAGAGTATGGAGATGGAGCCTAGGACTTGTGAGCTGAGGAGACCTGAATTTGAGTCCCAGCAATACCAGTCAATTTCTATGACCTTGAAGAAGCTACATCAGCTCCTCAGATCTCAGTTTCTCACCCTTAAAATGATGACATTAAACTTGGATTATCTTTCTATTCCCTACAAACCCTAGAATTCTGTAATTGCCCACTGAAAATCTAAGACTTCCCTAGCAAATGCCCTCTTATTTCAATGACATCATTACCTTTTAAATTCATATAGAAATGAAACCAGCTCAAGAACTATAGTCACCATGGAGGGTCTCTTATGAAAAATACCATTGGCACTTGCCGAGGCAGTACAATTTGAGAGGCTCTGGGAAAATCCTCAGCCTCCAAATTCCTCCTCCCATTAGAGATTACTTTTTAAGTTAATGTATTTATTTTATCTAAACTCCCTTTTTAAAAATTCAGATACCTCTGGAAAGAATTAATTTTTCTCCAATCTCAGATGGAGTGTCTCCTGACTTACACCTGCACTCTCAATCACATAACTTTCAGACTCCAGAAAGAACTTGCTTCCACAAAATTCTCTTCTTTCCTAGAATTTCTTTATCTCTCTATCAGCTCCTTCCTTCTGTACCCATATTATATTCAAATGTATCTCTACACTTAATACAAAACTTCTTTGATGCTTCTTCCTCTTCTGGGCACTCTACTTTGTATTCTCCTTTAGTACTACATTTAGGGACAGAACAGGAGTCAGCAAAGAGAAGGGTGGTTGAAGAATTAAAACTAAAACCAGAGAAGTATTACGTCTTGCTCAACCAAGGGAGAAGGGAATTTCAAGAAGTGAAGTTAATCAACATTGCCAGATTCAAAAAGTGAGGGAGAGAAAGGAGATGAGGGCAATAAAGGCTTCTAGCTTCAGAAACTAACTGGAGGCTGACCAATATCCTCCTTGTGATTAAATCTAAAGGTCTTTGCTATCAGTGGTGGAGGAGATGTAGAGGGGTTAATAAAATCTCTAAAGGAAATTGCACCAATTTTCAGAATGTAGACTCTGAAAACCAGGTCTCCTGTGACTCTCTTTGGGACATCTGGCTTACATCCTGCCTCAGCTGCCCTACGTGGAGAGGTAGTAAAGGATTAACAAACAAACACACTCAACTTTTAGATGCAATAATAAGAGCAACTTCTTACTTCTTTTTTGCTTCAGTGTATTTTATTAGCATGCATTATTATTCCCCTATTTATAATAGAAAATTGAGGCTCAGTAGGGGTTAAAAGTACTTTCCAAGTCACACTGTCCCCTAATGCAGTATCCCTGAAAAGATTTCTGTTGAAAACACCCCCAAGTTTGGTCTCTGCATTATCCTTCTAATCTTGTATTCCTTAAAGGGCCAAACTACCAGCCTTTCCCCCAAGGTGCCCTGGATACTCCACCTACCTGCAGGTAGCCGAGGAAGAAGACTCTGTCATCGTGCCTTGGGTAGTGTGTAAGTGAGGAAAACTGCTTTGTTCTGTAATAGGCTTAGTTCCTCCCCAGATAAGAGTTTACCAGAGCACCCTGAAGCTGGCTAGTAATTGCTCCACCAAAAAGTCCCTGAATTCCAGCCATGTGGTTGGCTGTTCAGGGATGGCCAAATATAAATGGATGGGCAGAGACTCCCTACTGGCTCAGTGAATGATTAACAGCATAAGTAAAGCAACCGTGTTTATCTAATCACCTTCCTCTTCACTAGCCCTCTTTCTTGATAACATGTCGCAATTGTTTACTTTCTCCTGTGCCAACCATTTCCCCTAAGTGGAAAGGTAATATAAATTTGACGCCAGAATTCTTTTTTTTCTTTTTATAAACAAAAGAGGGTTATACAAGATGCAAACCAGCTAGCCTGGAAACCTTAGATACTGCAGGGTTCAGACTAGGTCCACAAAAATGATCCACTTTCTGTGATTCTAGGTCCAGCAGGCTTTCCTTGGGTTCAGGGACAGATGACCTTCCCCTGTACTGGTCTCCATCCCACTCCAAGAAAGTACAGAGGGTGAAGAGTTCCGGCAATAGGCTGAGATGCTTGGCACATGATCAGTACTCCAGAAATACACGACCTCCAGAAGTTGGTCTATCACTGAGTGTTCCTCAGAAGGATGCAACAAAGGGCCAGCCATGTTTGTTATCACATGTGGTCCTAAGAAGGACCACAAACCCTGACATTATCCAATTAAGCTCTTAATCCTCAGGATTAAGGTTTGTATGTTCAGGGGACTGCTACTAAAGAGCAATTCTTCCTGACCACTTCACCTTTTCTGTAATAAACACCAAAAGTCCTATAAAGTCTTCAGAAAAGGAGTTGAACCACAGCAGAAGATTTGACAAAAGACAGGAGATTTGAGCAGGGCTTTGAATGACAAGTGGAAATTATTAGATGAAAATAAGAAAGATACTAGAGGTAAAGAGAACATAGACCAGGAATTCCCTGATGGTCCAGAGGTTAGGACTCGGTGCTTTCACTGCTGGGCCCAGGTTTGCGCTCTGGTCGGAGAACTAAGATCCTGCAAGCCATGTGGCAGGGCCAAAAGAAAAAAGAGAGAGAGAAGTGTTTAAGCATGGACCAAGTCACAAAGGGGAGGCTGATTTGCTGATTTTTGATTTGACAAGAATGAGTATAAAAGAGGATACAAAACTATGCAGTCTTGAGAACGAAGTTGGAGGAAATATAACCTTTAAAGCTGGGTCTTCAAATACCATTTCTCAATCAGCTGGAATCCTTTTCTTTACTTGCCATAGTGACTATTCCAGATTTTTCTCTCCAGGTCACCAAATTGTCTTACTCTCAGCAGATGATCTTGCCTCCTACTTTACTAAGAAATCATTCCACGTTAGCTTCTATCTGCCTCAGATTGTCTTCCCTCTTCACTCCTGTTTCAGAAGAGGTTTCTTTTCTTTCCTTCCTTATTTTCAATGTATCTTCCATCCTGAAATGTTCCCTCAGTCTTGCCAAAACTTCAAATTCAAGTTTTCTTCTGTTGTGAGATGTTGAACGGCTCAAAAGAATCTCCTATGTTTCCTGCCTACTTTTTCTCTATAATCACTCCCCACCCCTCCCATTGTGGTCTTCAATCTGGCTTCCTCCCACCTTTACTGACACACCTCTGTGAGGTGCGCCCTTGTCTCCAAATCAACAATTTCTTTAACTCAACACTTATGACTTCTCGGCAGCCTCTAATGCTGCAGATCATCTCTTTTCTGAAACTCTCTTCTCCTTTGGCTCCCATTACCCTAAACATTCCTGATTTTCCTATCTTACTAACTGCTCTTTTTTCATTGTTATTACCTGTCTTCCTACTTTTCAACCCTAAATATAGATAAATCCCAAGTCCTTCCTTTTAAAAATGTTTCTCTTTACATCTATCTTACCTGTTCTCGTGGCTTTAACTATTCCCTATAAGAGGGCTACCCCATAACTACATCTTTATCTCTCATTACTCTCCTAAACTCAGGCTTACATTTTTCATTGCACCTTTATACTCAACAAAGGACAACTTCTCATTTCCTGCCCAGAAACTTTACCTTCTGACCCCAAGGTTAATCCAGGCTTCCTGGAATGGAGTTTCAGCCTCACCTTTAAACACTTCATCTCCCTCATCCTCCAACGTTCAATCAGTTAACAAGATGTTTTGATCTTGCAATGTCTCTCAAATCTGCTGTCTCTTTTCTATTTCTAATGTCATCAAACCAGTTCAGGTCATCATTGTCTCTCGGGTGGATCTATTGCTATAGACCTTTCATTGGTTTCTCTGTCTCAGTTCTTTTCCTACTACACCTGTCCTACATACTGTTGTGAGAGAAATCTATGTTCTGTCCTTATCACTTCCTTGCTTGAAAGTTTTCCATCTCTACTCACTGCCTACAAAATAAAGCTTAAATTCTCTAACTTGCCCTTTAAAAGCCTCCATAAACTGGCCTTTTTTTTAACATCTTTATTGGAGTATAATTGCTTTACAATGGTGTGTTAGTTTCTGCTTTATAACAAAGTGAATCAGTTATACATATATATGTTCCCATATCTCTTCCCTCTTGCGTCTCCCTCCCTTCCACCCTCCCTAACACACCCCTCTATGTGGTCACAAACCCCCGAGCTGATCTCCCTGTGCTATGCGGCTGCTTCCCACTAGCTATCTATTTTACGTTTGGTAGTGTATATATGTCCATGCCACTCTATCACTATGAATGAAATTTTGGTCAATTTAGATTAATTGTAGGAGTAGGAGTAACCATTTACTTGGTTAAAAAGCTTATGACTCTCATTTGCAACAATGTGGTTGGACCTATAGGGTATTATGCTTAGTGAAATAAGTCAGGCAGAGAAAGAAAAATACTCTATGTTATCCTTTGTATGTGGAACCTAAAAAAATAAAATAAATGAATGAATATAACAAAACAGAAACAGACTCACAGATATAGAGAACAAACTAGTGGCTACCAGTGGGGAGACGGAAGCAGGAAGAGCAAGATAGGGGTAGTAGATTAAGAAGTACAAAATACTATGTATAAAATAGTTAAGCAATAAGGATATATTGTACAGAGCATGGAAATATAGCCATTATTTTTTTGTAACTTTAAATGGAATATAATCTATTAACAATTGAATCACCATATTGTACACCTGAAATTAATATAATATTGTGAATCAACTCTACTTCAATTAAAAATAAAAGCTTATGACTTTTTACTACATTTCTCAAATCTTCTTTCCACTTGGAACATCCTTCTCCCTAATCTTTGTCTCTAAATAGTAATCACTTTCAAGGATCCAAAAAACCGTGCCGTTTGGGCTTCCCTGGTGGCGCAGTGGTTGAGAGTCCGCCTGCCGATGCAGGGGACACAGGTTCGTGCCCCGGTCCGGGAAGATCCCACATGCCGTGGAGCGGCTGGGCCCGTGAGCCATGGCCGCTGAGCCTGCGCGTCCGGAGCCTGTGCTCCGCAACGGGAGAGGCCACAACAGTGAGAGGCCCACGTACCGCAAAAAGGAAAAAAAAGAAAATATATTCATATGTGTTGCAACATCTCAAATTGAGGGCTAAGTTTCATCCAAAAGGCAGTGAGCAATACTACCACAGAAGGTTTGGAAACCTGGTTTTATAAACAAGATGTCTGGGAGATCCAGGCGAGAGTTTGGGTTCTAACTCTACTTTTGTCTCCATAAGTCATTTTAAGGCTATAGCTGTTCTGAGCCTATTTTCCCAAAATGAGACATTAATTTTTGCCTCATAAGTTTTGGTTAATTGGAGGTTAATTTTTGTTAATAATTTGCATCTCATATTAAAAAATGAAACAGTAATTCCCTGGCAGTCCAGTGGTTAGTACTCCACGCTTTCACTGCCAAGGGCCCAGGTTCAATCTCTGATGGGGGAACTAAGATTCCCCCAACCCGTGCGGCACTGCCAAAAGAAGAAAAGAGAAAAAAAATAAGGCATGTACCTTAGCTGTGATCTGAGCTTCCCATTCTCTTTCAGACAGGAAATTAAACCTTTCCCTTCCCATTAATGCGTTTCTAATTCTGGTCTTAGACAATCACCACACTTGATCATTCTACATCCAACACACACGCACACACACACACACACACAGACACACCCCATGCGTCATGCAACTGCAGCTGGTTACTATGAAGTTGCATTTCGGCCCAAAGAAAGAAAAATCTGAAACCAATTTCAGAGCCAAGAGGAAATTTTATTCATAGGAGTATTTCTATTACTCAGTCTGCTCAGACAATGTCAGGGCAACATTTTTGTCTTCAACTCAGCTTTCCTTATTTCCAGAAAAAATTTTTCTTTCTCCATCATTAAGCCACTTTTCTTTAATCTTTGTGTAAAGTTCACTATGGCTTTGCAAAGTTCCTTACTCTCCTGAAAGGCAAGCTGAAGAAAGAACATTTTTTGAAGTTAACAATTTAAGAACTGAGACTCAGCTCTACACTCGGAAGCTAATGAGTAGTGCTTAGGTGCCCAAATGGGGGCTCAGAACAAGGCTAGCTTCAGTACAGATCTGGATCTTCAACATGATGAATCATTTAAATTTCCAGGTTGGTTGGGGGCTGCCTAGGGCCCCTTTCAGGATGCTGCCAAGTGTCCCTCTCTTCTCCCTGGGGTACAGAGATATATATAAAATCTTGCAACTTGGTGTGTCTTGGGGGAAGTTATCACTGCCTGCCCCTGAGGTACTTTTTTATTTTCTGAAAATAAAATTTAGTGGCTTAAATCTACTTGTCATCCCAGTAATAAATATAGACTAAGAGAGGAGTCTCAATGAAAATGGATCTGTTCAGCATTTTTGTGATTTTTTTTTTGAAGTCTAGAAAAATTTTAGAGACTTTTTGCAGCAATACTTCCAGTCTAAGACATAAGTTTATGTAACTTGCTCTTTATTTATTTTGCTTTTTGCGGTACGCAGGCCTCTCACTGTTGTGGCCTCTCCCGTTGCGGAGCACAGGCTCCGGACGCGTAGGCTCAGCGGCCATGGCTCACAGGCCCAGCCGCTCCGCGGCATGTGGGATCTTCCCGGACCGGGGCACGAACCCACATCCCCTGCATCGGCAGGCAGACTCTCAACCACTGCGCCACCAGGGAAGCCCTACCTTGCTCTTTAAAGCACATGAGACAACAACCCCTACCAAAAGGGCCTCATGAGGTATTAACGATGGTGGAGAATGGGAATTCATATACAAAAACATGAGTTACTAGTTTATAGGCCCCACTCTACAATCAGGCCAAGACCAATCCATTCAAAGACATTGCAAATAGAACAGCTATTTACTGAGCATATGCCAAGAGCGACACCAGGCCCTGGAGGCACAGCTGTGAATAAGACAGAAAAGAGTCCACTCTTACCAGTGCCTTCTCCAACTCCAACTCAGCTGGTTTGGGAGCTTCTCGGATCAACTCACAGACCGGAAGGGTACTGCTCCACTCCCCATCAATGCACTGTTGCTGCTGTGTGCCCACCAGGTAGTACCTGGACGCAAGTAAGAATGGCAACAACGTTTACACTTCCACTTCTTGAACTGGGCAACTAAAGCTGGTTTTATGTAACAGTGTTTCAGTATTTCACACTGTAATAGAATCTACTTTTCTGCCCCAGAGCCCTAATGCATGCTTAAGTTATCTCAATATTACAAAGCAGTCATAAAGTAAAATCATTCTCCTGGGGGCGGAGAGGACCCAAGTGATGAGTCAGACTGTAAGACATGGAGGAGTGAAAAATTCTAAATATGTGTTTTTACACACACAGTTTTTGGGTGGGAAGGGTGAGGGAGGAACCTCTTCATTGTTCAGTACTTTAAAAAGGCATCTGTCGGGCTTCCCTGGTGGTGCAGTGGTTGAGAGTCCACCTGCCGATGCAGGGGAGACAGGTTCGTGCCCCGGTCCAGGAAGATCCCACATGCCGCGGAGCGGCTGGGCCCATGGGCCATGGCCGCTAAGCCTGCGCTTCCGGAGCCTGTGCTCCGCAACGGGAGAGGCCACAACAGTGAGAGGCCCGCGTACCGCAAAAAAAAAAAAAAGCATCTGTCATCTATGCTCTAAAAAGGAGTAGAAAGCTAGAGACAGCCTTGAAATAAATCTTGGGGAACTGCTTAAAAGGAGCCTCAGCTCTTAATCAGAAAAACATGAGAGTTGATGGCAAAATGCATTGGAGGTAAATAATGAGATTGAAATGCCAGTGAGGTCACATGACTCTGGGTTAATAAGATTGAGGCCAGGAAAAGAAAAGGTTAGGAGATCTGTAAGCAGGTGACCAGGCAGTCTAAGTTAAGGTTACACTTTAATTACTATGTCCTAAGAATCTCTATTCTAAATAATTCTATATCTGTACTTCCATATATTCTGTGGGGTTTTTTTGACTTTTTGTTCTGGGACTGAGACTGTTGAGAAAAACATTTTTTTTTGGGGGGGTGGCTGCATTGGGTCTTTTGCTGTGCACAGGCTTTCTCTAGTTGCAGCGAGCAGGAGCTACTCTTCGTTGCGGTGTGTGGGCTTCTCATCGCAGTGGCTTCTCTCATTGCAGAGCACAGGCTCTAGATGCACGGGCTTTGGTAGTTGTGGCACATGGGCTCAGTAGTTGTGGCACACAAGTTCTAGAGCGCAGGCTCAGTAGTTGTAGCGCACAGGCTTAGTTGCTCTGCGGCATGTGGGATCTTCCTGGGCCAGGGCTCGAACCCATGTCCCCTTTATTGGCAGGTGGATTCTTAATCACTGCACCACCAGGGAAGCCCCAGAAAAACATACATTTTAAATATTTTATCTTGTCTTAGCTAAGAGAAAAAAGAGTGATACTTCTATTAGGATAAACAGGAGGATCAGTCTGTCTTCTAGGGCTTGGGGAGAGCTGGCAGTGGGCTAAAGCAGCTCTCAAAATCAGAATGTGTAGGACTTCCCTGGTGTCACAGTAGTTAAGAATCCACCTGCCAATGCAGGGGACACGGGTTCGAGCCCTGGTCCGAGAAGATCCCACATGCTGCGGAGCAACGAAGCCCATGAGCCACAACTACTGTGCCTGCGCTCTAGAGCCTGCGAGCCACAACTACTGAGCCCACGTGCCACAACTACTGAAGCCCGCGGGCCTAGAGCCTGGGCTCAGCAACAAGAGAAGCCACCGCAACGAGAAGCCCACGCACTGCAATAAAGAGTAACCCCCGCTCTCTGCAACTAGAGAAAGCCCACGCACAGCAACAAAGACACAACGCAGCCAAAAATAAATTAATTAATTTAAAAAAATGTTTAAAAATCAATTCAAAAAAATATATATCAGAATGTGCTAAGTAATCAGGGGACTAGGCGGAGATAGACTGGGTCTTTTCCAAAACAAGGCTACTAGTCAATGGGCAAGGTCTCATATTTAAAAGGCTGCAATACACTTACCTCGCTTCACAGTAATAAGTAATGGTAGATCCCGAGTTGAAATCTGTTCCTTCAAAATAGCCATGAGTTGGATTCTCAGGAGGGCCACAGTCTCCTGAGAGACAGGAGTATAAGAATGACAGCTGTGAAGTCCAGTAATGCTCAATTAACAACGCCAGGGCCCTAAGTGCAACTGTGTAGTCCAGCGCCTGCCACCTTCACAAGCCCATGTGGGATCTGGGACATGTTCTCCACTCATTTCCTTCTGGTCAAATCATATTTATCCATGAGAAAGACTCCCTCCCCTGGCTCATTCTCTGAGTCATTAGTGATGTGAGAGTACTCTGTGATTGGCAGGAACTTGAGGAAAGGAAGGTTAAGTTGTAGAGATGCTAATTGTCAGTGTACAAGAAGGGAAAAATTAGGCTATAGGTAGAGATGGAAGAAGTAACTCCTGAAACAGTAAATAGCATGAGCTCAAATGGAGGTTTACTACCCCTGTGTGACAGTTGTACCATATGAGGGATTCAGCAAAAAACGGAGAACAGAGCTGCGAGGAAAGAGAATGAAGCTGTAAAATTATGGAAAGAGAGTCGGACAAAGTACTAGATGTTGTGAGTTTTGGTTTTGGCTCTTCCACTGACCAATGGCATGAAATAAGCCATTTTACCTTTCTCAGCTTCCTTCTTTTTTTAAAATTAATTAATTAATTAATTTTTCTTTTGGCTGCATTGGGTCTTCACTGCTGCACGCAGGCTTTTTCTAGTTGCAGCGAGCGGGGGCTACTCTTCACTGCAGTGCGCAGGCTTCTCACTGCAGTGGCTTCTGTTGTGGTGGAGCATGGGCTCTAGGCCCGCAGGCTTCAGTTGTTGTAGCACGTGGGCTCAGTAGTTGTGGCTCTTGGGCTTTAGAGAGCAGGCTCCGTTGTTATGGTGCATGGGCTTAGTTGCTCCGCGGCATGTGGGATCTCCCTGGACCAGGGCTCGAACCCATGTCCCCTGCACTGGCGGGTGGATTCTTAACCACTGCGCCACCAGGGAAGTCCTCAGCTTCCTTCTTAATCTATAAGATGAGCAGGCTAAATAATATTATCCCTAAGGTCCCTTCCAGCTCTGAGGTTATGAGTCTAAACTTGTTGATCAAGATTAACAGCTGGGCTTCCCTGGTGGCCCAGTGGTTGAGAGTCCACCTGCCGATGCAGGGGACACAGGTTCATGCCCCGGTCCGGGAAGATCCCACATGCCGCGGAGCGGCTGGGCCCGTGAGCCATGGCCGCTGAGCCTGCGCGTCCGGAGCCTGTACTCCGCAACGGGAGAGGCCACAACAGTGAGAGGCCCGTGTACCACACACACAAAAAAAGATTAACAGCTAAATTAAGAATAATTATGTATTTACTGAAACACAAAGTCTTCAAAACAAATAGATAACTAAAACAGCAAAGCATAAAAGAGCATGTATAATATAATACTATTTTTGTAAAACACAGGCACATACCAACATATATGAACAGAAAAAAAAAAGTCTGAAAATTATATACCGAAGTACTCTGTTATCTCTGGGTGGTAGGTTTGTAGGTAATTAAATGTTTTCTTCTTTTATTTTCTGTATTTTTCCACAACAGAGATGTATTACTTGAGCGGTTAATAAATAACTTTTAAAAGATCAAAACCTGAGTTCAAAAGTTGTGTGGAAGAAAGGAAAAAGAATTTCAATGAGTTGATTAAGGAACTCCAGTGTCCCAAATGGACACCTCACCAAAGATATACAGATGGCATATGAAAAGATGCTCTACATCATATGTCATCAGCAAAATGCAAATTAAAACAACAGTGAGATACTATTACACATCTATTAGAATAGTCAGTCTCTGGAACACTGACACCACCAAATGCTGGGAAGATTTTGGAACAGCAGTATTCATACATTGCTGGTGGGAATTCAAAATGGTAGAGCCCCTTTGGAAGACAGTTTGGTGGTTTCTCACAAAACTAAATATACTCTGACCACATGATCTAACTCCCAAAGAAGGTGAAAACTTACATCATAGAAAAAAAACCTTCACATGGATATTTTTAGCAGTTTTATTCATAATTATCAAAACTTGGAAGCAACCAAGATGTCCTTCAGAAAGTGAATGGATAAGTAAACTGTGGTACAGCCAGAAATGAAACATTATTCAGCACTAAAAAGAAATGAGCTATCAAGCCATGAAAAGACATGGAGAAACCATAAATGCATGTTACTAAGTGAAAGTAGACAAACTGAAAAGGCCACACAAGGTATGATTCTAATTGTATGATATTCTGGAAAAGGCAAAACTATGGAAACAATAAAAAGATCAGTGGTTGAGAGGGGTGGGGGAAGTAAAGTGATAAATAACAGAGCACAGAGGATTTTTAGGGTGGTGAGAATACTCTGTATGAGATTATAACCATGTACATATGTCATTATACATTGGTCCAAATCCATTGAATGTACAAAACCAAGAGTGAACTCTTAGGTAAACTATGGACTTTGAGTGATAATGATGTGTCAATGTAAGCCTATCAATTGTAACAAATGTACCACTCTTGTGAGTGACGTTGATAATGGGGGGGGGCAGGGGGGAGGCTGTGCATATGTGGGAACAGGGGCAACAGGGGGAATCTCTGTATCTTCCTCTCAATTTTATTAGAAACCTAAAACTGCTCTAAAAAAATAAAGTATTGAAATAAATAAATTTGCAATGTTAGACGTGTACCATTCCAAATGAGATTTTAAAATTAATTTTTTGTTTCCTATTTTTTAATTTAAAATTCTGGTTAGGAGTGCATTGTAATACCAAGTCTGCCCATCCAGGATCTTTTCTTTTAGTCACGTCTTATTTTATGTCCCTTGGTAAATTTTCCTATAGGTGTCATGAATGGAATTATTTTTACATTTCAATATCCATCTGATAACTATTACTAGAAAGTGAAAACTGTTGATTTTTCAGTATTTATTTTGTATCCAAGAATGAAGTTTTTGGTAGAATTTCTTGGATTTTTCAGGTATATTTTGCAAATAATGATATCCTATGACTCACCAATCATTCTAGGACTCTATCCTATAGAAATAGTAGCATAGACATAAAGATGTATGTGTATAGACATATATATATATACAATAACATTCATTTCATCATTGTTTGTAATAGCAAAAATATGGAAGTATAATAAATGTTCATCAATATGAGAGATATGGAATAAATCATGGCATATCCACATGTAGTTAAAAAGCAGGAGGTAGAGCTATACATACTGATCTGAAAAAGATTCCCATGTATATTGTTATATGAAAAAAGAAGCTATTTAAAAAATATGTATAGCAAAGTCCCATCTTTGTAGGTATATATGTGTATTGGTATGTGTGTGTGTGCATTTATTTAAAATATCTGTGTAAACATAATAAAAAGTCATTAAACACATCCAACTAATTACCTCTGAGAGCTATGAACTATAGTGATAAAAGGAGGTATTTTCAACTCTTATTCTATGTAATTTTGCAATGATGAGTTATGGTCTTTTTTCCTCCTTTTTTTGTTTATCTTTCAAAAAAAAAAAGTTATCACATAATCTTGAAATTTTAAAAAAATATAGTCGGATGTCCCAAACTACCCTGTGTTAGATCTAGTAGTACAGGAATCCTACTTGGGGGAGGGGAGGCGGGGGGGCGGGTGTTGTTTATTGTTTGGGTGCTGATCATTGCATTAGAATGCATTGCTTGTGTTGAGCTTGGCACTTTCTTGGCTGCCTGCTAGATCCTAAACCCTTTCTAGATACAAAAAAGAGGACAGCGTTGTGGGCATGTGGTGAATGGCTAGACTTTTACTGCCGATCAGTATCTTTGGGATTTACCCTTTTTTTCTCTTATACTTACTGCTTTTGCAGACAGGAAAGGGAGGCACCCAGGTGTGGTTCTCTAGGCACCTGCTCCAATTGCTGCCCTTGAGGACGTAATGCTCATTGCATTTAAACGTGACAGTGTCATTCACGTTCACAGGCTCCAAGGAACTAAACTCACCATTCACCAGCAAAGGGTCAGGACAGTGGCCCACTGAAGAAGAAAACAGGCAGAGATCTGAAAGGGCTAAGCGGAAACCTACCACAGCAAAGGCTAGACCTCCTCAGGCTTCATCAAGAAAATTGAAAATGAGAAAGTAAAACTGCACCTTTTAATATGGACTGGTACATGGTACGAAACCATATCAATGCAGAATGAGAAAAGACTGGGTTGCCCTTAACTGTGGTAGAAAATGTCTTGATCATGCACAAGAGTGACAACTGACATTTGAACTTACTAAAATTAAGCATGTAATTGGAAATTACCAATAGCATGTTCATCATTCTCTTATGTTAAGCATTGCTCAAAATTCTTGAGCCCATGTTTGAAGCAAATGTTTCCTTCCCTTTCATCCTGTCAAATACACACATTAGTCATCATTTTTTGCTTTCTTTTCTTTTGTTCTGCCCAGGTAGAAAAACAGGAGAATACAAAGGGATGTGAATTTGGTTGTATGAATAAAGGATAAATATACAGGTGTGCTTTAGGTATAAAGGAGAACTTTACACTCTAGGTTTAAAGGAGAACTAATCCAGCTATTCCTAAAAACAGTATTAATAAAGAGAATGTGGACTAATTATTCTCCATCTCTACAGACACCACAAATGAGTTTTATGAACCTGAACAAATCACTTAGATTTCTGTTATCACATTTGTAAATTGAGAACATAAATTTTCCCATTTCAAAAATTATATGATGGGGCTTCCCTGGTGGTGCAGTGGTTAGGAATCCACCTGTCAATGCAGGGGACACAGGTTCGAGCCCTGGTCCAGGAAGATTCCACGTGCTGCGGAGCAACTTAGCCCATGCGCCACAAGTACTGAGCATGCGCTCCAGAGCCGCGAGCCACAATTACTGAGCCCACATGCCACAACTACTGAGCCCACATGCCACAACTACTGAAGTCCGTGCGCCTAGAGCCTGTGCTCCACAACAGAAGCCTGCACACTACGACGAAGAGCAGCCCCCACTCACCACAACTAGAGAAAGCCCGCGTGCAGCAACGAAGACCCAATGCAGCCCAAAATAAAGTAAATAAAATAAATTTATTTAAAAAAAAAAAATTAGGGGGCTTCCCTGGTGGCACAGTGGTTGAGAGTCTGCCTGCCGATGCAGGGGACACGGGTTCGTGCCCTGGTCTGGCACGAAATCACATGCTGCAGAGCGGCTGGGCCCGTGAGCCATGGCCGCTGAGCCTTCGCGTCCAGAGCCTGTGCTCTGCAACGGGAGAGGCCACAACAGTGAGAGGCCTGCGTACCGCAAAAAAAAATAAAAATAAAAAAATTATATGATGGATGAAATGAAATGATAAGATATATTTACTTCAAAATAATAATAATGCAAAGCAGAATTGTAGATTAAAAAGGTCATGTTGATCATACATATGAATTCATTTTACAGTTCTGTCTTTTGTATATATTTAAAATTTTTCATAACTTAAAAATTTTAAAGCAATATGATATTAAACAAATTACAGCCCCCCCAAAAAAGTAGTCTTAATATGTAAAAGAAATCCTTTCCTTCTTGTAGGGATGATTGCGTCTACTAATTCAACTAAATTAATACTAAGAGCTGATTATGTACCTACTAAGAGAAGTTCCACAACTAGAGTGCTTTAAAAATGTATTACAAGAAGTTGAGAATTTTCTTTCTTATAAAGTCTTACCATGGCCTACTGGAGGTACGATATGAAAGAATACAGAGGGATGACAAGGTGAACAAAGTAGCAGAAAGATCAAACTTACAGCAGCACTCTGGAGCAGAGGCATTCCATCCTTTAGATGCATTACAAAAAAGGGTTTTCTCTCCTACCAGGTGGTAGCCATTGTTACATAAGTAAGTTCCCAGAATTTGTCCTTCCCCCTCCTTTGCAACAAATATGCTATTGTCCACTGGGGGAAGTTCTGGACAGATCTCTGTTGGAGGGGAAAAAAAAAAAAAAGATTTGTTTGACATATCACGTGCCCTGAGGAAGCACTTACTAGATTCCCCATCCAAGTGTCTTTTGGCTTGATTATTAATTCTGATTCCTTGTACTCTTCCATGTCCATGTACATCCACATCCCTTCCTGCCCGAGGATTCCCAAAGTTTTGTTTTCAAAAGAATAACAGGAGTTTTACTCAAGTTCAGCCGTAAGTTATCCACTCCTAAAAAAAACAATCCCCTTTCCAAATAGTGGTCCTGGAGTTTATCATAAATAAGACCTCTCAAGAGTTTGAAATTGGTACATTTTTTGTTCCCAGAACAGAACGGGAAAGTAGCAGACAATGACCCACTTCATAGAGCAAAATCATTAAATATTTACTATGCCCCTATTTAGTTCAGAGCATTAGGCCAAGTAATTTGAGATTTTTCAATGAAGGAAATATATTTTATAAACTTCAGTTTCATTAAAACCCCAGATAGAATGCCTCATAATCCACAAACTGATATCACATGCCTTACAAACTGAGGTTTAGAAAAGCATACGTACCATCTGAGGCAGAAATCAGCCACATATCCACAAGACAGCACATAAACCAGAAAAACATCTTGCGATCAAAATTGTTTGACCTGGGTTGGAAATAACCCAGCCTAAGATCCTGGTTTAGATCAAAATAGGTCTTCTCACACCACTTGAGATCAGACCAACCACCTCCTTCCTAGAGAAGGGGTTGTCTTGATTTCTCTTCCCTGGAAGGAAAAAAAATTCTACAACAGGAAATAAGAGTAGCTGTAAGGAAGTTGGTACAAGGAGGGATTTTGCAAAAACCCAAAGGGGTGATAAAAAAGAGTTGCCGGTTTTAAAACTCAGTTTCAGAAATAGCCCAAGTGTTGCTTATGCAAATCCAGTTGACCAGTCCCTTTGAACTGCAGGCTGATCTTTCCCCAACAGATTTTGGCCAAATGGTCTTGCCATGACCTTCACATCTGTCGATATTTGCCAGTGTTTACAGTCCACCTTCCGCAACTCTCTCCAGCATTGTGGGTAGAGGCGGGGAGGTGGGGGTGGAGGTGTGCATTCCTTGTGCTTTCCCAAGTAAAACCCAACTCTGGGTGCTACCTCCTCCCCCTTTCTCAAATACCAGGTATCCTAAGACTGTAAGCAGCATTGAAGTCTAAAAGCTCAAGGAAGTCAACTAGCCTTACCTGTCTCCAACCATCCAGACCATATGGCTTCCCAGAAAGGAGCTGGTCCTGGTGGATTCCAAACTTGAGAAGGACTCCAAAGTCCTGCAGCAACACAATGTCCTCATTTGCCAACTCTGCACCAGGCTTCCCATTCCGTGGTCTTCTGGGCAGGATTTGACCTGAGTCCAGAGTCAACCAAATGAGCTAAGAGAGAGATGAGGGGAATGCTTTGGTCTTGGGAATGAAGCATGTAAAATTGCTTTGGGGTTCCCATAGCTTCTTATTCATGATGATTACAGCCATTAGCTAGTTGTCTGTGCTCCAATTACAAAACTGGGGTAAAATTCCTACAAAATCTTAAGTTTAAATAAAATAACAAATATAAAGCATAATAATAAATATAAAGGCATAAAAACACAGTAAGGTCTCTAATGTTATTCTCATCCCCATCCATTATCATTACTTTGTTTTTTTGTTTTTTTGGTTTTTTTTGCAGTACGCGGGCCTCTCACTATTGTGGCCTCTTCCGTTGCGGAGCACAGGCTCCGGACGCGCAGGCTCAGCGGCCATGGCTCATGGGCCCAGCCGCTCCGCGGCATGTGGGATCTTCCCGGACCGGGGCACGGACCCGTGGCCCCTGCATCTGCAGGCGGACTCTCAACCACTGCGCCACCAGGGAAGCCCCATTATCATTACTTTGTAATGATTTGTGCATGTCTTTCTGCCACACTAGACTATGTTAAAAAACAAAATTCAAGATCTAATTGGCTTTATTCAACAATTCATTAATCGGGTAGCATCCCACCTAGTAAATACAAGGGCACTCTGAGGAGTTGTACAAAATGGAGGGTTTTTATAGAAGGAGAGTGGGGCAAGGAAGTTACTAGCAAAAGAAAAGGAAGAATTGTTTCAGGATAGGTCACCTTCTTTGGGGGAAAAAATGAGAGTCTAATCATGCAGCTTACCTCATTAGTGCTGACCAGAAAATTTCAGACTGGCCCAATTACGAGTATATTCCTGGGGGCTTCCCTGGTGGCGCAGTGGTTGAGAGTCCGCCTGCCGATGCAGGGGACACGGGTTCATGCCCCGGTCCGGGAAGATCCCACATGCCGCGGAGCGGCTGGGCCCGTGAGCCATGGCCGCTGGGCCTGCACGTCCGGAGCCTGTGCTCCGCAACCGGAGAGGCCACAACAGTGAGAGGCCCGCGTACCGGGAAAAAAAAAAAAAAGAGTATATTCCTGGGGAAGGTCAAAATTGCAATTAGGTCAAGTATTAATATTAAATCTAGGTTTGGTATCAGGACTTTAGCACAGATGACGTCATTTGGGACCTGTGGTTCCCCCTTTAACAACTGTCAACAACTCTAGAATAGGGATTGTGCCTCATCTGTGTTTGCATTCCCTTCCTCTGCATTGCATAATGAAAAGTATTGATAGAATCGTCTGCTAAATGAATAAAGCAATGCAGAGTAAATGAAAAGAAGAGTCACCCAGAAACTCTACCACAGACCCTCAAATCCATACTGATAACTTATTATGTACTGCTTTTATGGTTTTTCTGTGTCTTTGGTCAACTAATATGTGAGCTCCTACAGTGCAAGCATCTTTTAAAGTATAATTTTCAAAAAATTAATAACATGACATTCATGTAAATATAAAATGAACAAGTGTCAAAGATTTCACTCAACTCATTAATTAATGAGGGAACCATTAAGATGTTACAGTGAATTTAAAGAAGAATTTGAGGAACAGATATATAATATATAGTCAGTCAAAGGTATTCTAAAATGACTTTTCTACTAGAAGCAAAACTGGTTAATATACAGGGCAACAAATTGTAATACTTGAAATCAGATTTTCTAACTGATGGAAATTAATTGAATCTCTACTGGACAAAATTCTTTTGCTTTGCCCTTATTGGGAATCATTTGCATTGTTCTCAGAAAAGAATCATTTGCATTCCTACCCATTTTCTACAAATTAACCTCTACTCTTATAAGAGAGTTGTAAAAAAGCCTAGTTAATAGAAAGTCAACCAAAATTACACACCCTTATGGAATCAATAATCCCTAGAGAGTGTCTGCTAGAGAATACTCAGTAATTCATAAAAAATGTCTCCAGGGCTTCCCTGGTGGCGCAATGATTAAGAATCTGCCTGCCAATGCAGGGGACACGGGTTCGAGCCCTGATCGGGGAAGATCCCACATGCCACGGAGCAACTAAGCCTGTGCGCCACAACTACTGAGCCCGCATGCCACAACTACTGAGCCCACGTGCCACAACTACTGAGCCCGCGCACCTAGAGCCCATGCTCCGCAACAAGAGAAGCCACCACAATGAGAAGCCCACACACTGCAGCGAAGAGTAGCCCCCGCTCGCTGCAACTAGAGAAAGTCTGCATGCAGCAACGAAGACCCAACGCCTCCAAAAAACAAATAAATAAATAAATCTCTTTAAAAAAAAAAAATGTCTCCAGTGATCTCTGTTTGTCTAGTTCCAAGTTTTGAGTAATTTTTAACATACCACATATTCTATTTCTTGAGGAATACATGTTCCTCAGTATCAAGTGTACATAATGTTTGTACAATAAATAATAAAAATGAAAGAAAATTTTGTTTATTGCTACATAAACATGAGTATAAAATAGAGCATTATTACAGGAAATAATTGCAAAGAAGTCTTCATCTCAGTGGCTTACTTTAGATTCAGAATGATTAGGGCTTTAGAAAGGTACTATATTGCTATAATACTGTCTTCCTAACATTTTCTTCGTGAAATGTAAAAATATTTACACTAAGTGGGATATAGAGAGACTATAAATATCCTCACAAAGTTCAGGTCAGGTTTTATGGTCAAATAAATTAAAAGAAAACTTTGTTTTCAAAGCGTATTGAATTTTGTAATTCCATATAAGGGATTACGTGTTTTATTATGGGTGTCCAAGGTTGAATAAACTAATAAATGAGCATTAACTGACCCTTCTAGACTGTTGAACAATTTTATCTAATCCAGCTTGTTTCCTGGAGAACTAGGGTAATAAATCAGGTGCAGAAGTTGTACTCAGACTGGTTTGATCACTTTACAAAGGGATGGCGGCCAGTAATTAGCGGAAGAGATCAGAAGGTGAGGGCGGAGGGGTAGAAAAACAAAAGTCCGCGATGCCTAGGCTGGGGGAAGAGTTGTGGGGAGTTAAACAAAGGGAACACACCCTGTGATGTGTGTGTGTGTGTGTGATTTTAAGAGAATTGGGAAAAGATTTTTAAAAGTTCTACAGTATGTTACGAATGGATTTCCTTCGGGTCTTTGTCAAGACAATTCAGAAAAGATCTAAATTGCTTCTCTGATTATTTTTTATTTACCGAGTTGATGTTTCTTGAATGCCTCACCAAGAAAAACCTGGGCCAGAAAAGTAGCCTTTATTCAGATTACATGAGAATAAAATATATAAATTTTAAAAAGGTCAAACTGTTCATGAAGCATTGTAGAATAAGCTTCGCTTGTGAGTCAAAACAGACATGCACTACAGCAGATCAGACTTGATGAATGACAAATAGTGTGTCTTTAAGTGGTGGCAATATAACTCTTCAAAGGCTACTGCTCACCTTGTTATGTCCCTTCAGACTTCCTGCAAAGTCCCTATTACCTACTGAAGCAGATTGCTATTCATTCCCAAAGTCCATTCCATCCTTCTTCTTTAGTAATTAAACCACAATTATAGCTGGCACAAGGTCACTTGGAATTTTTTTTTTAATACATTTCAGCCTGCCTGCAGTAATATATAACCATGAGCTATGAGAATAAGTACTGCGTGCAACATTTAGAAAACACCATTAAAGGAAGTTGGTGTACCCTTTTGCTCCCTTTTTACTGACTGGAATGTAGACATGATTCCGGTAGCTTGATATTGTACTATGAGGTAGAATCCAGCACATTGTAGGTGAGAGTAACCTTCTGCATGTGTAAGGTGCTGTTATTTTGGATTTGGTGACACCTTCAGCTGAAACCAACTCTAATCTGAAACACTCATGAATACAAGAAAATAAGGGCCAACTGGTATTTGAGTGAAAGGACCCAGGAATTTAAATTTGGAAAAAAATGTTTAATAGGCTTTACTAAATTGTGCCTAGAGGCTGTTTTCCATCCCATGCACAAATTCTAAAAAAGCAACGGATGAAAGAGAAAACCTAGGAAGTGAAAACTGAATGTAAACAATAAGGTAAATGGATCCCTAATGAAGAAAATCCAAACGGATAAACAAGCTATTCTCGGAAAGTAGGCTGGATACTTGCCTCGGAAAAAGGCATTACACTTTTTGAGGCGAGGTCCCATTAGATCTGGAATGCTCTTCCCAAGGGTTCCTATGCTTCTGAAATTATTTCACTTAATTGCAAGGAGAAACTCACCTATAGAATCTGACTTAGTTTTCAAACGTGCGGTATCACATATACAACCAAAAAGCGCACCTAAATGTCTTTGGGAATTCAGAAGGGAGTTATTCTGCCCCAAATGCAGCTGGCTTAATGAGAATAAAAGAAGAAAGACTTTGTTCCCTTAAGTTAAGAAAACGAAAACATTACTCTCCATGATTACCAATGTTATCTTGTTACAATCTATTCAAATTCTTGACTAATCCACAATGTCCAGTTAAAAAAAAGTGGCATTTCAGAATCTCATATATTCCCCTTCTCTGCTTAAGAGTTAATATCAAATAGATGTCTTCATTTTTTATGTCAAAGGAAAGAAAGGAAGATGAGGTGTATTTGTATGTGTGTAGATTATCATCTACCTCCTGGTTTCCTACCTTGAGGTCCAGGGATAGGCTTCAGGAGGTCATGACCCCCCACTAAATTGTATGTACAACTTATGTGTGTGTACCTTTTTCTGGGGAGAGACTCCTTAGCTTTTATCAAATTCTCAAATGATTTCAAGACAATGAGTGTAGGTTGGATGGTGCAGAATACTTCAAAACCATAAAGCATGGTAACAGGCTATTGCCAGACTGCCAGAGGAAGTATCAGTGGGGTTGTCACCAACAAGGACAAGCTAGTGAACCCAAAGGCTGACCCTCCTCATGGTGAGTCCCCAGTGAAGACCCTGGAGAAATTTAACACATGATGTAACAATTATGGCTACAGAAATAAAGCAAATAATGACCATTACCCAACATGGGAGCACTCTCCCAAAAGTCATTTTCTAATCCTGATCATCTTTTAAGTTTCCAGCTATATTGAAAAGTAGTATGTTATGTGTTTATTGGGCCCTCACCATCACAAATCTTATAATTTGACAAAAACTCCATCATTATTGAGTTGAGTCACACAATAAGGGTGTTCATTCACCTATTTATAAAACAGGGAGAATGATCAAAGACACTCCCCAGCCTTCTTCAAACAGTGGCTTGATTGCTGAATAAGAGAAAACTTAACAAAAGGGCTTGGAGAGTTTTCCAAGGAAATCACACCCTTGACACCTTCGTTATTGTTACTCCTCCAGATACATTACTAAAGCTCATACATTTAGCACTTTCTCTCAATTTCAAACTGCGAGAATTCCTAAGTCATTTTCATGCTATCAGAGCCCTTGAGCTTACAGAATTTATAATTGTTTTACTGTTACTATGAACGTTTCATTTTATCTCCATTGCTAACCATCCTATAGTGTTCCAAGTTCCTTATTCATAAATATTTGCATAACTTATCTAAAAATGGTTTTGGTCAAGGTCATTTATAAGGGGAAGGCATTCCCTCCCAGAAGGGAGGGATGGGTTACAGACTTGCTGTTAAGTGTTTCCTTTCTAATAATAAACTCTAGAAAGAGGACAGACTGTGTTTTAGTCATTGCATGGCAACCAATAGGTGATCATTAAATATCCATTAAATAAATTAATAAAGTTCTAGAATGTTGATAATGCATGGCAGTAATGATCCCACTAATATCACTTTGAAATGTTAATGGAACTTGATAAAGGCAGAAGTCACCAGTTAAAACCACCAGTTGGAAATATATACACAATCTAATAATTTGAGAATCATTTTAAAGAAGCTAGCTTCAAATACATTATGCATGATGTTACTATTGTGTATGTATAATGTACCAAATATTACCTTCTTTTGTGTGTGATTTTAAAAATTAGCTGCACTTTTTAATTAAAAATAACTTTTATTACATTTCTTATTACAAAAGCAACACATATTATTCACAAATTTTAGCATGATCTTATTTATCCAGGAGGTAAACTTTTCTCCAGAGAAATGTATCTCTTGGTTTGTACTTATAATAAAAATCAATGAAAAAAAAAGTATGCAAAAGAAATCCACTGTGCCATCACACAGTTATTATCCTTTTACAGAAGACGGATACCTACATTCTGAAATTTTAATTTAAGGTAATACTATGGACTTTAAACTTAAATACTCAAAATACCTAAATTTCTACCAAACACAAATTACCTTACATTCTGATTAAATACATGCAGATATTAATATGGGGACTTAAAAATGCCTTACATGGGCTTCCCTGGTGGCGCAGTGGTTGGGAGTCTGCCTGCCGATGCAGGGGACACGGGTTCATGCCGCGGAGCGGCTGGGCCCGTGGGCCATGGCCTCTGGGCCTGCGCGTCCGGAGCCTGTGCTCCGCAACGGGAGAGGCCGCAGCAGTAAGAGGCCCGCGTACCGCAAAAAAAAAAAAAAAAAAAAAAACCTTACATGGATGAATAAATAACTAAATAAAAACATTTATCAGATCATCAAAAGACAGTGTATTTAGATGCAGAAAGAAACCTGCATCACAAGAACAAAATCATTACAGTACAACATGCTATGAGCAGCTAGATGAAAATTACCTGCTACAGAGCAGGGTCAGGAGACTTTCTAAAGGCAGCTTTGTGCACTTAAAATAAGCTCCTAGTTGGTTGCTGAACTGCCAGCAGCCCAGCACATCACATTAGGTAACAGGGTCCTGTATCATCCACAGTATACAAGAACCATTCGGGAAAATTGCATTGCATCTTCTTGCTACTCACCCTCTTGACCAGCAAGTGGGCATCTGAATGAAAAGGGGGAAAAAATTTAAAAAGCTAATAACTTACTATTCTTTTTTTTAAAAAAAAGATTTTGCTTGTAAGATATGGTATCCTTGGGAGCTTCCATGCCTTCCTTCAGGAGCAGTGACATATTAAAATCGCAAAAAAAAGGGACATATTTATACATTTGACAATCACTGATCTAAGGAATAATTACCTGGTTTATCTTTAAGGGAAACCACATGATTAATGCATTGAGGGCTTGGTGTCCCCCCATCCCATTCCCCCAAGGTTCTACATAAGAGACCAGTAGACCACAATAGTGACAATTAGCTAAGAGGAAGGGATTAGAAGACCAGATGCTCTTGAAGTCATAACCACAGCTTTCTTAGAGACCGTATCACGGTAGCAGACTCCACAGAAGGGCATGTCTCCCTGCACCTGTTCTGAAACCAAAAGAAGTCCTTGGGAGAGTTGATTCCAAAGGAAACTTCTTTTACTTCTTCATGTGATCCAAATGGCACCCTACTTTTCTCTCCAGCCCTCATTTCGAACCACGAGAGAGGATGATGTCAGCCCTCTTCAGCTGTGAGAGGCACACAGTATCAGGTAGAAAATACAGTAGCTACAAAAGAGAACTCAGAAGAAGGGTACATATTTTGTGGAGTCTTGTAGTCAGATCCTGCCCTCAAGGGGCCTGAAACAAGAAAAACTTCTCTAAACAAAAAGATTGCTACTAATGCTGCTCTTCCGTCACCGCAGAAGAGACGTTTTAGGGACTGAATTTCTCAGATACCCTCCATTCACCTGATGAATTTGTCTCGTTTCCAATGTGACAAAAAAGTGACCGCAAACCTATGTATATTGTACCCTAGCCTGCTCACTTGTAGTGGATGTAGAGACTAGCTCTTACAGCACAGAAATGGTTTGCTGGAGTTCAGCCCTCTCACTTGGAAACAATTAAATCTGAAGAGGTACATTTGCACATTAGGCAACGAAAGCCAGCTAGGGATACAGTCACAGGTCAGATGTTAAATGCCAAAATGGAACAGGATTGACCAACTTGGCCCAAACCTAGCAAAGAGATGATCAAAACGAAATTGGTTCAGGCTGTGAAATGTTTTGAGGCACAGGGAAGTCAAGTTTTTCAGTGTAACTGATATTCCCATTAGGCATGAGGGGAAGAAATGTGGTGCTGCTTTTTCAGGGCTCATTTGGGTGGCCCCGAATGTCCAATCCCCACTGAACTTCCTGTTCAAGCCCCTTTGGAGCTGACATGCCAAGTTTTTCAGTAGGCCAGTCTCCCGCAGAGGTCTGGCCTCAGCCTTCACATCATCAGGAGAGCAATGGGGGGGCGGCCGGAGAGGAGAGCCTATGCACAGCCAGCGAGGTCTCCGCCTAGGAGCCAGAGAGGAAGAGAAATAAAGCCATTACACCGCCGCCAAATGACTAACGGAGGAAGTTGAGCAGAACCCTCACCCACCCTTCCGGCGCTCCCCGCGGCTCACATCCCCCCATCCGCACACGTGCGTGAACACGTTGGTGGGCTAGCACACGCCCCTCTACCCTCGGGAGTCAGACAAACTCTAATGGCTTAGTCCTGAGCTTCCTTCCCTGAGGAACCGACCTTGTGACCATGTTGGACCAAGCACTCCTTTCAGACCTGGAGCTAAGCCACATATCCAAGATAGGAGGCGGAAGCAGTAGGCAGCCCCGTGGTAAAAGGAGAGTATTTAGGCTACATCAGCCAAAAGACCAGGCCAAAAAAATGATACTGCGGGCAGGGGCTACTTGGCTTCTGAGGAGGGTCCCTACCGCTGTAGTTATCCCGGTCCATCCTGAAATCAGTCATCAGAGCAGAAGTCAACTTCCTCCCATAAACTGGGATCCAACGTTTGAACTTGTGAGAAATTCTTCCCCCGAGAACAGTGTTTCTCAAATGTTAAATGTGTGTCGTCATCCAGTTAAAATGAATATTCTGATTCAGCAGGCCTGGGATGGGGCCCAAGAGCCTGCATGTCTAATGAGCTCCTGGTCCTTGTTAAGGTAACAAGGAATAAATAAGGCATGAGAATAGTGACACAATCCCACCCTTTTTTCCTATCCCCGAAGAAGTTAAATGCCATTCTACCCCACCAGCTGTCATCTCTTCAGAAACAGGAAGGTAATATTTTAGAAGGAAGAGTCCACTAAATTCTAAGAGATCGCCAAAGGTTTTTTTTTTTTTCCCACAATAAATAATGAGTTCCATGTTGCTAGTGCGAGTCAGAGCACAGTGTGGTCAAAGTTAATTTTTTCTTAATTCTTGTAGAGGCGCCAAAAAGTACACACGACTAAGTTCAGGTGCCTTCTATAATGTCCTTCCCACCTTCCCCAGAAGGTGGTGCAAGAGAGCCACGCCTCCACCAAGGACTCCAGTCACTCTGTGGACTGGCTTTTGCTGGTCTGACGCTCAAGTGCCAAGCAGCCTGAGGCAAAGTTTTGGGGGTGGGGAAGTGGTGGAGAACACAACCCAAAATACAAAACAAAAAACCCAGAAGCCTTCTGATAGATTCAAGTTACTCAACAATTTTATTTACCCATTCTACACACACACACACAAAAACACATTTCAAATACAGTTATACACCTTATGTGGATCTGAGTGCCATATTTTGACATCAATGTCACCAGATTAAATTAGAATGCTGCTAAGGATTAACATTCCTTCTTTCAACACAGCTTTGCCTAGGAAACATGCAGGATAGCGCTATTGCTTCGGTTCCCAACTCAGTCCATTCCATTTAACCCAGTGGTGCTCAGCCCACTCCCAATCCCTCCAAAGGGCACAGCTGGCAACAAGTCCTTTGCTTTTGCCACAGCGAAACTATCACCATTATCAGAATGAATTCATTTTGTTACTTCAACACAAGAAAAAAAAAATGGACACAAGCAATTCAGATACAAAAAACACTGAGTAGCTAAAAATTGGTCATGGATCCCCAGTGAAAGCCTTACTGAAAAGAATACTTTTGCCAAAATTTCCTTTGCATTTTTATTGATTATATTATAATTAAGAGGCAAATGGGTAGCGGACTAAAAACAGCAGCATTATCCAATGGAATGCTACAGCCCATAGCAGGGAAGCTGAGGACACAGAAAGTTCAGAAAGTGAAGTCCTGCCCAGAAATGGGGGAATGGATAGGATGACTTCAAGTAAAGGTAACAGTGTCAGGCTCTGAGCAGGCATTTCCTTAGCTGAGTTTACAAAATAACTTACAAGTGATGTTCAACCTTCATTTTCTACAAAATGATTAGAATGTGGCTGCTACTCTAAAAGAAATATCTGTTAAAAATCATAGCGTATAGAACTTCCCCCTAAAGAAAACATGTGGAGTGGTTACTTCCTTTCTTTGTAGGACATGTACAATAGACAGAGAATTGTCGTAACATGCATACAGTGTCAACTGGTACAATTAGAAAACAGTCAGACTTGTCAGCTTACAGATCTTAGTAGAGCCTGTTGGTTAGTCAGCATAGGGACCCTACCAGAATCTGTCAGGCAGCATGCGGACCCTACCACACTCTGTCAGGCAGTCAGCACATAGATAATTCTAGATACAGTGTTCTGGACATGATGAGTCTAAATTAAATTCCTGGACATACTTCTGATGTCTGTGTCACCTCGATCGGAAGTCAGAGATCAATCCTGCCAATGTTGCAACCTGATTCAAATTAAAATATTTAATTCCAATAAAATTATTTAATTCAAAGTAAAATATTTTAAAACACAAGTCAAAATGTATACCGGAAAACCTATGTAAAGTTATCAAATTTCTGGAAAACAAACACAACATGGCCTCTGGGCTTAACAAAGACAATGGAATGTGCATAAGACTAAACAACCCAGATAGAGTTCCCTCAATTATTAGGCACTTATTCCCCTTGTCCTTTGGCTACCCCAAGCATCAGTGAGTTTCTCTGGTACTCAGACCTTCTACTCACAGATACACCATAAGATGGATTTATTTCCAAACAGCCGTATCATGTTTCTTCAAAATGCCAGTGTCTCTGAAGATCAAATGTGGGTTGCAAAGAGGAACACCCAGATCATCACAGGAAACACTCAACCGTTCAGTCTAGGATACAAATATCTTGCACTCCTAAACCTAACTTCTTGGGAGGTAGTGGGTGGGTGGGGGATGGACAAAAAAACAAAAACCAGAGATAAGGATATGGGGTAGACCCCTGGCACAATGCGTGTTTTTAATAGATTTTCTTATTCTACTTTCCAACTGAATGCAAAACAATCTCCTTACCAAAACAAAAGCAAAAACAATACAGATAATAAATAAGAGCTAAATTCCAATTTAAGGATTAAGATATAGGAAGAGAAGCTAGTTGTCTATATCTGCTTTAGATTCCTCTTCACATCTGTCACGCAATTCCTCATTTAGTTTTAAAGCAGGGAAAAGATAATCAGTGATTATCAAAGATAATACAGTGATTGTTTTCCTTTCCTAATTTTCTACCAGTAGATTAAATGCTAAAGCCTTCACCTATTTCTCCCATAACACAGCTGAAAGCCTCAGCAAAAGGTACTCGGGAGTTCATCCTTCCTTACTAGCATTCGTGATAAACACATAATCAGAGTAACGTGTATATACTACCAACACACACTCAAATAAGAAGGGGAGAGGAGGACAGGAAAGAAAAGATAGGGAACAGGAATTCTCTAAAAGGTAGATTAAGAGCTCTCTTCTATTCTATGCTCTCCTGGCTCCTTTCTGCTGAAACTTCTCTGGAGGGACCTTGCTCTAAAAACCAAACAACGCTGAAATCCTTGCTGTTGTCAAGTTCTAATTTCTCATGTCCAATCTGAGAATTATAAGACCACCTCACTCCTCTTCTTGGGGAAGCAAACTAACACATGGGGAGAATGGCAAAATATCGGCAGGCTGAGAACCCAAATGAACATCCCAGTGCCCTGTGTCTAATGCAGGGGTTTATAACAAGGTAAAACAATGCTAGTTTGCTAGAGAATTCTCTTCTCGCTAGGAGTACGCACAGCCCAAAGCCAAATCTTGGATCAAAATGCTCCTTCTCATAAATTAGTTCTGAGTCACTCTCACCTCACAGCAAGAGAAAAGACTGAATGCCCATTTGGGCTAAAGATGCCACCAGCCAAGCAAAGCTAGACAAGACAACCTTGTAAAAGTGCCACACACACACCTCCTAGACCACGTCATTCTGGGGGACATTCCCACCTCCCAACCCTTTTAGTCTCATACATGTAGGACAAGAAAGAAGTCAGAAGGAATCTCTACTCCACTTCGACGTCCACATTTACAGACTCAACGTGTTGCTCTTTCACAAATGTTCATTTATTATAAATTATATGCTCTTTCTCTAAAATAACTTTTTCAGGGCAAGGACCTTTTCTGCTGCTTTGGTGTCTCCTTCTCCCACCACCACTCCACCCAGCCCAAAGCCCCACAAACATGGACACTAGGTACACATTATATAATGGCTAAACAGGAATAGGAAGTTACCTTATGTCTGGAAGGCAATTTAGAGCAGCATCTAGGCAAATGGCCTTTGAGATTGGCTGTGATGTCCTACTCAGGATGTAGGAATAAAGGACTCAAGGTCACAAGCCAGCTGCCTGTGATGATAACCTTTATCATCCCACAAGTTTTATCTCAGTACCTCTCTCCAGGGTGCTTAAAATTCTCAGCTATTATCATAGGACATTTATACGACATAGTGATTTGTTCCACATCACCCTGCAATGTAAAGTGTTAAAGCCGGAACAGGCTGCTGCCTGAAGTAACAATGAGGGGGTAACTTCATTCAATACTGTGATATGCTCACACATCTAACTCCAGGAAACTGTCCTTTCAAAACCATGAGGAATTCAGAATTCCCAGGTTGACGCTTAGTCCAGGGAACTACTGTTTCTCCACCCAACAACACAAAATAGAGTTCTAACCTGGAGTATGATTCAGAATCATCAGAGAAGCTATTTAAACACATGCATGCCCAGACCCTAATCCCAGAGACTGAGTCAGAATTAAGCCTAGAGTGGACACAGGCATGTGCATGTTTCAAAAGTTCTATAGGGGATTCTAATGAAGATTCTTAGATGAGAAGCACAACAAAAGGCCTCCTATTACCAAACAGAAACATCCCTGTAAATAGCTAACTTGCTCTCACTGGTCACCTCTAAGAGACAGATTGATAACTTTAAGGTACGGAGTCCTCTCTCTCTTTTAAAAATCTCATGAGAACTCTAGACTTGCCTCTCAGAAAAATGCACATACGTATATTCATGTATTTTGTATACAAAATTGGGGGAGGTATAACATCGTGGGCCACCAAGGGGCTAAGAATCCCTACTCTAAACATAACCTTGCAGAAAAAAATAAAATGACACAAGTAAATGTGTAAACAGTCAACAGCTAGACCCCACAGGATTCTAAGACTACTCTAGACACCAAGATGATATAAATTAATACCCTAGTGAGGGAGATTTAATTTATCACCAGGCTTTCCCAATATCTGGGGGAAAAAACTGCTCACGCAGAACATGTTTTGACTTAAAAAGGAGAATGTGTTGAGAATTACTAGAATGTGTTGAAAATTACTAGTTCACTAGCAGCTCTAGTGAACTCTTCTCTGCCTTTCCCTTGAGCAATTCAAACCTCAGTGGTGACTCCTAAATCTCACTCTGTCCTTCTCAACAGTCCTGGAGGTCACCGGCTTTGGCAGGAAAGTTCCTGTAGTTGGCAAAGAAGCCAGGAACCAATGGAGAAAATGTATGACACTCCTCCAAGAGCCCTGTAAGAGCTAGAGGCCAGCCTACTCTCCTAAACCCTACCCCTCTGCAGCCCAGAGACCTCACACCTCTGCAGCCCAGAGACCTATGTCTGAAAAATACAAACCAAGGTATTTCACACAGGCTGAAAGCCAGCTTCCCCCAGGGTACTGAAGACTTGAGGATTGTTTCTCAGGAAAGGAGGCAAGAACTCTCATCCTATGTCTACCTGCAGTCTCTAGAACATCTGTGGATGTTCTGTAGCCTGGGCTGACCCTTGTAGGACCTGGCTTGAGAGGAAGGGAGAAGGGAAAAGAAAGGCTCCCCCAGTCCAGATCCATCTAGGCCCACTGCAGAGAATGTCAATGGAGGGCAGACTTCTCTCCCACCCACTGCCCCTTCCCTCCTAGACAGACACACAACAATGCCATGCATCACACTGGGCAATCCAAAGGGGACACGAGAGGGGGGAAGAAAGCAGGCAGGTCAGGACTGTGAGTAAAGCACACCTGGAAGAGACAAAGGTGGAGGGCAAATGGGCTTCTGTGTCCCCCTCCACCCTGCCCCCACTTTACCAACACAAGGACATTAGTGAGTTTAGACACTGTGGATGGACAAGAACCACGGCGTGCTCAGGCTCAGCCCCAGCTCTGCCAATCACCCCAGGAGACTGGATCCCTTTTTCTCCTCCTCCAGACCCCCCCCAACCGAGGACCTGTCCTAAAACACCCAACTCGCCAGCTTGCCCCTGGGCGGGGAGATGTCTCACACCGTACACTAGCTAGGGTTGGTCTGGAAACACGGGACCTCACATTCTCTGCTAAGATCCACAGTGTGGGGCTGGTGGGGGTGGGGGTGGGGGGGTGGGAGCTGGAAGTTAAATGACTCCTTGGTGATTAGTGACAAGGGCAGGAGGCCAGGATGGGAGGGAGACACACGGTTACACCACCGGAATGCTGACTTGGGTCTTCGGCTGGTCGGCCCCTTCTTGCATGTCCAGGGCACGGAGAGGGCTGAGGGGCTCGAGGGGCCGGCTCCCAACACTGTAATTTCTTGGACGCCTTACTGTATTCGAACTGGACAGAGGCGTAAAGCTGTTCCTTCTCATCCTTACAGGGGTTTGGTTCTTGGGGAAGTTGTTCTGATTGGAAACGAGGGACACCACACAAATGAAAGCCAAGCCAAAAGCTCACTCTTAAACCACAGCAGCCTCCTGCGGACGGGGTCTCTCCTAAGACATGGGCCGCGGCCTGGTCCCCCAGCCCCGGGAGACTAAGGGTTGTGGGGGTAGAAGCTCCTTGAGCACCATACTTCAAAGCAGGAAAGAGGCTCAAAGAAAGGAAGGGGGTTATTTAAGATCACACACAGATTACCAGGACAGACCTAGGAACAGACCTATACCTCCTGACCCCGCCTTACAGGCACCTCTGGATCCTGCTTTCTAAAGGGAGTGCTTTCTGGGGGGAAAATCTGCATTTCACTTCTGCCAAACACTTTCCATAGTTCATTGGATTTCCAAGAGCCAATCCGCAAGGTTAAGACTCAGGAAAGAGATACTGATTTTAAAAAATAGTAATTCCAACATCTCTTCTTTTTGGAAGTGAGCAGACTACATGGGACATGAGTTCTGGATCGGTTTTCCTTTTGTACGTAAAAGAAACCCAGTCTCTCGATGTCAAAGGTTCAAAGACTCGAAGCGGTGGGGAACCAGCATGTCATCCGTGGGGAAATACTTACAGTTGGCTTGTCACGGTGAGTGTTCACAGCCTCCACATTAAGTTTAATTGTTTCCACTTTGCAGCCTGAGAAAACAGAGGAAAGTGGAGAGGGCTTCAGGAAAAAAGCTCAAAGAAAAATTCCTTAGTTTCAGTATGGTAATAAAAGAACATATATTTTCCCCAATACATACATACATCCCTTTAAAAATGGAAGGCACTGATGGAACTTCCCTGCTAGATACAGGTGAGGAAGTTGAACTTCTAGGCAAACTTCAGAGAAAATTCAAAACTCCTGACCTTCCTCTATCCCCACCTCCTGCCCAGCTCCTAGGCTCATAGTTACCGTAGGCTACGGGAGTAAGTTTGAAGATGGTATGCAGAGGGCACCTCAGGTACGGCAGCTCATCTGAAAGCAGAAAGACCAGGTGGAGGAAGTCTCAGTATTATGAAGCAAGGTCAAGTTAGTGGAAGAGAGCATCTGAGGCGCTCCTGAGTTTTCTTTACCCTGACCTGGAGTTAGACATCTCCTCCTCTAAACCCCCAGACAATTATCAACACAGCCTCCAAGGAAGCCACCCCAGCTACTGAGTGGCTAAGAAAGGAAAAAAGCCCACTTTAGATCTTTCCCTGTAGGCAAAGCAAGAGGAAGTGCTGCAGCCAGGGCCCCACACAAGGGAAGACTGGGGCACCGTGGGTACCCCAAAGGTCAACCTGCAGGCTTCCCAGCAGCTCAGGTAGATCAGGAAGGGAAGGGAGGGGAGTATCAGAGAAGACAGCAGCACTTCCTTATTGCTCTCCCCAGAAACCGTCTACCCTGAATCCAAAGGATGAAGATGCTTCTAAGATAACACCCTCCTAGTAGCCCAAGTAACAAGCCGGGAATGTTCAACCACTTTTCTAATGCTGCCAGGAGTGTTAGCGCAGTGCTGCCCCTTTAGCCAGGCAGGACCAAGAGCTAAAGCAGCAGTTGCTCTCCACTGGGGGTTTTTGTATCAGCAGAGTAAATTCAGCAAGTAGTTGGCCCAGTGGCTGCTGGGAGCCCCACACTGCTGCCTGAAGAATGTACTCTGATTTGAGTGGAAGAGTGGGAGGTCTCGTTGCCAGGGATCCTGGTGCCACCCCAAGTCCAGCCCCCTCCCTGTGGATGTGTGCCCGGCCCTTCCCTCCAATGGCACCTGCACCCTTGTCCAAGAAGTAGGCCAGGAGGCAGCGCATGACAGCCTGGTGGGAGATGACGAGGACGTTGCCCTGACGCTCCAGCTCCATGATGACAGGCTCCAGCCGCTGCACCAGGTCCTGGTACGACTGTGGGGGAAGTGGGGTGGGCTGGGAGGAGGCGCAAGCTGGCAGCCAAGTCGGTGGCTGTGTCCAGAGTTAAGAGGCCGCTTCTCCTTTCTCCCCAGCTGGCTTTCCTCCTGGAGGTTTGGCGCCTTCGTGTCGCCTGCTAACCACCCCCAGCCCTGGTACCTCTTGAGAATATCCAGACTTTTCAAGAGCAATGTTCAGACCGAGAAAATTGCAGGTCAAGAAGAGAAAATCTGAACGCAGCCTGTGGGGTTCTTTTTCTCTCGACAGAATAGGCAAGAGTGCAAGGCAACAAAGGCTCCTAGGGATTTCCTAGAGCCCTGTTGTTTTATTTACCTTTGCCTCACCCCCCAGACTACGAAGCCACTTGGGCCAGCAAGCAGCCTTAAACACCACAGATGAGAGGAAAATCATTCATATCCCATACATTTACTTGGGGCCTATACCTGCTTGGGTGGGGCTGGAATGAAACGAAAAGAAGTTACAAAAGACCACGTGGATTCTAACATATACTCAGCAACAGAGGCTATCTTGTTACCCTTTCTCTGGAGATCTTAACAAATAAATGAGGCATTGGACTGCCGACTGCCAGAGCTGAATTAAACACAGCAGGCCCCAAAGGTAGGAAGAGAAACTAAATGATGCCTTAAGTACTCTTTCTCGGTCCCCAAACTCACATTCAATCCTTCCCCAAAATTCAAGCTAAGCCCCTAGCAAAAGGTGGGGCAGTCACCCCTCGTGAGGGAAATCTCACCTCCCCTCCAGGATATCGATACAGGTATTTCTCTTCATCTCGAAGCGCAAACTCGTCTGGGTACCGCTCCTTAATCTCCGCATAAGTCATCTCCTCGCACACGCCCTGCAGGAGCCACACGGCTGGAAGAGGCGAACTGGACCCACACAGCCCCCCAAATGAAAAGGCGCCCGTGAAGAATATTAGGCATTCGTGCCAGGCACTGGGCTGGCTCCCTTCACGCACTGCAACTGACCGACTAGCAGGGTGAGGGGCCACTGGGAGAGGAGGCCGCCTCTCTAGCTTAAGCTGCCGCTTTCTCCTACTGCTGTGGGGAACTTAGAGGTCAAGAAAAGTCAGCAGGATAAAAGGAACAGGAAGCAGGGAAGGAGGGGAAACTGAAGGCACTAAAGAATTCTTGTAGAAGACATAAAAGGGTACAGAGGAAGGAAAGAAAAAGTGCCTACTTTTGCACTCAAGAACACAGAAAGCCAAGAACAAATTGGAAAGGACTTTTCCAGAACAGCTGACCAGGTGGCCTAAGGAGAAATTAAAGAAGTGAGTTGTCAGCTACTTCTTTTTCCTAGGAGGAAAATATATGAAGGGTCCAAATGGAGCTTCACCCTCTCCAGGTGCCAGGGGCTAGGTCAAAATTTGGTTCAGGTCCCATCACTGGCACAGGTGTGTCAAGCAGGCAGGAAGCCCTGATTGGGGGTGCATTGTTCCCACTTATTCCCTAAACTGGCCATAGATTCAGCTTCCTCAAAGTCTCTACTTGGTGTTTCTAGTTTTCTAGATGAACAGCCCACATGGTGACTTCTGAGAGCTCCTGCCTGAATAGGAGACCCTTACAGGCTTTTTAGCCATCAGACCTTCCTACTCACAGCATCAATCTCATTCAGAATCTTCCACTGCTCATAGGTCACCCCCAGAGATTCAGCGGTCTGGATAGTCCTCTTCAACTGACTTGTCCACACTTTGAGGTCTGCTATCTCCTGTTCCTCCAGAAACTTCCTTAGAGCCTGGGCAAACTGGGGTGTGAAATAAAAATTTTAAAAGAACACACACACACAGGGAATTCCCTGGCGGTCAGTGGTTAGGCCTCCACACCTCCACTGCAGAGGACGCGGGTTCCATCCCTGGTCAGGGGAACTAAGATCCTGCAAGCCGCGCATGGCACGGCCAAAAAAAAAGAAAGGAAGGAAGGAAATACAGACACAGACACACACACACACACACACACACACACACACACACACACAGAGGACTGTTAACTCAGCCTGAAAAGGACAATGTGTATGACCCCAGTCAAACTCTGAAAGGTGCTACATAGTTATAATAAACCCAAGAGGAAATGAACTTTAACCAGAGCATCCTGTACTGTGCTGAGCATACAAGTTGAGCTCAATAAATATGGGACAGCTGAATGATCACAGCAGAAATGGTTCCGAGTTACGCACCCTTCAATACACAGCTAGAACCAGTGAATAAGAAAACGTCTCTTTACTTGCTTGACTATCTGAAACCACAGCCTAAACTCCAATAGGATTCAGTAAGAAGTAAGGGGATCAAAGAGATGACATCCACCATGCCCTTCTAACTCTAAGCCTGGGAAATCCAGCCTGCTGGCTAACTACTCACCTGTTTTCCCCGCACGGAGAGGCCTGAGTCACCCCCAATCTTTCCCAAGAGATTGAACTCGCTCTCTCCGTGCCGGCAAAGGTAAATGGTGCGAGGATGGACATGGATATTCATGAGGTAGTAGACGATCTTGCTCTGGATGTAGTCCTGGACTTTGTTCACTAGAAATCGCTGGCCCACGTTTATCACCTTGATGAAAGAAAGATCCCTGGGACAGAGCAGGGAAAAAAAAAAAAAAAGTCCCCTGGGTATGAAAATCTGAGGATAACAGGAGGAGGGGAAAGGATCTGTATAGTTACTTGCAGGCTCCCAGCAGCTCTTCTGCCTCTCCTGCCACACCCCGACCCAAATGTAAGGAATCAAATGGAAAGAGATGGATGGCTCCGCAGAACAAAGATGCAGTAAACTTTCCTGAACTTCTCATCAGGCAGTACCATTTCCTTAGTGCCTACACTGTGCCAGGCACTGTAGCTAAGTTAGATAAACAGAATTCAGGCTTCCCCTCAGGGGCTAGACTAGATGGATGACCTGAAGATTTTGCTAACCCTGAAGTTTGTTGAGAAGCACAGCGCCCACCTGAGGCGGTCAAGACGGAGTCAGAGTGTGGCATCTACCAGCGGGGAGGGGCGAGGAGGGGGGTGCAGAACCATAGACAGAGATCTCTGTGCGTTCCCCCCCATCTACATAAATCAAGTTTCTCTCAAAGGCACTCACATAGACTGTTTGCTTTGTGGCCATCATGGAATTATTCTCACTATAAAAATAATAAGTGTTTATTCCAAAAAAAATTTTTTTAAGAAAGAATGATGCAAATAAAAATTACCCATAGCCTACCACCAGAGGTAACATCTACACACACACACACACACACACACACACACACACACACACACACACATATTCTTCTAGAATATTTTTCTATGTAGGACTTTGGGCTAACTGAGGAATATACTATTATGCCGTATCTAGGGCAGTGGTTTTCAACTTCTGTATTGAGAAACACCTGCAAACACTAACATTGTGGGCAACATACTCGAAGGAACTGAAAGACTCGAAAGATGAAGCAGACCACTGAAGCAATTTAACAGTGGCTATGCACACTGGCTTGCCATCTGCTTGGCTTCAGGGCTGTATTCTTATCTGACTAGAGCTGTACTGACTGCATGCTTTTTCAAAGGCCACCTTCTCACGGGTCTCCCTGTGCACATGTCATTCTTCAACATGGACTTGGCATCTTGCTACAGCTCTTTTCGCCCACACACGTCAAGTTAACCTGTGTTCTATGCCACACTGCTGATAGGCACTGCCATAGTAAGTAATATATAAAAACCACTTGAATATATATATTTATATATGCATACACAAGTACAATATATTGTTTTATGCAAAATAAATTTACATATTATGTTATTTTACATATGGAATATATGCACATATATTCATATGTATTACTATATATTTTTATACATATATATATATATATATATATATATATAGACACCTATACACACACAATAAACTTTAAAAATTGATCAAAAACTGATGACACACCTCTAAGAGGTGTCCTACAATACCCTAATTCAAAACTACTGATCTAGAGCAGTGGTTCTCAACAGGGGGTGATTTTGCTTCCCAGGGGACATTTGGCAAAGTCTGGAAACCTTTTTGGTTGTCACAGCTTGGGAGTGCTACTGGTATCTAGTGGGCGCAGGTCAGGGATCCTGCTAAAGACAGCTACAGCACAAGACAGCCCCACAGCACAGAATTATCCAGTTCAAAATGTCAATCATGCTAAGGTTGAGAAATCACGCCCTAGAGGACAGACCAGAAGAACTCAGGATAAAAAACACTCCAGTGTTCAGGTATAAGATTCAATCTGCCTAGAGGCCACAAATCCATACCTTGTTTCCCTGGAATGATGTAAACAGAGGTCTGGATGGTCAGAGGGAAGTCTAGGGACAAGGGGAGAAAGGCTCTTTTCTCAAATGAGACCCCTGCCTCAGGCCCTTCAAACCTTGGCCTTAAACCTTACTTGTCATAGTTGTCTGGGTCAAGGGGTTGATAGGTGACTTTGTAGCACTCAATTCTCTTTAGGAAGTCCTCCATCACATTCTCCCTGTTCCTTTCAGGGTAGTCAGGGCTCGACACCTTTACCTCCTGGAATCACAGGGAGAGCAGGGCCTAGTCAGAGGTCTGCCCTTAACAGCCCTCCTGCCAACAGCCACTGCTAAATAAAGAAAAGGAAGGCCATAGAAGTGGCCTTTCACTGGAGCACTGGCAATCCCCATTCACTGAGCACCCCCTCCCCGTCCTGTGACCCTGGCAACCAAGAAGGGAAAGACAACTGGGGAGTCATGTGCCTGCCCTTGGCTGAAGGACAGAGGCAGTCACGCAGCTGAAGCAGTTCTTGGGCCCCAATCCTTTTATGTACCTTCCTGGGAAAACAGAATGGGATCCAATTTCTCCCCAAGGGCGATTAGAATAGGGTGCTTGATCTGATACACTGCTGACTCAGACCAGACACCTCTTCAGCAAGTTCCCACACTGCTGGGAGAGCACCACCATGACACAGTGCATGGATATCCACTCAGCACAGCACAGCACAACCATCAAATGGGCACTGGCATAAAGCTGTGACCACACACAGCACGAGGTGCCCAGTGCATAGAATGCTGACCTCAATATTAGACAATCGGTGGGCAGATGACCTTCCTGTAAGGTGGCCCTGACAGATAATAAAGAGTCTGATCTATTCTAAGAACATACCTGGGTCTCAACGTCTAGCTAATACCCAGAACACAGGGCCAGGGCTACTACAGTTTAAGTTTGGCCTCTGTTCAACAGCTAATTCTTACTTTCTTCCTCAAAGCCTCTTTCTTTTCCCAAGGGAAGAGTGTGGAAGTACAAAACGGTGTTCTGGCAGATCAAAGAGATCACCCTGTGTTGTTAAACATGTCTATTTCTCTCTTTCATTACCGGGTTGACTCCCCACACCACCCCCACCAACACACACACACAAGGCATAAAGAGGTGGTGGTGTGAGGATATGTCACCTACCAGGATGTTGGCAGCAATGACATCGGGATCATCGCAGACAGATTCCACAAAGAACACCTGGCCAGGGAGAGAAGGCAGTGATCAATGAGTCAGTAATGGCCAGGCTGTTAATTAAGAGCACACGCTCATATCTGCTCCACCGCAGCCAACACATCCCCTGGGATTTTCTTTCATGAAAGTGGCCTTCAAGGCCTCTTCATTTAAAAATAGCTCTTACCACGTCCCCAGGGCCTCATACATACAAGCTAAGGAGCTGAGAAAGGACCTGAAAGAAAACACTCAAGGACTGGCGGTGACTCACCAAGATGAGAGAATCAGATGTCCAATCCTGTCCTCACCCACCAGAATCAAACAGATCTGCGTGTCCCCCCAACTCCCCACCTCCACTCACCCCTCCTCCTCCAGCTTGGAGGCAGATTCTACCTTGAAGGAATTCTCCTCGGCAAAGTTCAGAATCAAGGCCCTCCTCTCTCGAGTGGTATTGGTAGCATCAAACACCTGGGAAGAGAGCCCACAAGACAGATGAACGGGGACCGAGAAATGAAATCCCACCAAGGCGGACCCAAGGTGGGGCGGTGCAGCCAGGCTGCTGAAAGGGGGGAGACGGGGAGGAGGCAGGTGAGGCTTACCGCAATCTGCCCACTGTCCTCCGTGAGATACGCCTTCACATCCTCCAGTGCCACCAGAGCACACTGTCTGCCGAGAGAGCAGAGGAATCAGCCAGAGGACTGGGCCGGGGCCAAGCTTAGGCACAGCCAGAGACATGAACAGCCGGGGTGCCACAGGGATCACACCCCTTCCTGTTCAGTTTCCCCACTGATCAAAAATTTTCCCTAATTAGACCTTTCAGCTTGCCCCTTGAGATTTTTCTACCATCCTATGTCTTTCCTCTTCCCCTGTCCCATGCACGTGTCTTACCCCTCTGGAGGCTTAGCCTACAAGCACACACGCAACTTTCTGAGCCCTGTTCTACCCACCCAAGCCCATGGCGAGCTGCCCAGCAGATAACTTCCACTTAAAATCCCCACAAGATATTTACTGAAAGGGAAACCAAGCCCCATCACATCCAATCTCATGACGGCCAAGAAAGAGCTGGCCTGGCAGTCAGGCCTAGAAGACTCACTTGCGTATCTTCATGGCCTCCTCGTTGTCATGCCGGAAGAAGTCATAGGATTTATAGGACTTGACCGCTTGACGCCGATACACCCCAAGATTAAACACTGCAGAAGACACCCATACCCTCCAGCAGTGAAACAATACGATGTCCCAAAGGGGACTTCTTGGTCTAATGTCAGAGTGGCCAAGGGGATGAAAAAAGCACCATGGTATGTTGGAAACAACACCAGATTAAGAATCAGGTTAAGTTCAAGTTCTGACTTACTAGAATTTGGACAAGTCTTAAATTGTCTGACTTTCAATTTCCTCAGCCATTTTGGCTATTCCACATGGATACTGCTAGATAACGTAGATGTAAGGGATTTGGAAATGTAAAGCTCTATACTCATTTAATTCTTAATACTCCTATCAAAGGCATTGCCCCCAAACTAGGCCAATTCAGCCAGGCCAGGAGGAACAAGTATATGGACAGGGAATAAATCCAGTAAACCAGGAAGCAACCACTACTGCTGCCAAGAGAACCCTGTATCCTTGATGCCAGGGAGAATAAGTCTCCCAGAGGCCTATGAGGCCCAGGAACTGATCACTTCCTTTCCCAAGGAATGCATGGTTGCACCTACCTTTGGTGGGCACCCCAATCCAGTTGAGGTAGCGTGTGAGTTTCTTGGACACGTAGGTTTTGCCCCGGGCTGGTAAGCCAATCATAACAATGAGGGTCGGGGAGTTGGTCATGTAGGATGCCCACGCTAGAGGGAAATGGAACAGAACAAAACTAAATAAAGAGGGGTCAAGTAAGGTTTGTGCATGGGGCTGGGACTTCATGGTCAGGTTTGATCCTCATACACCTCAAAGAGGCCAGTGTCCAGGAGGACTGGAAAGGCAAACTGAGCAGATATCGGGGAAACCCTCCTAAAAGACAAAGGGTCACGTAGACTTCCAGAAAGTACCTAAACTAAGACACGTCTTTCCCACTTGTCCAAAGTCTTCACAGAGGTGCACAAGATGGAAAGAGAAAAAAAAGCGGCCAGGATTAGAAAGACAGTAACCATAGCATCTTCCTTAGCATGAGAATATCTAGTAACACGGCAATGATAAAGCCATGAAGGAAAGTCTTGGGCCTGGAGATTCTACCAGTGCAGCACTGAGCCAGCTCCTATAACAGATCCAACAGAGTTTCTATCCTGAGGATCCCATCTATCCCTTCAGAACCACAGGCAAGAGTTTGCCCACGAAAAAAGAGCCTGGCCTTAACCCGTTTTGGCCTTTGTGCTCAGGCCACGAGTTTAAGCCAGAACTTCTAAACCATTTAGACTGTTGTCAACGCCTACCTGACATAGGTTCTGACTAGACCTCAGGAAGCTTCGTGGTAAAGCTGGCCCACAAGGGCATCACAGCCAGCCTGCCTCAAAGGCCCAAGTGAAAGCAAGACAGTTTAAAAGCAGGAATAGCCATTGGTCTGCCCTTCTTCAGAATACAATTGATTTCAGGAATGCTCATTTACAGAGACAGGTCTCACTGGGCAGCTGGGGGCAAAGTAGATGCCCAGAGGCCAGGTGACTTGCCTAAGGACACGCAATGAGTCATGGGAAGGGCTGGCCCTAGAATCCTGATCTTGTGCTTCCTGGGCAGCTTTTCTCCATAAAAAGAGCCTCTGATTCCGCCATCAGCTTGCTCACAGGCGCTGGCTCCTTCCTGTCCATCCTGCCACAGAGGAGTGGTGGCAGAGTGCCCTGCAAGCTGCCAGCCATGTTCCTGGGGCCAAGACCCAAACTGAGGTCATCTGGGAGGGCTCAGATGGGAAAGGAGGGAGGCCCTGTGTGCAGATGGGGAAGAACCACTTTTGTCTTCGTCTTCCCAGCACTGCTTTTCAGAAGGTGCCCCACAGTAGTTGCCACTCTTCTTCCCTGGGACAAGGTGACCCTGTCAGGCTAAGAAACAATTCAGCAAAACTGGGGTACTTGGATGGGAACGTCATCCTTTCTTTTTTTGAGAGGGGAATGTAAAAAGATCTCAGTGGAGAAGTGGGCAGAAAGGTGTGGGTAGAGAACAGAGCTCGGAAGGAAGAGAGTTTCCTAGGGGTGTTTGGCAAGAAGTACCCAGAAGCCAAACAGGGCCCTGGCGGTGAGGGAGGGGTGGATGCCCAGACTTGGGGTCAGAGGGGTTGGCTTTTAGTCCTTTACCTACTACGCACACGGAAAATTCCCGGGCCTGAGCAGGAGCCCCTCCAAGGTAGGCAACGAGCAACAGAAGTGATTTTCATCTCTGTCCAAACAGGGAGCACAAAGACAAGCAAACGCCATGCTGCAGCCTCCGCTGATGTTCATGCCTGATCTCTGACCCCTAACAGACTGCCTCAGGTTTCAGGAGTGAAATCCTCCTGAGTCTTCACTTTCTCCAGCCCTGCACTGCACTCTTCTCAATCACCATGGCTTGGCTCATTACCTGCACTTCTAGTACTGCTTGGTCCACACCTTCCAGCCCATTAGGCACTTCTCCCAAAGGTCCTGTTATCCTCCCTGAAGCTGAAAATGAACTGATACTTGGGAGACACTCTGAGGCCGACCAGGGAACCAGCTGCTCCATGTTTACCAAACTGGACAGAGAGTTCTAAGAACAAAAGAAAACACGGGCCACCAAGGACTCCCCACGGTGGCCCCCAGCACCACACCTCCCACCTCTGCCCATAACACACCCACGTACATCTGCTGCAACCAGAGCTGCTCAATTTCCGGAGGACAAAACTAAACCACACTTCCTATCTCGAATTGCCACATGGGCAAAACTAGGTACATTCTGTCCTGCCTGTTAAAAAACAAAGCCATCACCACCTTAATTTGAACAGTAGACACTGTATGCTGATTAATTTTGGAGACAATGTAACTTACCCCTTGACAAAGAACGGAAAGCGGTTTCAATCCTGAAATTCTCTTCTACCTTCTTTACACAAGGTTGAACTCACTTTCTCAATCTTAAACTTATTTTCCCTTCATGAACACACTTCGAGGGAATGAAGGTGTGAGAACTTTCCTCCTACGGACAAAAAACCTCAAGCCCAGAAAAGGGAAGAGCTTGGCCCACAGTCCCTCAATAGAAAGTCAAGGTCAGGGCTCTGGCCAGACTCCTGGTTTCATGACTGCCCAATCAGTCCTAGTACCAGCTCTTGTCAGCACCTGACAAAGGGAGCCACGTGGCCAGCATAACTCTGCTCTCTAATCTAAACCTGAAGGGTGGTCTAGAAGGCCAATGGTTCCCGGCTTTCTCATGACCAAGCCATCTTCCACTTTTTGCTCTAAACATCCCCAATATTTTGAAATATGCTGCCCTTTAAAGTGTGCTTCATTAGTAATATCTTCTTTTTATTCATCAGAAGTCATAGAACTGCCAATTATGTCCTGCCGTTTGACTGATAAGCATAACATATCGAAGTTCTGCAGCCAAACGCTAAGAAAGTTTATGTTTTAGTTAACCATCGAAGCTATAGTTTAATGCCCAATTTCTATCACGCGCTTTGAAATATTAAAAACAGCTAACAATGTAGAACTTTTGAGGGATGCTGATCAATGTTTCAAAGGTGTCTGCCTTTCCTCCTGTTATTTCTGTAGGGAAAGCTGCTAGCACAAACAGGTGTATATGCAAGCATGCTCACTACAGCATTGTTTGTGACGGTGGGAAATTAGAAACAATGTAAATGTCCATCAGGGAGAGGCTGGCATAACCACACAAGGCAATACCATGCAGGATGAAGTAAATGTGAACTTATCGACATGAAAAAAATGTCCAGAATATAGTTTAAAAAAAGTGTGTGTGTGGGGGGGGGGGATAGTAGAACAAAATATGTACAGTGTGGACCTATTTCCATTAATAGGATACACCAGAATAAGATTTTGGAAAGAATCAAACATAACAGGGACAGGAGAAATGGTGAGATTTTCTTGCTTTTTACTTTCTTTCTGTATTGTGTGAATTTTTCATGAACATGTATTGCTTTTATAATTAGGAGAAGGTTCATACAGGGACTTGTCTGTTCCAGACCTATTCAAAATATCAAAGAATAAAAGAAACAAAGAAGGAAAAGCATGTAGACCTTCCCTGCTACCCCTAATTCCTGCTTTCACGGAGCCCTGAAACCAGTTATCTGAGCACCTTAAGGGCACCTCAGCCAGCACCAACCCCCCTTCTCCCCCATCCCTGGAGCAGCTGAAATTCCAGTACTGCTCCTTTGGAGGTTCTGGCTCCCTAAAGACATTCTTCAGCTCTCTAGTTCAGGCACTTCCCAAGTCAAAGTCAGCCAACAACAGGTATAATTAACAGCAAGGGGATAACGGGAAAGCTATTAATAAAGCAACTGCTGGGTGTGAACACTAAGCAGCCCAAGAAGCCTGTTCCAAGATACAGGAAAATAACAGAGAGAAGGGAAATAAACTAACACATACTCTCATAGACTGTCACAGTCCCACAGTCCAACCACGAAAGGAGAAGCGGGGGGGGGGGGGGGGCGGGTAAATGAATGACAGTGGCTTCAGGATAACCCAGATACCTCCAGTGGGGGAGAAGAGGGTAGAACTTGGAAAGGAGAGATCAGGAATTAGAGTCTAGAGGAAGGAAAGAGACCTGGGATTACTGCTTCTTTGACTAATCAAAAGCCCTCAAGGCAAAAAAAAAAAAATGCAAAAAAAGTTAGGAAGGCAGGTAGGAGAGTCCCATGGAGAAAAAGCAGAACTAGAAGGACTGACACTGAGCATTGCACAGGGTCAGAGACTCCCACAGTTATCAACTCCCCCTGACCCCCAAACACCACCACCTGTTCTCTGCTCTCGTTGGGCTCAAGTGTCCTAGTAGCACGAGGGCACCTCTATTTAAAGTGTGCATTCCATCTCCCCAAATCTGGGTTACCATACTGTCAAACAAGAGGAGAAAACATTTTTTACTGAAAATATAATTCTTCACAGAGCTCTTTTAAAAAGTGAGCTCCCAGCACAGCATTTAGACTATAATTCAATCTATATATAATGTTTCAGGAACAAACACAACATGCAAATAGAGTCACCGGTGAAAAATAACACAGTTTAGCCACATGCCCAGTACTCTTCTAGAAGCTGTCCTGTATTTACTCATTCAATTCTCACATCACTCTGGGGAGAGATACTATTAGTATCCCCATTTTATCAAAAAGTAAACTGGGGCATGGGGCAGAAAAGCAAGTTGGTTAAAAGCCCACAGTTAGGCAGTAGTAAAACCAAAATTTGAACCCAGGCAGTCTGACTCCAGAGGCTGCACTCAAACGTCATGCTATACTAGTTATCTTCCACAGGGTGTTTGCCCTCAGTACCTGGCTTCCTGCCCTGGCGGAGAAAGAAGACCCTAATCATAGAGGTGCACCAACCCCAGTATCACACCCAAACAACCTGCCTCTGCTGCAGCCCAAACCCCCAAAAGCCTCATCAGTGCTACGTGAAAAGAGATGACCATCATGAATCACGAGACTGACAAGGTCATGACATCAAGGTTGAGACTCTGGGGAAAGCTTGCAACATGAGATGATTCCAGGTCTCATGCTAGTTGGCTGTTTCCACCTGCTGATATATATAACCACTGAAGTGAGAAGAACTGACTGATAGCGTTCCAGAGGAACCTGGTAGCAGGGACAAGAGTTAGCTTTCCTAGAGGTTCCCCAAAACATCTAGGGACAAACTGCTCGGGACCTTTTGGCCTAGGCTCTACAGTCTTGCAGTCTATAAGGATGCTTAGGCATGCAGACGCATGGGGACAGGAAACAACACTTCATCTCTCTGCAAACCCACCTGCTGTCTCTGTCTAAAAGATGGGCATGGAAATGCTCCTGTGAAACCCATCCCCAGAGCAATGAACCTGCAGGGAAAATAGTCTGCAGAGTGTAAAGACTAAACCTGTGAGAAAGTAAGGTGCCCAAGACATGGCGAGAAGTGAAATATCAGGGCCGATTCCCCTTAGGCCTGTAGAAATAAGCTAATGGTTCTTACCTGCAATTTCTGCTGTGAGCAGCACCCTCACAAAACTTAGCCCAAGAGATAAAGGGAAACTGTTAACAGTATCAACCCCAAGGAATTCCTGCACCCTGCTACTCAGCCTTACTCACTGCGTGTACAATAACACTGGCTCTAACTTGCAGCATCAATCAACTGTGCAGATACCCCCAGGGTGGGGGAGATAGAGATTCAGTTAAAGAAAGCAGGAAGAATATGCTGGGCTAGGGCTTCCCTGGTGGCGCAGTGGTTGAGAGTCTGCCTGCCGATGCAGGGGACACGGGTTCGTGCCCCAGTCCGGGAAGATCCCACATGCCGCGGAGCGGCTGGGCCCGTGAGCCATGGCCGCTGAGCCTGCGTGTCCGGAGCCTGTGCTCCGCAACGGGAGAGGCCACAACAGTGAGAGGCCCGCATACCGCAAAAAAAAAAAAAAAAAAAAGAAAATGATGGGCTACACCAGCAGTCTAGCCCCAAGGACAGACAATTCACTGAGTCTACTTGTTTCAGAAAGGAAATTCCCCTGGTAGACTTTGTTTTAAATTACCATGTCGAAGAACTATTTCTCACTCCCACCAAGCAGCAAAGTCTAGAATTACAGCAATATTCTCAAGGTAAAATCCTGGGAGACAGCAGCCCCTCCTCTTTACCAACACTCACAACATTTCTTCTCTGACATTCGTAGATTTGTTTTGGTTTCATAGTTGTTGTTGTTCTGTTCTGAGGAAGGGGCAGAATTCCCAGACATGGCAGCTCTTCAGGGGATGTCTGGAAGGGACAAAGGGGATGTAAGGAAGGGAAGGAAGGAAATATCCCTCAAAATACTCAAAAGAGGATCAGTGCGGTATAAGTGAAAGAACCCTGGGCCAAGGGTCAAGTCCAGCCCTCATTCTCCCACTTAATAGCTACATGCCCTAGGATAAGTCATGAATGTCCCTAGCCCTCTGTTTCCTTATCTGTGAAGAGTCGCACCAGAACCCCGATCTATAATGCTGACTTAGGAGTGTACATTCACATGAATTATCTCCTTCAATCCTTCCAATAATCCCATAATAAAACAGATTTTGCTACCATTATTACTTCTCCCCATTTTACAGATTGAAAAACTGACGTTTATCAAACTAAGTGGCTTATCCAAGTTCCTTCCTGACCTCAGATTCCAATTTAAGAATCTGGGGAGAGTAGTGGCAGCAGCTGGGGGTGGAATGGGTTGCAAATAGATCAAGTTCATTATCATAAAGTAATTGCAGTCCAATGGTAGAATTCAGTTCTGAAAAAAAAATAAGTGGGGAAATCTCAAACATGTTCCCTTAAGTAAAAACTGTAGCTAGACCCGGGGACAGCCCTAGCACGTCACTATTTCTCCTCTCAAGCCCTTGACCGCACCCTCTCCCCATCTATCTCCTAGGAAGCAGTCTATGGAAGAAACACTGGGGAGCAAAGAGGTGGCAAATAACTTCTCTTATTCTGGTGGTAAATAACTTCTCTTATTCTGAAAGATCACTTTCAGAATAAGGGATAAGTCCTGACTCGAACGGGGGTGGGAGAGCCCCGAGTTCACTGCGCAAACCCAGACAAGGGACTCGTGAGGAAGGAAAGTCCTACTGCTTCAAGGATCTTGCACTGTTATTCCACTGACCACACAAATCCTCTAACTCACACGTCAGCTGCGGCTCTGGGTCCCTAAACGTCCGCACTCCGGCAATGCCTGGGGGCCCGCACTTCCCCGAAACAGCTAGGCTTCATCTTCCCGCTCCTCATCAGGGTGCACGCAGCCCCCCTTCTCTCGTCCGCCTAACCCCTTCAAGGTGCTGTACAGCCGTCGCTCACCCTAGGACCCCTCCTAAGATCCCTCCGGGCTGTGGCCCCAGCACCTACCCGGTAACGCGACAGCCAGGAGCCGACACGGTGGCCGGGGTCCGGCACACCAGTCTCCGGAGAATCACGTGCCTTGCCTGGCTCCGCCCACTCTCGCGTTGGCCCTCACCTGGAGAGAATCGTCCACCAATCGAGCGCCCGCAGGCTCCAGGGGGCGGGGCTCAAATCGGAATCGCTGTCGCCAGCTCCGGAAGAAGGTTGGAACTGTGAAGGAGAAAGATCACAAGCTCGCAAGTTTACCAGCACTGTGGAGGTTAGTTACATCGTTGCCTGGCAACTAATAGGGATGGGGGCGGGGTTAATTAAAAGCACGACGTTTTTCATACTCTCGCGAGAGTGAACTAGTAGACGTCTTGGAAGGGTGTGACTTTATGGTGACGGGAAAAATTTTTGCGGAGATTAACGCTCTCCTCCCTGAATCCCAGCGGGACCTCGTTAGAGCCATGAATTGAAAAGTAAGCTATAGAAGAGGCTTTGCTAGAGTAAACTACCAAAGTACTTAAGCTGATTACATCTTAGGGTGTTTGCATATTCCCTTAGGTCAGACACTGTAAACTAAGAAAATCAACTACTCTCATCGCTGAACCAGGGGCTTCCCTGGACCCATGCACATACTCCAGTGGACTTACCACCTTATTTATTCTCCCGCTTACAGCCCACGCTGTAACGTCTGTTATGGCCATCTTGAAGAACAAAAGAGGAAAATTGCTCCAGGAGAAAACTGGCTCATGAAAGTTTTGAAAAGATGCATAGTTTCCATATAACTTATTCAGAGGCAGATTTTTACAGTGGAGGTGAGTTTGCACATTTCAAGTGAACTTTTCACAGTTGCCCCCAGGCCCATTTGATGCTTGATTGTGGTGATAAACCCCCTCTAAGCAGGGTAGGCTTTGCTCCTCTGGATCCAGGATAAAAAAAGAACGAGTACATATTTCTCGGAAGAGAGGTAAATTCAGAGATGTTTTTATTCCTCTTTCACCTGGGGATTAAATTCATCCTTCAAAACAGCTCAAATAGTACCTCCTCTTTGACGCTTTTTACAACTCCATTACGTCACAGTTGCCCTCTCTGTGCCTATACAACTCCGTTTTATCCATTCAGCAAGTATTTACTGAGCACATATTTGCGAGGCACAGTCCTTTGTTCTAGGGATACAGGGTTGAAAAGGGTCACATAATCTAGCATTATCACGTTGCTATGAAAGTCAGTAGTTATGTGTCCTTTACACACCACCCTCTCTCTCGATTACGTGAGTAATTTGCCATTTTGAAGGCAGGAATGGAGTCGCCTTGGTATTTGTATACCTAGGTCCTGAACTGGAATCTGGATGACACATGTTGGTCTTCTTCATTCCTCCTCCTTATACTGCCACCACCTCCTGAATGTAGCAATTGCCCTCAGCCCAGATGCTGACCTCATATTGCGCTTTCTGATGTGGCAAATGGACGTTTTCAAGTTACAGTCTTATGGAGGTGGAAAGGCCAGTCTTCCGGCCCCCTTAACCTCAATGAGTCAATGTTTGCTGCAGCCATGAGTCTAGCCACGAGTATTTGTTTGTCTTTGACTGGTCATTTGAGTCACAGACCATTCTTGGCATTCGTTTGCATTCCGAACTATGATTCTGTTTCTCCCGGTGTAGTTTGGAAGCCCCAATTTAATCATTTGCGACCTAATTGCAAGGATACATTCCACTGTATTCGATTCAGGAACTCCTTCCGCCCCTCTCTTCCCTTAAGCTTATATGCTTCCGACGCGGAGGGTACCTCACTCGCTCTACAGGTAGCAAGACCAGTCGTACGTTAGGAATACGGGTAAATTTTCATCCTTTGCCTCCTGAAGGGGGTGATGGTGAGAGTCAGTTATCACTTTAAGAGTGTGCTAAAACAGAAGCCGCAGAGTATCGCGAGAACTGTAACAACCAGCGACATCTCGCGATGTTTGGACCGGCAAAGGGTGGCTATTTTGGAGTCCACCCGCCGGCTTCTTACCCCGGCGGCGTCTGCCAACCTGCTGCCGGGACCGAAGCTGGCCCCACGGGTGTCTGGTCTGTGGGCGGCCGGACCGACACGATGTGGCGGCTCCGCTGCAAGGCCAAGGATGGCACCCATGTTTTGCAGGGGTTGTCCAGCCGGACCCGGATGCGGGAACTCCAGGGCCAAATTGCCGCCATCACCGGGATCGCCCCCGGCTGTCAGCGAATCCTCGTAGGATACCCGCCCGAGTGCCTGGACCTCAGCAACGGGGATACCATTCTGGAGGATTTGCCCATTCAGTCAGGTAAGGGAATCGAGGCTAGGCCAAGGCTAGTCCTGAGAGGTCGGAGAGAGGCATAAGGGAGAACAAACAGGGCGAGGTGGTGTGGGTCAGCTGGGGGCTTGGAGGAACAGGATAGGAAAGATAAAAGAACAGAGAACTCTGACGGAGGCCAGGGCAAGTGTCTAGCAGGGAGGGCCCAGCCTCTGTGAGAAGCCCAAAGCCTTGGACTAACCTTTCCTCAATCTGCTTTCTGGTCTCTCTTGAAAACGTCTCATTCATTTTGTTTCCCTCTGCGTCCGCAACAATATTTTAAAAATGGGACCTATTTTCTCTGTCCTGATGGCCCTTTTCCCCTATATCACTGAAATAAGACAGCCGGTCTGAAGGATGTAGGATACTTTTTTGCTTTCCTGGTTCATTTTTGCAATCACCTTCATACATACTTACTTTGACAGTTGTATTCATTTTAGAGTTTGCTCTGACACACCCAGTAAAGGCCCTTTCAAGTTCTAGACAACAGCAGTTATTTCTGTGCAGTATTAAAACTTGAACGGCAATAATGGTAATTAAAAGCTTTCCGTTGTTGTATCAAGGATCCTGTAAACACTGAACTGGGTAGGTATGCAAGTTTCGTAAGGAGAGGACCCCCTAGTGGCCGAGTCTGTGACAAACACCTTTTGGAAGTGTTTTTAAACTGCAGAGAGCAAGCTTAAGAAAATTTTGTTCTTGAAATGTATCTTTTTAAGCAAGTATGAAGGTGTATAATTCAGGCCCCTTTACTAAATGAGGTGCAGCCTAAAATGTTTTGCTCTTTGTTCCATTTGCGTCTTTATGAAGATACAGTGAACAGAAAGTGTTACTGGTCACTTGTCTGCAAAGCTGTATTCTCCCTAGTAACCCCAGCTTATACTTTAACTCCTTCTGTTTGTAATTTACAGACTTGGTTAGTAAACACCCAATTTCATCTATACTTTCTCTTCAGTTCTGGATTTGTTTTATTTTTGACAGGCGACATGCTGATTGTTGAAGAAGACCAAACCAGGCCCAAAATGTCACCTGCATTTACAAAACATGGTGCTCCTAGTTACATCAGGGAAACTTTGCCTGTGCTTACCAGAGCGGTGGTCCCAGCAGACAACTCTTGCCTCTTTACCAGTGTGTACTATGTTGTTGAAGGAGGAGTCTTGAATCCAGCTTGTGCCCCTGAGATGAGACATCTCATAGCACAAATTGTAGCAAGCAATCCAGACTTCTATAGCAAGGCAATACTGGGAAAAACAAATCAAGAGTACTGTGACTGGATCAAAAGGGAGGATACTTGGGGTGGAGCTATTGAGATATCCGTTTTGTCTAAGTTTTATCAATGCGAAATATGTGTGGTGGATACACAGACAGTACGAATTGATCGTTTTGGGGAAGATGCAGGATATACCAAAAGGGTCCTGCTTATTTATGATGGCATCCACTATGATCCGCTTCAGCGTGTCTTCCCCAACCCAGACACCCCTCCTCTGACCATTTTCTCCTCTAATGATGATATTGTTCTTGTGCAAGCACTGGAATTAGCAGATGAAGCTAGAAGCAAGAGACAATTTACTGATGTAAACCGCTTCACCCTGAGATGCATGGTATGTCAGAAGGGATTAACTGGACACGCAGAAGCAAGGGACCATGCCAAGGAGACAGGCCATACCAACTTCGGAGAAGTGTGAGCCATGCATAATGAGGATTGATGCCTACTACCTCACAGATCCAGAAGGTTCTGGGTTTTCCAATAAGCTATTCGTAACCCTAAAGAACAAAAGGACACAATGCTTGAACCATCCTTTTAACCTAAAGCCACTAAGACACTGAATTCCTTGTTAAGATTAATATTAGTGTGCAAGTTTACAGATGTGTGTCTACAGTGGTGATACATGCCCTCTCTCTGCTGGGGTGACAGAATATAGGTGGTCCTTGCTGCCTACTGACACTAACCTGAAGATTGACTTTTAGTATTATAAACTAGCACCCAGCAGCATTAACTTGTAGAAGAAAACAACTTCATATTTTGGGTAATGCGAAAGGCCTCAGGTGAGGCCACCGGACATAAACCACAATGTCTCCGGTAATTGAGTCCTTTTAAGAACTGAGTTAATAGTTTCTAAATTATGAATTGATTCCTCAAGTGAAGATACTCAGAATTGTCAAAACTGATTTATATTGCAACTTGGTAGACTTTATAAATGTGTACTTCACCAGTTAAAAGTACATAAGAAGCAATTTTTACAGGGTTGAGTCTACTCCTTGAGAATGTTACCTAACAACGAGAACTGATAGTGCCCAGTTAAGGATTTCTAGTGTTATAAAAGTAGAATGTATTAGAGAGGAGGTGCCTGAGCAGATTACTGAAGCTTTAAAAGACCGTTGGCCTCATGTTTTGTTTTGTGGGTTTTTTTTGTGATACGAGGGCCTCTCACTGCTGTGGCTTCTCCCGTTGCGGAGCACAGGCTCCGGACGCGCAGGCTCAGCAGCCATGGCTCACGGGCCCAGCCGCTCTGCGGCATGTGGGATCTTCCCGGACCGGGGCTCGAACCCGTGTCCCTTGCATCGGCAGGCGGACTCTCAACCACTGCGCCACCAGGGAAGCCCGGCCTCGTGTTTTAATGCAACTCATTTATTCATCTTTGTCGCATTGGATAAAACTTTAAAATTAAGCAGGATATTTTTTTTAATTGTAGTTCCTTGAAATTTGAATGCTCTATTTTTGCCTTTCTACCTAAGATTTGCCTGGAGGGATTTGATTTCCTCAGCCTTTGGTTAAGAGCACTTCCTCCAACTCCTAAAAAAACTTTTCATCTAAAATTATAACGTGCTTTGGTTTGGTTTTTGTGAGATCTTTGGCTACCTAAACAGAATTTGTTTTCATGCTAGCCTTATCCCACCACTAATGCTCTTTTAAATGATTTCATGTGTCTGAAAATTAGCACTTTTATCCACCGTCTTTTACCTTGACTTTTGCATAGTTTTAAAGTAATCGGGATAATAATATTGAATGAATTTGTTTCACTTACAAAATATGACAGTTTTTAAATCTTTGCCTTATTCAGCCTTCTCAGAATTCTGCTTCTTACTGATATTAGATGTGTAGCCATTTGCTTGGTGGGCTAATCCACAAGGCACACCCTCTAAAACTTAGCTTCACTATGAGATCTTCCAGATAAAAGTTTTCTACCTCTTTTCTTAATTCTTCTGACGATCAGGGATGCTAAATTATAATTTGTTATGCATTATCTTACATAATGTGAAGAGGCCTGATGTTGTAAAGTTTTATTATCTTGGTCTCATTTTTGATTAAGTATCTCACTTAGAAAACCAATGGTATGGGAATTCCCTGGCGGTCCAGTGTTTACGACTCCGTGCTTTCATTGCCAAGGGCGCGAGTTCAATCCTTGGTTGGGGAACTAAGGTCCCACAAGCCGCGTGGCGTGGCCAAAAAAAAAAACCCAATGGTATACTTTAAAGCACATGTATATTTTAGCATATCTTCTTGGCAAATGTTTCAAAATTGAGATTTACTTTTAGCACTTTCACTTGGTAGAGATAGCCATATAAAATTAAGGAATATGTAAACAATTTAGGAGAAATGTACCTTTAAGGAACAATTCACGAAATATGCTTGAAATCATTAGATGACATTTCTTGAGTACCTTTTGTGTGAATAGGTCTTTTAGGCATTATAAGTTATTGTGGTCACTATAGCTCAAAAGTGTTTAATTTTCTATTTAACTAAGCCTTAAAAATAGCACTTGTGAGTTTGTGAAGCTTAATGTTTGGCGATCATAATGTGTACAAGTGAATATGATTGAATATCTCTTTGTACCTGTCATCAGGTCTAAAAGGATTTTGTATCTTATTTCCCCCAGAAAATATTAAATTTAAAGCTGTAGGTTAAGAGTATACCACTGGGTAGCACCCATCAAATTGAGCTTTATGCATCATTATTCATAAACCTTGCCTTCCTTTCTTAAGTGTTTCAGGGGCCAAACTTGATACTTGCTTACTGGAATTTTAGAGAAGTCTATTCATGCAACAGATATTTATTGAGTAATTTATAATGTCAGGTATATATTGATGCTTCCCAGCATAAATTTCTGTTGCTTTAAAATTGAGTATCCTTTATCTATCAATACATTTGATTTTTTTTTAATTTTGTATTGAAGTATAGTTAATTTACAATGTTGTGTTAGTTTCAGGGGTACAGCAAAGTGAGATATATATATATATATATATATATAATTTTTCAGTCAATACATTTGATTTTAATTTAACAAATTTCCAATTTAACAAATGGAAAGAAATAGAACCTGATATTTTATAAAATTAAACCTGTTATTTTAAGTGGCTTTGTTTGCATATTTAAGCTTATGCTTTTATAACAAGTCAAATATTTATTCAGGGGCTCTTAGTTTATTCTGTTTTACCTGTTAATTAGGTTGTGCATTCTTCAGCTGGACACTGATAGATCGCTCTCAATAATGACTTTTTAAATTAATCAGCTGCTGAAATTCAGCACTAGGACTTTTAAGTAATGTTCTGATCATGGGGAATTCAAGATGAAGCACTATTTGCAGATCATTTAATTATTAAGGATTTAAAAACCTAAACTTGTGCTAATTCTGAACTCAAGCTTGTAAGCCTCACAGAACTTAGATGTTTTTAATTGTACTTCTTATACTCTTGAAATTAGTTTATTAATGTCTGTAAATTCTAATCTTGAGAATTTTGAAATCTTGCAACAGGATTAAAAGAAACTTTTTCTTAAATTTGCTGTTGAGTAGAGTGAAACCCCTCTTCCTATTCATTCAGTTTTTGACTGCCATACAAGATTTTTTTTTTTTAATTAAAACGAGGATAGTTTACATTGGTAGCAGAATGAATGAAGATTGTGCTTTCCCATCCCCCACTCCTCCTTTCCCTTATTCTTCTTTTTCTTACTCTTCTTTGGATTTAAAGATTAGATGTAGGGCAATGAATGTACTTCTAGATAGAGAGAGTGATTTCAGAAGTTAATATCTCTGGGAATTTTGTGATGTGATAGCCATGTGAAGACATCAGTATGGTACATCTTCTGTTAGTGGTTCATGGTTGATTTCTTAATTGTTTCCCATGAATGGATAATGGGCACAGTCAAGTGATACCCTTGAAAGGTTTGGGGGCTGGTCATCTTGAGGCTGTTGGCAAAAACTAATATAGTCATACCACTTGATTATTCCATGAAGTTCAAGTCCCAGCAAAATCATAATCAGGAATGAATTAACATATTATTTAGCTGTACATGCCCATAAATGCGCCTAACTTGCTTGTCTAGCTTATTCTTTCTATCTTGTGTAGGCATTAAAACATGAATGTTGCAAGTTGCCCTAACTGAACATAGTTTTCTATGTCTTTTTTGAAAAAATTGAATAGGGAGTTTAGAAGATTAGCAGCAGAGGGATTTTTTTTTTCTTTATGTGTCAGGTGGCCTTCCTAAACTTCCATATATTAAGATTTTTATGTTCTTTCATGTATTGAGAACACACATTTGTTATTATTTGCAGCACTTTAAAAATATGAAATAAAAGTTTACATGTTAGCCCTTTCCGGGGACCTTGTCAAAGACATTAAAATATAATTCTGGAACTGCCAACTATCAGTTCTTCTTAATCAGCAGTTACCATCAGTGAATAGTGTATCCAATGGTACAACATTCTGGTGTTTTGGTAACAGCAGAACTCCATTTCAGTAACTATTAGCAGCATGCTCTGTGCCCTAGCATTCAAAGTGTTACTTTTTTCTATAATGTGATTGTTCTTTATTCATTGTACAATGCAGTATTCATATTTGTCCTTGTAGCACAAAGATGACTACTACAACTTTGAAAAGATTAGATTCTTAAAACCCTTCATTTGTTTCTAAGCAAAACGATTTTGAGCTGATTTTTGAGTCAAAGGCCTTAAAAGCATCATGTGTAAGCAACATCATTAAGTCTAAAGTGAAACACTTGATTTGAATAAGCTAGTTTATTAACTAAAGATGTTTTCTTACTAAGAGTTATGGTATTTCAGCACATTTCATCCAACTTAAAAGATTATAAAACTTCCCTAATTGTGGGAAAGGGTTTGTTTGTTTTTTTTTCCTTCTCCAGAAATTAGTTGGCATTTTGTTTACAGTGCTTTGAGTATTTGACTTAGAAGAAATTATTATTATTGCTTTAGGTCTTGGTTGATAGAATTTAGAGGAGATTGGTAACCCTGCCGTGCTGTTTCAGAGTAAAGGGAGAAAGGGGCAAGAAGATAAAGTGCCACATAAACAGAAGAGATCCTCAAATGAATGCATTCCTAGTCTTGAATTATGCTTTTCAGAAAATTTTTCAAGCAATGCCTTTGCATCACCTTAACCCTCCTCCCCCATTTCTTGGCATAGAATGTAGCAAGGCCGTAATGGAAAGGCTTGTCAGTACAGTATAAAACCATGACTACAAGGATTTTGCTATAATGCTTTTTTTTTTTTTTTTTCTTTGCGGTACGCAGGCCTCTCACTGTTGTGGCCTCTCCCATTGCGGAGCACAGGCTCCAGACGTGCAGGCTCAGCGGCCATGGCTCACGGGCCCAGCTGCTCCATGGCATGTGGGATCTTCCCAGACCGGGGCACGAACCCGTGTCCCCTGCATCAGCAGGCGGACTCTCATCCACTGCGTCAGCAGGGAAGCCCTATAATGCTTTTTTATACTTGCTTTTAAAAATACAAATCTATGTCTAAGAGTTTAGGGATAGTGAAGATATGATTTAGTTATGTTGTAGGCAAACAGGTTAACCTAAGAAAGGTTTACAATTCCTACTAAGATTACATGAGCGTGACTCTATACTGGTATAGGATATGTAGTTAGTTGTAGCCTGTAAGTTACTTAAAAGGACCAGGGCACCTAATTCTTGTCAGTTTTCCAGTTCACCTTGGTGCCATTCATCACATAAGCTGTTTACAGGAAATATAATTTCCTTAGCAAAGAGTAACTTTTTTTCCTTTAAAAAAGTATTAAGTTTAAAATACAGAATAAGTACATATAGTCTGTCAAAAGGAATAGAGAATGACAATGGTCCTGTATTTCCTGTATTAATGCAGTAGAGGTTGAAATTCCTGAAGCAAGAAGAAACCCATAAAACTGTCAAATTTAGAGCTTTAAAATATGACTTGAAAAGTATAGGGAAGGACAAACAACAAAGTTCTGTTTCACTTGGCATAAGAAAATATTTTTTCTTAATGAAGATGGACAGTGCTTTCTTGTTTTAAAAATATTTTGTCTATTTGCCAGCATCTTTTCAAAGTTAACGCACTGCTGCTACTTGGGAGATGTCTACTTTCATTTTGTACAACTCTTATGTGATTTTGCCATTGTCATTAAGATGCATTGATTTTATGAGGTGTATAATTTTAAATACATAAATATTGTATGAATTGACGTGTTTTGAAGGAATAAATGAAGTGAAAATATTGTTGTCTGAGCATATTTTGGGGAGGGCAGAGGGCCAGTGAACAGCTGCTACAGTCAAGTTACATATTTATCATCACTGCTTTGACTTATGTACGAATCTCTGCCAAATCTCACTCTATAGGTGGAGTCTTAACCACTTGGATAAGAGAAAGTAAAATGTTTTTTCTTTTTAACACCAGAGGGCATTTGAAATTTCCCGTCTTTGACTCCAAACTTTCTGGTATGCAATCAGCTCCTGAAAGTTGTAATTCAATGTCTGTTGCTGACAAAGTGTCAAAGTGGAAAGGCTGAATGTTCCCTTTCATTTATAATAGACTGAGGTCTGTGTGAACTTAGATCTATCTGTTTGGAAACTGCAACATCTCTCTGGGAGAATTTATTTCATCTTTGATAATATCAACATTTAAACATTTATTTGAAACAGCACTGGAGTTAGAATTGGCCAGAGTTTCGGCTCTCTAACTAAACTGAACTACTTACCCTTTCCTTCTCAATGAAAGCATAAAAATTATGGGAGTGGAACCATAATGCAATCTGATCAATTTGTGCATCAGGACAAAATGTATCTTTGGGGGTCAACATAAATCCAACCTTAGAATAAGTCAAGCCAAACATCATATTAAAAGGTTTGTAAGGAGTCTCCTGGGATATGTGGTGGTAGTTTGTTGAACAATTAACTACCCATAAGGCAATGCTTCTCAAAATGTGTGCATCACATTGCCTGGGAACTTTTTAGAAATGTAAATTCTCAGAAGTCAGAAATAAATGAGACCAACAATCTGTTTATCAAGCCCTCCAGATAATTTTGATGATAATAAAAATTTGAGAACCACAACTATGACCACGGTTATATAAACGAATCAGTGTCAACTTCCAGAAACCTCTGATGGCTTATGTCAGTCCTATATACTTGGCCTCATGCAGTCCGTCTTCATCCACTATTTAAAGACAGTTATTAAAGTTATAGATAACAATAGATGACAATTCAAAAATCTCAACAGGCTGAAAAATCCTAAGATTGAATACTCATAAATGTGAAGTCCTGCCCTTAAGTGCTAACACAACACATTATGTGAGTCCAGGATGAGTAAAACCTGGCTTTATAGTTGAATTGAGGAAGAAATAGCAATAGAACTTAACTATTCTGATCCCAACAGGGTGATATGACTTTGGTTGCAAAAATAGTTGCATTTTAATAGTTAAAAGATCTAGAAAAAAGGAAGCAATAGTATTAATGTATCCTACTTTAATCACATTGCATTGGTTTGGATGAGGGTTTTACTTGTAAAACATGATGAAAATCTAAGGTTTGACAGCTGTAATCGGATGTCTGAAGGAACTGTAGACAATTACCTGTAAAAGAGAAAAGGGGTCTCAGATTGATGTGACAGCTAACTTCAAATCTGGGAAAGTGTTGTGTGAACGATGAAGTACATTTATTCTCCGAGGCTCTGAAGGAAAGAACTCAGACCAGTAAGGGGTGAATATTACAAAGTAAAATTTACCTCAAAAACCTAACACAAATAGAAAGGGATGCTTTGATATTAAGGTCAAATATTGTGATGTAACCTCCTGCATAGTGAAAAATAGAGCTACAAGTCATTAGGCCCCTGACATCTTGAAAATTTTGTTTCAAATGCTAGTTATGAAATGAATAATTTGAAAAAGAACTTCTTCGCTAGGAAAAAAAAAAAGCATGTGGTTTTCTTTCTTTTTTTTTTTTTTTTTTCTCTCTTTTTCTGCTCTTACCATCCAGTTAGTGTTTGGAAAGGAATGGCTTACACTCTTATTTAGTAATAAGGTGGAGTCTACAAGGTAGGGCTTCAATAATTGGGAGTAGTATATACTATGTTTATTATATCTCTAAATCTAAAATGAGAGGTTTAAGAATAGAAAAGCATCTCAAATACATTTATGTTTTAAATTTTTGTTCTGACTTGGATTGTCTTTATCTCTATTGTGTTTATAGATTTTGAGGGTATTTATCAGATGACATCAAGTGCCAGGGTATCATGAACATATTTTCCTACACTCACTAAAACTTTTATGACTTCCATATGTGTGAGTTTAGTAAAAAATCAAGAATTCATGAGAAACCAGCTTTGAGAATAGTCTTTTGTCTTTACTTTGGTAACTGCCTTCCTCATAACTGCTCCTCTGCCATTCTATCTTTCTAAAATTCCTTCTGTATAACAAGAAGTGTTTTCTGATCTTACTATGATGGCGTTTCTCTGTATTCAATTGAAGGGCTTCATTAATTAATCTTGTTAATAATTAGAGTAGGTGTCACAGTGACTTGACCAGGTCTAAAACCCTAATGATGGCCCTCTTGAATAATTGCAGTAGGCTGAAAGCTGTTAATTTGGAATTGAAGCTTACTCAGGAGTCAAGTTCAAAATCAATGCTGAGGTTAAATACAAAATATAGACAAAATTATTCCTGATAGCCTCTTAACTGGCTCACAAAGTAGAGTATATAGACATAACCGTAACCTAGTAAGTCCAACAGAGCTAGTCCCCATCCCAGTGCTGGGAGAGTTTATGCTCACTCTCGGGTACAGCTCTTTGAGGTCCCAACCTGCAGTGAGTGTGGTTCACTAGGTCCCAACCATTAGTGGATCTGGACTCCAATCTCGGATCCCTTGCTTCTGTGGAGCTATCAGAAGCATCCCTCAGCATCTCAGCCACCCATTCTGGAATAGAGGAATGTCTCCAGAATAAAAGTGGTCCCAAATGTTGGTTGCATCACACCTGACTTCTATCCTCATCCTGATACAGGCCTTGGCAATCCTTCAAATTCTTCACTGTATTTTTGGCTTTCCACTGCTTCAGCAAGAAGGGTTTGTCTGAATGCCTAGCCCAACATTACTGGAAATGGAGATCCACAGCAACACCTTTTTTATGATATTCAAAAAAAACTGCCATAAAATGTGTTTTAAAAAAAGATATAATGTTGGAAATGGAAATATCATGTATGAAGCAAATGATTTAATAATTTTAGGGCTTCCCCGGTGGTGCAGTGGTTAGGAATCCGCCTGCCAATGCAGGGGACACGGGTTCAAGTCCTGGTCTGGGAAGATCCCACATGCCGCAGAGCAGCTGAGCCCATGCACCACAGCTACTGAGCCTGCGCTCTAGATCCCGCGAGCCACAATTACTGAGCCTGCGCACCACAGCTACTGAAGCCCACATGCCTAGAGCCCGTGTTCTGCAGTAAGAGAAGCCCGCACACTACAACGAGGAGTGCCCCCCACTCGCCGCAACTAGAGAAAGCCCGCATGCAGCAACAAAGACCTAACGCAACCAAAAATAAATAAAAATAAAATAAATTTATTTTAAATAATTTTACCATCAACAATGGAGGGGGAGATAGTGAGAATTTGTCAGTATTTATTTTAAAGGAAGAAGTACTTTATCAAGTAACAATGAATATGTCTAACACAGTTCACTTCAATCCTGTTGGATATTTATGTTGAATTAAATAGAAAAAGAAAATGTGTCCTTTATCATAGAGTAAGAATCCTTTTTAGAGTTTATTACATGGGATATTTCACAAAATTATCCATCCTATTGTGGACATAACTTTACAACTATAGAATTCCAAACTTCCTTCTACTATGACTTAAATACTTCGTATTAGGATTGATAAATCTTTCTCTTATGAATTTTATTAGACTGAATTACTTCTCCCAGAGCTTGAATATTATGGAATAAACTAATCAAATCAAGTTTTTTAAACCTACAAAACTAAGGAACAGACTTTGAATTATGTTCACCTTCTGCCAAAGTGACTCTTCCCATTAGACCCTTCCTTTAACATCCAGCCGTATTGTTTTTACTCTTACTCTATAACAGTGAAGACTGAGAAAATGATCTTGAATTTGGCTAGAAACAGCTAAAGTCAATATATCTCAGATAAATTGTTAAGCAGTTTTCTTTAATTTTACTTCTTGTACCATATGGTATCAACTACCTCAGGATTACAGGGATAGTCATTCACTCAATAAGCATTTTTGAATGTTCATGTTGTTCTAGGAACTGCGCTAGGTGCTGGGTATACATAGGGTAGGGGAGGGGAAACACAATGCTATAAAGAAATAGAAATACAGGTGCTATGACGAGAATAGTGGGGTGGGAGAACCTAAAGTGATTAATCTGGGAAAACCTTTTTGAGAAAGTGACATTTGAGCTAAAACCTGAAGCATGAATAGGAGTTAGCTGATGAGTAAGAAGAGCATTCTAAGTAGGGGCTATAACACTTGCAAACGCTATGTTGCAGGAGGAAATGAAATATTTTCCAGGCCAGTCTGGCCATAGGGTGGTAAGCAGGGAAAGAGGAACATGAGATGAAGTTTTAGAAGCAAGTATTCAGATTCGCAGCATCTATAAGCTATATTAAGCACTTATCCTTATTCATATTTACCACATGTTATTTGCTTATGTTATGTGTGTCCCCAAATAGTTTGTCCATGAGGGCAGGGACCAGTTATTTCTTATTACCATTCTATTCTGAACACCTAATAAGGTACTAGATATATAGTAGACATTCAGTATTTATTTAAATAAATGAAAATATAAACAAATGATGTTAACGTGTAATTTAGGAATATCCTAAGAGCACTGGGAGGACAAAGCACTTTAAAGAAGGCATCAAATTTATGTTTCTCCAAGTTATTTTAGCTGCTCTGTAGGGAATGGATTAAGGGGGCAAGAGTGGAAGTGGAGGACCAGTTAGGAGGAAGCTACTGCAGTAATACGTGTATGTGATGATGATGGTGATAATAATTATAATAGCATTTGTTGAGTGCTTACAATGTACAGAGCATTGTCATGTATTATCTCATGTAATCTTCACAATAACTCTATGAGATAGGTATTATTATTCTGTATTTTGTAGGTATGGTTACTGAGGATTAGAGAAGTTTGATAACTTCTTCAAGGATCAAAAGCCAATAAATGGATAATAGCTTGGACTAGGTAATGTCAATAGAAGAGGATCATTTTAAGATTTATTTTGGAAATAGGATCTCCAGGACTTGGTGACATGAGGAGTAATAGGGATGCATCTAGAATGTCTCTCAGGATTTTTACTCAAGCATCTGGTGGATGAAAGTGACATTTATTGACCCATGGAAGATAGAGGGGAGGAATATTTGGAGGGAAGAGAGAAAATAAGACTTTGGACATGTTAGGTTTATGATGTTTGTGAGTCATCTGAAAGGAGATGTCATAAAGGCAACTACAGGCCTGAAGTTAAAAAAATATGTCCAAAGATTAAGATCTAAGTTTTCAATTTCTTGACCTATAAATAGTTACAAGATATAAGAATGGAAGAGATCAACTAGAGAGAGTGTGTAAAGAGAGGAAGGCTCATCACCAAACCACAGAGAAACTGCCAACATTTAGAAGTCTGTTAAAGAAGGAGAGCCACCAAGGATAACTGAGAGTTCAGAAGAGATCAGAGGTGTGTAAGAATTTCTTGTCATGATATCCAAGAGAATATGGTTATTTAAGAAACAGAACTGTTTGTTGGATGTTATACAAAGGTCAAATTAGAGGAAGCTTAGAGGAGTCTGTAGAATTAGGCAACCTAGAGCTCACTGATGAACTTACCAAGAGCTATTTCAGGGAAATAGTAGAGAAAGAAGCTAGATGGATGTGGGTTGGAGTAAATAGGATGTCTGGTTAAAGATAGCAGGTTGAACATATTCATTGGTCGTCTACTCTCCCCAAACTGCATTAAATAATAATTATGGGATTTTAAAAGGCAGAAACTCTCAAGGACAAAGAGATGATAAATAATACCAACAAAATTTTGGAAGATAGCCAGGAGTTGGATGAGTGATAACGGACCTAGCAGATTTGAAAAAGCTGAATCCTAAAGCAGCAACCCTATTTTTCCATGGAGCTCCCCTCAAATTCAGGAATTGGTGGTGTTAATACCTCTGGAAACAGGGGTGGAAAAAAATCATGAAAATGGAGAATCTGGTTAAGAAATATACCTTTCAGATCTCCTCTCTCACTCCGAGCAACTAAGTGCTTGCTGCATCGCCTCTAGTTGAGGACAAAACAGAGGGTCTCTGTACTAAAATAAAGAGGATGACGCGGTGTTTTTATATGCTGAATGTTGAGACAAAAAACCTTCTGCCACTAAGCTCCAAGAATGCTAGCTGCCAGAATTATGCCCTTCAGGCAGGATTTTGGAAAACTCTTCTCTGAGGAACAACACCAACAAAAAAAACTAATGATATTGACATGAAATATTTTCCAACCAGCTGACCCTACATGATCACTCTACAGTAAATTCCACAGTAAACCAGCCCCATCCACACCACAAAACTTAATTTTTGCCAAATTCTTAAATTTGAGTGGATAGTCAAGAATCATCAGACATCTGAAGATACTCTTTAATAAGAAACACAAAAGTGAAAACAAACTTAGGAAAAAAAATAACATGGAATAAACAGAGACTATGGTGACAGAAAAATACTAACATTGTATTTACACATATATTCTTAAAGTAGTAAGAGAAGATTTTGCATCAATGAAACTACAGAAAAATATGATAAAAATTCAAAAACAAACAGTAATTCTTTGAAATTAAAAATACAATAGCAGAAAGAAAGTGCAACAGAAAGCTGTAGGTAAATTTTAAGAAAGCTCCCAGTAACAGAGAGATAGAGGTCCAGTCCAGGAGGTCCAACATCCAAATAGTGGAAGTTCCAAAAAGAAAGAACAGAGAAAATGGAGGGAAGGAATCCAACAACTAATAGTTCAAGAAAATGTCCCAGAACTGCAGGTCATGAGATTCTAGATTGAAAGGATTTACCAAGTACCCAACATAGTACATAGATCCACTCCAAAACACAGCGTCATGAAAATTTGAGAATACTGGAAACAAAGAGAAAGCCCTAAATTTAGAATCATAAATCCTTTTGGCTTTTCAACAGCAACACTGAAACCTAGCAGACATTAACCTAAAATTCTATACCCAGCCAAATTAGCAATCAAACATGTGGATGAAATAAAAGATATTTTCAGACATATAAGATCCTATGTGCTCTTTCTCAGGAAGCTACTGGAGAATGTGTTTTGCTAAAATAAGAGCTAACTCAAGAAAGAGGAAGAAGATATGAGATCTAGGTAATACAACAAAAGAAAGAGGTGAAAAGATTTTTCCCAGTAGGATGATAAAGGCAGATATCAAAATGACAGACATGCAACAGGCTGGAGAAAAACCTATCCAAATGGAAGTGGATCAGAATGCCCTGGAAAATATTTCTTCAGGATGAAATTAATAGAATACTATTAAATCTGAATGTATTGAGAGAAGATTTACATAATGGGTGGGGGTGGACAGACAAAAAAGATATATAGAAAAGGAAGAGCAAACATAGTATATCTCAAAGCATTAACTCTCAATAGCATTTATTTAATGCAAAAGCAGGGAAGCAAATCAGGCAGTTTGGCTCCAGATATACTATACTATAGTATTGTACATTTGAGTGCTGACAGGAATTATTATAGAAGAAAGGTCGAAATGATGATGTATAAGAGAAGATCACAGGGATGGAGTTCATAAGATGAGATCCAGAGTACATGTACATCATCTGCTTTTATAGGAAGAATATTTCCTTTGTTGTACCAAAAGAAGAATAGCATGGGTGCAAAGGAAGGTAGGTTTGTAAATTTGGTGATGGAAATATGGAGTTCCTGCCTATTGGCTGCTGTTTTCTTACCAATTTTTTCTAATTTTGTGGCAAACTCATTTTCTGAAAATAAAGGAAGCAAAAGAGGAGTGGAAAATTTGAGGAAAGAGAGGTCTTGGAAAATGGGAAATCCAGCTTCCTAGAGAAATGTGGTAATTGCCTGGGAGTATACAGTACCCATTTGAGGTTGTTGTTCTTGAGTTTATAATAGTGCCAATCTTCTTTACTTTGAATTTTTTTTTACTGAAGTGTAATTTACAATATTATATTAGTTTCAGGTGTACAGCATAGAATTCAGTATATTTATAGATTATACTCCATTAAAAGTTATTATAAAATAATGGCTATAATTCCCTGTGTTGTACAATATATCCTTGTTCCTTATATGTTTTATACATAGTAGTTTGTATCTCTTAATCCCATACCTCTGTCTTGCCCCTCCCCTCCCCTTTCCATATATATATATATATATATATATATATATATATATATATATATATATATATACACACATACCACTTTTTCTTTATCCATTTGTCTGTTGATGGACACTAGGGTTGCTTCCATATCTTGGCTATTGTAAATGACTATGAATACATGAACATTGGGGTACATGTATCTTTTCAAATTAGTGTTTTATTTTTTCCAGATATATACCCAGGAAAGGAATTGCTGGATCATATAGGAGTGCTATTTTTAGTTTTTTGAGGAACCTCTATACTGTTTCCCATAGTGGCTACACCAATTTACATTCCCACCAACAATGTACAAGGTTTCCCTTTTCTCCACATCCTTGCCAACATTTGTTATTTGTGGTCATTTCGATGATAGCCATTCTGACAGATGTGAGGTGGTATCTCATTGTTGTTTTGATTTGCATTCCTCTAATAAATTGTGAAGTTGAGCATCTTTTCATGTGCCCACTAGTCACTGTGTCTTCCTTGGAAAAATGTCTATTCAGGTCTTCTGCATATTTTTTGATTGAGTTGTTTTTATTTTTGATATTGAGTTGTATGAGCTGTTTATATATTTTGGTTATTAACTCCTTGTCACTCATATCATTTGCAAATGCTTTCTCTCATTTCATAGGTTATCTTTTCATTTTGGTGATGGTTTTCTTTGCTGTGCAAAAGCTTTTACGTTTAAAAGAAAGATTCACAGATACGGAAAATAAACTAGTGGTTACCAGCAGGGAGAGAGAAGTGGGGAGGGGCAAGAGGGGGAGGAGATTAAGAGGTACAAACTTTTATGTATAAAATAAATAAGCTACAAGGATATATTATACAGGGAATATAGTCAATATTTTATAATAACTATAAGTGAAGTATACCCTTTAAAAATTGTGAATCACTATGTTGCAACCTGTAACATATAATACTGTACATCACTATACTTCAATTTTTTAAAAAGCTTTTAAGTTTAATTAGGTCCCATTTGTTTATTTTTGCTTTTATTTCTTTTGCCTTAGGAGACAAATTTTTTTTTAATTACTGAGATTTACGCCAAAGAGTGTTCTTTCTATTTTCTCTTCTAGGAATCCTATGATTTCAGGTCTTACATTTAGGTCTTTAATCCATTTTTATTTTATTTTTGTTTATAGTATAATGAAGTGTTCTAATCTCATTCTTTTACATGTAGCTGTCCAGTTTTCCCAGCACCATTTATTGCAGAGTTTCTCTTTTCCCCATTGTATACTCTTGCCTCCTTTATTCTAGAATCATTGAGCATATAAGGGTTTGGTTTTGGGCTCTCTATTCCATTCCATTGATCTATGTGTCTATTTTTGTGCCAGTGCTGTACTGTTTTGATTACTATAGCTTTGTATTATAGTTTGAAATCCAGGAGTGTGATAACTCTTGCTTTGTTTTTTCTCAAGATTGCTTTGGCTATTTGAGGTCTTTTTGGTTCCACACAATTTTAGGATTATTTGTTCTAGTTCTGTGATAAATGCTATGGGTATTTTGATAGGGGTTGCCTTGAATCTGTAGATTACTTTTCATAGTATGGACATTTTAACAATATTAATTCTTCCAATCCATGAGCATATTATATGTTTCCATTTCTTTGTGGCATCTTCAATTTCTTTCATCTTCAACTTCTTTCATCAATGTCTTGTACTTTTCAGAGTATAGATCTTTCACCTCCTTGGCTAAATTTATTCCTAGGTATTTTATTCTTTTTGATGCAGTTGTAAATAAGACTGTTTTCTTAATTTCTCTTTCTGAGAGTCTGCTATTAGAGTATAAAAATGCAACAGATTTCTGTATAATAATTTTGTATCCTACGATTTTACTGAATTCCTTTGTTAATTCTAACAGTTTTTTTATGGAGTCTTTAAGGTTTTCTATGTATAGTGTCATGCCACTGGCAAATGGTGACAGTTTTACTTCTTCCCTTCCAATTTGGATTCCTTTTATTTCTTTTTCTTGTCTGATTGCTGTGGCTAGGACTTCCAATAAAATTGGTGAGAGTGGGCATCTTTGTCTTGTTCCTGAATTTAGAAGAAAAGCTGTCAGCTTTTCACTGTGGAGTATGACGTTAGCTGTGGGTTTGTCATAAATGGCCTTGAGCTATGTTCCCTCTATACCAACATTGATGAAAGTTTTTATCATTAATGGATGTTGAATTTTGTCAAATGCTTTTTCTGCATCTATTGAGATGATCATGTGATTTTCATTCTTACTTTTGTTAATATGGTGAATCACATTGATTGATTTGTGAATCTTGTCCATGCTTGTGACCCGGAATAAATCCCACTTGATCGTAGTGTATGATCCTCTTATATATTGTTGGATTTGGTTTGCAAATATTTTGTTGAGGATTTCAATATCTATATTCATCAGAGATATTGGCCTGTAACTTTCTTTTTTGTAGTGTCTTTGCCTGGTTTTGGTATCAGGGTAATGGTGGCCTCGTAGAATGAATTTGGGAGTGTTCCATTGTCTTCAATATTTTGGAATAGTTTGAGAAGGATAGGTATGAGCTCTTCTTTATATGTTTGGTAGAATCCCCCCTCTGAAGTCATCCAGTCCTGGACTTTTGTTTGCTGGGAGTTTTATTGGTTATAAATTTAATTTTACTACTAGTAGTCATTCTGTTCAAATTGTCTGTTTCTTCTTGATTCAGTCTTGTCACGTTATATGTTTCTAGAAATTTGTCCATTTCTTTTAGGTTGTTCAATTTGTTGGTATATAACAATTCATAGTATTCTCTTATGGTTTTTTTGTATCTCTGTGGTATCAGTTATTTCTCCTCTTTCACTTCTTATTTTATTTGGGTCTTCTCTCTTTTCTTCTTGGTGAGCCTGGCTAGAGGTTTATCAGTTTTATCTTTTCAAAAAAAACAGGTCTTAGTTTCACTGATTTTTTCTATTGTTTTGGGGGGTCTCTATTTTAGTTATTTCTTCTCTGGTCTTTATGATTTCCTTCCTTATGTTTACTTTGGGCTTTATTTTTTCTTCTTTTTCTAACTCCTTTAGATGGTAGGTTATTTGTTTATTTGAGATTTTTCTTGTTTCTTGAGGAAGGCTTGTATCACTCTAAACCTCCCTTTTAGAACTGATTTTGCTGCATCCCATAGATTTTGGAAAGTTGTGTTTCCATTTTCATTTGTCTTGAAGGATGTTCTGATTCCTCTTTGATATATTCATTGACCCACTGGTTTTTTAAGTAGCATGTTGTTTAGTCTCCACGTGTTTGTGCTTTTCCTATTTTTCTTTCTGTAATTGATTTCTAGTTTTATATATTGTGATCAGAAAAAAAATGCTTGATATAATTTCTATTCTCTTAAATTTATTGAGACTTCTTTTGTAGCCTAGAATGTGATGCATCCAGGAGAACTTTCCATGTGCACTTGGAAAGAATGTGTATTCTGCTGTTTGTGGATGGAATGTCCTGTAGATATCTACTAAGACCAGCTGTCTACTGTGTCATTTAAGACCACTGTTGCCTTATTGATTTTCTGTCTGGATGATCTGTCCATTGACTTAAGTGGAGTGTTAAAGTCCCCCACTATTACTGTATTACTGTGAAGTACACTTTTTCCCCACAGCTGATCACTGCCCCCACCCTGTTATGGAGCCACACTGCAGGGCAGGTGGGACCCACATGGATTCTTTGTGTGTATCAGGGTGTAAGCTGTTGTGGACTGGCCACCATCAGAGTTCTGGGTCTCTTCTGAGGCGCTGCTTGAGCACACACCAACAATGGCCACCACCACCCCACCCAGATGACATTCTGGGACCCCGTTGCCTCTGTGTCCCACGGCCGAGATTCTTCTCTGGTCACGGCAGCCCTAGATCCAGTGCCGAGCTACAACATGGAGTAAGTGAGACTGGACCATTTACTTGGATCAGACTGGGGCACACGCAGAGGTGGTCAGGGGAAACCCAGCAGCCACTAGAAGAGTCTTCAATCCAACCTCTCTACTCTGCCTTGGGGACAAGCCAGCATGCATGCACTCCTCAAGGGCAAAGTTCAGGCTTCCCTCAGCCCTCCTGTTAGTCCCAGTGGTCCTCTGACCAACCAAGGGGCTCATCTCCCTTGTGTAGGACCCCAGGAGTGGGGTGCCCAATCTGTGGCTCAAACCACTTACTCCCCAGTGTGGGTCTCTGCCCGTGTAATCTCCCTTTTCCTCTGAGTCCCCTTCCAGGGGCAAAGGTTCCAACCTGATCACTTTTCTTTCCTTCCTATCTGATTTTGTGTGGATCTTTCTTACAGCCTTGTTTGTACAGAAGTCTTTCTGCCAGTTTCCAGTTAGTTTTCAGAGAGAATTGCTCCACGTGTACATGTATTTTTGATGTGTTCATGAGGGGAGGTGAGTCCCACATCCTCATACTCTGCCATCTTGATTGATTCGTGGTGTCAGTCTTCTTGTTGTGTGATCAACAAGAGATGTTAGTGATTTGAAGGAATCCAATGATAAAAAAAAAAAAAAAGCAAGAGCAGGAAATTCTGACATGTGGAGTAGAAGGTTAAATTTTACATTTCTGATCCAGAGACGGGCGCGAGCCGCGGCTGAAAGCGCGGAATCCAGAGACGGGCGCAAACCGCGGCTAAAAGCTCGGACCCCAGAGGCGGGCGGGAGACGTTAAGGCTGCTGCTGCCGCCACCAAGGGGCCTGTGTGCGAGCACAAGTCACTCTCCACACCCCTCTTCCGCGGAGCCTGTGCAGCCCGCCACTGCCAGGTTCCCGGGATCCAGGGACAACTTCCCCGGGAGAACGCACAGCGCGCCTCAGGCTGGTGCAAAGTCACACCGGCCTTTGCCACCGCAGGCCCGCCCCGCACTCCGTGCCCCTCCCTCCCCGCCGGCCTGAGTGCGCCAGAGCCCCCGAATCAGCGGCTCTTTTAACCCCATCCTGTCTGAGCAAAAAACAGACGCCCTCCAGCGACCTACACGCAGTGGCAGGGCCAAATCCAAAGCTGAGCCCTGGGAGCTGTGAGAACAAAGAAGAGAAAGGGAAATCTCTCCCAGCAGCCTCAGAAGCTGCGGATTAAAGCTCCACAATCAACTTGATATACCCTGCATCTGTGGAATATCTGAATAGACAACCAATCATCCCAAATTAAGGAAGTGGACTTTAGGAGCAAGATCTATGATTTTTTCCCTTTTCTTCTTTTTGTGAATGTGTATGTGTATGCTTCTGTGTGAGATCTTGTCTGTATAGTCTTGCTTCCACCATTTGTCCTAGGGTTCTATCCGTCCATTTTTTTTTTAATTTTTTTTCTTAATAATTAATTTTAATAACGTTATTATACTTTACCTTCGTTCTTTCTTTCTTTCTTTCTTTCCTTCCTTCCTTCCCTCCTTTAGACAACGAATCATCCCAAATTGAGGAGGTGGTCTCTGACAGCAAGATTTATGATTTTTCCCCCTTTACCTCTTTTAGTGAGGGTGTATGTGTATGCTTCTGTGTAAGATTTTGTCTGTATAGCTTTGCTTCCAACATTTGTCCTAAGGTTCTATCCGTCCCTTTTTTTTTTCAAATAAGAATTTTTTAATTCAATAACTTTATTATACTTTATTTTATTTTTACTGTATCTTCTTTCTTTCTGTCTTTTTTCCTTCTTTCCCTCCTTCCTTCCTTCCTCCCTCCCTCCCTCCCTCCTTTCTTTCCTTCTTGCCTTCTTTCCTTCTTTGCTTCTTTCTTTCTTTCTTCCTTCCTTCCTACCCTCCTTTCCTTCTTTCTTTCCTCATACTTTTACTAATTCCCTCTACTTTTTCTCCCTTTTATCCTGAGCCGTGTGGATGAAAAGCTCTTGGTGCTCCAGCCAGGAGGCAGGGCTCTGCCTCTGAGGTAGGAGAGCCAACTTCAGGACACTGGTCCACAAGAGACCTCCCAGCTCCACATAATATCAAACGGCAAAAATCTCCCAGGGACCTCCATCTTAACACCAGCACCCAGCTTCACTCAACGACCAGCAAGCCACAGTGCTGGAAAACCTATGCCAAACAACTAGCAAAACAGGAACACAACCCCACCCATTAGCAGAGAGGCTGCCTAAAATCATAATAAGGCCACAGACACCCCAAAACACACCACCAGACGTGAACCTGCCCACTAGAGAGACAAGATCCAGCCTCATCCACCACAACACAGGCACTAGTCCCCTCCACCAGGAAGCCTACACAACCCACTGAACCAACCTTAGCCACTGGAGACAGACATCAAAAACAGGAGGAACTACGAACCTGCAGCCTGCAAAAAGGAGACCCCAAACACAGTAAGATAAGCAAAATGAGAAGACAGAAAAACACACAGCAGATAAAGTAGCAAGATAAAAATGCACCAGACCTAACAAATGAAGAGGAAATAGGCAGTCTACCTGAAAAAGAATTCAGAATAATGATAGTAAGGTTGATCCGAAATCTTGGAGATAGAATGGACAATAGAATGGACAAAATGCAAGAATCAGTTAACAAGGACCTAGAAGAGCTAAAGATGAAACAAGCAACGATGAACAACACAATAAATGAAATTAAGAGTACTCTAGATGGGATCAATAGCAGAATAACTGAGGCAGAAGAACGGATAAGTGACCTGGAAGATAAAATAGTGGAAATAACTACTGCAGAGCAGAATAAAGAAAAAAGAATGAAAAGAACTGAGGACAGTCTCAGAGACCTCTGGGACAACATTAAACGCACCAACATTTGAATTATAAGGGTTCCAGAAGAAGAAGAGAAAAAGAAAGGGACTGAGAAAATATTTGAAGAGATTATAGTTGAAAACTTCCGTAATATGGGAAAGGAAATAGTTAATCAAGTCCAGGAAGCACAGAGAGTCCCATACAGGATAAATACAAGGAGAAATACGCCAAGACACATATTAATCAAACTGTCAAAAATTAAATACAAAGAAAGCATATTAAAAGCAGCAAGGGAAAAACAACAAATAACACATAAGGGAATCCCCATAAGGTTAACAGCTGATCTCTCAGCAGAAACCCTACAAGCCAGAAGGGAGTGGCAGGACATACTGAAAGTGATGAAGGAGAAAAACCTGCAGCCAAGACTACTCTACCCAGCAAGGATCTCATTCAGATTTGATGGAGAAATTAAAACCTTTACAGACAAGCAAAAGCTGAGAGAGTTCAGCACCACCAAACCAGCTTTACAACAAATGCTAAAGGATCTTCTCTAGGCAAGAAACACAAGAGAAGGAAAAGACCTACAATAACGAACCCAAAACAATTTAGAAAATGGGAATAGGAACATACATATCGATAATTACCTTAAATGTAAATGGACTAAATGCTCCCACCAAAAGACACAGATTAGCTGAATGGATACAAAAACAAGACCCTTATATATGCTGTCTACAAGAGACCCACTTCAGACCTAGAGACACATACAGACTGAAAGTAAGGGGATGGAAAAAGATATTCCATGCAAATGGAAGCCAAAAGAAAGCTGGAGTAGCAATTCTCATATCAGACAAAATAGACTTTAAAATAAGGACTATTAAAAGAGACAAAGAAGGACACTACATAATGATCAAGGGATCGATCCAAGAAGAAGATATAACAATTGTAAATATTTATGCACCCAACATAGGAGCACCTCAATACATAAGGCAAATACTAACAGCCATAAAAGGGGAAATCGACAGTAACACATTCATAGTAGGGGACTTAAACACCCCACTTTCACCCATGGACAGATCATCCAAAATGAAAATAAATAAGGAAACACAAGCTTTAAATGATACATTAAACAAGATGGACTTAATTGATATTTATAGGAGACTCCATCCAAAAACAACAGAATACACATTTTTCTCAAGTGCTCATGGAACATTCTCCAGGATAGATCATATCTTAGGTCACAAATCAAGCCTAGGTAAATTTAAGAAAATTGAAATTGTATCAAGTATCTTTTCTGACCACAACGCCATGAGACTAGATATCAATTACAGGAAAAGATCTGTAAAAAATACAAACACATGGAGGCTAAACAATACACTACTTAATAATGAAGTGATCACTGAAGAAATCAAAGAGGAAATCAAAAAATACCTAGAAACAAATGACAATGGAGACACAACGACCCGAAACCTGTGGGATGCAGCAAAAGCAGTTCTAAGGGGGAAGTTTATAGCAATACAAGCCCACCTTAAGAAGCAGGAAACATCTCGAATAAACAACCTAACCTTGCACCTCAAACAATTAGAGAAAGAAGAACAAAAAAACCCCAAAGCTAGCAGAAGGAAAGAAATCATAAAAATCAGATCAGAAATAAATGAAAAGGAATGAAGGAAACAATAGCAAAGATCAATAAAACTAAAAGCTGGTTCTTTGAGAAGATAAACAAAATAGATAAACCACTAGCCAGACTCATCAAGAAAAAAAGGGAGAAGACTCAAATCAATAGAATTAGAAATGAAAAAGGAGAGGTAACAACTGACACTGCCGAAATAAAAGAGATCATGAGAGATTACTACAAGCAACTCTATGCCAATAAAATGGACAATCTGGAAGAAATGGACAAATTCTTAGAAATGCACAACGTGCCAAGACTGAATCAGGAAGAAATAGAAAATATGAGCAGACCAATCACAAGCACTGAAATTGAAACTGTGATTAAAAATCTTCCAACAAAGAAAAGCCCAGGACCAGATGGCTTCACAGGCGAATTCTATCAAACATTTAGAGAAGAGCTAACACCTATCCTTCTCAAACTCTTTCAAAATATAGCAGAGGAAGGAACACTCCCAAACTCCTTCTACGAGGCCACCATCACCCTGATACCAAAACCAGACAAGGATGTCACAAAGAAAGAAAACTACAGGCCAATATCACTGATGAACATAGATGCAAAGATCCTCAACAAAATACTAGCAAACAGAATCCAACAGCACATTAAAAGGATCATACACCATGATCAAGTGGGGTTTATTCCAGGAATGCAAGGATTCTTCAATATATGCAAATCTATCAATGTGATAAACCATATTAACAAACTGAAGGAGAAAAACCATATGATCATCTCAATAGATGCAGAGAAAGCTTTTGACAAAATTCAACACCCATTTATGATAAAAACCCTGCAGAAAGTAGGCATAGAGGGAATTTTCCTCAACATAATAAAGGCCATATATGACAAGCCCACAGCAAACATCATCCTCAATGGTGAAAAACTGAAAGCATTTCCACTAAGATCAGGAACAAGACAAGGTTGCCCACTCTCACCACTCTTATTCAACATAGTTTTGGAAGTTTTAGCCACAGCAATCAGAGAAGAAAAGGAAATAAAAGGAATCCAAATCAGAAAAGAAGAAATAAAGCTGTCACTGTTTGCAGATGACATGATCCTATACATAGAGAGCCCTAAAGATGCTACCAGAAAACTACTAGAGCTAATCAATGAATTTGGTAAAGTGGCAGGATACAAAATTAATGCACAGAAATCTCTGGCATTCCTATATAGTAATGATGAAAAATCTGAAAGTGAAATCAAGAAAACACTCCCATTTACCATTGCAACAAAAAGAATAAAATATCTAGGAATAAACCTACCTAAGGAGACAAAAGACCTGTATGCAGAAAATTATAAGACACTGATGAAAGAAATTAAAGATGATACAAATAGATGGAGAGATATACCATGTTCTTGGATTGGAAGAATTAACATTGTGAAAATGACCCTACTACCCAAAGTAATCTATAGATTCAATGCAATCCCTATCAAACTACCACTGGCATTTTTTACAGAACTAGAACAAAAAATTTTGCAATTTGTATGGAAACACAAAAGACCCCGAATAGCCAAAGCAATCTTGAGAACGAAAGAAGGAACTGGAGGAATCAGGCTCCCTGACTTCAGACTATACTACAAAGCTACAGTTATCAAGACAGTATGGTACTGGCACAAAAACAGAAAGATAGATCAATGGAACAGGATAGAAAGCCCAGAGATAAACCCATGCACATATGGACACCTTATCTTTGATAAAGGTGGCAGTAATGTACAGTGGAGAAAGGACAGCCTCTTCAATAAGTGGTGCTGGGAAAACTGGACAGGTACATGTAAAAGTATGAGATTAGATCACTCCCTAACACCATACACAAAAATAAGCTCAAAATGGATTAAAGACCTAAATGTAAGGCCAGAAACTATCAAACTCTTAGAGGAAAACATAGGCAGAACACTCTATGACATAAATCACAGCAAGATCCTTTCTGACCCACCTCCTAGAGTAATGGAAATAAAAACAAAAATAAACAAATGGGACCTAATGAAACTTCAAAGCTTTTGCACAGCAAAGGAAACCATAAACAAGACCAAAAGACAACACTCAGAATGGGAGAAAATATTTGCAAATGAAGCAACCGACAAAGGATTAATCTCCAAAATTTACAAGCAGCTCATGCAGTTCAATAACAAGAAAACAAACAACCCAATCCAAAAATGGGCAGAAGACCTAAATAGACATTTCTCCAAAGAAGATATACAGACTGCGAACAAACACATGAAAGAATGCTCAACATCATTAATCATTAGAGAAATGCAAATCAAAACTACAATGAGATATCATCTCACACCAGTCAGAATGGCCATCATCAAAAAATCTAGAAACAATAAATGCTGGAGAGGGTGTGGAGAAAAGGGAACACTCTTGCACTGCTGGTGGGAATGTGAATTGGTTCAGCCACTATGGAGAACAGTATGGAGGTTCCTTAAAAAACTACAAATAGAACTACCATATGATCCAGCAATCCCACTACTGGGCATATACCCTGAGAAAACCGAAATTCAAAAAGAGTCATGTACCAAAATGTTCATTGCAGCTCTATTTACAATAGCCCGGAGATGGAAACAACCTAAGTGCCCATCATCGGATGAATGGATAAAGAAGATGTGGCACATATATACAATGGAATATTACTCAGCCATAAAAAGAAACGAAATTGAGCTATTTGTAATGAGGTGGATAGACCTAGAGTCTGTCATACAGAGTGAAGTAAGTCAGAAAGAAAAAGACAAATACCGTATGCTAACACATATATATGGAATTTAAGAAAAAAAAAATGTGATGAAGAACCTAGGGGTAAGGCAGGAATAAAGATGCAGACCTCCTAGAGAACGGACTTGAGGTTATGGGGAGCGGGAAGGGTGAGCTGTGACAGGGCGAGAGAGAGTCATGGACATATACACACTAACAAACGTAGTAAGGTAGATAGCTAGTGGGAAGCAGCCGCATGGCACAGGGATATTGGCTCGGTGCTTTGTGACCGCCTGGAGGGGTGGGATAGGGAGGGTGGGAGGGAGGGAGACGCAAGAGGGAAGAGATATGGGAACATATGTATATGTATAACTGATTCACTTTGTTATAAAGCAGAAACTAACACACCATTGTAAAGCAATTGTACCCCAATAAAGATGTTAAAAAAAAAAATTTACATTTCTGGGTACCTAGACACTAGCAGATAGGAGGGAAATGGTTACAGTCTAATCCATCTGTCTGGCTTATAACTGTTACTATAATATAAGTATGTATTCCATGGTCCTGTATACTGCTAACAATGAATAAAATAAATATTAATATATTATACTCATAGTATACTTTATGCAAATTCTATGACAAGTGTTCCAAGAAATAACAAGTTTGAGAAGCAAAATATATTCTTGAATTGGCAATTTCAACAAATGACTTTGTGTAGAGCTATGATGAGCTTGCTGGGAGATCCAAATATTGTCCATTTATGTTCCCTAATATTTTCCAGTATTGAATATTTGCTATAAGCTACAGTTCTTTGTAAATACTATTAAACTTGATATTTCTCATTTATTAAACAATGTTTCAATACAGACATCGATAATAATAAATAAAGAACATAAAGAATGTTAGAAGCATGTTAAGAAAGATAATTGAAATCAGTCAGCCCATTGCCAGATGCGTTTTAAGTTACTGCAATGTAAATTATCGTCAATTGGGGGCTTTCATAATATCTCAGACTCATAGGTATATTCATAACATCAAAAAGTCAAAAACCCCTGAAACAGTCCTGATGAGCCAATGCCTACTACTTTTAAGAGTTACTCACAGTTTAATAGTATGTCAAGGGACAAGATTTGGGGAAAAAACAATAAGCAAAACTGTAGCAGTAGATGGGTTATCTACCGACGCTATCTCCAAAAAATGAATTTTTTAGGACAAGTTTGTTAAATAAAGGACTTCAGTTTCCCAAAAGTTTATCATCAGTTTTGACATTAATATATAACTACTATAATATAATAGAAGAATTATACATAGAAAAATTTGGTGCCCTTCATGAATTCAAATTTTTCAGGGAGAGAAAGAGGACGATTACATCCTAGTGGGTTAAATCTAGAGATATGTTCATTGTGTTAAGAGATTACAGTGAAGCAGCACCTAACATCCTATTCCAAAAGGTGGTGCTTGGGCTGAACCTTGAAGGAAGGCTAAGACTAAGCCAGGAGAACAGGGTGGGAATGGGTCCAAGCAAAGGGTGCAGCCCAGTAGCATGAAAGCATGACAGTTTCAGAAAAATTAGATGTGACTGTAGTAAAGAGTATGGATGAATACGTGGTGGGGAAATGCACGTAGGCCCAGTTTATGAAGGTTTTTTAATGTCTTATAGGGACTTTGAATTTCATCCTGAATGCTATGAAAATACCTCAAAGTATTTTAAGGAGAGGAATGACAATTCAGATGTGTCTCTATAAAATGAAAGATGTGAAACAAGGAACTTCTGTAATTTCTTCCATCCTCAGTGGTCTGTGATCCTACAAATAGTGAAGTCCTGATCAGAGTAGAGAGGATGAAGAGCCAGAGACAGTTATGAGAGTGATCTCACAGGAGCTATGGGAGGATTGCTGTGAAGTATTGAGTCTGGGTGCTGCAGTTAGGTGGCATGAGGATAGAGGAGAGAGGCCAGAGGTAAGACGGGTTCCATTTTGAACATGTTAAGATTTGGCATTCCTTACAAAACCCACTGATGCTACTAGATGATCTCAGCCCTCCCCTCAGACTTTCATTAACACTGGGAAGAAAAGGACTACTGAATCCTCTAAATTTTTATGGTAGGTGGGCCAACACTGCTCTCAAAAAAGAAAAAAAGGGAGAAAAAAAGCTACTCCCAGCAACTACTTAATGATTAAGTCATTTCAGAACTTCATCCAAATCCACTTAATTACACCCTTTAGTTCCCATCTAATTAGTTTAGGCTTAACACTAATATTAGTTTGGTGAGAACTTGCTGATCTATTTGATCTCTTAATCTGGCCTATCAATTCCACAGTTTATAGCCAAGTTATAACCATCCTCGTCTGAATCCTTTCCCAACTGTTCTCTCTTTAAAGCAAGTTTTTGCTACTACTTGAAGAATAAAACCTTCCCTCTCCCCAACAGAAGTACATTCAGAGACCCAGCACGGAGTACCATGCCCTACACCATGAACATAGTGGGTACCCAGCATTTCCTAGGGCTGGTGATAATACATGTTCAAAGTAACTTCATTTTTCCTTTGCAGAGGAAAAGGAGAAGAAAAGCACGGCTAGGATGTGACTGTAATATGAATGAATAAGTATCATGAATGGTTAGAGTGGAGGTCCACTGTATTTTGCAGAGAGTCCAACTTTATAAGGGGCCCAAAGAGGAAAGATTGACCAATGACTGTTTGTGGTATATTTTGGTTTTAAGGTGGTGTGTGTGTGTGTGTAGGGGAAGGGAGTTGCCTCAATGGGGAGGTGGTACTGAGAAAGGAAATAAACTAGTTTCGGACAGTCGAGAAGATGACTGCACCACAACAGCATGCAAGGATGGAGAAGGAATGAGGACACAGATGAGTCAGGTGGGCTGGACTGTAATTAGATTCCACGGTCAGGTCATCAAATAGGAATTCATATACAAAGAGCAACAACACACACTGCTCCTCAAATGATGATCTACATCAACCAGGGAGCCTTAGTCTCTCAGGTTTCTGACTTGGGAAATCCTCTCTTTCCCCTGGTCCAGACCTCCTTCTCAATTCTCTTGGGACCTTAGAGACTTGGTATTTCTTTCTTTTTTTTTTTTTTTTTTAGTAAATTTATTTATTTATTTTTGGCTGCGTTGGGTCTTCACTGCTGTATGCGGGCTTTCTCTAGTTGCAGCGAGCGGGGGCTACTCTTTGCTGTGGTGCGCAGCTTCTCATTGCGGTGGCTTCTCTTGAAGCAGATCACGGGCTCTAGGCACACGGGCTTCAGTAGTTGTGGCTCGCGGGCTCTAGAGCGCAGGCTCAGCAGTTGTGGCGTGCAGGCTTAGATGCTCCGGGGCATGTGGGATCTTCCCGGCCAGGGCTCGAATCCGTGTCCCCTGTATTGGCAGGCGGATTCTTAACCACTGCGCCACCAGGGAAGTCCCGAGACTTGGTATTTCTCCAAGCCAAAAATAAAGAAAGCAAATCAAAACGAAGAAAGATTCCAAGCAAACCATTTAAAGATATGGAGGATGAAAAACACCAAATTCAGAATAGTGATTTATTTCAGCTGGGGGTGTATGTCTGTTTTGAGGAGGCAGGAAGGAGTGGGGGGCAAAGTTTGTTAGCAGCTTGAATTGTAATGTTAATGTTCTATTTCTTGAACTGGGTATTAGGTACAGTGGTGTTTTATGCCAGAATATCTGAAATAGTTCATAATTTTCAAAAAGAGATGTTAAGAAAAGGAAAGAGGAGCTTCCCTGGTGGTGCAGTGGTTGAGAGTCCGCCTGCCGATGCAGGGGACGCGGGTTCGTGCCCCGGTCTGGGAAGATCCCACATGCCGCGGAGCGGCTGGGCCCGTGAGCCATGGCTGCTGAGCCTGCGCGTCCGGAGCCTGTGCTCCGCAACGGGAGAGGCCACAACAGTGAGAGGCCCGCGTACCACAAAAAAAAAAAAAGGGAAGAGTAACAGAAAGATCATTTTGTCTATGTCCCTACTACTACCTGGGAAAAGATAGGGGCCCTTCCTAATTATTCTACTTTTATTATAAACTGAAAAACTGTTCACAAACAAGACTGTGCCTCCTCTCATCTCTGAGGTTAATGCTCACAAGTCAATTCATTTTTTTAGCAAATGTTCAAATCACACACCTATGAAGCTTGATCAACTTCAGTGACTCCATCCATGGGTGTAACACTAGTTGCATTGAACTTCTGATTCGTAGCTTCCTGTTTTGTTAGTATTATGACATCATACATGTTTGAATGACACATCAGGAAGAGAGGTCATCCTCCTTAAATGTTCAATCAGTTCTGTTATCCACATGCCGCTGATAGGGTGCTGAATTATTCCAGGCTTCCTCAAACCTCCTTTCTCCTCACTAGTCCTGCCCTACCTCTTCTGTACCTAAGCCCCAGAGTCACTGCACTTCTGCAATGATCACATTGCAGAGACCACACAGAGAAAAGATGAAAGCCATGTGTCATCTTGTTATAAAAGACATGAATAGGGCTTCCCTGGTGGCGCAGTGGTTAAGAGTCCGCCTGCCGATGCAGGGGACATGGGTTCGTGCCCCGGTCCGGGAAGATCCCACATGCCGCGGAGCAGCTGGGCCCGTGAGCCATGGCCGCTGAGCCTGCGCTCCGCAACGGGAGAGGCCACAACAGTGAGAGGCCCGCGTACCGCAAAAAAAAAAAAAAAAAAAAAAAAAAAAAAAAAAAAGACATGAATAGCTACAAGACAGAAATGAGACAAGACAGGATAAATCTAGTTATTAGAATTAGACCTGCACATTATCTGTGTATTTCATGTTTCCTACTTGGGGTTTTTCTCCAAAATAGAGGCTGATTGGCATCATACTGATAGATGGCAAGCTTGATGTCAAACTGCCTGAGTTGAAATCCCTGCTCTGCCACATCATAGCTGCATGACCTTGAGCAAGTTATTTAACCTCTTTGTAAAATTTGTATATTAATAGTGCCTACATCCTGAAGTTCAGATAAAGAGTAAATGAAATGATGCATGAAAATGCTTAGCACAGCACAATTCCCAGTGCATAGCAAGAGCTTAATAAATGTTGGCAATTACTATGTGCCTTGATTTTAATTTTTCTCTCTGCCCTCTGGTATTGAGGATAACATATATCCAGGAAAAACCAGCTTCCAAGCAAAAGGCACATCTGGTAAAAGTGGCTTCCATTCCTGGAGGAAGATTCCTTCCTGAAAGCCTTGGGTTCTTCCAACTACTCTCTTCTCCTTACTCTCTTCTGGTTGTTTTAACTACAGGTGCCAGAAATCGGCTACTGGAAGGAGATAGGAGTTGCTAAACTGGTTGGTAGCTTCTTTTGTTTTTATTTCTTAATCTTCATTGCTACCTTCCATGCACAGCTAAAAGGGACCAGAGACCCAAATGACAGCACGCATGTTCCCTCCCTCAAGGCTGTCCAGTCGCTTTTTCATCAGAACAGGGACCTCTTGGGGGAGAAAATGGTTTTATTTCCCCCAGAAGTAAATGAGGCCAAGAAGGTCGTTGGCAAACTATAGGGCAATGGTTGTCTCAGTGCCAGCATCTCTTGCCTTAGACGCCTTTTTTCTGTGGTCCTGAGTGGAGTTGCTAGGATTATGAGCCGCTAGGAAAAAGCTTGAGGATGACAGTGACTCTGAAAAGCTAAAAAAGCGAGTAGCAAAACTGGCCACAAAGGATTTTAACTTGCAGAACTCAGGGGAATACTTCGAGAGGAAGAAGGCAGTTATAGATAGAAAATCAAGTTTCAAACAGACACACGGAAAAGCATACTGCCTAGTGGACTGTGTTTCTTTATAACAATATATTTTTTTAAATAACATGCCGACTCTCCTTCCGTCCAGTCTCAGCCCAAACCGGTCCCCCTCCTTCCAGCCCTCCTCTATTATTAAAGGCTCTTTATTGGCTCTCAATGAGGAAGGGAGGGCAAGAGACGATTGGCTAAGTGAGAGCAGCACCGCCCTGCGCCATCCCCTCCCACGCCCTCCCTGGATAAACAGCTGGAATGAGAAGTAGGGAGGGAGGGCTGGGATTGGCTGAGTGTCAGTTGCCAGGGTGGGGTGAGGCAGCGCGGATGAAGATTTTACCTGTCTAGGTAAGTCAGGGAGAGGTCAAAAGAAGAAAACAGTGGGAAGCAGGGGAAGCAGTCTCTGTCTCCGTCTCTGCCCTTTGAAATATAAGGGTATTCCTTTCCTCTCTTCAGCCCCCCGCCCAGTGAAGGTGAGTTAATTCCTAACCAACTAACTATTGCTTATTCTGCAGCAAGGGGGGAGCCCTTTACACACCAGGTGGGGGTCTTTCCTCTCTGTTCCTCAACTCCCTGTGTCCAGTACGGGATCAGAGTGAGTTGGTAGCTTCTTGAGATTGGAGTGTTTTAGTGGAGACCCAGGCTGAGACACATTTTTTTTTTCCATCCGCCTGTTTAGGTTGGATGAGCATATTGTGCTGGCAACAAGAAAACAGATTTGTTTTACAAATTTCCATCTCTGAATCATTGAAGTTGCACTGTGATTTTGGAAGAGAATTGTTAGAGGAGGTCAAAATGGAAAATCGCCTGGGGAAGAAAAGTGCTTTGGTTTTCCATTCTAACAGGCAAATTTCTCATGGCTTTATGAACTCAATGTCTATTGTTATTTAAATGAAGGGTGCAGTGTGTGTGTGTGTGTGTGTGTGTGTGTGTGTGTGTGTGCATGTGTGTTCAGTAATGGTAGTGTGATAATGGAGCTCTTTGTGGATGGGTGTGTAAGGTGTGAGCTGTGCTATGTTTTTGTAAGGGTGTGTGAGATTTGGTTACATTGGGAAAATGCCAGCTCAGGCTACCAGCTCATCTTCGGAAAACCCACGGATAGTCTAGTTGCAAAGTCAAGCCTATTTGAGTTCAGCTTCATTAAATTTCTGACTTTGCCTGTGAATAGACACAGGGATTGGCAAACAGGAAGCTACTCAACTGTGCCGGGGCCTCACCTACATTAATATTTCACGGTAACATGTTGAGTCTAGTAGGAATTCCGAGTGGGGCTCAGGCCAAAGCAGTGTGGCAGAGTCCAGAGAGGAGAACAAGACCAGTGTTGTGGTTTTGCTTTGACTTCCTTCGGGTGTCCCAGTTGGCAGTCTGTGTGCCCAGATTCCCTGCACAAGGACGCTGGGTGTAGAAGTCAAGTCAGAGTAGCAAGTCAGCTCTCCGCCATCCAGCTTGTGGGGATTAACACTCTGGTCCCTAACTTCTCCCCTTTTCCTCCTGCTTCCAGAAAGAGGGAAGTGGGAAGACCCAGTGCCAGGATCCCAGGGCCTGACACACAAGCCCTGAGTGAATATATTGGGTTTCGTCCTAGCAACTGAAGCTTTAGGCTTTATTTAGCTCAGCCCACACCACAGAACCAGCCCGCCAAGCTCACTGACTGAGGGCTGCCATACATGGCGACCTCGTCAGCAATAAAGGTAAGCTGCAGTGTCAAGCAAAGTTCTTCTGTGCAGGTGATATTTCCACCCACCCTCTCCCTCAAACCCACTGGTGAAAGAGGCGATTATATCATTGCTTAAACACAAACAGAAAATTGCCCATGTGCTTGTGGAGAGGGATACACACACAGTGCAACTTTTAGTCTTCTTGGCCTTTTCCTTAGGATGTTCTCCAGCCCAAGGCACATTTTGGGTGGTCAGCAAAAAGCAGAGGCACCTGGTCTAAGAGAAACAGGAAACCTCTTTGACCACTGGGGAGAGAGCTCAGCTCTTGGAGGATATAGGAATGGGGTCACAGGAAGAGGGTGATAAGGGGGCCTTGGGTCTGTTCAGATGGTACAGAGAAGCCAAACAGGAGTGGAGCTGGAGGCCTCTTCCCACCCCACCCCCTCCAGATACCAGAGTTCCACACGCCATTTATTTACTCTCCTCCAAGGCTTGACTGGTTTCAGGGAGTAGTTAATATTTAATGTACCTTTGCATGGGTGGCCCCGATATAGGCTGTGCACATTTCTTAACCTGTTCCCTCCTCCCCTCAAGCTGCCCAAAGAGGTCAAGGGTTAAAAAATACAGAACTCTCACCTTGAGTGTTTTGCATGCTGTTCAGGCTTCTTATCAAGTAGAAATACCTCAGGTTTCAATGGCTGCCCTGAAATAGCCCCCAAGTTTCAAGGTTGTAAAGTTGGTGGAAGGAAATGCAGCCTCCAGGTCAGGTCAGACTGGTGAGGGAAGGAGAGGGTGGTGAGAAGAAGAGAAGACGTCTTTATGGTTCAGACTTTTCGGGTCAGGACACTAGGTGTGGAGATGAGGTGTGAGCACCTTAGAGCTCATTCAGCTTCGGTTTCAGGTTCAGGTTAATCTCTGCAGTGATTTTGTTGTGCCTATGACTTGAGCTTCAGTGGCATTTGGTGTCTTTCCCTTATTCTGGAAATAGCTATTGTGGGGACAAAAAGCTGGCCTGGATGCATAAATCTGAATCAGAGAAGAGTGGTCTTAGGGCTTTCAGTGTTTAGTCAGACGTGGCCAGTGGCCCTTCTTTAGGTACCCGGCCCTCTTGCCTCTGGACAGCTGCTGTAATGCCCTCTAGAAGGGCTGGGAGCCACAGGCTGCCCAATAGATGCAGTTATAAATCATTTCCTACTTCCCATAGGAAGGGGAGGTAGAAAGAGCCCCAGCTTTTGCATCTGTCAAATGGAGAAAATGCCACATCCTGCCTAAGGTATCAGGTTATCTGAAAGCACTTTGTAAGCTATACCCTGGTGTGTTTTCTAAAGCATATTGTTTCTATCTCTTCCAGCTGCTTCAGGCCATCCTTTGTTCCAAAGTGAGAATGTGTTAGGCTGCCCTGGGAGGGAGGAGAGGCTAGCACACCACTGTAAAGTCCGAACTGTGCTTGGAGGAACAAGGGTAGTCATTTTTCTCTGAAAGGGAAAGGCAGCATCTGCTCATCCATTCACAGAGAACATTCTACAGTGCGTCGCTTTTAATAGTTACTGCCCCAGTGTAACAGATAGGAAAACTAGAGCCAAAAAAACAGACCCTGGGATCTACACTGACTTCTTGGAAACAATACCTTTGTCTTAACAAAGTTTTGCATGCCCCATGCCTATTAGGTACTCATAAATGTTAGTGTAACTGAAAGCATTGCCCAAATTCCATTAAGCCATATATTTTCTGGGAAACAAAATATTAAAAAAGAGCTTACATGGGGCTTCCCTGGTGGCACAGTGGTTAAGAATCTGCCTGCCGGACATGGGTTCGAGCCCTGGTCCAGGAAGATCCCACATGCCGCAGAGCAGCTAAGCCCGTGTGCTGCAGCTAGTGAAGCCCACATGCCTAGAGCCCATGCTCCACAACAAGGGAAGCCACTGCAATGAGAAGCCCGCGCACCGCAACGAAGAGTAGCCCCCGCTCACCACAACTAGAGAAAGCCCGCGTGTAGCAACAAAGACCCAATGCACCAAAAAATAAATAAATAAGTAAATGTATTTTTTAAAAATTTTTTAAAAGAGCTTACAGTAATAGGGTAGAAGCCAAAAAAGAGACCTTCCAACAGTTCAACTAGTTCTAATGTCTACTGAGTTCTAGTGTCAACTCAGTAGACGCTAGAACAAATGACGTTTATTCATCAGCATTTTTTGAGTGCCTTCTGTGTGCCTAGGCTAACGAGAAATGGATCCTCTTCGTTGTAGTGGTCTCAGCCCTTCAGAATGTTAGGAATGAGTCAGTACTTTTGGAACCTAGACAGTCATTAACGGAGAGGCTAGCTGAGGTGACTGAACTTCATCCACATGACTTCTCACATTTCTGTTTCTTTGGGATTCTGGATAATGGGGAACTAACCTCATGAAGGAATCCCAGGAGTTATCTTACCCCATGTTGATTTATCACTGGGTTTCTTTGGTATCTCTGTCCCCTCTGGTTCTCCCTCTCTCTCCTGAGAGTCTTTGGACCCGCGTGAACTACATGTGTCTTGCCCATAACAGATCTTACCTCTTCCTTCCCCATTGTCCTGCCCCCTCCCTACCTGCCCCAGTTGAAGGTCTCCTCCCAAGCAGGAAGGGAGCTCTGTGAGGCCTTGTGTCTGTCAGCTCTAGGTGGTTGGCAGACTGACTCACCCAGCACAGCCCAAACCTGACTTTGGCACTGGAAGCAATTATTGGCAGAGGCAAAAAAGACAACCCGCCTTGGAATCTAAAGCCCAAGTCTCAAGATCTCAAATAAAACCCAATCTTCCAGGACATTTTACCTAGCATTCAGAAGGTGGGAAAGATGGTAGAAAATAAAGCATGGCATTGTGGGGAAAATATGGATTCAGAAGCAGACAAAGTATACTCTAATTCTAGCTCTTCCCCCAGGTCCCTACTTGATCTTAGAACTGTCTTTTAATCTTAATTCTTCTAGAATTTCATTTGAGCATAGGAGAGTCACCTTTGGCCTTTCCAGCTCTGGTGGACTTTTTCCCACAAACAAGAATATGAAAATCCCTGGGATTCCCTGAAGGAAGATGACACTACCTTCCTTTGCTATTTCTGTTGGCACGATGAACTTGAAACTGTTCTTTCCCTATGAGTTGGAGTTGGGAGAAAGCTACCTAGAACATTGCTCTTGTCCATTTGACACAGATTAGGGAATCTCATTGGGAATAAATGCAACATCAGGAGGGTGATACACAAGAGGGAAACTGGGTTTCCGTCCACCACTGGGGTGCCATGCACATCCCTCCCAGACTAGGGGATGACAGTGGCTGAGGTGGGGGTCGTTGTGATGGTGCTGATGATGTGGCTACGGTAGCAGCTGACTGTTACAGGGCCGTGCACTGTACAAAGTGTTTTCCATGGAGTATTTCATTCTATAGTCACGAAAACCCTTTAAGGTAGGTACTATTACGGGCCCTGTTCCTTTTTTTTAAAGAAAGCTTTTATTTCCCTTGCTTCAGTCTACTTTGATCCGAGATGGATCTTGTCTTTTTCTTATTACAAAAACAGTAGTAGTTACTCATTTATTCCTTAAGTGTTTGCTTACTTACTACAAACTAAACTGTGCTATCGGTTCTCATTTAGTCTTACTATTAACCCTATTTAATGAAGAAAAACAGATTCAAAGAGTAATTTGCCTCATCACAACACTTTAAATGGTGGAACTGGAATTTGAACCCAGATCCAGCTACCTCCAGAACCCAAGCTTTAACTCCTGTAATATGTAGTGTTTATAGTAATGAAAATGTAGGTTAAGCTCCCTGGTTCAGAGAAAAAACGTGACCAAGAGAAATGATGGAATCTCTTTTCTGACTAGACTGCTTCTCCACCACCTAAGTCTGACCTTCTGCATGTATGTAAGCCAGCTTATGCGTCCTTACATGTCCAGCTTATGTGTCCCCCTGCAGGCTGGGGGTTTGGGTTTGGGTCATGGCTGAGCATGGCCCCTTCCAGCTCTCTGCTTGGTGTCCCTGCTGCCATGCTGCTCCAGGGCCTGAGCAGAGCCTCGCTGGAGCCTGGCTCAGCTCACACGTGGCTTTGATTCTTCTCTTTTCAGGCCCGGCCTGGGACATTCTTCGCTTCCCTTCGCTTCCCCTCTGAGAGCCCCTTTCACCACCCCTGCACCTTGCTTCAGGCGATGCCCGAGAGAGAGCTGTGGCCAGCAGGGCCTGGCTTGGAACCCGTGACCCACATTGGCAGCTGCGATAGCATGATGAGCACCACCTCCACCCTCTCTGGATCTGTACGTACTCTCTGTCTGCAGCCTGGCCCGCTCTCCGCACCCCTGCCCTGCCCTGCCCTACCCACCACCATCCTTGCTCACTGCTCCTTGTCTTTCATCTTCCTTGTCAGGGAGTGAATCACACCAGTTGGTATTCTGCCTCTGAGTCACCCCTGGTTCTACAGAGAATAGAGTGGGACAACCCCAGAGAGTAATAGGACAAATGAGAGTTTTTCCCAGTTTTCATTAGGTTGGGTGGTTTAATTGAGATGAGAGAGTGGGTCAGTGATCTGAGGTCACGGTGGAAACTAGAACGTAGATCCTTGTAGCATGTGGATTCCTGAAGTCCTCTGCAAAGAACAGTGTTACTTCCATCTTTTACAAAGATCAAAGAGCACGGAGCAGTTAAGAGCCTGGGTTCTGGAGCCAAACAGATCTGGGTTCTCTACTTATAAGCTCTACGACCTTGGACAAATTACTTAATTTCTCTAAGCTTCAGTTTCAGTTTTAAGATGGGCATAATATTAATACCAAATTCATAGGGTTCTTGAGGTGAGTGAATGAAATGCATGTAAAGCACTTAGCACGTGCTTCTATGTAGAAAAGAAATAGCCTATCTGTAAGCAGAGACTGAGAATTTTCCAAAGTCCCTGTGTTTAACTATTTGTGAGTGACATGTAATAAATTGTAATTTTTCTGGGCATGAATTTAAATCTCAATTCTTATAAGGTTGGTGTGACAGAGTAAATCCGTCCTATGTCCAAATGTAAGCATTCCTTTGTTATGGGTACTCATCACATACATAATAACCCTTTGAGAATTTATACTTTATTGTTCTATATCCTATACGTAGAGGTATTTGATAATTTAAGGATCGTAATGATCTCTACTGAATGTCAAAGATGTTTGATATAGTCGGTGAGTTTTGATATGTAAAAATGAAGTAGAAAAAGCAGCACACAACACACAAAAAACCTAAAGTGCAGACAATCTGTAGATAATTTCTTTTTAACCCTAGATGATGGGACCTCACAGACCACGTTCAGTTTCTGTTAAGCAGAGGCCAACATGAGTAGTTACATACCGCTGGACACAGAATGTGACAGGGATTAAAGGTTTTCAAAGTGAATCATCCGTAAAGGAGAAATTCAGAATTGGAGTTTTGGAAGACTATTTTAGTAGGAAGAGGGCAGTAGAGAAGATTTTGTTTAGGGAACCTCTGGGGTCTGCATCAAGGCTTCCAAGGGCTGTATTCGGGACTTCCCTTGACCATGTAAGCCTCCCTCAATCAACTGACATATGATTCTTTAAGGAGCCTGGGGAACTGGAGAAGTTATTCCAACAACCATCTCCCCTCCCCCTAAGATATTTTTAGGGCTTTCTCAAAATCTTTCCTGGACATCTGAGTGGGTCTGGAAAATATATAACTCTGAATTATCTCCAATATTAGGAAGAGATGTAGAGACGGCAGGAAGGGACTCAGGCCAAATTTCCTATATTCCCATCTGCCCTTTTGGTCCTCCCTTCAACCTTCAACTTTGGAGAGCGATTATCCCATGGATCTTCCTAGCCTTGTAGAACATAGGCAGTAACCATCTGAAAGGGCCTCACCCGTTCTCCCAAACACTCCTATGTGCTTTCTCATAATGAAAATTATTTATTTTAATTTCTACTTAATATTTAATACTAAGTTGCTTTCCCCTCACCCCATACCAGTTTCTCCACCTTCCTCCCTTAAATTAATATTTGCTTAAGAAATAAATGCACACGTTTTTTAATGTTAGCCAGAGCCAAATGCTATCAAGAAAGTAAATACACAAAAGGGAAAAAAAAATCCTGTATGGAATGCATTTCAAAGTCAAGTGTAAATTACTTAGTAAATTGATCTGTGACTAGTCATGATAAATCGGCTGTCTTTCCTGTTTGTCCTCATACTGTCCTTGACATGCCAGATCAAGAATGCAGAAGTACTTTGAAAAGTTAAAAGCAATACCATTCAAGTTTAAGGTCAAATCATCATGCTGCCCATATAGTTTAGAACAACACTGGAGACACGCGAAATGAGATACTTGACATAGGTTACACAGAAGAAGTGGAATTAGAACCTGGGACTGCTTCTGATCTTTGCCCCTAAGCATTCCACCCAGGAGTGAACAAAAGAAAGGTCATTTGCCATCTGCCTGCCCGGCTGGGTGTTACTGGCACAGCAGCCCGACAGTCTCTGCCCTCCTTGGTGCCTGCAGTTTCAGGAAGCAGCTCCAGCAGGTCTGCAGAGTGGCATGACGGAGAGGTTCCCAGCTCTTCAGCAATCCTTCCCAGCGCAGGGTGGTTCTCGGGCCCCGCCAGTTTCTGGGGAGCTACCTCTCACAGAGCCCTCTCCTCGCTCTAGAGTGACAGCAGCTACGACTTCCTGTCCGCTGAAGAGAAGGAGTGTCTGCTCTTCTTAGAGAAAACCATTGGCTCATTGGACACCGAGGCTGACAGTGCACTGTCCACTGACAAGTCTGGTCAAGCCACAACTCCCCGAGGTCCCCGAACACTGCCCACGACCCAGCCTGCCGCCCAGGGTAAGAGAGAGTGTCTAAAAAAATCAAAAAAGGGGACTTCCTTGGAGGTCCAGCGGTTAGGACTCGGTGCTTCCACTGCAGAGGGCACAGGTTCGATCCCAGGTCGGGGAACTAAGATCCCGCCCACATGCTGTGAGGCCAAAAAAAAAACAAAAAATAAAACCCCCCAAAAAAGCAGTACATCCTCTGACCACTCTCCATCTTGTCTGCCCTCTGCTCTAAGGGTCACAGGCAGAAGAAGGAACAAATGCTCTCCTCTGCATTCTTATGGCTGGAAAAAGCCTTGTTGTCCCTGCAGGCAAGGAGGGATTGCCGACAAGTCAGCCTTCTATGTCTTTCTATGAAGTATCAGAGGCCTGGGAGGGAAAGGGGTTTGACCAGCACCCATCCTCTTATGGAGAAATTCTAAAGCAATATGACCACAGAGGTGAGGGAGAGATTCAGGGAGGGGTGGGTGGTTGGCTCTGGAAAAACTAAGTTAGTCTGTGGAGCTAATCTGGGTGACCCAGAGGATGAGGCTGCAGGAGATAAGAAGAGGGAAGGGCTCCCTTAACTTCAGTGGGTGACGTCTCAAGGGCCTTGTGAGAGAGTATGGAGTGGCGTTGAGGCTCAGTAGACGGGAAACAAGATGACATTTAAGTGTGGCCATGAGTGCAGGGCCATATGCCCCAGGGCGAGGGGGGCATTTTACTCCTGAAGACAGACCCATTGGTATCCGGACTGTGATCACTTATTCATTCATTTAGCAAATATTTATTGACAATGTGTTAGACCCTCCCTGAGATAGAGGAGGAAGTGGGGAGGTGGGGCTTCCTCTGCTGCCTGGTGCTGATTTCCTGGTCCAGTGGGCCTGATACGCGTGCTTACTTGCTGGAAGAAAAGAGCCCCTGTCACTCTGTGGTGTGGGGACAGCTGTGGCCATTACAGAATCATCCAGGTGCCTATAGAAAGTGAAGGCAGAAGAAGGCAGAAGCCTGGTCCGGCAAGAGCAAATCACCTGTTGACCATGTTCAATGCTGAATGCTCCCACTGGGCTCAGTTACCTGAGGGCCCCAGGATAGCTAGAGGGACTGTCCTGAACCCCAACCAACCCTGCCTCTGTAGAGGGTTAGAAAGAGCCTGAGTCAGGAACATGGAGCTGTCTGGGGCTGCCCTTTCCCCAGCCATCAGGAAACATTAATCCTTGGTTGAAGGGAAACTGCTAGTACTGATCTGTTAGTCTAAATGACATCCAAACAAGAGTTCTACCCTTTAAGAACAAAGGAACCGCAAAAAACAAAACCCATCCACTGCTAATTAGAGATCAGAGTCTGGGAGGTGTTTTCTTTCCGCCTGGCAGCAGGGTTCTCACCATGCACTCTTCTTTGCCTGTTTTCCCGACCCTCACAGAACATCCGAAAGAGACCGTTCAGCAAGGAACAGAGCCGAAAAGAGTGACTCCATTCAGCTTGTCTCATCTGCCCGAGCCTCAAAGCCTGGGCCTCAGGTCTGGCTCCTGCAGCCTCCCCAGAAATATCCACATCGGCAGAGACCAGATCCTCAGAAAAAGCACCACACAGACTAACAGCCACACCCCAGCGGTATCTGACGGGCTTGTCCCAGGGCCTGAGAAAGAGCAGGTGGGCCAGAGCAGTGAGCCCCCCCAGGCACCGACGGGCCCCCGGGACGCTGCCCTTGATCTGGACAGGGCTTTCATCCCCCCACCAGAGGCCTTCCGGGACACCCAGCCAGAGCAGCGTGGGCAACGCGGCCTGCCCAGACAGCCAGGGGAGCTGAGTCCCAGGCCCCAGGTCCACACATCACTCAGCCTCCAGCAGAAAAGGGAGACCACTTCAGAGGCCATGTCCCAGAAAGCCAATGAGGAAGGCTCAACCGGGGAACCTGGACAGCCTCGGCCTCCTCCAGCTGTGTCCTCTCAGAATGCAAAAGCTGAAGATGTTCCTGTCCCATCAGAGGGGGCTCCACATGCCCGGCTGGCTCCCCTCACAGCCCCTAAGCCACGGAAGCTGCCACCAAATATTGTGCTGAAGAGTAGCCGGGGTGGTTTCCACAGTGATCCCCAGAACCGGCTGTCTTGCCACTCGGAGGCCGGCCCTGGAGACTCGGGCCCCACCTCGTCATCACTGCAGGAGCAGAGGAGAGCACGCAGGGAAGCGCTGGAGAAGCTGGGGCTGCCCCAGGACCAAGATGAGGCCAGCACCCACTTAAGTAGGCCCTCCACCAGGCTCAGGGAGACGCGCACTCAGGCCCCCTCCCCGGCTCCGCCTGTGGTTCCAGCTCAGGTCTCAGCAGCGACAGGAAAGGCTCCAGCACCTGCACCAATGCGGGGACCTTCTCCAGTGAAAGCTCCGGGTCCGGCTCCAGCTCAGCCATCTTCTCCAGGCAATGTTTTGGTTCCTGCCCAGGAACCCACTCCAGGGAAAGTTCCAGCTGACAAATCCATGCCAATTCCTATCCCTAGGGCCCCACGGGCAAATAGTCCCCTCACTCAGCCGAAGCCAGACTCTGGGCTGACTCTCCAGGAGAGCAGCGTCCCTGGCCTGAGACAGATGAACTTCAAGTCCAACACGCTGGAGCGTTCAGGCGTGGGGCTGAGCAGCTACCTCTCAGCAGAGAAAGATTGCAGCCCCAAAACCAGCACCTCTCTGGGAAAAGCCTTCTTGGACAAGATCTCACCCAACGTCTTGCGTAACTCCCGGCCGCGCCCGGCCTCCTTGGGCACCAGGAAGGACTTCGAGGGTATCCAGGTGGGCAAGTTGGCCGACCCGGAGCATGAGCTGGGTTCCAAGCGCCTGTCTTACCAAGGACAGAGCCGTGACATGCTGCCTCGATCCCACTGTGTCAGTGTCAAGATCTCCCCAAAAGGCGTGTCTGATGAAAAAAGAAGGGAGGCTCTCAAGAAGCTGGGCCTGTTGAAGAAGTAGGCACTGGCCACCAGCACCCCCACACAACCCCTCCCGCACCCCGTTATTCGAGAAGAGACCCAGGGCTCCACTTAGTCTACCCCACCTCACAAGTCAGGGGCTGGGCAGGGGTCGGCTTCTCTGCAGGTCCTCTTCTCTCCGAGGGAGAGATTGGAGCACACATTTCTATTCAGAGTGGCTGTACCAATGAGCGCCTGCGTGAACCACCCTGAAGATGATTTCCACAGGAGGGTGTGTGTGTGTGGTATAGGCTGTGTCTATCACCGAAGCTATTTATATGACAGAGTCATTGCTCAGAATTCCTCACTTGTTGGAAACTTTCTTACATCGGGTAGAGCTCAGGCAAGCCAGAACTGAGTGCAGAGGGGTGGCTAAGCCTGAGAAAAAAAAGTCAAATGGGACAATGGATGTACCCGTGACACTAGGCAAATGCAGGATCACATGAAATGTGGGTCTCCCAGAACCCCTGCAGTGGGTGGAGACTGGCACAGACCTTGCTGGATTCCCCTCTCGCTTCTGGCCTCCCGGATAGGGGCCTGCGGCCAAGAGGAGTTGGTTTGTTATCTCATCGTCTGCTGCCTTCTCTCTGTCCCTAGTCCCAAGGACCAGACACATCCCTGTCCCTAAAAACTCTTGGTTGACTGATACCAGGAGAGCTCTTGCTGGCCTGAGAAGTCAGGATGAGTGCCCACACTGCACACCTCCACTGGAGAAGGCCTTGTCTGTGGGCTTGTTAAATTCAGTAATAAACTACGGTGGTCCCTGACTCTGATGTGCCTATCCTTCCTGCTCCGGATCTCAGTCTGCACAGTGACCCCAGAGCTGGGCCAACAGTGAGATGGGAGCCCAAGCCCAGAGGCTTTGTAAATACCGAGGGACTCTTACAGCCCTTTGTCTACACGATTACAAGTTGTTTTCTGATTTCCTCAATTCCTATGGGAAATCAGCACAGTGCATGCTCTGCTAATTATTCATAGAATATCAGCGCTGGGAGGGGCCTTAGAGACACTCTAGTCCCACCCTGATGGGGAAGGGAAGTGACTCATCGCGGTCACTCTGCTGTTTAGTAACAGAACTGAGATCAGAGCTGGAGCGCCTGATGCCGCTCCCATGCCGCGTGACCCTCCCCTCCAGCGGTCCCTTTGTCCCTCCACTCAGCATCCTAAGGAGTCACCAGCAAAGGCCCAGCCCTAAAGCTCTTCAAGATCTAAAGTGTCTTCCGAAACATCAGAGATTAAACGTTGTTCAGGATCGTATTTAGTGTTGTGGGTTTTTACTTAGTTTGGGAAAGTAGCAATATAATAACTCGTTTTTAATCCCAAGTTCCCTGACCAAGTTATGCACCTTGAGCACATGCTGGAAGGGCGTACTGTGGGTAGGTGGTGTGGGCTTGTGAATACAAGCTTGGAGATCAGACATGGCTGGGCGTGACCCCTGCTTCCCCTTAAGAAATTAATGTTATTCAGAGACGTGACCTGGTTGGAGTCCAAGGTCCCCAGATGTGAGGGGCAGATAAAGGGAACCGGGTTGAAAAAGTGCCCTTTAGGTCTGCTGAGCGTTTCTGGGCTGTGTCCTTAAGGACCTAGCACATCAAGGCTCTGTATCTCTGCAAGTGGTGAGGAGGTTAAGGTAAGGACAACAAATGGCTGCGCCCTGCTATGGCATGTGGGATGTGGTTGTGACAGTTTCTGTGTACACTCTCACACACACACCCAAAAGCTGATGCCTTACTCCTGGCCCTGGGTGAGGACCTGGCCTGTCACAGCCAATAGGGTCACCCATGACTGTCTGAGCCACATCTTACCACAGACACCCCCCAGAGAGAGAAGACCCCCTCCCGCAATACTGGTCAGACATGCTGTATTTGGTTGAACTGCTTCCCAAGACACAACCTAAAGAATGCTCACTTTATTATTTATTAATTTCCCTGATAAATAGGGAAACTTGGGGCCAGCTATAAAGTAAGACTTGGTAGGAATCTGGGGCCTTGGCATTAACACAAGCCTCACTAACAGGTTGGTCAGGGCCACATCCTGTTAAATCTCACTCCCTGGTGAAGGCAATTTCTCTCCCAGACAAAGCAGAGTTACACACAGCCTGCCCTCCTGCTCTGTATTTTCATCCTGCCCGGTTCCCCAAGTCACCCAATTTGAGATACTCCGTCCCCTTGTTATTTAAAGATACCATGCTTCCCCATGTCCTTGGCCTTCAAAGAGCATGTTTTGCTCTAAGGATGGTCTTTGGGATTCAAGAATAGGATAATAAATCCAAACCTGGTTGTCCTCATTTTGAAGAGCATCAAGGGGAGGTAGTGAGGACATCCACTGTCCTGAGTTGTATCCATCTTCCTGTCCCAGGTAGGACTGCTCTTCATTCAGCTAGAACTGATTGGGGGAGAGGTGAGAGTGGGGTCAGGGTTGTTCTTATCCCCTTTGAAGGATTTTAGGCAGAAATATGAGTTTAAAAACCACAGTGACAACTCTACTTTCACATGGCCTTATTTCTCCACTATCCCCTGCCTGCTGTAGTCTTGCTGCTGCCGGAAACAAACCATCTGCCAAATACAGGAGCTGGCCCCTCCTCAGCCTAGCCCGGTGGGGTCTGTGCCCTCAGATGCGTTGGCAGCCACTCCTCTGAATCACCACTCATATGCCATCCTGAGAGTTCTCCAGGCCCACGCACTATCCTACACAGAGGTCAAGGGATGGACCCAGTCACCTCTTAGGTGGCCCCCTCCATAGTGGGAAGTGTGGTATGACAGATGCCACCCTGGGGGTACGTAGGTGTGCAAAAGTTGGTGTTTATTGCATGCAAGAAGAGCAAGTGAAAGACTGGAGAGCAGGCCCTACTTGATGTTATGAGTTAGAGCCGGAGGTGAAGAATTTGAATATGTGTAAATATGTGAGATGAACCAGTTCATCCTCGATCCATGATCATTTTGTAGGAAGAAAAGGATCATACTGTCAGAATATGAAGCTGTAGGTTCATAAACTAGAGGAGGGGGAGAACCAGGGGCATGGGCAGGAGAAAGCACGTCTACCGCAATCAGAGTCTAAGAAGGAAGGCAGATACAGTGCTCCCATGCTCTTTTCTTCACGTGAGTGACTATGGAGCCTATAGATCTGGGCTCAGGTTACCTCCATCACTTACCAATGAGGGAACCGTGGGGATGACACTTTAATTTTTGAACCTCAGAGTTCTCATCTGTAAAATGGGTATAATAATACCAGGCTTTCAAGATTATTAAGATGAACAAGTGATATAAAAAAATCTAAAGCTTAGTGCTTGACATAGCATAGATAGTCGATAAATGACAGAATTATTCCTTCTGGGTCTTATTCCTTCCTTCTCAAAGGGAGCAAATGTAGACAGGCTTGGCAGCCAAGAGCTCACCCAGTTCAGCTCTGAAGAAATCGGAGAGAGCTTGCTGCAGATAAAAGTCCAAATTAACAAGTAGGCTTTGGCATGCTCTCCAAGTGACTCAACTTCACCCAAGCCGTGAGTCCCGGAACTTGAAAACAAAGGGATCAGAGTGAATATGGTGTTTCTGTCTCCGTGAAGGCTGAACCAGCTATTTCCAGCTTCTCTATCCCCAAACCCAGATTGCCATTTATCATCAATCTCTTGTTGTCCATGACCATAGAGTTTACTTCTGTTTGCTTCCTTTAACTTATTTTTACTGTGGTTCAGGGAACTATATGCTGCTCTATAGTTATTTATTTTTCAAATGGAGGGAAAGAATAAACATAACAGGAGGGAACTCTGGCTAAAAATCAGGAAGAGACAGAGGTTTCAAGATTCCTGGGGCATTTTCTAAAATAAGGTAGGCGTCTTTCAGGAATGAATCAGGCATTCGTTAGCAGGAGGAAAGAAGGTATATTGGGCAAACTCTCCAAATCCTTCTGATATGAGGGCCCTATGAACTGGAGGAGTCATCACCCACATCACCATCCCTCCCACCACCATCATCACCATCACTGACTTAGCATACCAGTGAGGTAAAAACAGATGATGTTCTAAATCCCACCCATCATTCCCTCTTGCTCATTGCCTATCTGGAGCACTGTCTTTATTCACCACTTGCCATGTATCCAGAGTTCAAAATAATCTGAAACGGATTCTTTTTAAAAAGCTCTGGACCAGGTGAGCTTTAGTAAGTCACTTCATCTCATTCATAAAATGGGGGGTTGGACTGGACTGATTCATGCCAGCCTTGAAGTGTATGTGTCAACACATCCAAGCAACTTAATTAGGAAGACCAACACCCTGCCAAAAATAATCACAAGGTAGTCTAAGCTAAAATACACCTCATAGAACCTAAGAGCTGGAAGGAAACCTTTAGGCTATCTAATCCAACCTCCCAGCTAAAGAGGAATTATGTCTATAAGTGGATATAAATAGTCAGAAAGGTAGATGGGTGGATGGATGGATGGATGGGTGGATGGAAGAGAGGAGAGGGAAGAGAGGATTGAGAACATATAGTGGCCAAGAGCACAGGCTTAGGAGTCAGGCTCTCTGCACCTCAGCTTCCTTTTCAGTTTATTTCTTTTTGATTCCTTTAACTTCCTTTGTAAGGGAACAGTCTGCTGTCCTACAGTCACTTAGTTTAAAAATAGAGTTAAAAAGAAAAGAACTTATAACAGGAATGAATCCCATGGAAGCAATAGCAATACTTACCTGTTACAGTTATGAGCATAGAATCAAATGAGATAATACATATAAAAAGCACTTAGCACATTGCTCAATAAATGGACTCTATTAATGTTATCATCATATACATATTTAATTCAGATACCAAATGGGTCCCCCTTGAGGACTGTATTAATCCTAGCCTGCACCTAAATTCCTCAACCTGAAACAGTCAAAAGCCCTCACCATCAATCCTCCTGTGTTCCCTCTACATCTGTGGTGCTGCTTCTGGGCCTCCCCCGACCTGCCCACCCTTCCACCCCACACACTGCCCACCCCACAGCATCTTCACTGTCCCTAGAGCCCAGGCCTTTAACTGATTCCCAAGGGAAATCAAGTTTAAGCATTTTGTTGTTTTCTGAGTTCCTAACTGAAGATTGAGTTGAGATGCCAAGGGACCGAACATGAGGCACAGAGCCTACCACCACCTCTGTGTCACCCTTTTTTCCCTCTCTGTCCCTTCTGGTGTGTTACAGCGCTCCCAGGAAACTCTCACCTCCATCCACACTCAGGGCCCCTCATGCTCTGAGCATTTGCCACAAGAGACTTTTCAAAACATTTCTTATCTATGAATAGGGGTGTCTCGTTGAAATGAGCTCTGGAGACTGCAGTGTTCTCTACCTCCTTACCTCCACCCTTGAAAGCTGGGGGGTGGGCTGGGGCACAGAGAGTCTACAACACAAGACGGCTTGTGACATCTACGCTTCCAACTCACACCGACCCCTCTACATTCTTCCCAAGGGCTTCAGCAGGGCCTCCTTTGGATAGCTCCCTGCTCTCTGGATAAGCAAAGAAGTTTGGCCCTCTCTTCCAGTGACACCCCACCCTACTTTTTCAGGCAGGGGCTCTTCTGTGTTAGCCAAGGCCCCAGGTAAGTGTTGTGGGCTATGGGAATGTCATTTAGCTGGTTAGTTCAAATATGGTATCATTAGCATTTTAGGGTGATTTTGTTGACTTAAAAAAATTGAGAATTATGTTTTATTTGGTGGACAAAACTGAGGACTTAAGCCTAGGATGTAACCTCTCAGATAGCTCTGAGAGATTGCTCTGAAGAGGTAAGGGAGGAACCAGGATATACAGGAGTTTTTGCAACAAAGACCAGGTAGTTGGAACACCAAAAGATTACTGTTAATTAAAGAAAACCAGACATCTCAAGTTAAGGAATTTAGCACTTTTCTATGTATGGGAAGATGTAAGAGTCTGGACTCACTGATATCATTCCTTTGATATGCACCTCAGCTATCTGGGGCCAGTATCCTGTGTTTTCTCAACCTGAGTCTCCTCAGGGTGCATCACTGGGGGGTGGTTGCAGTGATGACTGCTTGGTGGTGGGCATCCTCTTTCCATCTTGAGTCTCCTCAGGACCCACCTTCAGGGATGGCTGTAATGTGATGGCTTGATGGCTACAGCATCTTTTGTTTACTGATATGGCAGGCAAATTTTTCACTGAGACTTGAAATCAGGCACAATTGTAGACCCAATCTTCTGCCATCCCACCTCCACCTTGAGAGGCAGGGATTGCCCTGTGCCTCTGACATCACCCACTGGTAAGGCACATCCTCTGGTGGACACCATGCCCTGAGCAGCCAGCCTTCTGCAAGAAGATGGAGTGACTACCAAGGTTTTGTTTATGTTTTTGTTCTTCTGCATTGGACTGGAATATCTCCCTGTGATTTATAATTGAAAATGTATATTTGGTCTTAATCCCCATTTCTGGCACAGAGCTCCTAAAACCTTTGAAATAGCCTGTGATGAAAGCAATAAAGGTATCTTTCCTTGTGTTAATGAGGTGACTTTGGGAAAGGCCCTACAGAACCTATGAATGGGGACTTGATCACCAGGGTAACCAACCGGGTGATTAGAGAGTTCAGTCCCACCCACTTCCCTCCCCCTCCACCCTATACCCATACCTCTAGGGAGGGGAGAGGGGCGGGAGACTGAGTTAAATTGCCAATGGCCAATGATTTAATCAATCGTGCCTATACAATGAAGCCTTCATAGAAACTCAAAAGGATGGGGCTCAGAGAACTTCTGGGTTGGTGAACCAGAATGCTTCCATGTGCCACTGTGCCAGGCTGCAAACTCCACAAGGACAGAAGCTCCTTTGTTCAGAACCTTGCCCTATACATCTCTTCATCTGGCTGTTGATTCATATCCCTTAATATCCTTTGTAATAAACCTGTACTCTAGTGAGTAAACCGGTTTCCTGAGTTCAGTGAGCCACTCTAGCAAATGAATTGAACCTAAGGAAGAGGTCATGGGAACCTCCGATTTATAACCAGGCAGTCAGAAGCACAGGTGACAACCTGAGCTTGCAATTGGCATCAGAAGTAAAGAGGAATCTTGTGGGACTGAGCCCTCAACCTGTGGAATCTGATGCTGTCTCAGGGTGGATAGTGTCAGGATTGGGTTGAACTGTAAGACACCCTGCTGGTGTCACACTGGAATTGGGTACCAGATCCTCTTCCCCATGCTGTTGCACTCACTTCTTGACCAGAAGATCAGGGCAGAATTCACAGCTTGAGGAATAACTCTTTAGCCCTCCAATCTGTGCTTTATGCCTCAGGTGCCCACTCCATTGCCACTTCAAAGTCGACATGTCCAAACACAGACCCATGTGAGGGACCCCTCACCAAATCTGACTCTTTTACAGTGTTCTCTATCTCAGGGAGCAACCCTAGCATCCTTCCAGTCAGTCAAGCCAGAAACCAAAGCATCATCCATGACGTCACCCTCGGAAATCAGATACCAAATTATGACAATATCACTCCAAACATCATTCAAACCTGTCCTCTTTTCTGCTGCCACTGGAGCTGCACCAGTTCCCCCATCTCTCTCCTGGTCCACAGCAGCAGCTTCCCAAGTGTTCTCTTCACATCCGCTCAAGCCTCCCTCCAGTCCCACCCAGCAACCAGAATGGTCTTTCCATCTATATTACATTTTCTTTCATGGAAGAGAAAAGAAACCCTAAGAAAATGCACATGTATCTGCACATTTGTGCAAAAAGAAATACAGGAAGGGTAAACCAAAAACTAGTGCGATTGATACCGACAGAAGGTGGGTGGGAAAGCTGTGGAAAGAACAGAGGAATGGGAACACGGTCAGGAACAGGGGGTGGTGGAGAGAACTTGGCTGGGTATGCCTTTCTGTATAGCTCAGATTTTCAAACCATGGTAATGTGTCACATAACCAGATAATGACTATATAAATAAATAAATAACAACCAGAATGTTTGTGTGTTTGAAGGAGGAGGGTGGAAGGATCCAAAATGGAATGCAAACAGTAAAAAGTAAACCTAATTGTATTAAAAATGAGTAACATAACCACACTGAGGGGAGTGGGGAAGGGAAGAACTAATTTAAGGTTGAAAAAATGTATTTTTACCATACACTGTCAAAGGCTAACGACAGATTCTATTTGATGAATGTATTTTTCATGTTTACGGGTTAGCATTCTGAATTTATGTGTATTACTGGATTGAACAATAAGTACCTATATTATATATAAAAGAACCAGATTTCTCATTGTCTGAAAAGGGAAATAAGAAGGGAAACAAAATACTCTGAGACTATGCAAGTATCTTCTCATCATACTTTCTTCCACTAATTTTAGCATCCATTAATGATACTTGCCTGCAACAATTATTACAATTACTACTGTGCTGTTTGCAAATTGTCATTTGTCTATTTCTACCATTCCTTCTACATTTACTGTTTGGAATTTTATCCTTTACTTTGACTCTTTTTTTTTTTTTTGCGATACGCAGGCCTCTCACTGCTGTGGCCTCTCCCGTTGTGGAGCACAGGCTCCGGACGCGCAGGCTCAGCAGCCATGGCTCACGGGCCCAGCCGCTCCGCGGCACGCGGGACCCTCCCGGACCGGGGCACGAACCTGCATCCCCTGCATCGGCAGTCGGACCCTCAACCACTGCGCCACCAGGGAAGCCCTACTTTGACTCTTGTCCTTTTGACATGCCCCTATACTTTTTTGAGTACTTCCTTACTTTTTGCCACCACAAAATGTTTTAGGCCCATCTGTTCTTTCCCTGTCTTTACCCAGGAATTCCTCGCCAAGGATTGATGGATCCTCTTCTTGGGAAATGATATTTGGAAACTAAGATCTGGGTGCTAGACGTGCCCATTGCTTCTAGGCCCTCTCAGCAGAAAGAGCTAGAAAATATATGTATGAATATATACACATATCTATATCTTGTCTACATTTATCTATCTGTAATATGTTAAAAATCATGAGTTCATGCTGATACTGGGGCAGAAGATAGATGGACCCCAGGCTGAGCAGCTGGACTTTGTCCCTTGTGGACAGATACTCCAAGATAAAGATAATAGCAAGGGGAGGAGAAGCTGAGCCCCTGCCCAGATAAGAGATAAAAGACCACATATTTCTCATTCTCAAGGTCAAGGAGACCTTCCTGACTACACATGCACAGAAAGGCTTATTGGGGGTTAAAAATGTAGGGGATGCCACCCCATAGTAGGTGATGTCAACCTACCCATAGACCTCTTTGCTAGAATCCATCTTGGCTAAGAGATGCACGCGCATACATGGGAGGACCCTGAGATAAACCAAATACGAACTCAGAACCAGGCAGAGCAAGATGATTGGCCAAAGGAAACCCACAAGAAATGCCCCATATAAGTGATTCAAACTACCACGAGGGTGTGACTCTTTCTCTGAGTCTGCCTGTGTGTCTATCCACATGTACTCTTTTTCCTCCTAATAAACACTTTATTTTTTTCACTACTTTATATCTCTTTGTGGAAATTTATTTCTACAAAGCTGATGGGCCACGGCCTTGTCACTGGCCGCTGGTCCCTGGTGGTCTAGTGGCTAGGATTCAGCACTCTCACTGCTGCAACCTGACTTCAATCTCTGGCCATGGAACCAAAATCCTGCTTCAAGCCGCTGCAGGCCAAGGCTACCTGAGATCAGTACCTCCAATTCCAATCCAAAATCACAAGGTTTGTTCTAGGCTTCCTCACTTTCTTACTTATTTTTAATAAATGTCAAAAGGACAAAAGAACCAATGTAAATAGTCTCTCAATAGCCAAGTATGGAGTAAGTTGAGCAACAAAATAAATGATAGCCATGGACTATAATCCAGAGAGTAAAATAAGTATACATGATTCCATACTGATATAAATAAATAATTAAGTGGAGTTTTAAAAAAAGTTCTTTTTTACAGTCGAATTCCAACAAAAAAATGTAGAAAGAATGATGGAAATAAAAAAATGACAATTTGGCAAACACCACAGTAATAATTACTGCAGGCAAGAATCATTAATAGATGCTAAAATTAGTGGAAGAAAGTATGAAGAGAAATAGGATATTTGCATAGTCTCAAAGTATCCTCCTGCAAAATACTTATTCACTGAAAAGGGAAAAAAAGTAACTGAGTGATCAAAGTTAACGTTGCCAATTATGACATATTGACATAAGGTACCTCCTATTACACTGTATGGAGAAAGACACAATATCACAGCTGTGGTGTTCTTCCCAGAAAAGCACAACCTGAACTTAAATGAAGAAACATCAGACAAACACAAATTGAGAGACATTTTACAAAATAATTGGCCAGTACTCTTCAAAAGCATGGTGGTCTTGAGTGATAAAGACCGAAGAACTGTCACACATTGGAGGAGATAAGAGAGATATGGCAAATAAAAGCAATGTGGGAGCCTAGCTTGGATCTTGCAAAACATCTCAATTTGGTTTTAATAAGTACTATGTAAGATGGTAACATGTGGGGAAGATGGGGGAATAATATGTGGGAACTCTTAGGGCAAATTTTTTAAAATCCAAAATTCTTTTAAAACAAAAAGTTTCAAGAAAGAATTTTTTTTTTCAAAATAGAACACTGAAGCATACATGACCTGGCTTCCCCACTGCTCTTAGGATGTAGATCAAAATCTTAAACATGGACTGTAAGATCCCCAAGTTCCATCATAGGCAGCCCCAGTCCATCCCTCCAGCCTCCACTGTACTCTCTCTGAGCTGCAAGTCACTCCTCCAGTTCATGGAATTAGTCACTCTTTTCTCCAAAGGGCATTTGCTTATAGCTATTTAATTAATGTCTGCTCCTCTATCAGCCTAAGGCCCACAAAATCAAAGACCATGTCTCTTTTTGCTCATCATTGTATGCACCGCCATTGCATAATTCCCAGCATGCAGTAAACACGCAATGAGTATTTGTTGAAGGAAGGAAGGAATGAATGATGGAATAGGGTGCAGGGTGCCACAAAGGCCCATCATTTCTATAGTTCATACAAAAAGTGAGTCAGTTTTGATTAACCAAGTCTCAGGTACACTTTTTTAATTTTTCCAAATATGCCGCATTCATATTGAGACCTCCAGGTATTAGATAACCTGGTGGGCCTAGTGGTCCTCTTGATAGTCAGGCTTCATAAGCCAATGTGTGGACGTTGTCTCTACCCGGGGCCTGGATTGTACTGTGGAACTTTCTAAACAGAGAAGGGGAACCTCATCCCAACTCCCCAGGACCATGCTCATGTGCCTTGAGAGGTAGCGGAGAACAAGTTAAGAGGGAAAACTCAGGAAATCGGATCCTGGGGCTCGTCTTGAGAATTGTAATGATAGGTAATATTTGCTGCAGTTAATCTGTACAAGATAGGAGACACAGAGGTAGGCATTTTACCCACATTATTCTTTTTAATCCTCCCAACAATCCTAGTATTATTGCCATTTTGTAGAAGAGGAAACTGAGGCATTAAAAGGGTAAAAGATTTGCCCCAAGTCACCTGCTGCGCACCCTTGAAGAGGTGATTCACAGAGTTGTTTTGAAACTCACATGAGATACATATTTATGAAAGCACCAGGAGACCTCTTCAGTGCTGTGAGGATGTTAATAGCTCTTCTTACTCCTCCAGCCTGGGGGCAGAGACCCAGAGCAGCTCTGCATGGAGTAGCTGGCCCGGCAGCTGCGGTTTGCACAGATAAAGGAGGCAGACAGCGTTCTGTGGCTTTGGCTGCCCAGCAGCACGTGGACCACACCTCTCTTCTAGGAATAAAGCTGAATCCGGCCTCTGTACCCTGACACTGAGTTAAATCTCGGAGACAGAGTTTTGGGTGAAGTAGAAAAGAATAGCTTTATTGCTTTGCCAGGCAAAGGGGGCCACGACAGGCATTAGCCCTCAAAATTGTGTGTCCCCACCTGGGGGCGGTGTTGTAAGGAGTCTTATAGTCCAGGGGGGCGGGGTTGCTGATAAGGATCAGGGTGTGTGCAGGGCCTGCATTCCTTCAATCTAGAGATCATCTGGCTCAGGTGGTGATGGGCGAACTGTGACCATCTCTGGAATGAAGAGTGCTTCCTCAAGTAGTTAACATCTTCTATTTGTGGTGGGGGTGGGGGGGTGGGGGGGTGGGAGTGGGGGGGTGGGGGAGGGATGGTGGGGGGTGGGGGGGTGTTACTTCTGCAGAAGAGCTCAAAGACATTATGTATATCGCTTGAGGTGGAACCAGGATCCTGCCCCAAGGCTGCAGTATTGTTTCTTGACTGCTCCTCCCTTGTCTCTGCATCCCTTCCCTTCTCTGATTAGCAAATGTTTAAACTGTTCTTTGGAACTCAGGACACAGAAAGGCTGTTTGGCCCAGGAGCCCCACAGGGTCCTGCTGGGTTTCAGGAAATGGGCATCCCAGGCAGAATCCCACTGAGGTTGAAGACCTCTTCTCCTCACCTCCACTTCAACTAATATTTACTGAGCCCCTGTTATGAGCCAGAAATTCTCACATCCTGTATCTCATTTAATCCTCATAACAACCACACAGGTTTATACACAACCTCCTAACAATTAAGAAACTGAGGCTCAGAGAGTTTGCCTAGCTTGCTCAAGTTCGTAAATTAGTGATTAGTAGAAAGGTGGTTTTTAACTTGTGTCTGCTTGTCACCAAGGCCAGTGCTGTTTCTGACATTACAAAGCTGCCACAAACATAATTTCATTTGAACTCCAAATAGACATAGACAAAGGTAAAATTAATACCCTTGTTTTACATATGAGGAAAATGATTTTCAGAGAACTCAAGGGGTTATGAGAAATAGAACTAAGGAGGGAATCAAGACCCCTGGTTCAGGGGACTCATTTATTCATTTTACAAACAATTGCCTAAGTCCCAGTCCCCTACCCAATATTGGGAAGACAAAGATGAATAAGACAAATTCATAGAGGTACTCATGGTCCAGTGAGAAGAAAAGACAATAAAATGTGATCGTGATAAAGATAGTAAGGATATGGAACCATAGAAGATAGAGCTCTAAGAGAGGGAGGTGAAAAGCTTGAAGAAAAGAAGATCTTTCAGGCAGAAGAAACAGCATGTGCCCAGAAAACATGAAAGAACATGGTTTACTTGGAGAACTGTCTGTGATGGACAGTGCCAAGGGATGAGGCTGGAAAGACAGACTGCGGGAGATTGTGGAGGGTCTGCGTGCCATGCAAAGGAGTCTGAACTGTATCCTGTTTAGTGGAGAGCCAGTGGAGGATTTAATTAGGGAAGTAGTGTGATCAAATTTGCATTTTATAAAGGTGACTCTGGCCAAGGTTGTGAAGAATGGAAAACTGCAGTGAGATTCAAACAAGGAAACCAGGTAGGAGACTATCAGTCAAGGATGCTTCTGTCTGCAAGTAACAGAATCCCCTCTGGCTTAAATAAAGGTTTATTTTTTTTCCACACTGAGAAATCTGGGGGTAGGTGGCTGTTGGCACTTGTCAGGGCTGAAGCCTCTAAGATTCTCTTTGCCTTTCCCTCAGTGATTGCAAGGTGGTGGCAGTCATGATGTCAGCAGTTAAAGGAGGAAGAAGGGAAAGAAAGAGTGGCAGCAGCTGTACCTGTCCCTTTTAATCAGGAAAGCAAAATCTTTCCCAGAAACTCTTCAACAGGCTTCATTTTAGGTCCATGAGACAAGCCTTCCCTAGATGAATGTGTCCCTTCCCTCAACCTCTCTATTAGAGGTTAGCGTGGGAGAAGCAGGTGGGTATGAGTATTATGTTGGCCAATCCACAATGTCCCCAACAGTTCAGGTGAGAGTTTAAATAAGTCAGTGAAAATGGAGAGGAGAGAATCAATTCCACGTATGTTCCCAAATCTAACTAGCCGTTTAGTGACTGACCAGATATAAAGAATAAGAAAGAAGGATTCATAATGACTCCCACATTGCTGGCCTGGGTAAGTGGGTGGGTTTCAAGGAGTTGCTATAAGAATAGAACCAGGAGGAACTGGAGGTTCAGTTTTGGACATACTGAGTTTGAAATTGCTGTGGGAATTCTAAGTTGACATGATCTCTAGGTAGGTGGACTGTGGATCTGCTGCCCAGGAAGGAGACAAAATAATGGGGCCAATTGATGGGTGATCATGAGCATGGATGAGGTTGTCAAGGGAGAATGGGTAGAACAGGAAGAGCAGGGGTCATGGATGGATCTCTAGGGCACAAACAGCTGAAGGGAGATAAAGAGAAGTTCAGGAAGAAGGATGTACCTCCAATCTCTATGTGATCACTGCTGTGTCTAGTATCCACCACATTAAAAAATTAACTACAGGGACTTCCCTGGTGGCACAGTGGTTAAGACTCTGTGCTCCCAATGCAGGGCACCAGGGTTTGATCCCTGGTCAGGGAACTAGATCCCACAAGCAGGCTGCAACTAAGAGTCCGCATGCCACAACTAAGACCGGGCACAACCAAATAAATAAATTAAATTAATATTTTTTAAAAAATTAACTACAACCCAACCAACGAATAACAACAACAAAATTAAAAAACCTTCCTTAATCCCACATCCTCTACTGCAAGCTTGTCCAATAGAACTTCCTGCAATGATAAAAACATATCTGCTCTGGTCAATAGAGTAACCACTAGCTGCATCAAGCTATCAAGCACTTCAAATGTGGTTCGTGTGACTGAGGAACTGAATCTTTTATCTCATTTTAATGAAAATGCTTAAATAGCCACATGTGAGTAGTGGCTACCATATAGTACAGCGCATTTCTAGAACTCTGACCATCTCTCTGTTCTTCTTCTGGAAATGCTCCTTGAAACAGTCACAGTCCCTCCTTTCTCACCTCACACCCACTCCTCCACCGCCTGAAAACAAACATCTGTCTCCTCCATGTCCCTGAGACTGCACTTGTCAAGATCACCATTATACCCATTTGGCAAATCCAATGGTCCTCTTTACTCTCATTTTATTTTATCTCTTGGCAATAGTTGACAACTTCCTTCTTTTTGAAACACTTTCATTTCTGGTCTTCTGGGTTCTGTCTGCTCCTTCTCAGTTGCCTTTGCCAGTTCATTCTCTTGGGCCCCAGGGCACTACCTTGCTCAGATATATCTACATGTTCAAAGAGGAAATCCTTTAAACAAATCAATGTTGTCCCAACTCTGGGATTCTGCCTTGGCTGTTTCTTCTGCTAGAATTCTCTTCCCCTCATTTTTACATAGCTGGTTCCTTCTCAGCCTTAAAGTCTTGGATAAAATTTCACATCTTCAGAGAGGGCTTTGCTGAATGCTCAGTCTAAAGATGACGCTCAATCTTTTCTTTAATAGTATCACACTTTAATTCTCTGCATAGTCCTCAATGCTATCTAACATTTTCTTGTTTATTTGTTTGCTTATTTTATTTATTTTCTTCTTCCCTCAACGAAAGTATAAACTCTGTGAAAGCAAGGACTTTGCCTATCTTGTAGAAGAATTCTTAGCACATAGTAAGCACTCAACAAATATTTGCTTAATGAATATATGAGAGGATTTCTCTGAAACACAGTAGAGAAACAGAGAGAGAGAGGCTGAAAGGGAGAGAGAGATTGTGAAAGCTAAAAGAAAAAAGAGCTTCTAGAAGGAGACATGGTCAACAGTATCAAATACCCCAGATGCATCAAATATGACAATGACAAAAACACCTCCACTGGATTTGGAAATTGAGTCACCCACAGTCTCAGCAAAGGCATTTTTAGTGGAGAGTTGAGTGTGGAAGCCCAACTTTAGAGGGTTGTCAGGTGAATGGAAATTAAAACAGTATAGATTTAAGCTTAGCTATAAAAGGAAAATGAAACTAGGGCAATTGACAGAGAGTCATCAAGGGCCAAAGAGGGTTTATTTTTAATTGTTTGCTTTAAGATGAAATAGATTTGAGCATGATCATATGCTAGGAGGAAAGAGTCAGCAGAAGAAAAAATTAAATATACAGGAAATGTCATCATTATAGAGCAAGGTTCTTAAAGAAAAGAGGGGACAGAATCTAGTGAGTGAATTCTTGGGAAAGAGGGTCAGTACCTTCTTCAGGTAAGAGAGAAGAAGGAAAAGATGGAGAGATATAAAACAAAAAACAAAAAACAAAAATCTTTGTGGGTAGAAGGTGGAAAATGAAGGGAGTCCCCTCTTAATAAATTGCATTTTCCCTTTTAATTTGGAAGCAATGTCAACTGCTGAAAGCAAAGGAAGTAGGGGAAGGGTAAGGAGCTTGATAAGAGAGAAAGTATAAAATAACCATAGTGGTAGGGATGAGAAACAAAGTTCATTGGGAACAATGACAGAAAAGAACTGTGGTGATACCACAGGTCCAAACCAGGTCAGAAACCACCCAGAAAAGCGTAAATATGTAGAGAAAGGAAGGTGGCATTGGGTCAATCAGGTTGGAGGGGGTGCAGGCTTATCTCCATCCCTGGTCCTTTGACTGAGGCCCTTCACTCACCATTATACAGCTACTATATAAAAACATCCCCATAAAGAAGATGTGGCACACATACACAATGGAATATTACTCAGCCATAAAAAGGAATGAAATTGGGTCACTTGTAGAGACGTAGATTGACCTAGAGACTGTCATACAGAGTGAAATAAGCCAGAAAGAGAAAAACAAATATCATATATTAACGCATATATGTGGAACCTAAGAAAATGGTACAGGTGAACCGGTTTTCAGGGCAGAAATAGAGACACAGATGGAGAGAATAAACATATGGACACCAAGGGGGGAAAGTGGTGGGGGCGTGGGGGGTGGTGGGGGGGGTGTGTGTGGGATGAATTGGGAGATTGTGTTGGACATATATACACTAATATGTATAAAATGGATAACTAATAAGAACCTGCTGTATAAAAAATAAAATAAAATTCAAAAAAAAAATCTCCATCAGAAAACAATTGTTCTGAAAAAACAATTACCCCAAATTTCCACCCAATTAAGCTAAATTCACAGCTCTTGCAGCCATACTTACTCATCCCCAGAACCTGTGAGAACCACTCCAGCATCCTGACAGTACCTGAAGAAGCTATCAGCACCTGAAGGCTACTTAAAAGGGACTTTAAGACTTACTCTGGAAGCACTGAGGATTGGTATTATGCGGAGGAAGGCGGAAAAGGCATGTTCTAGAAATGGTCTGGGGTAAGCAGAATGCTGACACTGCCTCCCAGTGTCATCACAGCCCCTTGACATAAGGCGGCCAGGAGAGGGCGCTGGGGAGGCATCTTTCAATTAGCACAGGAGATAGAAAGGGTGGCCTGTGAAATTCTGAGGATATGTCAGAATTTTGTGTCCAATAAAGAATGTAGGGTTATTGCTGATTAGAATGCTGGTGTAGGGGCCTCCATTTGGAGTGGGCTGAGATCTTTCCTTGGTGTCATTAGGGTTAAGCTCGTCTGGGGTCTACTACAGCAGAACATAGGCTGAGAGTAAATTTCTCCCTCTGAAGTTTTCATTTCTCAGTTATGGGAGTTGGGAGTGTCAGGGTGGAAAGGAGGTGATTAAATAACCCTCACCCCTTTCTGAAACAGGACTTCAAGTCTTGGAGGAATATAACTAAACTCATTTTGTACCATTTACTATAGTCAAGGTGAAACAGGAGGGAAGGGGGCAGGGCACAACCTTTAAAAGAATGACATAGCCTGAGGACATGACATAAACTGATTAGAATGAAATAGGTGCAAGATGGCAGATGAGAAAACTCCCACTAGACCTTGAGCCTCAGTATACGCTCATTGTAACACATCAGCAAGCTAAATGACACACCCACAGGTACCATGACAGTTCTGAGACCAACCATAATGGTCAAAAAGAGGACAGTGGCCCAATTCCTAGAAATCCCCACCCCTTCCCCCAAATAGCTGGAATACTCCACCCACTCATTAGCCTATGAAATTACCCACCCCTATAAAAACTGGCAACCCCATATCCTGGTGCCGCTCTCGCCTTCTGAGATGGCCCACACACTGTCTGTGGAGTGTGTTTCTCTCTAAATAAATCGACTTCTTACCTATCACTTTGTCTCTCACTGAATTCTTTCTGAATTCAAGCACCTGAGTTTCATTAAGTCCTGAGACCAGGTGTGTGATCTCAATTAAAAGATCATGGGTTCAAGTCCCAATCTGGGTTTTGGCTGCATTCAGGTCCCAGCGTGTGGGTTCAAGTCCCGATCAGAGTTACACAGTTTCAGGGACAGTAACTTGGTGAAGGATGGATGGTTGATCTACATGAAATAACATACAGCTTAAGTCCAATCCTGAGAGAAAGAGAGACAGACAGAGAAAGAGAGACAGTCTGCACACAGACCTTTCTAACACTGCCCTTGGAAGAGTTGTGGCTAGAATTGGTATTCAACAAACATTTAAAGAACATGATGTGTTGTATTCAGGCTTCAAGCTGGAAAGAAGGAAGCCATGGATTCTGCCCTAAGAAAGCCTTCCAATGTGGGATAGGTTAGGGAGTTCCCTGGAGAAAGAGAACCAGGAGCGCCTTTCGTAACATTTTGGCCGCAGCCATTTTGTGACCTAAGCATGACAGATGCTTGCCCTTGAACAGGCCTCAGTGATTAATGATCTTAAGGGAGGGAATGCAAAAACAAGGGAGGAGCAGTCAAGAAACAGTAATGTAGCCTTGGGTCAGGGTCCTGGTTCCTCAAGGTATATACATAATATATATCTTTGAGTTCTGCAGGAACTAAGGCCCTCACCCAGGTGGAGGATGGAATGAAAACGTTGACCCTCCTGACTTCAATCAGCTAAAGCTTGGACTCTGTCAACCTTGGCCCCAATTCTTTGCTGAATTCTTCTCTGCTCAAGCTCCCTCATGAATATGCATATACCCTTAGCTGAAAACTTCCCCACTTTTGCTGTTTGGGGAGACACTGCTTTGGGAAATATCCCCGAAGTTCTCCTTACTTGCTGCAAGTAATAAATCCTTCCTTCCCCCAGTCTTTGGCTTGGATCTCTCTATTGGCTCAACACCCACCAAGAAGTGAATCCAGTTTTCAGGTAACAGAGACAGAGCACACAGATGAACAGTGCCACAGAAAGAAGAGGGCAGAGGAGCACAGTACAGATGAGGCGTGTCACCACTGAGGAATATGGCAGAGCTGATCAGAGGAAGCTGACTGAAAGCAAGGGACATTGAGCTCCATTTTTGAAGGATGAAGAGCTTAACCTGAAAAGCAAGGGGAAAAGGAGTCTTTAACAGGTTTGAGTTTGGAAGGGAGGAAGGAAAAGGTGTAAGAACTCTTCATCCTGAAGAAAGGCAACTGTGTGTCCACTTGGCCAGTGGAACCCTGGTCATGCCTGGACAGGAAGCCCTGAGCAAGTGCATCACATCAGCCTGACCCAGGTTTTCCTCTTGCTTGGAGCTGGGCCACTCTCTTCCTCCTGCTCCATTGCATTCAGACCCATGAACTGAAACCAGAGGCTCTGGGTGTCCTCCCACCTCTGGAAGGGTCCAGGGAGAAAGGTAACAATGAGTCAACGTTTAGCTCAGGAGACAAAAGGCCTTTTGATAGGACCCTGGCCTTGGCAGCCTCTTCCTCTCTGTGAATAAGCTTGGATTCCATTCAGGGAACACAGGAGCAGGAAGCAACGGTTAGTGAGGGATCCCTTGTTCTTGCAGACGTGTGTGGCTGTAGCATGGGGTACAGTTTGGACTCTGGCCTGGTTATCAAGTTTCCATTGATGCCCTTGATAAGGTCCTACTAACACCCGGAAATTTTGTACCTGCTCTGACAGAGATGGGTCTGGGGCCAGGAACCATGTGGAGAGCGAACAGGACTTGCATCCACCCTGGGGGGTCCCAAAGCACAATGCCTGGTTCAGGACCTGCCCTCAGGTTAGAGACCATGAGCTTGTATTTCTAGAGGCACATCTCCCCCTGTGAAGTGCTAATCCCTTGGTCAACCTCAGTTATAGCAGCTAATCACCTTTCCAAGACAAAACATAGAAGAGAAAACTAAGCAGTTGTGTGGCTCTACAGGGAAATGGAGTACTGAGCCAGGGAAGGTGCATTGAGAAGTGGGGCCCAATGTTCCAGGGCGAGGTGAGGAGGCAACCACTCAGGGGCCTGGTGAGGGAGGGGCTATGGTGATGAGGGGAGCTGAAAAAGGGCTCCCGGGCCAGCCCCCGGGGGTGGTGCCTGCTAGACCCGCGGACTGTTCTAGAATCACCCTCCCTGACACACTTTCTAATCCTTCCACAAGCTTCAGAATGATCTTCCCTTCCTCTCTCCTCAAGTTCCCCATCCCTCCAGGAAGTTTTTCTTGGGATAAATAGAAGACCCTTTCCTGGATTGTGTCAATTTATCACAAGGAGTGCATTGTGGAAGAAGACCATTTATGCCCTTCTAACTTGGGGAGGGAAATAGAACGGTTTATAGGGCTTCAGCAGGAGGGGTCAGCTGAAGTTCAGCTAGTCTCAGGAATAGTTGACTAAGAATGGTTCTCAGGGGGCTTCCCTGGTGGCGCAGTGGTTGAGAGTCCGCCTGCCGATGCAGGGGACACGGGTTCGTGCCCTGGTCCAGGAAGATCCCACATGCCGCAGAGCGGCTGGGCCCGTAAGCCATGGCCGCTGAGCCTGCGTGTCCGGAGCCTGTGCTCCACAACGGGAGAGGCCACAACAGTGAGAGGCCCGCGTACCGCAAAAAAAAAAAAAAAAAAAAAAAAAAATGGTTCTCAGAAGAAGGAGGAACTGTGCTTGCAGATTAGCACCCACTGTTTGAGCCATTTGTATTTTATCAAGAGAAGTGGAGAGGAACAGTTAGAGGTTTGTAACACTGTGATTCCTAAAAAGAAATATATATTTGGTCTTTGACACCAACCTCTGTTCTTGGCTTGGAACTCCTTCCTAAAACCCTTGGATTTTCTAACTGAGGAGAATTGTGAAGGTGTCTTTCGTTATGTCAATTACGTGACTTTTGGAATGCTCCTAGGTCACATAAAGACTCAAGCTGGTCGCCTGGGGACCCAATCTTGTGATCAGAGGGTTGGAACTTTCAGTTCCACCCCTGAACCTCTGGAGAGGGAAGAGGGGCTGGAGGCTGAGTTTAAACACCAATGGCCAATGAATTCATCAATCAGGACTATGCAATGAAGTCTCCATAAAAACCCCAAAAAGGATGGGGTTTGGAGAGCTTCCATATTGGTGAACTCATGGAAATTAGTGGAGAGTGGTGGCCCAGAGAGAACATGGAAGCTCCGTGCTCTTTCCTCACTCCTTGCCCTATGCATCTCTTTCATCTGACTGTTCCTGAGTTGTATCCTTTTATAATAAACCAGTAATCTAGTAAGTAAAATGTTTCTCTTGAGTTCTGTGAGCCATTCAAGTAAGTTAATCAGAACCCAAGAAAGGGGTTGCTGGAACTGGTACCGAGTGCAACTCGCTCTGCTCGCCGCACGATAGGCCGATAAATCGGGAGACGAGGTGTTGAGGCAAGGAGTAACGACTTCATTCGAAAAGCCGGCAGGCCGACAAGATGGCGGACAAGGGTCCCCAAAAAACCATCTTATTTTGGTCTGAATGCCAGTTTCTTTTATAGAACAGAGAAGGGGAGGAGGTGAGGAAGTAATGTAAAAAGGCCATAAGCCTTGCAAATATCTCCTAGAATGGGGAGGGGAGGTGTTAATTTCTTCTTTTCTGCAGCAATTCACAGGTAGACTGGGTCAGGATGTTTCCCTGAACAAAGGCACTTTGGTTTAACATTCAGACAGAGGGTCAGGGTTCTGAGGCAGGCCATTATGTATGATTATAATAATGAAAGCAACAAAAAGCAAAAGTTAAACTCAAAGATAACAGATTTAACAAGGAGTCCGATTTAGCCCTTCCCTTTAGCTCTTCCCTGGTACAGAAACTCAAGGAAGCGGTCATTGGAAGCTCCGATTTTACAGCTGGTGGGTCAGAAAGACCTGGACTTGTGACTGGTGTCTGAAGTGGCAACTGGGGGAAGGGGGCAGTCTTATAGGACTGAGCCTTTAACTTGTAGAATCTGATGCTATCTCCAGGTAGATAGTTTCAGAATCGAGTTGATTGTAGGAAACTCAGGTGGTGTCCGGGAATTGCTTGGTGGTGTGTGGACTCCTGCCCCCGTGTTACTGAACTCGGGTTTGGCTGCTTGCTGCTCAAAAGCTAATGCTTCTGAGAGACAAGTGCTGGTAGGAATGGAGAGGTTGCTTTATGCAAGAGATTGGCAACTTGTGTCCAAAAACCAACTCCAAAGATTCCGCCCAAACATGAAAGTTTTTAAAGGGAGACTCATTAGTGGAGGGGGTCAGGGTCTTTATTATCTTCCACTGTGTGCAGACTTTCTTCTGATTGGTTGGTGGTGAGGTAACAGGGTGGCATTCCAGGAATCTTGTGCTCAGTCTGAAGTACCATCTTCCACCTGGGTGGGAGCCTTAGTTCCACAGAAGAACTCAAAGGTATTGTTGTGTATATTTCTTGAGGAGGAACCAGGACCTCGTCCCATCGCTGCACTATTGCCTCTTGATTTGCCTTTATTTGCCTTTATTTCTGCATTCCCTCCCTTCCCTTATAAGCAAGTGTTTGAATCTGCCCTTTGGAACTCAGGGTAGGTCAAAGAGGCTGAATGAAGTTTATTTCTTACAAACAATGAAATGGTGGATGTAAGGTCGGATCTTAACAAACGGCACCGCGAAACAGAGGAAAGCTTCAAGGGAGCTTTATTAGGGAGCGCTCCCGGGCAAGGTTCACTGGTCCGAGAGAAAGGGGCCGGAGAAGTTGCACCTGGGCGAGGGTTGGGCAAGATTTTATAGGGGAAGAAGGGAAAGGGGTGTGGTGAATCTGGGAGGGCGCAGGGTATTCCTTATTTGGTGGTCTTTTCGGGTATCCTGGGGGACCGTTAGTCCCGCCCCTCGAAAGGCGGGAAGGCTGGGCCGGGTTCTAAGTCCCCAGGTCAGGTCCTGGAACTGGGTGGTCCGGAAAGTCTCCAGGTCAGTTTCTGGAACTGGGTGGTCCGGAGAGTTTCGGTCTGATGCAACCTGTGAATCTGATTGTGTTCCCCTGCCTCAGGCCAGTTGGCCTTACATCGGACACAGGATTTGTACCTGGGAGGTCCCCACAGGGTCCTGCTCCATTTCACTCATACCCCCCATACACACACACATTGGAATTGGGTGCAGAAAAACAGGGTTAAAATCATGTGTGTTTGCTGAAGAGATCTAATCCACTCCCCCACTATTAATTAATATCTACCTGCTGATGAATTTCAAACCTTATAGCTCTTGATCCTGAGTTTCAAGCCTTCAGGAAGTCTCCATCTCACTGTCCCATAGGTGATGCAAATGCAATTGTTTCAAAGTTAATCTCATCACCCTCCATCTCCCACCCCTACCTAGGTCTCAAGAACTACCTCTTTGATGACATTTCAGTGAATCACACCATCATACACTAAATGACTCTTAGCATCATCCTGTACTTATTCCCCTATTCATAATTTCTGCCTCCCAACACATGTTTTTTTTAAATTTTATTGAAGTACAGTTGATTTACAATTTTGTGTTTAATTTCTGCTGTACAGCAAAGTGACTCAGTTATGTGTATATATATATATATATATATATATATATTCTTTTTCGTATTCTTCTCCATTATGGTTTATCACAGGATATTGAATATAGTTCCCTGTGCTATATAGTAGGACCTTGTTGTTTATCTATCCTATATATAATAGTTTGCATCTGTTAATCCCAAACAACTGTGTGTAAAATATGATACAAATGAACATAACTGTAAACGAAAACAGACTTACAGATATAGAGAACAGACTTGCGGTTGCCAAGGGGGAGCGGGGTGGGGTGGAGAAGGACTGGGAGTTTAGGATTAACAGACCCAACACATATTTAATCATTGCCAAGGCTAACATTTCTGTCTCCCAAAGAAATCACTAAATTTTCTTTTCCATTTTCTTTTTTTTTTTAATTAATTTATTTTATTTTTGGCTGTGTTGGGTCTTTGTTGCTGGGCGCAGGCTTCCTCTAGTTGTGGCGAGCGGGGGCTACTCTTCGTTGCCATGTGAGGTCTTCTCATTGTGGTGGCTTCTCTTGCTGTGGAGCACAGGCTCTAGGCACACAGGCTTCAGTAGTTGTGGCACGAGGGCTCAGTAGTTGTGGCGCATGTGCTTAGATGCTCCGGGGCATGTGGGATCTTCCCGGACCAGGGCTCGAACCCATGTCCCCTGCATTGACAGGTGGATTCTTAACCACTGCGCCACCAGGGAAGCCCCTCCATTTTCTAATATCAGCAAACATTTGGATCAGGACTCTCCTATGGCATATAACTGTAACCACTTCCTAAGTCAGCTCCTTAGTTCTTTGGTCTTGCCCCTTCTAATCTATTCTTTATATTGATATCCTCAAAATTCAAATTGGATCACACTAATCATGTCCTCATTAAAATTCTTCAATGACTTCCTGTCCTGTTTAGAACAAAATATAAAATCCTAAACATAAAAAAAAAAAATCATATGTGTTTGGAGAAAATCATGTTTCCTGCCATTTCAGTAAACAAAGAATGTTGCCTACCGTCAAGCCATCAGCCACTGTAGCCACTCCAGTGTGTGCCCAGAGGGGAAATCAGGATGGAGATAAAACACTGACCCTGGAGAGTTAAGATGCACATCAAAGGAATAATTTCATTGAGCCCAGACTTTTGCATCTTAGAAAAGCACTTAAAACATTAACTTGAGATGTATGTTTTTTGTGATTAATAGTAATCTTTTGATGTTCAACTACATGTTTTTTGTTTGTTTTCTTTTTTTAGCAAAAACTCCTATGTATCTGGCTCCTCCCTTACCTCTTTGGAACCGTTCCTTAGAGCTATCTGAGAGGCTGATTCACAGGCTATAGTCCTCAGTAAGGTCCCTGAAGAAAACAAAACTCTCAACTTTTAGGTTGTGCAGTTTGTTTTCAGTCGACATGTGTGCAAGAGGGGTTGGGAGGAATAACTGCTGGGGACAAGGACATGAGAGGGCCACTGTAGAAGACTCTCAGCCTTCTAAAGTGAAGTAGTATATGAACAAATACATGTGACAGCCCCCCCGACCCGCCCACCCCCATCCCTTTATTATCAGCACCTGCCGCCTTCCTTTTGCTCCAGCCATGCCTGTGCCCCACCTCCCTGGAAACAGAAGAATCAGGACTCTGCTGGGCCTGGCACTTGGGGCTGGGCTTTGGAAGAGGGGCAATAAGACCTGTGTTCTGGGGAGGGGGAAAGAAAGTAGAAGAACCGGCTGAACTAGGAGGAAGCATTCTTGTCATTCTCTTCCCAGACTGAAAAGGAAAGGGAGTAAGAGAGCAAGTGCAGTGAACTGTGGAAGGGGTAAGGAAGGACTGCAAAAGGTTGGGTACTCTCCCCTCCTGAGCCAGAAGTGGGTGCTGCTTTTTTCTCCTTGCTTCCAGCAGGATCTGAAGAAGGCAGACTGCGGACTGGCCCCATCTTGAAGGGCTCTATGTGAGGAGGGGCAAAGTAAGTTGCCCAGAGGAGGATGGAATTTGATGGGCAGTAGACAGATTGAGCTGTGGGCCGTGCATAGCCATGCCATCCCAGATGCAAGATGGGAGAGGCTGGCACTGCCTGTACTAATGCATTTTCCGTGAAAAGTAAATTTGTGAGGCATTGTGTTGGCCAATGCCTAGGTTCCCTCATCCACACATATAAAATGCATCCTGTTTTAAAGTTAACCAGCAATGAAAATTGGTAAGTATTTTTTTCCTTTTTCTTCTTTCAACAGTGGAATCAGATAGGCTATGCCTGTCATTTATAACACAAATATGTCACAGATGGTGAATTCATTGGAGAAGGGAGATGGACTGGGGAAAATGTGAAAGGAGCCTCTTAATCTGTCTCAAGATTCGGATATGAGTAATTCACTATTTACCAACAGCACAATGGATTTATTTGACTTCCTCTTTTGATACACAGTGAAGAGGAAAAGTAAAAGAAGGGTTGTAAGAGGATCGGAACAAGACTTGTCCAGACAGTGGTTTAAATAAAGTGGTGCTTAATAAATAGGCAATGAATTGATTGGAAATGATGGTCAAGGAGAAATGGTTGATGACAAACACCCAGTTCAGGGCAACAGCTCAATGAAAGTGTCCACTGGATCCTGGGTGAGGAAATGCTCCCCTTCAGGCCTTGGAGTTAACCTGCCCATCACCCCCTGACCTCTGATAACAACAACCATTTCTCCCACCAGCCTAGCATTTCTCAGTAATCCAAACACACCCACAGTGACAATTTCATTTGGATCTCATAACATGGAAGATGAGGAAGTTGAGATTTTTAATTTTATTTTACAGATGAGGAAGCTGAGGCTCAAAGAGATTAAGTGACTGATCCAAAGTCCCAAAGGGATGCTTTCATGGCCAGAACCCAGTTATCCCGACTCCCAGGCCAGGCTGACTCCCTGGCTCTAACTACATATCCTGAGACTTTGCTCTGGATTCAGCTGTTCATGTGGCTCCACATGGGACACTTCTCCCAGGACTGACCTTGTGCTGCTCCTGAACTCTTTGCTAGAATTGTTCGAGCATGCCTGCCATGGTGCTTTTAGAGCTGGGTCCCAGAGATAAACACAACCATTTTCGCTCAGAAAAGTCCCCAAAGCCACCACCCTATTGAAACCAATCAGGACCCTGTGGGGCTCCTGGGCACAGAAGCCTTTCTGTGTCCCCCATTTCTTATTTGTAGGGAATAGGCTCCAGCCTCCATGACCTTCCCTGAGTTCCAAAGGGCAGATTCAAACAGTTGCTAATCAGGGAAGGGAGGGGATGCAGAGACAAGGGAGGAGCAGTCAAGAAACAACAGTGCAGCCTTGGGGCAGGGTCCTGGTTCCACCTCAAGGGATACACATAAAAATATCTTTGAGCTCTTCTGCAGAACCAAAACTCCCAAGAAACGGAAGATGAACTACTTGGTGAAGCATTCTTCATTCCAGAGAGAAGGTCATAGTTTTATAACCTCAAGAACCACAAAAGCTCATCAGGAGACCACCTGGGGCCAAATTAAAGGAATGCAGGCCCTGTACACACCCCGATCCTTATCAGCAACCCTGCCTTGAACCACTGCTATAAAACTCCTCACCAAATCTCCCTGGGTTGGGACGCACAGTTTTTGAGGACACGAGCCCACTGCGTCCCCTTTTGCCTGGCAAAGCAATAAAGCTCTTCTTTTCTACTTCACCCAAAACTCTGTCTCTGAGATTTTATTCAGCACCGGTGCACAGAGGCCAAGTTTTCAGCATCACTGTGACCTCCTAACTGGGCTCTCTATCAGATGCACTTTGTGATGCAGTGGAAAGGTTGCTGGACTTGGAGACAAAATACCCAAGCACTAGGTCTGGTTCCTATCTGGCTAAGTAATCCTGGGCAAGTTACTTCACCTCTTTCAACTCCAGCTTGTTTATCTGTAAAACATGGATGGTAATACACTCCATTTAGTGTTGTTGACAAGAATAACAGAGGTAGCTCTTTTGAAGGGCCTACTAGGTTCTCAGCAAGGGCTACCTCTCCCTTCTTCCTCCATCTGTCCATCCTGCCTCCTCCCCTCTGCCTTTTCTTCTTTCTTCTTTGCTACAGTTCATTTTGCACATAACTCCCAGACTGATCTTCCTGGAACTCCACTCGCATCAGGCTGCTCCCTAGATCACAAATCTCAACTGACTTCCCATTGCCAGGTCCAGTCACCTCTCCATCTGCCATGCAGGACCCTCAGCCACTGGCACCCCCTCTCCTCTTCTCCCCATGCCTCATCTCCCACTGCTCGGGAACACGCTTGGTCTGGTTGCACAATTCCCACTCATGCTGAGTTGTTCCCCTTTGCCTTTGCTTCCGCTGGCTCACCCATCCTGGATGCCCTTCCATGCCTCTCCAGCCCTGGAGGTATCCCTCACTACTATGTGGAGCTCTTCCTTCTCTGATTTCCCACTTCATTTCCTGTTCGTATCCGTTGCTTTGGCACCAAGAGGCACCTAGGTCTTCAGATTGTTTCCTGTGCCTATATCATTTTCTTATCAATTTTACTGTCCCTCCAGGGCAGACCAAGGTCTTTACCACTTTGAGTTCCCACTGGACCAGCAGAGATAAGTGGGCATACGGGGTGAGATCTGGACTCACCTCTCCAGGCCTGGGTCCAAATCCCAGGCCCAGGAATTCCTAGCTGTCTGATTTAGGAAATCTGTTTTTCTCAGCTGTAAAATGAATAATTTAACTTCTTCAGCAGAGGGTTGCTTTTTTCAAATGTGTTTTTCTATCAAATAAATATTCATTGAGCACCTGCTATGTGTCAGGCCTGTAGTTTTCAACATATTGAGCTCATCTAATACTCATAATCTCAATGCAGTAACCTCAGCTCCTGGAACCTCAAATCCTAGCATAAAGTTCATGGAGATGGGGGCTTCCCTGGTGGCGCAGTGGTTGAAAGTTCGCCTGCCAATGCAGGGGACATGGGTTCATGCCCCGGTCTGGGAAGATCCCACATGCCGCGGAGCAGCTGGGCCCTTGAGCCATGGCCGCTGAGCCTGCACGTCCGGAGCCTGTGCTCCGCAATGGGAGAGGCCACAACAGTGAGAGTCCTGCATAACGCAAAAAAAATAAATAAAAATAAAGTTCATGGAGATGAAATTAAATAAGATTGTATCTGAAGTTGCATCATGCCTAACAAGTAGTAAATGCTCAGTACGTCTTTGCTGAACCTGAGTATTAGGTCCTCAATGAATTGGACACAGTTGACTCCCTCATGCAGTAGAACAGACAGGTTCCCTGTCCTCATGGAGAATTCTGTCCAGCAAAGGATGAGACAGGCATTAAATAAATAATGACAATTATCATATGGAGTATGATAAGAGCATGTAAGGGGACCTAACCCGGGGTACCCTATTGGGTTAGACATTTCTGAAGAAGATACTGAGCTCACATTTTAGCTTTCTTCTCCAGTGAGACGTGAGATGTCTTTTGTCAGTCTTCCTCTTGGTTTATTTTTATTTTTCTTATCACTTGTGGGCGTTTTTCCTATACTCTGGATAAAAATTCTTTTGTTACCTATGTGTGTTGCAAATATATTCCCTCAGTTTGTGGCTTTCCTTGTCTCTCATTATGGTATACTTTGATAATCTGTATCAAAGTATTCAATGTATAAAAATATATACAATGTATTAATGTATTCATATGTATCCACCTTTTCCTTTAGTTTGTGATTTGTGTCCTGTTACAAAAAAAGAAAAAACCTTCTTTTCCTTGAAGTCATGAAATTCTTCTATAATCTACTAAATTTAAGTTTTTTGTTTTTTATATTTAAGTTCTTAATCCAGCTGGAATTTATTTTCCTGTATGATGTAATTAGGGAATTAATTTCTTTTTTCATCATAGGTAAATAATCAGCAATACCACCCTTCTCATATATCAAGCTTTCATCTATGTGTTTGACTCTTCCCGGGTCTTCTTATTTATTCGGTTCCATTGATTTATATGTCTATCCTCTGCTAATATGACACTGTTTTAATTACTCTAGTTTTATTTTTAAAAATTGTGACAGCAGAGAACATGCTGTCCCACCCCAATCACCAATCTTGTGCTTCCTCAGGAGGGCTTTGGATATTCTTGGCCCTTTGTTCTTCCAAATAGACTTTACGGTAAGATCGTCATATTCCAGGGAAAACCATGTTAAGCCTTTAATTGGAATTTCTTTAATTCTATAGGTCAAGATAGAGAAAATGTAAATATTTACAAAGTTGATTTTCCTTCCCCACAAATATATTGTCTTTCTATTTATTTAAGTCTTTAGTAATATCTTTCAAAAAGTCGTATTACTTTCTATATGAAAGATTTACACATTTTTAGAGTCATTTCTAGATATTTTTGTTTTTTGCTGTTTTTATCATTGGAAATTTGAAATTATATTTTTCTGTTTATTGCTGGTATAAAATGAAGTTAGTTTTTGTATATCGGTTTTATACTTAGCAACTTTGCTAAACAGTCATTAATTTTAATAATAAAGATTATTAGTAGATCATTTGGAGTATCCCATGTGGATATTCATATCATTGGCCAAAATGAGACTTTTATTTCATCCTTTTTCATTCTTATATCTTTTCTCTTCTTTTTCTTGCCTTGAGCTAGCTAAAATAGTCACTTCAATCTTCATTTTGTTTCTGAATTTAAAAGCAATACTTTTAATTTTTCACCAATGACTTATGATGTTAATGCTGTAGTTTTAAAAAATAGTTTTCCTTGACCAGGTAAAGAAAATTACCTTCTATTTCAAATTTATTAAGAGGTTGGTTTTAATTTTTTTAGCAAGGAATGAATGTTGAATACCATCTAACATGCTTTCTAGACCTATTGAGATGATCGTCTCTTTAAATCTCTAATGGGATAAATTATATGAAGATATTTTCCTATATAACTTTGTGGAATAGACTCATATTATTTTTTTAATGTCTGGATTATGTTTGGAGCATTTAACTTGGGTTTTTGGGTTTTTTTTCATCTGTATGAGTGAATGAATCTGATCTGTTATTTTTCTTTTTCAGACTGTCTTTGTGCAGTTTGCGGATCAGGTTCCATTTAGCCTCATAAAGTGAAGTTGGGAGTATTGCCTCTCCTTCTGTAAGAGTCTGAGTAAGTTTGGATTATCTCCCTTTGTCTCTTGGACACATGATAGAACTCACCTTTATAATTGTTTGGGCTCCATGTTTTCTTTATGATTCAATTTTGTTAACAGTTATAAAACCATTCTAGCTTTCTATTTTATGTAAAGGCAATTGTTACCAGTTATATTTTTCTAGGAGTTTGTCCATTTCACCTAAGAATACAAGTTTATTGGCATAATTTACAACACTACCTTTAATCTTGTAGTAACCTCCTTTTTCATTCAAGATACAGTCTGTGAGTGCCTTTGCTTCCCTTATTTGAAGAATCATTCCAGAGTTTTGTTAGTTACTTTGGTTCTGTCACTCTCTATTTTACGTTTCTATTTCATGTGTTGCTCTTGTCTTGCATTTCACTCCCCACTGTTTTCTTTGTGGTTCTTTTCCTAACATCTTTAGTTGGATACTTAATCCAGTATAATTACTTAATCTTCAGCCTCTCTCCTCTTCTAAAATAAGCAATTTAAGATTATAAATTTCCCTCACATTTCTACTTTAGTTTTGAAAGTTGGTATTTTTATTGTTTAGATTTAAGTATTTTTCTAATTCATATTATCATTTCTATTTTAACCCATCAGATATTTAAAGATCTATTTTAAATTTTCCAAACATATGGCTTTTAAGAGATAGGTATGTTTTTGTTATTGAATTTCAGCACAATTGTTTTGTGATCAGAATTAAGATCTATCTGCTGGATGCAAACTCTGAAATTTGTTGAAAGTTGATTTATGATTTACAATGGCAGTCAATTCATAAATTTTAAATATATTTTTCAAAGATTGTTTTCTTTAGTTATTAAGTATAGTAGTTAATGTATGTCCATTAGACCAACCTTGTTAATTGTTTTATTCATAATAATATTTTTAGAAATGCTGAAGAAATCTACCTATCAAACCTCCTGTGTTAGTAAATGATTAACAACACACTTCAGCAAATACGGGAGTCAGCTAAGACAGGAAAAACATGGGACCCCAGAAACAGTGGCTCTTGCTTGTGAAAACTATGACAACCCGGGACAGCTATGCCGCACGTAGGTCTTGTGAGCAAACGATACCCCCTGTGGAGCAGGACATCCAAGGGCTCCAGGAGGAAGGTGTTCAGCAAAAAGCATGATTCAAGAGGTGTAACACCATCATCGAGAATGGGGAAATTTGACCCAGGACAAACACTTGTCCACTGATATAGCAAAGCCAGAGTCCTTTAGAGTTGGGGACTGGGAATTGATCAGGGTATCCAGAGCATAATGCCAAGTAACAACAGCTTTCAGTTGCTGTTACTAGTTATGGGTTGAATTGTGCCCCCCCACCCCGAGCCAATTCATATGTTGGAGTCCTAACCCCCAGTGCCTCAGAATGTAACCTTATTTGGAAATAGGGTCATTGTAGATGAGGTTGAAGCCATGCCTCACAGGGTTAACAGAAACTGGTGACTAATAGAAATCCTTGAGTTTGTCTTGCAGCTTGCTAAAAACCCCTTCTCTTGTAGCTTGCCTCCAATGAGCAAGCTTGCCTTAATTATTTTGTTGCAAATTGCATACCCTCCAAGCTTCAGGTAGCCTAAACAATAAGATGTACCCCACTTGTTTACCAGGAACTTGGAGTCAGCAGTGTCTAGTTCCAGCCTGAGCCTGCTAAGACTGGCTGGGACCACCAACCCTAAAATTGGGCCATGCATAGGTGTCTGATGAATGAACTTTCGACATCAGAAGGCCAAAACCTCCACCCTTAGATTGTGCTAAGCACCTCCATTTTTAAACATACATCCCATGAAGAAGCATGTAACTCAGATATGCCTGCACAGAACACTGATTACCTCACCTTTTCCCTACTTCTCCCCACACCTAAGACCACCCTGCTTCTTTATCCCATAAATATCTCAAGCCCCTCACCTTTGAGAAGGCAGATTTGAGATTTGTTCTCCAGTCTCCTCACTTGGCTGCTTTGCGAATAAACCCTGTCTTTGCTGCAAACCTCGGTGTCTCAGCATTTTGGCTTGTTGTGCATCGGGCAAAATGAACCTGGTTTGGTAACAAGGTCCAGTTAAGAAGAGGTCATACTGGAATAGGGTGGATTCCTAATCTAATATGACTAGTGTCCTTATAAAAACAAAAACAAAACTTTACCTGAAGAGACAGATATGCCAGGGGGTGAACATCATGTCAAGATTGGAGTTATGCTACCACAAACCAAGAAACTACTAGAAGCTAGAGAAAGGCCTGCAACAGATGCTTCCCTGGTCTACAAAACCATAGTAATCAAAACAGCATGGTATGGGCAGAAAAACAGATACATGGATCAACGGAACAGAACTGAGAGCCCAAAAATAAACCCACACATATAGGGACAATTAATTTACAACAAAAGAGCAAAGGACATACAATGGAGAAAGTATAGTCTGTTCATTAAATGGTGTTGGGAAAAATGGACAGCCACGTGCACAAAAATGAAACTAGACCACTATCTCATACTACACACAAAAGTCAACTTCAGGGCTTCCCTGGTGGTGCAGTGGTTGAGAGTCTGCCTGCCAATGCGGGGGACACGGGTTTGTGCCCCGGCCTGGGAAGATCCCACGTGCCGCTCCGCGGCTGGGCCCGTGAGCCATGGCCACTGAGCCTGAGCTTCCGGAGCCTGTGCTCTGCAGGGGGAGAGGCCACAGCAGTGAGAGGCCCGCGTACCGCAAAAAAAAAAAAAAAAAAAAAAAAAAAAAAGTCAACTTCAAATGGATCAAAGACTTGAATGTAAGCCCCGAAACCATAAAACTCCTAGAAGAAAACGTAGGCAGTACTCTCTTTAACATGAGTCTTGGCAGAATCTTTCTAGATATGTATCCTCAGGCAAGGGAAACAAAAGCAAAAATAAACAAATGGGATTACATCAAACTAAAAAGCTTCTGTAGCACAAGGGAAACCATCAACAAAACAAAAAGACAACCTACCAAATGCGAGAAGATGTTCATAAATTATATACCCAGTAAGAGGCTAATATACATAATATTAAAGAACTCATACGACTCAACAGCAATAACAAAACAAACACACAAGCAAACAAAATTACAACCAGATTAAAAAATGGGCAGAGGACTTGAATAGGCATTTTTTCAAAGAAGACATACAGCCATACAGGCACTGGAAAAGATTTCACTATCACTCATTATCAGGGAAATGCAAATCAAAACTACAATGAGATATCACCTAACCTGTTAGAATGTCTACTATCAAAAAGGTAAGAAATGACAAGTATTGGCTAGGATGTGAGGAAAAGGGAGCGTTTATACACTGTTGATGGGAATGTAAATTGGTGCAGCTACTATGGAGAACTGTATGGAGATTGCTCAAAAAAATTAAGACTAGAACTAGCCTTCTTGACCATATTTCCACATGCCATTCTCTCCTGAAACGTAATGAAAACGTTCTGTTTTTAAAACAGTTGTGACAGACTATGAAAAGTGGATACTGTACAAAAATGTGGAATGGAAGAGATCGTGGGGCAAGCGAAATGAACCACCGCCAACCATACCAAAGACCAGCCTTCATCCAAAGAAGGTGATGTTGTGCATATGGTGGGATTGGAAGGGAGTCCTCTATTATGAGCTCTTTCCAGAAAACTAAATGATTAATTCCAACAAGTTCTGCTCCCAGTTAGACCAGCGGAAAGCAGCACTCGATGAAAAGCATCCGGAATTAGTCAACAGAAAACGCATAATCTTCCATCAGGATAACGCAAGATCACATGTTTCTTTGATGACCAGGCAAAAACTGTTACAGCTTGGCTGGGAAGTTCTGATTCATTCGCTGTATTCACCAGACATTGCATGTTTGGATTTCCATTTATTTCGGCCTTTACAAAATTCTTTTCTTGGAAAAAATTTCAATTCCCTGGAAGACTGTAAAAGGCACCTGGAACCGTTCTTTACTCAAAAAGATAAAAAGATTTGGGAAGATGGAATTATGAAGTTGCCTGAAAAGTGGCAGAAGGTAGTGGAACAAAAGGGTGAATATGTTGTTCAATAAAGTTCTTGATGAAAATGAAAAAAAAAAAAAAAAAAGAAGAGAACTAGCATATGATACCCCTTTCCCATTTCTGGTTATTTATCCAAAGAACACAAAAACACTAATTCAAAAAGATATATGTTCATTGCAGCATTTTTTACAATAGCCAAGATATGGAAACAAACTAAATTGCCCATCACCAGATGAAAGGATAAACAGATGTGGTATATAATACCATGGAATATTACTCAGCCATAAAAAGATGAAATTTTGCCATTTGTGCAAACATAGGTGGACCTTGAGGGTATTTTACTAAGTGAAATAAGTCAGATAGAGAAAGACAAATACCATACGATTTTACTCAAATGTGGGATCTAAAAAACAAACAAGCAAAATAAATGAACAAATCTCACCAAACAAAAGCAAACAAGCAGATACAGAGAACAGAGTAGTGGCTACCAGAGGGGAAGGAGGAAGGGTGGTTGAAATGGGCAAAGGGGATCAACTGTATAGTGGCAGATGGAAACTGAATTCTTGGTGGTGAGCATGCTGTAGGGTGTAGAGAAACAGAAATACGAGGTTGTATACATGAAGCATATAATGTTATAAACTGATGTTACCTCAATAAAAAATAAATTAAAAAAATGTATTCTGCAACATTTATTTGCCACCTACAATATGCTGGACTCTGGACTAAGCATCAGGAATTTTGGGGTGAAAACAACACAGTCTCCCATTGTCTGATGGGAGAGTCCAGTGTGTAAAATGGTCATCACACTGTAATATGAAAGGGATTATAAAAAGCGTGTATAACTTGAGTCTTCTTTTAAATTATTTCCATAGGATAAATTCCAGCTAGTGAGATTCCTGGGTTACATTGACAAATTGCTTTCTGAGAGGTGTCACGCAGGACAAGAATATCTCAGTGGAGAATGGGGGGCACCAGGTGATATCTGAGCAATGTCACTGTACCCAGACACCATCCTGAGAAGGGGTAGAGGGACCCCTTCAAGCTGTTAGGAGTTTGGGCTTTGAATTGACTGCTTTACCTAAAAGAGGTCTGAAAATGAAAGAGGTTAAGTTACCGTTAAACCATCAGGTTTAAGTATCTTGCCAATGCCACTTCATCTTTGCTATCAACAGAAGTTAACATCTAGAATAAAATGCAATTATAAAAAAATTTTTTACTTTTATGTTTCTGAGTAATATATAAATTTCGAAACTACCACCACCAAACACACACACACACACACACACACACACACACACACACACACACTCACTTGATGTCTTTTCTGGGCTTTTTGTTCCTTTATTGATTTAAAATGTATCTTTTTAGGTGGGGGGCCATGCCCTGCCATATGCAGGACCCTAATTGCCCAGCCAGGGATCGAACCTGTACCCCCTGCAGCGGAAGAGTGGAGTCTTAACCACTGGACTACCAGGGAAGCCACCCCTAAAATGTACCTTTAAAGTCAGAACTAAATTTTAAATGTGCTTGGGGCACTTTGAATCCACAGGCAATGTAGAAAGACATAATTCTTTTTTTTTCTCCTCTATTAATAGGCGTGGTTGGCATTTCCTTATACTTTGTGTCAGAGGAACTCAAAACTTTCTTGTATTGTTAACATTGAATGAGATGGGTGATGGCCAGCGTGGAAGGAAGCTTCTTGCTGAGAGTAAACGGAGGAGAGTGGGACAATTTGGAAAACGCTGCCAGAATTGTCTCTAGAGAATCCCAGCACGTCCTTTTGTTCCCTCACATTCCCTGTCCCCGTTTGCAACTGCTGGCCCGGCACCATGATTAAAAAAGCCCCCTTTCACTTTAAAAAGTGTCCTAATCTGAGTAACGAAGGGCATGGTCACCGTAGCTATGAAGCCCTTTTGCCACAAGGTGGCAGCATCTGCCCATGGTTGAAAAAGCACCGTAGCTTGCGGGTGGTTCCAGCATCTGTGGCAAGAAACTACCCCCTTTCTTAACCCAGGAGAGGGCTGGAAATACAGCACGAGACCAACGAAATGAGGGTAGCTTAGAAAGCAAGGAGGTCATCTTGTCCATCCCCCAGACCTGACAACTATGAGAGAAGCTCATAGGATTCTCTTAGCGTGTGAAGTCGGACCTTGGTTCAAGCATTCCTGTGTGATACCCAGGGAAGGGTCCTCTCCACCAGCAGTTTCTGAGATCCTGACCTACAAAGACACTAGTCCTTGCACTGAAGGTGCACACTACTTAGATATGTTCAACTGGCCCATGAAGAAGGTTTTCCTAATGATCCTTTAATTGTTAGCTCTCTTCTTTTTTCTTCCTGTTTTTGGGCTGAATTCTTTCCTCCAAAAGGATAGGCTGAAGTCCTAACCCCCGGGACCTCTTGAAAATAAGGTCGTTGAAGATTTAATTTGTTGAAATGAGGCCGTACAGAGTAGAGCGGACCCATAATCCAATATGACTTGTGTCCGTATAAGAAGAGAAAGAGGTATGGATTGGAGTGATGCTACCACGGGTCAGGGAATGCCTGGGGTGAAAGAGGTAATCATTTCCTAGAGCCTTCAGAGGGATCGTGGCCCTGACAGAAGACTTTGAAACTGAGCAGACATTTTTTCAGAGGAAATGTAGATGGCCAACAGGCATATGAAAAAATGCTCAACATCACTAATCAACAGGGAAACGCAAGTGAAAACCACAATGAGTTATCACCTCATTCCTGTCAGAATGGCTATCATCAAAAAGAACACAAATAACAAATGTTTGGCAAGGATGTGGAAAAAAGGGAACACTTGTACACTTTGGTGGGGTTGTAAATTTGTGCAGCCACTATGGAAAACAGTACGGAGGTTTCTCAAAAAACTTAAACTAGAAGTACAATGTGACCCAGCAATTCCACCCCTGGGTATATATCTGAAAAAAACAAAAACACTAATTCAAAAAGATACATGTACCCCAATGTTCATAGCAGCACTATTTACTATTGCCAAGATATGGAAACAACCTGTGTCCATCAACAGATGAATGGATAAAGAAGATATGGTACATATATACACAATGGAATACTACTCATCCATTAAAAAAAATGAAATAATGTCATTTGCAGCAACATGGATGGACCTAGAGCTTAGCATACTAAGTGAAGTAAGTCAGAACCAAAAAGACAAATCCCATATATCATTTATATGTGGAATCTGAAAAATACAACGAACTAGTGAATATAACAAAAAAGAAGCAGACTCACAGATATAGAGAACAAACCAGTGGTTACCAGTGCGGGGGGTGGGAGGGGTGGAGGAGTGGGAGGTACAAACTATTGGGTATAAGTCAGGCTACAAGGCTGTATTGCACAATGCGGGGAATATAACCAATATTTTATAATAACTATAAATGGAAAGTAACCTGTAAAAATCGTGTAAATTTTTTTAAAAGAATATAAAGATCAAAAATAAATAAATAGGGACTTCCCTGGTGGCGCAGTGGTTAAGAACCTGCCTGCCAATACAGGGGACACGGGTTGAAGCCCTGGTCCTGGAAGATCTCACATGCCGCGGAGCAACTAAGCCCGTGCGCCACAACTACTGGGCCTGCGCTCTAGAGCCCATGAGCCACAACTACTGAAGCCCGTGCACTTAGAGCCCATGCTCTGCAACAAGAGAAGCCACCTCAATGAGAAGCCCGTGCATCGCAATGAAGAGTAGCCCCCGCTCGCTGCAACTAGAGAAAACCCGCGTGCAGCAACGAAAACCCAACGCAGCCAAAAATAAATAAAATAAAAAATAAATAAATAAATAAAGAAGTCTTTGAAGGTATTGTGCATTAAGTAGAGGTTTGATTAGGTCACTTCTAAGGTCCCTCACATCTTATGATTCTATGATAATTTATGGTTCTAAGAGAATCCTTTCCTAACTTCTTAGGTTCATTGAATTCTCTCACTCTTTTGAGGTTTTATTTTTCTGAATATGTAAGTTTGTATTGATATTTGAGTTTTGCTGTTTCTTCCACAATTAGGTCGTACATTTTTTGAGGACCATACCTTATATTTATGCTTTACTACCCCCTCCCTAAGGCACCCAGCAACACTGCAGATGGTCACTGGGTTCTCAATAAAAAGTGGTCAGGGAGAGTTGCACAGGGAGTTTGGGGTTAGCAGATGCAAACTATTATATATAGAATGGATAAAAAACAAGGTCCTATTTTATAGCACAGGGAACTATATTCAATATCCTGTAATGGGAAAAAAAAAAAAAAAAAGAGTGCTCAGGGAGGAAGGGTGGATCCAGCCCCGTCTTGCTTTTAGAGAGCAAAGCTCCCAGGCCCAAGTAGGTGCAGCTGCAGGATTCCAGCCCCTTCTCTCCTTCAAGATAAACCTCAGCTTCAAAAATTGAACAGTTAGGAAGGAAATAACCCCAGGAACTTTGAGGATCCTAGGCATTGGCTTTTGAAATGCAGAATGAGGCATCATTGTAGAAGCCATAAAAAATGAAAAGATTTTAAAAAGGTGAATGAAAGATTAGGGGTAATGATCTCTGAAGATAATCTGCCTTCTCAAATTAAGATGTTTTTTTACTGTAGAGCTTAAAAGATGATAATGTGAACAAATAAGCTTTATTTAGAACTTGCGACTCAATGAAATGTCCTATCATTGTGGAGACTGTCCCATTGTAGCAAATCTGGAAACTAAATGCATCCATCTGCTTGTTTCAATATTTGGTGAGGAAATGGCCTTGGGAGCCTCCTCTTATCAGCTTCTGCGGGATTTCGGGCAAGCTGGGCAAGTAACACAACATTCTTTCTGTAAAGGAAAGCGGAACCTGCCCTTTCTGTTTCCTACACGTATACAAGCTTAAGTCCAAAGAGCATGGAGATATTTTTGGGGGAGATGGGACCCGGGAGCTTGAGAGGGGACATCTGGTGGATGACCCCTCCAAAATTTTAAGTCTCAGCTTCTTCTAAACTCTCAGAGTCTGCAGAATTGATCCACCTCTCCCTATTAAGAACTAGCACCACTTTCTCTACCTCCCAAACCCCACCACCCCCTCCTTGTTTGAAGACACTACAGAGACCTCTCCCCACCATCTACTTTTCTAGTAAGTAGGCTTCTAATGAGAGGTAAGTCCCAGCATCACCCAGCTGGGATATACTGAGCCTGATAATCGAAAAAAGGGAATAGACCTCAAATGAGCTGCAAGTTCCAGCCAGCATGAACGAGCAAAAGTCAGAGGATTTCACATGGGACTGGATTCTGAAACTGCTGAACCAAGGGGGCTGAAACATAAGAAAAGATATGGAAGAGTTTCTTGTTTGGGGAGCGCTCTCCAAGGATACAAGAGTTAACACCCTGGCAAGGACTTCAGGAAGTCCTCACTGTTCCAACGGCTCCTAGAAGCGTGGAAAAATTGATGGCCCAAGCCAGATGCAGCTGAAATGCCAGAGCTGCCCCAGCGGGCAGTGGAAGAAGTGATGAAAGGGTTCAGGAAGGGATCATGCTAGAGAGGATGTTTTATAAGGCTGAAAGACTTACCAGATGATTCTGTTCCATGAGAAGGCCCGGCGAATACACCATTCACAAAAGCTAAAAGAAATGAGCTAGTGAGAAAGACACCAGCATCACCAAAAAGATCGAGAGGGGCTCTCCTCTGTATGCCAGGCTGCTGGTAGGAGAGGTAGGTGGAGAAATTGGCTCAGTGATACCAGTGGTGTTGAGAGGCCCAGACCAAAGAGGCCAGGTGGATGCAGTTATTACGATGAGCAGTAAGTTTAGAGTGGCAGCCAACGGGCCTGACCCCAGAAAGTTATGGACACGATTAAAAGAATATGGTGTCTTGGGCTTCCCTGATGGCGCAGTGGTTGAGTGTCCGCCTGCCGATGCAGGGGACATGGGTTCGTGCCCCGGTCCGGGAAGATCCCACATGCTACAGAGTGGCTGGGCCCGTGAGCCATGGCCGCTGAGCCTGCGCGTCCGGAGCCTGTGCTCCACAATGGGAGAGGCCACAACAGTGAGAGACCCGCGTACTGCAAAAATAATAATAATAATAATATGGTGTCTTTAGAGGCAAAATAAACACTCAACCAACAAGGGTGTTTCTTGGCTTATATCACTAGAAGAAGTCAAGGATGGATGACAAGGAGTGTAAGGGCAGCAACCCCAATAAAATGTCAGACTCAGATTCAGCCAGGTCCCGAAGAGAAAAAAAAAGGGAAAAACCTACAACACCAAACATACAGAGTCATGATTCCGTAAGTCCTTCCCAAAGGGACCCACAGTTGTTTGATTGGGTAACTGGGGGAAGGGGACCCCCAAATGTTCTAAGAACTATTGGACACTGACTCTGAGCTCACATGATACCCAGAGAACCAAAGCATCATCACAGCCCCCTGTTCTAACTAGTGGGGTATATGGGTAATGACTAAAGTCCCTGCCAAGGTCTGGTTTACAGTGTGCCCACTGGGTCTGCAGGTATACCTCCAGTCCCTGAATGTGTAACTGGGGTTGACATGCTTTTTAGCTGAATCATTGGGTCTTAGGCTTGTGGGTAAGAGCTATCCTAGTAGGGAAAGCCACATGGAAGCTTGTGAAACTGGTGCCTCCGCAGCCAAGATAATAAATACAAAATATTATTGCACGGTAGGGAGGAACTGTTGACATTTGTACCACCCTTAAGGATCTAAAGGATGCAGAGTGGCAGTTCCCATAATGTCACTATTCAGTTCAATAGTTGGCCCCTTCAGAAACCTAGTGGAGCCTGGAGGATGACAATAAACTACTGCAAACTCAACCAAATATTAGCCCCAATTCCAGCCACTGTATCTGTTTATCTACCACAGCAGATTTGACCTGGCCTCTGGCACGTAGTATGAAGCCTTGGTCTGATGAATGCATTCTTTGCTATTCCCTTCAGAGGAAAGGCTTAGAGACCATTTGCACTTATACGGGTGAATAACAACATAGGTTTGCAATTTTGTCCCCAAGGCTACGTTAACTCCTCTGCCCTATGTCATAATATAGTCCAAAGGGATCTGGACCATCTGGACATCCTAAAGAATGTCACATCGCTCCATTATTTATTGATGGTATTATGCTAATCAGGCCGGGTGAGCAAAATGCACCTAGAATGCTGGAGGCCCCAGTAAGACACACATGCCTCAGAGGATGGGAGGAAGGCCTCATGGAAGTCCCAGGGGACCACCCCATCAGCGATGTTTTTAGGGGTCCAGTGATCAGGGGCCAGCCAGGAACTCCCATCCCAAGTGAAAGACAAGATATTATATCTTGTACCTTCCACCACAATGAAGGAAGCAGCGTATTTGACAAGCTTCTTTGGTTCTGGAGGCAGCATACCCTCCATATAAAAATACTGCTCTAGCCCATACACCAGGCAGCATGAAATGCTTCTACCTTTGACCGGGGCCCAGATCAGGGTCCACATCCAGGACCTCGGCAGCAGGTCCAGGCTGAGATGGAAGCAGCCCTGCCACTTAATATTAGAGGTAGAGGTGTTGGGAAAAGATGCTATGTGGAGCTTATGACAAGCCCCAGTGGGAGAATCACAGCCTGGGCACGTAGTCCCCTGTGGTTGTTTGGCAAAGCCATGCCACCTGCAAAGGAGAATCATGTGTCTTTTGAAAAACAACTGCTATCGTGATACTGGGCCCTGGGAGAGACGTAACACCTGAACACAGGACCCCAGATGAATGTGCATGTGGAACTGCCCATCGTGAACTGAGAGCTATTACACCTACTAAGTCATAAGGTCAAGTATGCCAGCAGCAACTCAGAATAAATGGGAAGTGGTACAGCTGGGACCAAGCACAATAAGGGCTTGAGGGCACAAGCAGGCTGCATGATCAAGTAGCCTGTCCCTCATCTCCACGATCACTGCTGCACCAGTGCGCCTCCATAAGGGGCCACACAAAAGCACACATTAAACCACATGGAAGAGGAACAAAACCCAGGCTTTGTTTATAGATGAGTTGGTTTGATATGCGGGTTCAAGTTGAAAGTACCCAGTAGTTGTGTTACAAGGAGTGGCCTTGCAAAGCAGAGAGAGCAAGAGAAAGTCCTTCCAGGAAGTAGAACTTCAGGCAGCGCACCTACTCTGTGTTAAAGGAAAAACGGCCTGATGTTAGAATAGAGATGGAGGCCTGGATAGAGAAAGATTGAAAGATTGGTTAAAGACATACGGTTGGACAAGGGAGCTGTATGAAGTGTGAAGCTCTTTGTATCATAGGCTAATGCCCACCAGAAAGTATCCACCATGGAAGAGGCACTAAATTACCAAGCAGACAGAATGATTTGGCCATCTGGCATCAGCCAATTCCAGGCATTGGCCACCGTGGTGCTGGTACAATGGACACAAGAGAGAAGTGGGCTCCCAAGAACAGCCTGGGCTCCCACTAACCAAGGCTGAGTTTAGCACTGTTGCTAACGAGCGTCCAACCTGCCAGCAGCAGAGCTGAACACCAAGTCCCCTGTGCAGCACGATTCCTCGGGGAGACCAATTGCTCCTCCATGGCAAGTTAATTATTTGGAGCCCCTTCCATCCTGCAAGGGCCAGCGATTCGTCATCACAGGATAATGTCTATTACAAATAGCATCATAAGCAAATAATCCCAACCAGTAAGAAATATATTTGTTTTAATCCCCAGACTCAAGTCACTCCAGAAAGGTTATGCTAAGAGCTGTGGAGCATGTTTTCTCACACTGATCTATACCAACGTCCTGAGATGAGTTTCAGCTAAGATCTTAGGCTGCATGTATACTCCTATGATCTATGAAATAATATCCTGGGATTCTTTACTCTGTGCTTTTACCAGCAGGAACTTAACCATCTCAGTGCTCTCCTGGCTGCCTCCAGAACAAACGTCTTCTGTGTTTGGAAGGTGTGAATGTTGCTGGACCGTAATCTTTGCTGTCAGCCAAATGATGGTTGGAGCTGTAAAAGCCTGCTAATGGCATCATAAAACAATTATTTGTTCTATACAATTACTTTCATCTGTTATCATTTGGAGGAGTGACAAGTTGCATAGTTCACCTTCCTCTATGAGTTTCTTTTTTAAAAAAATTATTGATTTTTGGCTACGTTGGTTCTTCGTTGCTGTGCGCAGGCTTTCTCCAGTTGTGGCGAGCAGGGGCTACTCTTCGTTGCAGTGCGCAGGCTTCTCATTGAGGTGGCTTCTCTCGTGGAGCGTGGGCTCTAGGTGCGTGGGCTTCAGTAGTTGTGGCACGTGGGTTCAGTAGTTGTAGCTCACAGGCTTAGTTGCTCCACGGCATGTGGGATCTTCCTGGGCCAGGACTAGAACCCGTGTCCTCTTCATTGGCAGGCAGATTCTTAACCACTGCACCACCAGGGAAGTCCCTCTATGAGTTTCTGAGGAAGTGATAAAGAACTTGTAGTAATCCAAGTGTTTTAAAACAATGTTTTCTTCAGCCTTCAGTATTCTGACCAGAGCTTGGCTGAGGGAGGGGGAGGAAGGATGTGTCTCTCCCGTAAATAACAAGGATAGAAAAAAGCTTACGTGTGTGGGTAGAGGAAGCAGAAAAATTTGCAGTGATGTGTAAGGAGGAATGTAAGTCTTGACCACCAGCGACATGGAAGCATAAAACATCTCTATACATTGCTCTTATTCATTAGAAAACATGTTTTGGAGAGGAAAGAGATCAATACAGATTGTTTCAGCACAAATGACTTTTCTTGCATTGGTTAGCATTCTGTTTGCTGATTTTCCCTCTGCTGTGTCTACTGAACAAATAAAATCCTTTGCTACAACTGGGATTAGAGGTTGGAGGTGGGGGGTCAGGGAGTGGACAAAGTTCTTCCCAGTTGTGACATTTGGTCTAAGTATTATTTTGCCTTTTTCTGGAGTCTGGGCCCTGTAATCAGAAGGTCACAGTGTCATAAACCTGTGTAAAGAGGCCACCGGTGGCTTTGTGCTGGGCAAGAGAATTCAGTTATGTTCCCAAGAGAAGTAGCCAGTACCGTTTTTACCCCCATAAATCTTCAGAGAGGGGACCAGCTTGGCTCTGGACCAGTGCTCTGAAAACTGGCCCATGCTTTCCAAACTAACTGGACTTTATAACTTAACGTCTTTACTAATCAAATAGTCTTTAAGGCACTTGCTCCCTGTTGCTGTAAGCTAAGCTATTAATCCTATCAGATAATATTTATTGAGAATTTACTGCAGGTTGTGCCCTTTGAGTTACATGGATTATCTCACTTAATTCGCGTACGAACTTTATAAGGTAGGTGCTATTATTCTCCTGTGTTACAGATTAGGAAAATGAGGTTTAAAGAAGATAAGTAATCTGACCCACATCACTTTCCCAGCAAAAAGTACAACTGGGATATTAATTTGGAGGGAGCCTGACTCCAAGTCTGTGTGATCAACCATGAGGCTATACTGCTCTCTGGGGAGCTGGGAGGGGAGAATCTAGCCAGCCATCAACCCTCTCTACCACCTGCACAGAGATCGTTCAAACCTGGGGATAAGCCTCTGAAGGCAGGACCACCATGTACAGTTCTTCAGGTTGTACACTGCTCCAGCGTGCCACGCCTAAGGGGATGCCATCCACACCGTAGTGTGTTCAAACTTACATGGGAGGCCCTAGGTGTTTGTGAAGATCTGGAGCTCACGACCAAGTCCTGGGACAGCAGTACACATGGCTGTGCACAAGGACACTGGCATGCACAGATGCGTGAGACAGTCTCGTCCCAGCCATATTCCAGGCATCCCATGGTGGTGTTTCTTTTCCTCTCCTATTACTTTCAGTGGCTCAATTCCTACCCTTACCCTGCCTGCAAACCTGGAAGGGGGAAAGCATAGGTAATACATACTGCCCCAATGGCTATCCAAGTTATGCAACAATACACCAACTAAATTTATTTTTCTGAAGGAAGAAGTGCCACTTCTAATTGGCTCAAGGATGCTACATACTCTATCGGGGTCCTGGTGAGGGTCTTTAACTGTAGCCCGCAGCACATGTATCCTCTGGAACCCCTTCCTTGTTGAGTGCTTGGGGTATATCTGCCATTTTTTTGTTTGTTTTTATATAAATTTATTTATTTTATTCTATTTTTGGCTGTGTTGGGTCTTTGTTGCTGCACGCGGGCTTTCTCTAGTTGCAGCAAGTGGGGGCTACCCTTCATTGCGGCGTGTAGACTTATTGCAGTAACTTCTCTTGTTGCGGAGCACTGGGCTCTAGGCACGTGGGCTTCAGTAGCCGTGGCACACGGGCTCAGTCGTTGTGGTGCATGGGCTCAGCTGCCCCGTGGCATGTGTGATCTTCCCGGACCAGGGCTTGAACCCATGTCCCCTGCATTGGCAGGCGGACTCTTAACCACTGCACCACCAGGGAAGCCCCTATACCTTCCGTTTTGATGTCAGTTTAAAACCAACAGAGGCAGGCAAATTATATCTTCTACAAGGAAAAAATCCCATCCATGAAATATCTTCCAAAGGGAAATATTGGGATTTTTTTTCTTTAAATAATGGATTTTTAATGAATTATTTTTAAATAAAATTCTATCATTTTTTTTCTCGTATAATTGCTTTACAATGGTGTGTTAGTTTCTGTTTTACAACAAAATGAATCAGCTATGCATATACATATGTTCCCATATCTCTTCCCTCTTGCGTCTCCCTCCCTCCCATCCTCCCTATCCCACCCCTCCAGGCGGTCACAAAGCACCGAGCTGATCTCTCTGTGCTATGCGGCTGCTTTATTGGGATATTTTTGAAGTGTGCCATCCATCTGGATAAGCCACACTTGTCAGTGTTCTTTCTCCATGGAGATCATCTCATTTACTCTATTGTGCTTTGTCCAGGGCATGAGCTGGTAACTACCAGGCATGCAGTTGAACTGGAGTCAGGGACCCAAACTGCCTCCCCATGGAAATTGAAGGGGCCCAGCCAGCTAGGAGGAACCAGATGCCAGCCAGAAAGCAGGGGAATTCCTCTCCTGAATTTTCTCTTCTGCCATATATTGTTGCATCACTTACCCGGGAGAGGTCTGAATGGGCTGGCTGATCTGGGGCATCCTAAAAAGTCTGGGACCCTGGACTGGAGGCGAAATGAGAGGTAGAAGGATGTGGGTCAGTGTGTTTCCCTTGAAGCCACTGTCATCACCCCTGGAAAAGTTCTGCAGGGATAAGTGACAGTAAGAACAACAAGGGACCTGGACTGGCTCTCTCTTTATACGAAATAAAAGCCAAGATCCAGCGTGAAGTGACTTGATGGGAGTGTGGAGAGGTGAGTGGCAGGGCTATGCCTCATCCCTCCATCTTCCAGTGCTAACTCCAGCTGCCTTCCGTCACATCAGCCAACTCAGCCTCAAGGTTTAAAGAAAAGAAACTAGAAGGCGTCCAACCACCAGCATATCAAAAACAGAAGAAGTCCAAGTAGATTTTATTTCTGGACAGAGATGGATGGAGAATCCCCAGCTAAGCCCGGAGAACAAAAGGTGTGGTGAGGCTTTCCCCCGAGAGGTTGGGGGCTTGTCTCCGGATGTGGGTGGTGAGTTGCAGCAGCGGCCATCCCAGAGCAGCCTGGCCTCGCTCCCAGGGGCCAGGGAAGGATTCTGGAGTTCAGGCCAGCATCTCCCTCCTACCTCCCTGCTCTTCTGCTAACCCCCACTCTCCCTCCCACCAGAGTGCATGACTCCTTACAGCCCCCTGAGGGATTTAGAACCAACTAATATTAAGAAGGAGAAGGAAGCATATGGAGCTCTTGCAGTCAAAGTTCTTGTGTTGCAGTGGAGACGAAAGAGGCATTGCTCAAGGTCATTGCCATGGGCAATGTGGAACCTCCTGAATCCTTGTTCTGTGCTCTTCCCTCTACATCTGCCTCCTTCCTTTCTTGTCTGCTGCCACGGGGATGCGGGCATAGGAGAGAAGTGGGGCTCAGGGGGCCAGTAGGGATTTGGGGAGTTATACACCAGCCTGTGCTGAAGATGGGATAGATCCCTTCTCAGCAGGACTGAGGGACAAGAGAATTCCGCAATGTGCCCTCGTCCCCTAAAATGCTGTGCACTATCACAGAGGCCTGTGGCCCCAAGCTACTGAGTTGGGGCTCCCTGTCTCCTGGAGAGAGGTTTTCTGAAGGTTATCGGCAGGTGGATAACTTGGAGACTTTCCGTTGAATGTTATCCTTGCAGCCTCTAGTCAAGGCCGGTAACTCCTTGGAGGCATTTTATCTCATACCTTGTGCTTCCTCATTGCCCCTCAGAGGCGGCTTTTGCTCCTGAAGCCGAGAGATAGCTGCACCCACTGGTGCACACTTCAGAGAACCCCAGCAGGACAGTGCAGACTTTGGCCCCAGCGTGTGCTGTGTCAGCACTTAGCACTTTTGAAAAACTCTCCTGGGGGAACCTGGGCACGAGCCTCAGAATTAGCCTGGACCTGGTGAATATTAATCAAACAAAAGATTAACTGCAGGCACACCTGGGAAAGCCTCCAGGTGCAGGCAGGAAACCAGCAGCTCTGGAGGGCAGGGAGGGCCTGAGGCTGCCATGATGGTGCCCAAGACCCGGGAGATTCTAAGGGGAGGGCACAGGAAGCAGAAGGAACCCGTGGACTTTTCCAGGTCTGGCCACTCTGGGGGCCCTACCTGGATAGAGCAGGCAGAGGCTTTAGTGGAGATGGCTAGGCTGAGCCACACTGAGTCGACAGCTTGCATTACAGGGCCAACGATGGACTCTATCTCCTTCTCTCCTCTCTCCTCTCTCCTTTCCTTCAACTCTCACCTTACCTTTCCTTTCCCCTTCTCCTACTTCCTCTGCTTTCCCCCTCTCCTCCTCACCTTGTTCCCTTTTCTCCCCCTTTAGCCCACAGCCCAGACTGGCCAGTGGCCTTGTGTGGCTTTGTCTAGTTATACAGGGGGGGAGGGGACCAGACCATTGACTGTCAAGAGCCTGTTCTTAACATTCGCGAGACATGTATGAGCATTGGAAGGAGAAAACTATGGCTAACTTAATTTTGCTTTCTTTAGGAAAAAAAGTCCACAGGTCCCAGGAACTGCAGACAGTAGATAGATTCAAAGAAGAGATTTTTAGTCACTCAAAAAGCATCCATGAAAACCCTGTGGGAACTACAAGTGAAGTATAATGTACCGTCCCTGCCAGAAGGCCATTGAGTAGTGGTCAGCATGGTGTCTGGCAAAAGTGTGGAAGGTTCTTGTTCACAGTAGCTGTGCCTTGGGCACCTACACCCGGCTAGATCCTGTTTCAGAGCCTGGAGGCTCAAAGTCCTCGCCTCAAAGAGCTGGAGGGTCAAAGTCCTGGAGGCTCAAAGTCCTCGGCTCAAGGAGCTCCCCAGGCCAGTGAGAGAGACCAGAGCAGGGGAAAATCAGTGTGGACTGGGGGCCAGGGAGGGCTTTCTAGAAATTGTGGAGAAGAAACAGAATAGGACCCTTGGGCAAAAAACTACTTGGCCTGAGAGTTAATTTACTCCTATCATTGACTGGGGGCACACTACCAGTGAGATAGAAAGCTTCCCTTGAAGGAAGCAATTCTCCTTCTGCAAAAGAGAAGGGGAAACGAGCGACTGAGTACCAGGCCTGCTGGTGACTCTTCTAACACAGTCTCATGTAACTGGTACAACAGCCCCATACAGATTCTCATTCCCCCTGGAGAGGAAGCTGATCCCCAAGACTGAGTAATCTTTCCAGGATCCCACAATTCCAGCTAAGTTTTAAACTTCTAGCTTGGGGTCTTTCCACTACGCAATGCTGCCCCAAATCCAGAGCTCCGTGCTGGCAGGTGGGTGCCGGGGTTGGAATCCCCCAGAGGGAGTTTTTTAGTCTTGGTGGCAGTGACCCAGGCCAAATGTGCGTGTTTAGGGCCGTAAGGATGGAGCTGTGCTTCTCTCAGAGGGCAGGTACCTCCTGCTCTTAGGTGGAGCTGATCCAGCCCCAGCACTGAGCAAACCAAGATCCCAGAGTGAGAAGGTGCTTGCCCAGGTCCCAGGGCTGCTCGCCCAGCTTCTCACTCGTCTCCTCTCAGGCCTCTTCATCTACAGTGTTTTTTTTTGCAGGTCAGCAACCAGAGGGCAGGATGGAAAATGCCCGTCCTCCTCATACTGTGCCTGCTGCAAGGTGAGTTCCAGACAGCCCAGCTTCAGAGCTTGTACACCCAGACCCGAGCCTTCCAGGCTGCAGACATGCCTGACAGGCACCTCAGCAGCATTCAGCACCCGCACCGTAGTTTGGACATCCGCATGGCTTTGGATCGAGGGCGTGGTCAGATCCGGGTCAGAGTGAATGAGGGAGGTGAGAGCTCACATGAGGGGGCATATGTCTGACTTGACGATTGCTGGAATATCCACAGTTTTGATCTGTCTCTACTCTCTTCCATTCAAGTTGATGACTGAAAGTTGGCTGCATTTGCAAGATATGGGTTCCAGGGTGTGCAAAAGCCAGAGGTAGCACCGTTCTATTTCCACTCATTCTAAAAACGCTCGAGTGGCAGACCCAGTACTAGGGACGTAAAAACCCCGACCTGCTCCAAAGAGTGCAGAGTCTACAAAGAAACCAGATGGGTAAATATTACATCTACACATTTACTTATTTAGTCAACACATACTTATGGAGGGCCTACCAGGTGCCAGGCACTAGGGACACACGGATGAAAGACAGAATTCTTGCTCTGTACGTCCTGACAGGCTGGTGTGCTGATCAGGCTCAGAGGACCGATCATCCTGTCTCCATGCTGTGGTATCTGGTTTTATTTTGATGGTAATGGAGAGCCATTGAGGAATGTAGTGAGTATGTGCTTAGAGTGTCTGGTACCCAAGTAGATGCTTAACAAATAATTGTCGAAAGAATAAATGAATAAATAAACGCTATGATAATACAAAAAAGGGATTAACAATTGTGTTCGTCTTACAAACAAATCAGAATTTTAATGAATCAAAGGTAGCTTATCTCTGGGCGAGAGCCCTCTGTGATATAATCACACCACCTCTTTAATTTCATCTGCCAATGCCCCCTTTAAAATTTTTCAGTAGGAGCAAGCTTCCCCGGCCCCCAGATGAAAACTCAGGCAGGCCCATGATTTTTCTCCGAACATATAAGAGTCTTAACCTAATTCCTTTAAGTCTCAGATGTTCTAATTTGATCATTGTAAGTGGCCGGTTAAATATTTTGGTCAGCAATTTAATCTTCATTCAGAGATTTGCCCCCTCATCACCCACGGCCCGCAGTCAGGAAGGCATGGAGGGCTCTGGGGGCTGCCTTCTCCCTTCCCCTCTACTCTTTCTCCTCCCTGCCGAGGCAGCTGGCACTTGGGACGTCAGTAGGGTCACAGCAGCAGGTGGGAGGACAACAGGAGCCAGGCAGCTCTTACTTGATGGGATGGCTTGGAGCTCTCTGGCCTGGCAGGGCTCTAGAGCTGGCTCCTCCTCTTGTGGTTGCCTTTGTGGATCCCTCGAGGTCCCATCTCCTCCCTGTGCCCCAGGTTCTGCTTTGGCCCCTCCACACGGAAGACCCCGTCTCAGGTGGCTGTGGGATGGCTCTCTGCCCTCCGGGCCCACCCTCTGGGCCACGGAGACACTCCCGGTTTTCTCACCCCTTTGCTGGAGGGAGGAGTGATCCATCCCAGGCGCCAGCCCTGCTCTCCCTGTTCATGTCACAGGCCTTTTGCACTTCCTCAGACCAGGTCAAGCTCCAGTCCACGGCCTCCAGTCAAGTTCCAGTGCAGGCCTCCCTTGCCCATCCCTGCCTGAAGCTGTACAGTGGACAGCTGCTGGGAGATGACGGGTGAATGAGAGCAGGGGCACCACCTCCACCGAAGGGACCCCTGGCAGGCGCCACGTTGATCCTAAAATGCCAGCTCTTTCTTTAATTCTCACAGGCAACCGGTACTAAATTCCAAAAACCTTTATTATATAGAACCAAGAGCTACTAGTCATCCAGCGATTAAGTTCTTAAGGGTAAGTGAAACTTGGTATTTATAAAAGAAAAAAATGTTTATTGCGAAAGTTGATTAAGGATTCCTAATCAGCTCTCAACTGCAAAGTCAGAACAGCCCATCCCACTGATTAATGGGGCTCCTTAATCCTTTTGCCTGCGCCGCATGTAGATCACATGCAGATTCCTGAAATATGAGGTGTGAACACTTTATCAGAGCACCATCACTGTCATCCTGAGGTGGTCCTTGTTTGTAATTACGAAGATTCTTACTTTTTTGTTGTTTGTTTTTTGTGGGGGGCAGTACGTGGGCCTCTCACTGTTGTGGCCTCTCCCGTTGCGGAGCACAGGCTCTGGACGCGCAGGCTCAGCAGCCATGGCTCATGGGCCTAGCCACTCCACTGCATGTGCGATCTTCCCGGACTGGGGCACAAACCCGTGTCCCCTGAATCGGCAGGCGGACTCTCAACCACTATGCCACCAGGGAAGCCCAGATTCTTGCTTTTTAATGATGAGTTGCCATTTAACTTTATCAATACTGGCATAGTTGTGGTGTGTCGCTTAATTAAACCTACAATGAGTATTGATTTATCCCTAACATTTATGGCCTTGACTCTTCTTATAATGAGACCTCAAGACATATGCAACAGGCAAGGTCAGCTTTATGGGCATGTGCCCTGTGCAGTCACACAGGACCCCATTCAGAAGGTGCTTGGTTTAACGCTCTACTGTTGCCATAGTGAAATCCTTAGTAACTTTTGCATAAGGGATCCTCCATTTTTGTTTTGCACTGGACCCTGCAAATTATGTAGCCAGTCCTGGCAACAGGATGAAACTTTCTTGGATTCAGAGGTGCTGAAGACATAGAACAAATTGATAGATGCCAGGCGCCCACATCCTAAAGCAACATGTAGAACCACCTGGGCAGGACTATGCAGACAGATGGCAAGGCTAGTTTTTCCAGAAATAGCCCACCATGTAGTCTCCTGGAGAATCATCAGAGGTAGAAGAGAAGAGCTTTTTGGAGAGAGGCAGCGTGCTATGCTCTCCACCACCTGCCCCTGGGGGACAAGGCAGATCACCTCCTCCTCACTTGAAGCCAAGTAAGAGAAGGAACTTCTAGGACGCCACTCAGCAAGCTTGCTGTATGTCCCAGATTTCCCCTGACAGCAAGACAAAGTGTGTTTCCTGGGGCCCAATGTGATGTAGGTCCCACAGAAAGGAGCTGCCCCAGTGCCTCTACCAAGAGGTCTACCCAGAAGGGATTGTAACCACGAGAGGGGCACATGGCCAGAAGTCCTAGGCTTGGTCGTGGAGGAGTCATAAAAGCCCAGCAGGAGGAGAGGCAGTTCTTACCAAGAGGGAACTGCAGCCAGAGGCCACAGACAAGCGATCTGGGAGGCAAAAGGGAAGGACCCAGCTCTGGACGTCTGCCATGCCCGGAGGGCGCCACCAGCAGATCACGACTTTCCATTCACCTCTCATCTCTCCCCTCCACACCCAATCCCAGAGGGGGCCCAGAGCAGTTCTGAGTAGGGGAAGGGGTCGAGCAAAGCAAGAGACCCCGACCTGTCCCCCTCCCCCACATCAGGCTTCCAAGTGTAGCTGGGAAATTGGAAAAGGCTTCAGTTGGATAAGAGGCTGGAGTTGCAGCAGTCACTGGGCTGGACATCTTCTTATCCAAGCGAGACTATGAAAGCTACTATACTTGAAATTATATCTGAGATTTCATCAAGGAGGAGGGACATCCCAGAGCTCGTATGAAGAGGCAGTGAGAGAAAGAGTAAACTTTGTTTCTGCTTGCATTGGATCAAATTTAAATCAGTAAAAGGACCATAGACTGTGCTTCAACTGTGATTCACGCCTACCGCCAAAGCAGACGTATTCAAAATTCTGCTGTGCTTTGACAGTGACACTTGGTTATTTCCATTCCTAGAGAAGGGAGCAGTATGTACGTTTTTGAAAACGATGGTCTGGGGAGTTATCCACCCAGCAGAGCAGGATTCCTGTGCTTCCAGCACCCTCTCCTTTCAGCAGAAGTCACACTCATCTTTTTTTACTATTTAACATCCCTCTTTTAAAAAAAAATTTATTGAAGTATAGTTGATTTTCAATGTTGTGTTAATTTCTGCTGTACAGCAAAGTGATTCAGTTATGCATATATATATATAGATTCTTTTTCATATTCTTTTCCATTACAGTTTATCACAGGATATTGAATATAGTTCCCTGTGCTATACAGTAGGACCTTGTTGTTTTAACATCTCTCTTTTACATTCTATGCAAATCAACCACAGCCCTTCTGTCAGCTCTTGCCTTGGCCTTCTTACAGGTGCTTAGATGGTAGCTTCTTAAACATTTGCATTTTTTTAAAAACATCTGCACTAGAGCACAGTGGCATGAATCCAGGCTTTGGACGGACATGTGCAAGAACACCTGCACGTGATAAGCTCAACAGTGGTTAGCTAAATAGTGGTAAGATTATTGTTGCCTTTTCATCTCTCCCCTGGGGCCTTGGACACAGCTCCATTTCATACCTTGGAGCTACTCCTGACCTAGTGGCTAAGCGCTGACATTTCTATATTGATTCTTTCTAGCTTCACTTTCACGGAAGCATTTTCTGACCTGTTCCCTAATTCTGGCAGAGTTTGGAGCTCATAGCTCCCCAAACAGTGACAAATTCAGCACTCTTGCTCCGGACTTTTTTTTCTCTGCCTGCAGCTGCAAATGCGTTGAGGGGCCCGAGGCTGGTGTCTGGGGAGCCTGGGGGAGCTGTCACCATCCGGTGCCATTACCCACCCTTGCCCATCAACAGCCACCAGAGGAAGTACTGGTGCCGCCTAAGACCCCTGACGTGGGTCTGCCACACCATCGTGTCCACCAACCGCTACACTCACCTTCGCTACCGTGGCCGTGTGGCCCTAACAGACTTCCCACAAAGAGGCTTGTTTGTGGTGAGGCTGTCCCAGCTGTCCCCGGAGGATGTGGGGCACTACCGCTGTGGCATTGGAAACGCAAACAACATGCTATTCTTCAGCATGAACCTGACCATCTCTGCAGGTAAGGGCTGATGGCTGGCAGGTCAAGTTTGGTGACATGAATGTTAGGAAGGGCAAGGGGCAACAGAAGACCCAGAGGTCCAAGAGGGCTTTAAACACAAGGGGAGTGATGATGAAAAGCTGGGGTCAGGCAAGGACTTTAAGACATAGACTTCTATTTCAGATGGAGACCACCTTCAGAGGGAAGGTAGATACTAGGGAAAACGTCCCAGCTGAATCCCCGTAATCTACCTCACCCAATTCCCCCTGAGAGTTGTGGCACATATATTTGAAGAGAGCTCGGTGAAGCTGGTGAATTGGAGGACACGGCTTCTTAGGGTCATGATGTCTTTTTGTTCAGACATGCAGAGCACATAAGACAGGCAAAGCAGAAGAATGGAGACTGAGCTCTTCCTAAGGCTGAGCCTCTCAGCAGACATCCAACAGCTACCAGGCCAGCGCCGTGCGTGGCTCGTTCTGGAGAGTTGATCTAGAGTCACGTACCCAGAGTCCAAGGAAGGGCATCCAGGCTATGAAAGGCAGGTCTACCAGAGAGATGGCACAGGCAGGCAGGGGTCCAGAGAGTGGACTTGTTTGAATAGATGTTGCTATCTAGCCATCTGCTGACATTGGCTGCTCTGCTGTGACTGGAGTTTTCTTTTTTTCTTATTTGAAAAGCAGTATGTGAAGGGATGTGGGCCCTGGGAAACGGGACAGCATGGTGTCCTGGGGCAGCTGGATAGAGAATTTGTGGGCGTAAAAGGAGATAGGGACATAAAATGTCAATATTGGCAACAGTCTAGAGAACACATCTGGTTTTCCCAATTTTTTATTTTATCCAACATATTGGCCAAAGACTGCATTGCTTAGTGAGGTTGCATTCCATGGAGCAAACATGTCAAGCCTGGTGTCCTTTGCAGCCTGGTGTCCTGTAGGGAGCCCGGATAGCCTTCTCATTTGGTCTCCTTCTGCTGTTCACACAGGTCTTTCCAGAGCCGTCCCCACAGCCACTGTGGCTGCTGGCGAGCTCATCACGGGATCCTTTGTGACAGTATCGCCAGCGGCCAACAGACGGACACCAGGAACTACGCAGACTATAGAGAGACAAGGGACGGGATGGGACAGAGCTGCTCTGACTCTAGGAACCAGCAAAACCACAGCTTCAGCTAAGGGAAGAGAAACCCCAGGAGCAACTGGGGTAGTAGCTCCAGGGACAGGCAGCCAGCTAGAGGGTTCCATTTGGGCAACCATCCCCACTCCGCAGAGTCCAGCTTCAGCCATCAGAGGTGTGTCCAATACAACAGAAGGTGATCGAGCGTGGAGCACCAGAAGTTTGGAAGCAAACAGGACTAGGGCCAGCGAAAGAGAGAGGGAAACAACTACTGGGACTGATAGGCAAAGAGAGGAAACAGAGAGGGTCAGAACAGTCCCAGACACAGCTGAGAAGGTCATGGCGACCATTAGGCCATCAACCCTGGTCTCAGATAAGTGGATGTGGGAAACCCACCAAGAAGAAATGTCGGTTTCTAAGCCACAAGCCCTGGGCTCTGTTGAAGGAACACCCCCAGTTGCAGTTGTGTGGACCTTGGAGCCAACCAGCATAGAGATGGCATCTGCGGAAGGAAGCAGTGAAGGAGACCTAGACACCCCTGCTGGAGACAGTGGTCCCCAAGTGACATCGAGCCAGGCCCTGGCAGCAAGGCCCTTCAGGCCCCTGGGCAAGGACTCCCAAGTGAAGAGGTAAACCCCCAGGCTGCCCTCTCCGTTGGGACTCCACATCTGCTCCATCCCTTTGCACGCTCCTCAGTGAGCTAACTTCTGTGACCCCCTCTGTCTGCTCACTCCTCTCCCTTTGTAACCTCAGGACAGTAAAGCATAAGGGACATGAAAGTCAGAATCCTCCCTCATTCAAGGGTCCTTGCTGGGAGACATTATCTGAGCATCTTCATGTGATTTTCAAGCAAAAATATAAGCACTAAAATAATGGAATATTTAGGTGGGACTGTTGGGACTTTTTTTTTTTTAAAGATGAGGAAACAAGCTCCGACGAGGTCGGTGTATGACTCACTGAAGCTACAAAGACAGATTGTGGCAAAGCCAAATGCCAAGCGTAGATGCCCTGACCCTCACTCACTTCTCTTGCCCACTGTTGCACATTGGTGGAGGAGGGAAAGGATCAGGGCTTGGGATCTGGAAGGCAGGGGACTTAGTCTCAGGTCGGCAACTAACCCTCCATGGGAATTCGGGCAGCCAGCTTGCCTTGGCCTCAGCTTCTCATCTGTAAAATGAGAGGCAAGGGCCAAAGGGTCTTCAGTCTCCTACCCAGCTCCAACCTCCATCCCCTCCCCTGCTGCTTCCACTCCAGTGTTTCTCTGGAAGAGAAAAACATCTCTCGGATGCTGACTCCAGTCTCTTCGTTGCTGTGTCCGCTTATGCTGACGGTTCTTGTTCTGCTGCAAAGGAAGCTCCGGAGAAAGAGGAGGTGTAAGTGGAGTTTAAGTCACCCCAAGGCCGGGGAGGGGAGCGCCTGTTCCCATCTGACACCCTTAGGACTGGGTCGGGGTCAGAGTTGGTACCAGGACCTCTGGATGTAGAAGTGCTAAATTCTAGTCTGAGCCACTTAACCAAGCTTGGCCTTGGTTCCTTTATCAATCAAATGGGAAAGTAGTCTATGTATTTATGTCTCAATGGCATCCCAGAGCTTAAGGAGAAGCTCTTCAGAAGATGGCAAGACAGCTGGTAGTCATATGAACCACGTGAACAATCCTGACAGCAGGTCGGAGTACAGGGCCCAAATGTGGAACCAGACTGCATTTGCACCCTCTGCACGGCCCAGCTGGAAGTCTCTTAAAACACCAGGCCCAGGTTTAAACATTCCTAAAGGGACTGCTCCACGGCGTTTAGATCTGGCGAAGAAAGGGTGAGATGCTCTGGGAGCAAGTCAAAGGGGCTAAGATTCTCAGACCCAGCTCCCCAAAGGCCTGGCCCAATCCCTGCCGATCTAAGGGCTCAGTTGCAAATCCTCTGTGTCAGGAAGTCCTTGAGGATTGCCATGGGTGAGGGTGGTTCTCAAGGAATCAAATTCAGTGCCCAGGTGCTCACAGTGTGCTCTGTGTCTGTGCAGCTCAGGAGACAGAAAGGTCATCAGGGGTCACCTTGATTCAGATGACACAGTTCCCGGAGCTGAGCCTCCAGCCAGACCAGCTTCCCCAGGTGGAAAGGAAGGTGCTCCAAGATGACTCTCCTCCTCTCCGTGCCAGCCTGAGCATCCCAGAGAGGGACCCTGGACCCCAAGGAATGGAGGGATAAGCCGCTCAGACACCATGGAAAAAAGAACCAGGACCGAATACCGGCCTCTTCTCTTCCTTCCTCCGCCTGTATGAAGGGAAGCTTGGGGAGCTGGGACTCCATCTGGGGAAGCAAAGGCTGACCATCACTGGACCAAGGAAGGTCCAGCATTTTTCATGGCCAAAGGTGACACTATGACTCAAAGAAGGCTGCAAGAAAGGATCTATTAGTTACTGGAGGAGGTCAGTGGACCTGGAAAAAGTGGAATTTCCATTCCTGGAGGTTTGAAAATATGAGAGGCTTCCAATCAGAGTGGAGAATTAACAAAATTTCAACCATCACTCCTAGCCCTTGGGAGGTGCCCCCTTTTTCTGACATCTCTTAACACTCAGCCTGCTGCACACATTAAACTATAACCTTTTCAAGTACATTCTAAGCTCTTAGGGCAGTAATTGTGTTTTCTCCATCTCACTATGTCCCCAAAGAACTTCAGCTCAGTAGGGCCCGCAATAAATATTTGTGACTGAATGGCTGACTGGAGGGGCATGGGCTCCATGACCTCTGGGGACACTGCCAACACAGATGTTCTGAATCCCCCTTCATCTGGGAGTCCCCTAGATGATCCCATAGGTCCTTACACAGGGACCAACAGGAAGAACCCTCATTCCCAATTCATCCCTGCCCGTTTGGCCCCATACTTATTATGCTGTAGACCTTTTGACCCAGTCGAGATTTTCTGGGATTTTCCTAAGTTCATGAAGGAAGAGGGTATTTTTCAGTAGATTCTCATCTTCTTCATAAAGCTTCTCTTATTCAACTGCTTGTAAATCCTTGATATCAAGGACTGATGATGAAGCTGGAAAGTGGTTATGGTCAGAGGGACAGAGAGGAGAGAAGGTGGCCGAGAGGAATTTTATGTGGATTCTGCTTTACAATCACTTTATTTCATGCCTGTTGGGGGACTTTTGCTCCACTCTTGGGCCCACTGTCTTTTCAGGAATTACATCTGCTCTTTTATTTTGCCAGATCTGTCAGCAAGCTGTCTGAACTTCATGTTTGGACAGAGCAGCCCTTGAGCAGTGGAAGAGAAGGGAAAGAAAGGCGCCAGTGTCAAGTCAAGAATTGTCAGGTAGACATTCCCAGAAGGCTCGGCCCTCTCTCCTAAGCTGTCAGCAGCACCAGAAGTCCTTCCTTCCTTACTACCTCCTCATAGCTGGAGCTGAACCCAGACACTGTCCAGAGAAAATCAATACGATGCCATTTGCATGGTTTGGGAGAGAAAGACTCACTGCTTTGGATAAGCAGGGAAGTTGCCTGCACCTAACCAAATGGAATCACCGAATTTCAGAGCTAATAGATCCTCAGAGATTAACCAGTCTAAAATCCATTGCCCAGGGTGAGACAACTGAGACCCCATGGGGGGAAGTAACTTGTTGAAAGTCACTCAGTTAACCCAGTTAGGAATAACAGAGTGAGGACTAGAAAAGGGAACTCACGACCTTGACCTGGTGGCTTCCCCACTTCACCTTTGCTAAACAATGTATCAGAGCAAAGCTCATCCTCAAAAATCCATGACACCACAGCCCTAGCTCCAGACCATTTTCGTGCACATGATCTCAGGGACCTGCCTGAAACACCTGTAAAAGAGATAGGAGAGCCACTGTTATCCCATCCAACCAATGAGGAAGCAGGCCCTGAAGGGTACGTAATTCAACCATGGTCCCTCAGCTCATTAGAGGCAGGGACAGGAGAGAACCCAGGCTGTATAGGATCATTCCACCTGATAGAGTCTTCCAGAGGCGTCCACAGAGTGCTAGCTTCTGAGGACTGTTAAGAGGCATGCTGAGAAAAAGGTTTGGTAGACCAAAGAAGTTTGGGAAATGTGGGTTAACCAAAAAACAGGTTTTGTGCAGGATTTTTGGAAGACTTTAGCTCACTAAGGTGCATTGTGAATAGCTCTGGGGGGTGGGGACATTATGTGTGTTTCCCCGGGTTTTGGACTATTGTGTTTTGGTGAAGCAACCTCACAGGACTGGGTTCCTCAAATCACTTCTTGTTTGGGGAAGCTTGATGCACTAAACCAGGGGTCAGCAAACCTTTTTGGGAAAGGGCCGGGTAGTAAATACTTAGACTTTGCAGGCCGTACAGCCTCTGTCACAACTACCCAGTTCTGCCCTGGCAGCACAGAAGCAGCCAGAGACAATCTCTAAGTGAATGACTTTGGCTGTGTTTCAACAAAACTCTTTACAGAAGCAGGCTGGATCTGGGTCTGGCTCGAGAGCCATAATTTGCCAATCCCTGCATTAGGCCATAAAACCAACTGAGACTCTCCTGTTCCCACTCTGATATGAAGGATCACTCCTTCTCAACAGCTGCCCTGGACCACCCCTTTCCTCACCCCCTCCTCCTTCTGAGCTCTTGTAATCCTTCTGTCTGGGATTCAGCCTTGGGACATTCTGCCTGACCCCCTGCCTGGGGGAAGGAGGGGACCAGCCAGCAAGGGTGCTGGCCAAGGGGCTGGAGTCAGGGTCAGCTTCCAGAAGTAGGAAAGACTGCCAAATCAGAGTTCCAGGGAATGCTGAGGTCCGCAAGCAGGAGGAGCCAGTAAAATTTCAAATGGATGGAGCAGAGCCAAGATCAAAGTCTTTGGAGCTGAGCAGAGATAAGATCTGAGGGAAATCTTGGCCAGGAAGGAAGTGGGGCAGCCCCGAGGACTTACAGCTCTCCTTTATGGGCTAAAGGATGCCTGCAGTGGGGCAGGAGCCCTTAAGGGGCCAGAGGCAAAGCAGGCTAAGCAGGCCACATCCACTGCTGGGTATTGTCAGTGCTTTGGTTTTTTAATCTCATATCCCCAGCTAGCATGATACCCACACCTCTGGGATGAGCGGCAGGGAGACACTCCATCTCTGAAGCTGGAATCAGGGAAGTGTCCATGGAGATTTCTAATCCAAGATACAGGGCAGGGAAGCACTGACTTTCCTAGGATCAAGCATGTTCTCCGGGTTAGGGCTCAACCCTCCCGTTCTCACCTCGCTACCTATTAATGCTGCTACTGTTCGTTAAGTATCTCTACGCAGCTGGCACGCCTCTAGGTGACTTCACATTCCATATTCACTTGATGCAACATTTCTGTAAGGTAGGCAGGATAATCCCCATTTTACAGATGAGAAGACTGAAACCGGAGACAGGAAGTAGCTACACACCTGGGCGCTGAACGCACAGCAGATACAGCCTAGATCCTTGATCATGGCGCTGCACCTCCATACTTGGACTTACGGCCTGCATATCTGGTCAGGCCTTCCCTGTTTAAGGTTCTAGAGAATTCCTTGTTTTCCTCTTTTAGGCCTGGGTGTAAAAATTTCATAACCATTTCCAATAATTTGTTCTCTTCAATCACTGAGCTGACTTACTCCTGTCCTGGCTAAGTGAAGTGGAAAAGTTCAGGGAGCTGGAACTAAGAGCTAAAAATTCACTCACCAGCCCCGAGGTCCTTATTGGCATTTGTACAAATTGAGCTCAGATCTTAATCGCCTGCAGCGGTGTCCATCTGTCACAGGTAACTCAGGGCAAACGCTTAACTCCACAGACGACTTCTCATACTCTCCACTAAGACTTTGGGGACTTCTTCCTCTTCTCCAGGAGCCAGTGGGGTCTGGGAAATACAGAATCAGTTAAATAACAGCTCCAGTCAGATATAAAGAGGAAAGTACTTCCACAGAAAGACTTATACTTCACTTCAGTCAAGTAGACATGGATTATGTGATTATTTTCCATTGGTGTAGATAATCCAGGGCTAATAGCTTGACAAACGTTCAATGGAGAATGGAGATTCTACACGAAAGGAAACACACTCTCTGTGGGTGGCCTTGCATGCAGGGTCCAGGGCCACCAAGCCCTCCATTTTTCTTGAAATGACACAGCTTGGCTTGCAGGCACTGGCCCTCCCAGGCCAACCTGCTCCCTTCACTATCAGCAAGGGGATGAGCTGTCACCCCATGGCCTGCTCTCCAGGGGGTCAGCTGAAACCCAGACAAGCAGCAGAGAGGTGCCAACTGCAGGAAAGGACCCTATGCCATACTCCTAGAGGCTCGTAGAAATCACGAGCACTGAGGCACTAGGTCAGGAGGCCACCATTTGCCTCCTGGTCCCGTTTTGTCGAAGATATATGTTCCCTGATTAGCATCTGGCATCTTCTGTGTTCTGCCTCTTCCAACCTCTGGCCGAGTTCCTAACCTTAGCCTGTTTGCTGCCTTGATCTAGATCTACCAGTGTTGCTCTGAGTGTAGAGGGTCAATCAACAAGGACCACTTCTTCTCCTAATGTTACAGAGTCCTGCCTCCCCAGCCCTGAGTATCTTAGACAAGAGGAAGAGAGCCAGGATGACCATGACCAAAGGCGTTTTCCAAGTTGTCCCATAATTTGAAGATGTTGCACCTCACTTCAGACACGAATTCAGAAAAAGGGCATCAGGGAGTTCACTTCTTTAGAGCCTGGCATGGGAAGGACAGACTGGTTAGGAAATGCAACTTGTCTAAATTTTTCATTTTGCCAGCACTCTCCTCCACCCGTGTAGCAAAGAAAACTGAAAATTAATGACAGTATACGTCACCGGAAAGAAGCAGATTGTACACCACTATACAGGTGGGACTGTTGAGGCTCGGATGGCACAGGCTGCAGGGGATCACAGGCGATGTTTTTCCGATGGCTGCCTGCTAGGCAAACCTTGGGCTAAAGGCCAGGCTCAGACCAGGAACAAGGAAACAACAAGGCTTCAGGAGGACACCAGTAGCTTATGAGAGGGGCTGGGCCCTGTCAGCTGACACTCTGTTGACTTTGGATGTCTACTCTGAAAATCTTCCTTCTTCCGCCCCTTCCTGGCCAAGGGATGGTGGTAGTAGAGGGCAAGAGAGTGGTTTGGTAACCTCAGAAGTGGTTTGTTAATTTGTTCCTGCCTTTCAGAACCAGAGAATAAAAGCTCTTTGGGGTCCCGGGACTGGCTTAGGAGAAATAGAGGGAGCCTTGGGACCAAGGCCAACTTTCCATTTCCAGACTCTTTCATGTTCCGCTTCATCACTCCTAGCCTCCTCGGGACAAGACATAGGCTCAGGGGGCACCCACCACAGTCTCTGCCTTCACTCCCCCACCAGCCACAATGATAGAGTACAGACAATCCTCCTCACCACCACCCCGGAAGGCCTAGAAGAAATGTTGTTTTCACTCCCTGATTGGGAGTCAACAGAGCTAGGAAAACAGATGAGGGATTGGACATCTGGACAGTGACATAGGGAGGCAGGTAGTCAGGGAGAAGGAGGTGACTCAGTGAGTTCATGTAGAAAAAAGAAAAGATTTGAGGCTCAGGTGCACACACTTGGCCAGTAAGTCACCCTCTCCAACACATCCGGTAACCTGAACCTCTAATCTGGTCGCAGCCCTCTCCCCTTCTTTCACACTCCCCACGTGTCCACCACCCAGCTTGCCATTCTGACTTTTCCCTCATTGAGCTTGCTCTTGTCATGGACACAATGCTGCCAGGTCATAGATGCTATGCTCCAAGCTCCTTAAGAAGGGCCCTGGGGAGCCCCTATGAAATCACCCAGTAGCCAGGCAAACATAGAGCATTTATAATGAAGTTTCCTTCTACCTACTTCCTAATGGGGAGATTCACCAGGGAGCCTCTGAACATAAGTCTGTGCTTAGAAACTCCCCCAAAAGCTTGCCTGAGCAAGCCCAGCCAACTGGATGGTTCTAGTCTGGGATTCCAGGCAGTGACCACACTAGGGACCACGTTGCCAGATGGCAGCGCTCAGCTGACCAAAAGGGCAGTCGTCCCCATCCCATGCCCTCTCCCAAGCCTCAAAGGTGAAATTAGAACAGGAAGAACCAATGCTGTGCTCTTGCCAGTAGATAACAGCTGGGGCCAGGAAATGCTAGATCATTATTTGCTGATGGCAAGGGCAGCATACTTGGCATAAACAACCCCAAACAGTCAACATCCTTAAAACAAAAAAAAGGGGGGGATGGGGCTTGCTATTTAGCTTTGGTAGATCCACTGTCACAATTCTATTTTCCAGTGATTGATACTAAAATACTATATATTATTGGCTTACCAAGGAATGCTAAATTTCAGGGCTGGCTGACCTGGGATTAAACATTGACTCCAGACAAGGGTTAAACATTGACTTAGCTAAAAATCCGCACATGGGAGCAGAGAGCAGGCAGTAAACGGCAGTTATAGGCATTTCATCCGTCCCATCTTATCCCACTTGTCCAGCTACATTCATGGAGACCATCCACAGTGAGCAATGCCAGAAGGGCAGTGGTGTTCTGGGGGAGGACTGGATGGTGTTGACCTCCCCTTCTCTGTTGGTGGCTGGGTCAGCCCCGGGTCTGGGAGCAACACGCTAGTGGTGCCAATCTGAAGGGCTGGACCTGCGGAGGCGTGTGGACCTGGCCCCCTCCCGTCTTCCCTGGATCAGTTCAGGATGCAAATGGGAGCCCTTTGCTGCCTGGGGAAACACAATTCAGAAGATTCATCTGGGGGAGTAAAGGCTTTGGGAAGTGGAGGAAAGTGCCCAATGCTGGGAGACCTTGGTTCTCAACCCATCCACGCCATCAACTCACCATGCAAACCTGGGCAAGTCATTCCACTTCCCCGCCCTTGGTTCCTCATGGGTCAGTGGGGCTCTGTTCCAAAAGCCTATGCTGTCCCTTTCATTTGAAGCTGGACAATAAACACCTTTTAGATGCCAGCCACTGTCCATATTACAGTTAATCTTCATACCATAATTATGGGGTAAGTGTAATTAGCCCCATTTTATAAATGAGAATACCAAGGTCCAGAGACATTAAAAAACTTGTCAAGGGTCCCCCCGCTAGTAGGTGGCAGGGCTCCTACATAAACCCAGGGCATTCTGGGTCTGGAGCTTGGGAGCTTTCCACAAGGCTACACTGCCTGGCTGGTTTCGCTCTTTGGCAGTGGTGTGTTGGGGTGATGACTCCTCAGTTAAACCATAAGCCCTTGGGGAACAGGGATGCATACCCCTGCATGTCTCAAATCTCCCTGGACCTCGAACTTTTTGTGGGCGTAATTTTGTGGCAAACTGATCTAACTGGTCATGGGCATAGTAGATGCTTGTGGTAGGCTGAAACACGACCTCCCAAAGACATGTGTACCTCCTGATCTCTAGAATCTGTAAATGTTATCTTATTTGAGAAAAGGGTCTTTGCAGATGTAATTCAATTCAGGATCTTGAGATGAGGAGATCATCCTGGATTATCCGGGTGGACCCCAAATGCCATTACAAGTGTCCTTATAAGAGAGGCAGAGAAACATTTGAGATACACTTTCAAAAGACAACGTGAGCACAAGGACAGAGATCGGAGGGATGCGGCTACAAGCCAAAGAACGCCAAGGAATGCCAGCAGCCACCAGGAGCCAGAAGAAGCAAGGATCAGGTTCTTCCGCAGAGCTTCCGGAGGAAGCACGTCACCCATGCCTTGATTTCAGACTTTTGGCCTCTAGAACCAAGAGATAATACATTTCAGCTGTTCTAAGCCACACAGGTTGTAGTAATTTGTTACAGCAACCACAGGACTCTAATGGGGTGCTCGATCAAAACACAGAATCCTAGAACCGGAAAAGCCTTGGAGACCATTTGGTCCAGCGCCCCCATTCAACAGATGAAACGACTGCAGCCCTAAAGGAGGAAGTGATTTGGCAAAGGTCGCTCAGCAAGTCAGAGGCAGAGCCAGAGCCACGATATAGGCGTTCTGTCCCCAGATCAGGGCTCTGGACTTCCCCACACTGACTCATGCTGAGTCCCAGAGTCGTGAAAGCCAAATGAGAAGCCGTTCTCATTATTATATTCTTCTCATATGATGATTTTAAGAGGGAGGGGGAGCTTTTAAGCAGATGAAGTGATGGCAGTTTTGGAGGTATAATTCCTGTTGCTATCATCACTGTTGAGTTGGGTAGTTGGACCCTCTTGGCCAGTATCTCCTCTCTCAGGACTGGGATGCAGGGGCTATGTCTCAGGGCCAGTGGGTTCCAGGTGGCGAAACCACAGAGAAAGAGGGGAAGCTGGGGGACTCTAATCACACCACTAGCATGTGGCTGAGCCCAAAATAGGACGCAGGGTCTTGACTTTGTGGCTCTTCCCTGGGTTCTACTTCTCATTTTCTTCTTTCCCTAAGCTGGATCACTAATCCAGGCGGGTCTTGGATATGTAGGGCGGGGCGGGGGTGAGTGGGGGAACGGTGTGCTAAGGTAGTCTTGGGGACTCCTGGGAATACAGCAGGACATGATCGAGGAACCCTCCCACCATCACAGACTACAGGAATAGGAGTGGAGATCTGAGGCCCCCAAGGCAGCATGAGAAGCAACTGTTTCATGGATGTGCTTCCCTCCCTCCCCACAGGCTTACACTCATCAAGGTTCTGTCTTAGTGCTCAGTGGACCTCTCTTAACACCAACTCCAGCCCAGACAACACAAGGTATCCCTGCTTTGGAGGAGATCGGTTAATGAGACTAAGAAAACAAAACCTACAAATATCTTGACAATTGAGCTCCAAAGGAGAGAGAGAGAAGGAAAACCTTTGAAAGGAGCAGAACCAGGATGTTCCCCTAACTGTCCCCAAACCATCTCCATCTCCCCTCACATCCTCCCACTTCACATTGACCCTGGAACTGGGAGGAAGAACAATTGCTGAAGGGGAAGAAAGATGGCTTAGCTATCGATGTGTCTTTGTGCTTTCCCGCCCACCACCATCAGGCTTAGATCAGGGCTGCAGTCGGGAGAGGAGGTTGGCAATGACGGAGAGGTCCAGAAGGGTTTGGAGACACCAGAGCCAAGGGGGCCTGTGCCTTGCTTGTCCTGTATGCAACTTTGGTGGTTAGCATCTTGCCAATGTCCTTTGCAGCCTCAGTTACATGGGGACAATGGAGCACAGAAGGCTACAAGGAGTGTTGGGGAGAACGTGCCTCTGAGGCTCACGATCTCCCGGAGGCATCAGAAAGATGCAGGTGAGCCGCATTTCCCTGTATACACAAGAAGGGCGAGGAAGGGCTGAGTGGGCCCGGAGGTCCCACCCGAAGGAGCCCAGACGAAGGGACAAGTAGAACACAGAGTGGACAACAGACCTCTCAGGATGGGCCAGTGTAATGGGGCCCTCCTCCCCACTGCCTCGACAGTTACACTGGCACAAGCCATCCCCTCACCCAGGCCCACTTCCCCAGGGTTCACATCATCACCAGAGGAGAGAGGGGAGACGAAAAGGAAAGAAAATCCAGAATGAGACTGAGTTTTCAATCGGGAGTAAAGTGACTGAGATATCGTTGAATTGGACCGACTTTGCCCAGAAATGACTAGGTAACTTTTTTCTTACATCAGTCAGATTGTGGGTTTAGGGTCTAAAATTAAACTCCACAGTAGAGAACCTGGTTTCTTTTCTTGCCATCCAAACCTGTGATCGCGAGTTGATAGCCTGCTGTGACTGAGTGGTTAGCTAAAATAAGACCTGGGCTCTGACAGCCTTGTGTTTTTCCGGGACTCTATTTCCCCTTTCCTCCTTCCCCTTTTTGGGATTCAGTCCGTAGGATGCTGTAGGGAGAGCCTGGGCCAGACCTGCGCAGGTATGATGGGGCAGGATTCTGTTGGGGGAGCATGGTGAGGGGTGGAGGACGCACATGTCTGTTGGGGAGTGGGGTTCACTTGTGTGACTCAGGTCGTTTGGGGAACTCCTGGGAGTCCTAACTGGGTCGGGTCAGGGAGAGCACCAAGGACTAACTGAGTCAGGGAAGGAGGTTTCTACCCCAGCTCTGCCTGTCAGCGCCCTCTTTGCCGAGGCGCCAAGCCCAGGTTCCAACAAGACTCCGAGGTCTGCCATTCCCGGGGGAGCTCAGAGGCAGCCAAAATCTCCAATTCCTCTAGTGAGTGAGGAGGGAAGAGCACAGTCCCCGGGATCCTGGGAGCTCTGGAGCTGGCAAAAGGGGCTCTGCAGGAGATGCGTAACAAGTGGACTTAATCCAGGCTGAATAGCCCAGGGAGTGGGGGACATGTCGCCAGGTGAGTGGAGATATGAGTCCAAGGATGTGAGGCTATTCCTGCCACCTATACCCCTTCCGATGCATATCGATTCCACGCCGTGCCCTGGGCTAGGTGTTTCACATCTAATATCTGGTTATATCCTCAACCTGTAGGTTTGGTATTACTCTCCCTATTTTCCAGCTGAAAAGAAATATGAAGGTGACTTGCCTAGAATCTTGCAGCTAGAAAGCAACAGAACGGGCTCTTCATGCTTGATACCCTATCTCACATCCTGCAGCTGTAAAGATGTAGGATATTCCCAAGGAACAGAGTCTCCCAAGGTCAAGGAGAAGCAAGTGGTGCCAGCCAGGAAAGCCAAAAGGAAAGGAAAGCAAGGGATCTGGGGGAGTCACGTGCCACTGGCCAGCCGCCATGCCCATGGGAGAGTGTCCCTTTAAGAGCCCAGGTGTGGGTCAAGCACCACACACAGTTTCAGTTTTGGCAGCAGCATCCAGTGTCCTGCCAGAGGCTTCTAGAAAGGCAAGGGTTGCGGACTGGTCAGCAGGCTGTGCCCAAGAAGCTGACAGGATAGAAGGAAGTGGTTAACAGTAAGTGTGGCTGCCCTGGGATCCCCGAAGGGGTGCCATCTGGGAAGGGCCCGGGATGGTGTCTCAGGCAGTGCTCTCTGCGTGCATGACTCCCAGCTTACAGAGAGTGGGGTGAGGAGAGTGTGGTCGCTGCTTGTGTGCTCGAGCCTGTTGTGGGGGAGTAGGCAGGCGCATCTCGGAGAGCTGAGTAAGGACGCATGGGTGGAAGCTCAGCAGGTGGGAAGAAGGGATGTCTTGGGTCAGCACATGTGGTTCTGCTCTAAGTTTGGTCTCCGAATTCCCTACTAACTCCTATATAGCTTAACTGGGACCTTAGGTAAGTCACCTAATCGCTCTCTCAGTCTCGGTTTCCTAATGTGTAAAATGGGGATACAAATAAGGCCAATCACTTAGGGTGGATGTGAGATTCAAATGAGAAAACGTGTGGAATTGCTTTGAAAACTCTAGAGCGAAATAACAGTTGTTTGGTGTTTTTCAGTTCGGTTCAGTTATTCCAGGACTATTGAGCAGCAGAAAGACCTGGATAGAATAAGGCATATGCAGTGCTTGGCGCGAGGCAGGTACTCTTCTAGTCCTTGAAGCTTTCCACCTCCACCTTTCTGGTGAGGGCACAGGCAGCCCCTTATTCCCGGCTTCGAAGAGCCTCTGAGATCCTTTCCAATTTCAACCCAGCTTTGCTCTCGCAGATTCCTGCCACTTTGAGGTATAGTGTGTATCACTGTAACATCCTGCACCTGTTAAAGTGGGAAAAATGAGGTCCTTCCTGGGAAAGTGAGTGAGGCGGGCAGAGACCCCTCCCAGGCATAGGCAGCATTCCCCAGTCCTGATGTTTCTCCTGGCTCTGCAGCCCGGAGGCCTCAGACATAGGCTTTCCCCCGGCCCAGCCCGACAGCATCCCCAGGCCAGCCAGGGGACCCTCCGGCACAAGCACAGATGCTGCGCAAGCTCCGTCTCTCACCACCCCCACTTCCCTTTTTGCAACTGCCCCAGGCCACCTAAGCTGCTGGCGCTGTTTTGCACCACAGCCTTCGCCATCACTCTCCCCCTTCACTAGGGGAATTACAGGTCCCTGAACACCTGGAGACGAGATAGGCCAATTCATGGGTTCGGGAAGAAGGCAAGTCTCTGGTCTGCCCAGAGCCAGCTCTGAAACTCTCCATCCATCTCTCTCCCTGGCCTTGGGTGTGGTGATGTAGCGGAAAGAGCAATGAACCAGGAGCCAGGACAGCAGCTAGCTGTCTCTTAGCCTGTCTCTTAGCACCTCTAGACGCTGTGGCTTTATTTTACAAATAGTGTGATAGCAGCAGCTTCCAAGTAGTAAACACACTTACCCTTGGCTTTCACAGCTTCATTCCCTTCCCACCTGAAACAAACCTGGGAGGTAGGCAGGGTGGGTATCACAATCCCATTTTACAGTTGAGGAAACTAAGACTGTGAGTTAATGTGAGTGGTGTAAGTTCACCCGGCAAGTACAAATGACAACATTTTGGGGCAGTCATTTTGATATGGTCATGGGGACATTCTGACATCACCTAAAGAACACAATACCCAGCTTTATAAACAATAACATTATTCAGGCATGTGCTCAGCAGAGATCCCCTCATCTACGTCTTGCCCCTCTTTGGGTGGGCTGAAGCTGGGAGACCAAAGTCCCTGGCATTGACACAGTGTGATGGAGTAGACAGAAGCTTTGAAGGCAACGTGTCTGGTTTTAGGAAACGAATGTAGCATGCTGTACACGTGGTAAGTGCTAAATAAATAGCAGTCAGTATTATTTTTTCAGGAAGAAATTTCTCTGTTGGCACCTACCTCCGGGTTCAAATAGAGTCTCTTCACAGGAACTACCTTTCCTGTGAAAAGCAGAGAGGCGAGAACTGGACTAACTTCTCTGAGATTGGATTTCCTGCTCCCTCCCCTCCTGACTGCTTCCTCTCAACTCTAAGACCCTCTGCAGTACAGCACAGTGACTAAAATCTTGTACTCTTGACCCAGAATGCCTGTATTTGAATCCCATCCCAGGCACTTACCTACTGTATAACTTTGGACAAATGTCTTACTTCTCTGGGCCACAACTGTCTCATCTGTGAAATGCATTTGCCCATTTTATCCTACCTTCTAGGGTGGTTGTGAAGATTAAATGAGTTAACACATGTAAAGCACTTGAAAATGACTCAGTACGTGCTAGCTATAATTATGATCCCTCACTTCTAACCTAGTTCTCTTTCAGGCCATGCTGGTCTAATCTGAGCAGCTCCCCCCAGTCTTCAAAGGACGCTCAGCAAATAGACTTCTGTTCTCTCACTCTAAGACAGGAAAAAGAGAAGACTGTGTTGATTTTAAAGAGGATATGGGCAAGGAACTATTTTTTTTTAAGCCCAGCGCCCTGCTTAGAACTTTACATATGTTGCTTCAATTAATCCTTACAGCGACTCACTCTACTAGGTACAATTGTCTCCAGTTTACAGATGAGGACTTGGGGCTCAATGAGTTTAAATAGCCTGCCCCCAATCACACAACCCCCAAGTAAGAGAGACGAGAGCCAGGCTGAGGAGTCCGTGTTCTGTGCTACTCTCCAAGTGCACAGCAACCGTAAAAGTTAAGTGCACAGACCCTCACCCTCCTGTGCTAAGGAGTAATTGCAACCTCTTACGGTGGAAGAGCACTTTACACTCTTCAGAGTGCTTCCATATATATTAACCTGTTATTCCACTCCATAGTCCCCCATCCCACAGTAGCCCTTCAACTAGAAGAGTCAGGGACCATGATGCCCATTTTGCAGATGGGAAAGTTGAGCCAGCATATTTTGCCCAAGTGGTAGAGCTCTTCTGGTAGCCTGTGACAGAGCAGGACTCTGGACCTCTGGGTTCTCTTCCATCCTCCATGCTCCTCTTCATGCTACTTTCCCTTGAGTGCCCAGAACCAAGAAGCTATTGGGCAAAGTGAGAGAAATCAGCCCTAACTTTGCCCTTCTCAGAGAGGGAATGAGATTGTAACCATTCCCAATCTAATCAGTCTTTGCTGAGCAGCTGGTCTTCGCCAGGCACTCTCTGGAGAGCAAGGCCTTCTGGAGGTGGAGAGATTGATTTCAGTTGACTCTTAACTTCCAGGAGCTTGCCATCTGGTAGAGTAGTGAGGTAAACACTTACACATCAGGGTAGAATGGGATGGAGTCAATAACAGGGGTTCTCAGTCTTTGTGGAAAGGCCATCTGAAAATCCACAAGTCTTATTCCCAGAGCTTCATGGAGCTTGTATCCCAAATGCTTAATTTCTGCTGAAGTCTTGCATTCTGACTTTTGACAGGAATGGAACCAGAAAGTCTTGGGTCTTTCTAGCTCATATATCCTTTGGACCCTGTGGCTGCTCTCTCTCCGTCTCCCTGCCCTCTGGAGTTCCGATTCCTTTTCCCCAACACTGTCTTTCCTTGGAGATTCTCCCACAATCCAGGGCTTACATAAACTTCATAGCCTCTCCTATGCGCCTGCCTGCCACTACATGTCTGAGGCCCTTCCAGACTACACAGACTGCCTTCCCTCCCCTAGCGATGCTGTGGTTTCCAGGCTCACGCTACTCTGTGCTCGGCCTCTGCACCCACGGGAGAGGAGAGTGATAGTCCCACATGGACCCAGTCAGTGCCTCTCCTGGCCATTCAGTCCAGGCCAAGGAAAGCTCCTTCCCCAGCCAGACCAGCCACTCCCTGCTCCTCTGAGCCCCAAGCTTCCTGTTCCCCCAAGTTCACACTCACAGGAAGTCAGAAACTGCCCACTTGGCTTCAAGTCCCCATAGTGCCTGCTTCTGCTCCCTCTAAAGCCCCGGAGGCTGTGAGAGCTTCAGCTGACCCTCTGCTGTGTGCCAAACAGGTGAAGAACCCAGAGTTGCTGAGGGCCTGTGCTCGCCAGCAGCCAAGCCAGGACCTGGTCCAGGAGAGCCTCCTCCCTCTGAAAAAGGAGAAAACCCTAAGATTAGATGGACAGAGATTTGACTCCAAGCCATGAGAGCTGAAGACCAACCACTCTAACTTCAGGGGAGCTATAGCTAGATTAATTCTACGAGGAGATAGACTCTATTATTCAGCAGGGCTAACACCCTGCCCCAACCCACAATGGTGTAGACATACGTTATGAATATATCAGGGTCGGTAACTTGGTAAAATGAGAATGATTTAGAATATCCCAGCCTGACTAGTGAAAATACGGCTCCTTTTTTTTTTTTTCTTCGCGGTACGCGGGCCTCTCACTGTTGTGGCCTCTCCCGTTGTGGAGCACAGGCTCCGGACACGCAGGCACAGCGGCCATGGCTCACGGGCCCAGCCGCTCCGCGGCATGTGGGATCTTCCCGGACCGGGGCACGAACCCGTGTCCCCTGCATCAGCAGGCGGACTCTCAACCACTGCGCCACCAGGGAAGCCCTTGGCTCCTTTTTAAGAGCCAGAAAATGTGCCTTCACGCATGATATACTAGCCCATGTAGATCCCAAAAGAACAGGTCCCTCTGAGCATCCAAGTAGTGATAATAGGGTAGCGATTCGACCCCACTCTGCTGTGGAGTCTTGGGGCCAAGAATCTCTTAACCCTTAGATTTCCCATCTGCACATGAAGATATCATTTATCCCTTGGGTGGCTGAGATGATGGATGAAGTCATATAAGAAAAGAAGGTAGCAAAGCATCTGCTGCATACTAGATGTTATGCTCTTTCTTTCCTTCCTAAAGCAAATCCTTTGACTCCAGCCCCAGCTACCATGGAACTGGGGCCTCCCTGAGACCTGAATCTCCCAGGTTTGGGAGAAAGTCTGGTTTTGAGAGGAAGGGATTTCAAATGATTTGCAAAGCCCAGGGTCCTTTCAGCTGCGAACAGAGAAATTGTGTTTCAAGTTTAGCTTTGATCAAAGATTTCCTGCTCTTGAGAGCATGGGGACACGGGAAGAGTCCAGTATCCCTGGGGACTGGACTGTGTGTTTCCTCACCAAGGTCAACTTCTACCAGATTTGCCCTCCCCCTGCGCATGCCTGGTGATCTCATCCCTGGTGTGAGGTTATGCAAAGGGTAATGGGTACGTGTGCGCATCCTCCCCCGACGTGGACCTTCACAGCCATCCAAGCATGTCACAGATGAGAGAAGCCTGGGCTGGCAGTCGGGACCCCCGCTTTGGAAAATCTGGCATCTGACTCTGTGTAACCCAAGGCAAATTGCTTTTACCAATCCAGAGGAGGGGTTGCATCCCCCAGCTCAGCCTATGGGAAGACCGACCCCAGTCTCACAGAAATATTAGGAAGCTTGCTGATGTCAGGTGAGAACAGCGACCAGAACCAGAGAGCTGCTACTGGCTTGGGCTCCTCAAAGCACGTGGCTTTGTGTCCGCCCACTGGCCACGGAATCCAAGGCCAGCGCAAATGGCGGGTGGTAGAGTCCTTGGGACTCTGCAGCGAGTCCATCCCAAGTGCTCCAGAGGAGAGAGACTTCCCAGGCCTCTGACCCCTGCCCCCACCTGGGAGTCAATCCCATGGCCACCACGGTGCCCACTCAGGTGGTCCTGCAGCCAGCGTTGCCTGAGCACATCCAGGCTGGGAGGGACGTTGGCATTTGGCTAAGGCCCCACCCCAGAAGTTAATCATTGGCCTGGTATGAAAAGTCTGGGGCAGTTAACCAGAATCAAGAGAGCCTCAAGCTGCCACCCGACATCCATATCTGCCCCCACCCGCTCCTCTTACTCTTCTGAAGAACCGGAGAAACAGAATACCTTTATCTCCACAAGGAAATAAAAAGGTGCCTTGCTGGGAAATTCCCTCACGGAAAAGAAATAACCGAGATAAACAGCTCTATTTCCTTTGGCTCAAGCTAGCGAAGGGCGTCTCTGAGAGTAGGAACAGGGCCAAGGCAGTAAGGGAGCCTGGGAGATGCGTCTCCACGCCCCCCGCTGCTTAGAGCTTCCTTCTCTTTACGGGTGCTGGTTACTGCCCAGCACTTGTGAACACAGTTTTCTCCTTTCACACTCTCTTCGTCAAGTCCATTCCAAAGTTGAAATCCTGTCACAGTCCGTGGGAAAGTGGGGACTCCCCTCTTCGCCTCTCTCCTCCTTTAGGCTGCAGTCTGGGTCCAGAGGACAGCTGTGGTCAGGCTGGGCCCTGGGGCCCTCAACCCTCCCCAGCCCTGGGCCATGTCCACAGATGTTACAAGGTCCACACGTGCTGCACCCTCTGAGTGGCCTTACTTTGGATTCTCCATCTTCGTCGGACCCACCTCAGCAACCAGGATAACAGAGGCCATCACACCTACATTTTGAACCCCAACCCCATAACTGAGGGTCTGGGAAATCATGGGCAGATCACTCAGCATCTCAAGATCTTGATTTTCTTGTCTATGAAATGGTTGTAATTATATCTGTTCTGTCTTATTTAAAGGGAACTTATAGAGCTCCAGTGAAATAGTGTAAATGGCAATGCTTTGATAAGCAAAGGGGGCTCTACAAATAGCAGGAATAAGCATGAGGGATAAGCATCCCACTCTCTTTGAGGTGCAATACAGTGCAGTAAGAGAGGCTCAGAGCTTAGACCCTGGGGGTCAGACAAAGCAGGATTCAGGTCTTGCCCACCTCCTCCACTCCCACCCTACCTATCCCCACACTTAATCCTCGTGTGAACGCGAGGAAAGCGCTTAACCTTTAAGCTTTCATTTCCTCCTGTGTAAAATGTGGATAAGATTGCCCATCTCCTCAGCAACAACAACAACAACAAAAATAGAATACCCACCTCCGTGGGGCGATATCAAGTTTAAATGAGATAATACAGGTACATTATTTAACACAGTGCCTGGAACATGGTACAAGACCATTCATGGTGGTTATGACCATCATCATCATTTTCATCCTTGCTAGGCTGCCTCTAGGCATCTCTACTTACTCATAGGACACGCCATAAAATATGCCAGCCCCCCTCCACCTCCCAGGGGTGTAGGGAGGGCGGCTGGAACAGAGGGATGGAGCCATTTCTTGGTAGTAACCAATTATCCGGTGAGCTGTTCCTGAGCTGTAACGGATCTTGCCCAGGACCGTGACCCCCAGACAGGGATAGAGAGGAAATGACCCATGTGCGTGTCCCTACCCCAAAGGAACTTTGCAGCTTAGTTGAGAAGATGAAAATCTACTTATACCTATTAAGGAACAAAGAAGCATTGTTGATAACGGGACTTTGAACTGTAATGGGAAAGGCGGAAGCCATTCATTCTTCCACAGGTTTTATGTCGGTTACTGGAGATACAAAATCAAACAGGTGTTGCAGGAACTCGGTCAGCTAGTCTTGGAAGACAAAGGCACTCCATCACCTCATGCTATTGTCTTTCAGCAACCACTCAAGAAGGCGGCCTGGGTGGCACAGCCCCACAGGATCCTCCAGCGATGTCGCGCCTCTTCTTCGCCTGCCTGCTGGCTGTCTTCCCAGGTGCGTCGGCCAGGTCCCAGCCCACCCCCATCCCAGACCCAGTTCCCTGGGGGCTCTGAAATCAGGCCCGTCCCCAAGGATGTCCTTTGCAAAGCCTGCACTCCCTTGAGGAGTAACCGCACAGACGATGCAGAGAGGCCACATCTGAAAATGGATTGGTGAGCCAGCGCTGGGGATAGGGAACAGAAATGGCGCTCCCACATTTGAAGGTCAGGGGTCTGGTGAAGGATCTTCACTGGGAATAAAGAAAATAAGACCTTGACCTTGAACGAAGCATCACTATGAGTTGCTTTGTTTGGGGGTTTTGGGGAAATGACTTATCCTTGTGGCTCTTAATATTTTTATCTGGAAAAAAAAAAGAAAGTAATCTGTAAAGCGTTTTCAGAAATATAAGGAAATAACAGATAACAAAGGAAATAACGTAGCACCCCACGTGGGTGGTTTAAAAAAATATATATATATACACACACACAAGGGATATCACTAAATAAGTTTGTGATTCCGTTTTCCTTAAAATGGTTATCATTAATGAATTACGATTAAAATGTAAGAATTGTTCAACAGTTTGGCAATTTAGCAATTGCCTAGCTGTAGCACATGGCAATTAATCCACAGAAGGCACATGTGGACGTTTCCTTGGGAGGAAACGTTCATGTCCTCGGCGTGGGCTGTCTGGATCCTCTCAGCGGGCTTTACCCTCCTGCAGCCTCGGAAAGCCTCTGTCTCTGTCCCCACAGTGGTCTCCATGAAGAGTCCCATATTCGGTCCTCAGGAGGTGAGCAGTGTGGAAGGCAGCTCAGTGTCTATCAAGTGCTACTACCCTGCCACCTCCGTCAACCGGCATACCCGTAAGTACTGGTGCCGGCAGGGAGCCAGGGGCCGCTGCACTACCCTCATCTCCTCAGAGGGCTACGTCTCCAAGGACTATGAGGGCAGAGCCAACCTCACCAACTTCCCAGAGAGCGGCACATTTGTGATGAACATCGGCCATCTCACTCGGAATGACTCGGGGCTCTACAAGTGTGGTCTGGGCATTAACAGCCGAGGCCTATCCTTTGATGTGAGCCTGGAAGTCAGTCAAGGTAAGGATCCAGGTGCCTTAGACTTCTGGGGAAAAGTGAGAGGGAATCATCCCAGGAGCAACAGGAAGGCCTGAGGAAGGATCTCCTGAGAGGGCATGGGGAAGGCTATGGGTCCATCTGGAGGAAAGGACTTTACATAATAGAACATGGAAACAAGACAGACGGGACCTACTTGGTGGTGGGGTGCGGGGGCACTTTTCTAGGTCTTCAGGGCCTGAAACATTTCAGGTTTTACTAAGGCTCTAACTTAGAAGAGCATGAGGAGGACAGCTTCTCTCATTAGATTTGTTGCAGGAGGGACAAGAGGTCCATGAGCAGGGAGAGATTCATAGGGTTCCTTAAATTCTTGCTATTAGAGCACCCTTCAGATCAAGACCTTGGGTCACCAGAAGGCTTCTTTTAAAATATATTTTCTAACCTGAGATCCATTAGTCCATCAAAACTCTCAGCGTAAATAAAATGATCAGTTCTTGCCCAAAGTCCACAAGACTGGATGTAATAAGTGATACAGGTGTAAGTATCAAGACAGAATAGAGGAGGGAGAGACGAATGCCAGCTTGGGAAGCCTTCATAGAGGAGGCAGCAGTAAAGTTGGGCCTTGGTAGATATTCCGACAGTGTCCCTCTGGAAAAGAGGGCACTCCAGGTGACAGGCACACCCAGCCCTCAAGGGGAACATTGAGTAGTCCTATGTTGCAAGAAAGCAAAATCACAACTTACCCCCCACCCCTCATTCTGCAGCTCCTGGGCAGATAAATGGCGTCCACGTCTACACAGCAGAACTGGGCAGAAAAGTGACCATCAACTGCCCTTTCAGGGCTGTGAATTCTGAGAAGAAGAAATCTGTGTGCAAGAAGACAGGCCAGAGCTGCGTGCTAGTCACCGACTCTACTGGGTATGTGAGCCCCAGCTACAGCAACAGAGTACATCTCAATATTCAGGGTACCAACGAATTAGCGTTCAGCGTTGAAATCAATCACATCCAGCTCAACGATGCTGGGATGTACGTCTGCCAGGCTGGGGATGATGCCAACGCCGACAAGAGCAATGCTGACCTCCAAGTGCTGAAGCCCAAGCGTGAGCTGATTTATGGAGACCTGAGGGGCTCAGTGACCTTTGACTGTATCGTGGGCCCCGAGAAGGCAAATGTGGCCCAATTTCTGTGCCAGGTAAAAAATGCGGAAGCTTGCAGTGTGATCTTCAACACGCTGGGGAAGAAGGCTCAGGACTTTGAGGGCAGGATCCTGTTCACTATCAAGGATGACGGCTTCAGAGTGCTTGTCACCAGCCTGAGGAAAGAGGATGCGGGGCTCTACCTGTGCGGAGCCAACCCAGATGGTGAGCCTCAGGAAGGCTGGCCCACCCAGGCCTGGCAACTCTTCGTCAATGAAGGTGAGACCTGAGAGTGGGGAGAGGGAAGAGGTGGGCAGTCTGGCAGGGGAGAGCCTCACTCGCTCCCTGTGAGTCTATTTAATCTCCGTCAGTCAGCTGACAATAGCTGCTCACTGACGAGCCCTGGATCAGATGTTCTGTGGGCAGCTGTACACGAGAGCTATACGACATAGCCTTTGCCTTGTGTGATCTCCTAACTCTTCTTCTCTGTTATCAAAGGCCTTTGATGGCCGTCCCTGATCAATAGGAATGAGAGGAGTGAAGCTCCTGATTGAGACCCGACCTGTAGATTGCCTGGGTTTCAGGGAGTCATGGTGAGGACATAACACGGAGGCTACCTGACCCTCGAGCACTATGGCATCTCATCCTTCACACTCAGATGGAAGAAGTCTTGACTTACGTTGGTCGCAAAGCTTTCCCAGGAAGGCAATGCCCCAGCTTCTAAAATCTCCCCTCTAACATCTCTTAGGGTTATTTGTTATTCAGCAGGTTAAATCTTTGCTTCTTCTCACCCTGGAGCACTCCACACAGAGTTACCCTCATGAGACACAGTGAACCAGTACTTGAAGTTCATGGTCACTGCCCTTGTGACTTTCCTGTAAGGGGCTCACATTCCCTGTACATCATTTCTCCATCTAGCTCGGTCCTCACCACATCCCTCAGCATCTTCAGTCATCTGGGGTTCTCATGGAACCTCAACTTTAGCTTCTTGGAGAGAAGCCATGCTTCTTCTCTTGGACATGGCCCTCAGTCGGGGTGCTCAACAATTAAACTTATCTGTGCTACATAGTGTATATTTTAAATCATACTGTTCTAATACATTTTCTTAATTTGGAGAAAAAACATCTGGCCCTTTTGTGGGACAAGTTAATAAACAGACAAAAACTTACCTAGGGGGAGATTTTGTAAGAAGCCTAAGGAGAAAGGCTAATAGTCTCTCTTTAAACCCCTTCCATTCTCTGCTCAGAATAAGGTGGGGAAGGAATCAAGGTCGCCAGACCAGTGGGGAAGTCTCCTGGAGGCTGGGTGAAGGCTCCAGTGCTGGGCTCTGTGACATTAGGAAAATCTTTTTCACTTTCTCAGGAGGGTGAGGTGATTGGTCTAAATGTCACTCTCTACCCTGGCCGAGCCCACGGGGAAGAGGCTGCCCAGACCGCATTGCTTCTTCCTTCCCATCCCTGTCTGTGCTTCTAGAGACCATGATTCCCCCAAGTCAGCCTGTGGTGAAAGGAGTGGTGGGAGGCTCCGTGGCCGTGTCCTGTGCCTACAACCCGAAGGACACAGACAGCCTGAAGTACTGGTGTCGCTGGGAAGACACTCAGGGTGGCCGCTGCCCGAATCTGGTGGAGAGCAAGGGGCCGGTCAAGGAGCAGTACGAGGGCAGGCTCGCACTGTACGAGGAGCCAGGCAATGGCACCTACACCGTCATCCTCAACCAGCTCACCACCCAGGACGCCGGCTTCTACTGGTGTTTGACAAGCGGCGATACTCGCTGGATGTCCACGGTGGAGCTCAAGGTTGTGGAAGGTAATTGCTGCACTGGGGCAAGAGGGAAGGCAGGCAGCCCCAGGTACCCCTCCAGTCAGCAGCAGTAACACCCCTCAACCACTCTGCCTCCCACCTTCCCCCACCTCCATGCTGATGGAGAGAGCCCACCTGCTCATACCTGTATCAAGCACCCATCCCCGTCCCGTTCACACCTGTAACAAACCCTTTCCTGCCCCACACTCTTCAAACTACCACACCTCCAGCGATCAAGAGTATCGGCTTCTTTTACAGTATATACGGCGTCAGCGGAGTAGAGTATGGCTGTCTTGAGTCTAGGAGAGCAGATAACAACGAGGAAAGCAAATTGAAGTCATTAGCAAGGTCTATGGTCTGTGATAGACTAGAGTGACTCACGGTGGTCACCAATAATCTATTATAGACACATAATTACAAGTGCTTTTGTGTTCAGTATAGTGTGTTTATTTACCATGCTGTCCAAAGAGGAAATAGGCTGTGGACAAAGCACCCCCCTAGTCCCCCCGTCACTTTTCTGCAGCATCACCAGCGCCGACTTCTGTGCCTATTTCTCCCTCCCTGCTCCAGGAGAACCAAGCCTCAAGGTACCCAAGAATGTCAAGGCTTGGCTGGGAGAGACCCTCAAGATCTCCTGCCACTTCCCCTGCAAATTCTACTCCTATGAGAAGTACTGGTGTAAGTGGAGCAACAAAGGCTGCAGGACCCTGCCCAGCCAGGGCGAAGGCCCCAGCCAGGCCTTTGTGAACTGCGACCAGAAGAGCCAGGTCGTGTCCCTGAACCTGACCTCTGTCACCAGCGAGGACGAAGGCTGGTACTGGTGCGGAGTGAAGGAGGGCCACAAATACGGAGAGACCGTGGCTGTCTATGTGGCGGTGGAGAAGAGGGTGAAGGGTGAGTCTCCGAGGGCCATGCCCACGTACCCTGGGACCCCACAGAAAGCTGCCTAAGAGCATCTCCATCAGGGGTGGCCCCTAGGGTTGGCTATAAGAGGCGGGGGTGGGGAGGGGGGTAGATTATGCCCCCACCTGGTCTAATTTAGCCTTCCAGAAAGGGCATCCCAATAAATATACAAACTAATTAAAAATAGTGGATTTGCCATTTAACCTCAGTTTCAAGACAAGTCCCATAGTTGCTCCTTCAGGCCACTTTGAAGCCCTTTCTATACAGAGAGATCTTCTTCTATATGTAGAAATGTCAAAGTCACTGTTATATGCGTCATACTCTGCCAAAGTCTGCTCAAAAGAGGGCCAGATAACCTTCATGTACAAGGTCTGATAAAGAAAATCGGGGCAATATCTTCTAATAAGTTTGCATTTCAAGCCTCTTTTTAAAATATCACATGAAATGTTTTATCCCTAATGAAGGTATTTTTAGTCCCTCCAGAAATCCGATTATGTCAGCATCCAGTTGGTCAGGCTCACTGAGGGAGCCCTAACCAAGCTATCACCAGGGGGCAGCACTATGGCGCCCAGCCCTGTAGTCAAGAGGCCCTGGGCAGGGTTTCAAAGCTGTGAAAAATCTCCCTGTCCACAAATGATGGGTCAGCCCTTATGCATACCTGGATCTAATGACACGGAACCCTGCAAATGGAAGTGAATTTGCTATGAATGAGACCGAGGTCATCTGTGACAAGCTACTGAAGACCACCAGTCCTGTTTCTAGTGTCCTTCGAGACCCTATCCTAACAGTCTTGAAATCTCACCCTGACCCTGGGGTTCCTAATGAAGTCCCACTCCTCAGACTCCCTAAACTCAAGGACAGAAAGAACCATAATCCAGCCCCCTCTGCTCTCTCCAGGGTCCCAGGATACCAGTCGAGTGAATGCTGCTCCTGGTGAGGAGGCGATAGAGCCGAGGGCCAGGGAGACTGAGAACAAAGTCATTCAGGGTCCCAGCCTTTTTTCAGAGAAAAGAGCAGCGAAGGATGTCGGAGGTCCAGCTGGTGGGAGCGGAGCACCTGCAGATCCCGGCAGGTGAGGAGGGATTTGGGGATCCCCACCCGGAGAACATTCTGGAGACCGAGGACCTGAGGTTGGTCCACCAGGCCCAAGGAGGAGAGCCTGTCCGCTTCTTGACAGCGGAGGCAGCCCTCACTGCCTCGGTCTGTGCTCTCTGCCCTTCTCCCGCGACCAGTGCGGTGTTCACCATTCAGTTCAATTTGCCAGTCCGGGGATGCAGGCAAGGCCCGGTCCTCAGCTTTGTCCTGTCTAGGAGGGCTTCTTAGAAGAACAGAGCTCGGGCGGCTGTATCAGGAGGACGCACTGGATTAACCAGGAAGGAAGAACTGGCTGGAGACAACCGGCCAGCACCTCCTGGGATCCCCAGTGTCCCTTGCAGGGACTAACTAAATTAATGCTCCCTCCAGCTCTGCAGGACAAGGTGGGAGCTCCAAAGCGCTGTTCACCCTGGTGCCCCTGGCCCTGGTGCTGGCTGCAGGGGCCGTAGCGATTGCAGTGGTCAGAGCCCGACACAGGAAGAATGTCGGTGAGTCCCGGGGTGCTCCCTGCCCCCCACCTCCAACACTGAGCCTCAGTCCTGGCTCAGAGGCGCTGAGGGGAGTTGCCATGATTTGTTTCCTTTTATCAGCTCAAAGGAAGGGTCCAGGAAAGTGAGGTGGGGAATAATAAACCCATACATGCTCAAAACTTACAGTAAGTGCTGTGGTCCAAATGCCGTCATCTCTGCTGGAAGTCCATCTTCAATTGCTGCGGGTCTAAGTTCAGAGGCATAGCTGCTGGGGAGAGGAGGGCAGGGTGCTGGGAAACCTGGGCTTCCAGCCTGGTGTGAGGACCAGTCAGCTGTGTGACTCGGGGTGTCCCAGTTTCATACCTCTGGTTTCCTCACGGCTCAAGACAGGGCTAAGAATAAACACCTCTGAGGACAAAACAAGGTCCTGGGCATTGCAAGTTTGCAGAGTGATGAAGAGAGGTCAGCGACTGTTGAGTCTAGATTGTCTGTGAAAAGGGACTGGGGAGGAGACTCGGGTCACTTCTAATCTGCCTTGGGTCCTAGTCAGAGACGAGCAGCAAAGAACTTGCCCCCCTTCAGCTCTCCTGTGGGGCTCCCTCGGGGACGCCCCGGTCCCCATTTCTACACCAACTCCTCTTTGCCCCCGGACAGACCGGATTTCAATCAGAAGCTACAGGACGGACATTAGCATGTCAGACTTTGAGAACTCCAGGGATTTTGGAGCCCATGACAACATGGGAGCCTCTCCAGACACTCAGGAGACAACTCTCGGAGGAAAAGACGGTACATCCCTCACTCAAGGGAATGCCCAGTCCCTGGGGAACAAGAATTAGCCCTGACTCCGCATCTGGGATGGGAATAGGAGGCCGGGGAGGGCTGACCCACCCACCCCTGCTCTTCACACAGAGTTCGCCACCACTACCGAGGATGCCGTGGAGAAGGAAGAACCCAAGAAGGCGAAAAGGGTGAGAGCAAGGAGGGAGAAGGAGGCCTCACGTGGGTGACGAGGAAATGCAGCATGAGGGACTGCAGTTAGACATCAGGAGAAACCACCTCAGAGTGGGGCTGGTGCCAGAGTAGGGAAGGGGGTGTAAACAGTATTTGGAAAGTGCATCTTTCTGGTTGTGGTGTTGACCTGGCTGAGGCCCAGGCAGGAGGTAAGCTGCGTTTATAGGCTGTAAACTGGCAGGAGGGAGGGAGACGGCAGTGGGGGGGAGGGGGCAGGGGGAGTGGTTGGCAGGGGATGAGGAAGGCAAATGCATTAAAGATTCAGCCACAGGGTGGGCAGGTCAAATGTCAAACGCTGGCCATGGGACCCATAGACTCAGGTCACCACCCTCGCTTGAGGGTTTGCGGGGACCAGCATTTTCCCTGGGCCCGGAAGACATTTGCTCATGGGAGGTACTGTTAGTCACTAGAGGCCCCTTCCCACCCCAACCAAGTGCCATGTTACTTGAAATCCTGCCTGCCTTTGGGTCACATGTTACCCTCTCCTCGTACTTCCCTGATCCCAAGGCACTAACGCTTGCTATCATATCTACTCTCCCTGGCGGCAGCAGAGATCCCAGCACTGGGAACAATTAGGGGAATGAGTCAGTCCTGGAGACAGCCTTCCCCTCCAGCCTGGTGTTGTGTCTCTGAACTGGTAGAGAAAGAAAAATGTAAACCTTGTAGCAGACGCCAACCTAGGCCACCTTGGCCGTGACTGGGGGCAGGGCTTCCGGGGACGGGCCCAGGCAACAGAGATGGTTCCACTCCATGTGTTGGAAGGAGGTAGTGAGACAGAGGGAGATATTTTTAGAAGCTGCAACTTTCCATTTCTCAAAATTAGTCCCTCTTGGTGAGCACAGTGGCTGGAATGAGAACAGTGGGTGAACAGTCTTGGGTTGTTTAGGCCAAGATTATGAATTTAGGATACTTAGTGCATCCCCCCCCCCTCCGACCCCCACTCTCTGAGCCAACGCCCCAAACACTGACCCCTCTCCTGTTGCCCCCTAGTCATCCAAGGAGGAAGCCGACATGGCCTTCACCACCTACCTGCTCCAGACCAACAACATGGCCGCTGCCACCCAGAACGGCCCCAGAGAAGCCTAGACAGAGCCCTGGTTGCACCCATCCCTCTGCACGTGGCAATCACGTTCTGAATCACGTTGATCCTCAGGGCCCTCAGCTCCGGGCCTCCACTCCCTGCACTCACACCCCACCTAGGCTTTTCCTACCTGTCCTCAGAGGGTATGTTGGTCCCTTCTCGGTGGCATCCAAGCCTGGCTTACTTGTTCCTGTTGGGGGTGAGGTGACGTGAGGCATTCCCACCTACAGTTTATTCCTAATGAAAGAACTAAGGTGTGGAAGGAGAATTAAGATCTAAGGGGACCTCTCAGAAAGAAAAGGGACCACAGTGGGTGGAGAGACAATTTCAGAAAGCCACTCAGGGCTTCTCTGCACCCTTGTTTTGGGATGTCAGTGGGATTCTCCCTTCCACTCCATCTCCGAGTCTCCCAATCCCCCACTCCCTTCCATCTTCTCTTCTTCTTTCCCTCATTAAAAATACGCATTTGGATATTCACTAGATTCCATGTGCTCTGCTAGACACCGGGACACGTAGGCCACAAACCCGGCTAGCAACCTTTCTAAAAACATCACTGAATCCCTGGAAGCCACAGCATCTCTGTGTATTTACACTCACTAAAATCCTCATCAGGTATTCTCACCTCTGCCTATATTGGGAGAAACCATAAAAGGTTTGGAGTCCTGAGGCCTTGGGGATTATGTAACATGGGCATACATACAAGGAATCAAAAACACATTCTTACCATTTTCCAGGTGAGAAAATTGAGGTCCTAAGAGGTGAAGAATTTTGTCCAAGGGCAAAAAATGAGATACACTAGTGTCAAAGCTAGATTTCGCATCTCCTGTCTCCATACAAGAGCCTCTGCTCTCCTGATGGAGACAGAATTCTACAGGAAGGAGGAAGAGGAGGAGAAAAATGTAAATAGCGACTTTCGCAAGCCCCACCTCAGGGAAGACACCCCTTTCCCTTTTTGTCACTCACAGAGACCTAATCGTGTAAGAGAATGGTCAAACATTCATAACCCCTGTATTTGAAGAGTTCTGAGTGAAAGGGGAGAAAAGAGGGGGTTTGATGGTGCCAGGGAGGGGCTGATCTCCAAAGAGCTAAGGTTTTAAGGTCTTTTTCCCTCTAAGCTCTGCACTTCAACTAGCACCTACAAGCTGGGACTTGCTAACAAATCAAAAATGTGAATTAATTAATAATTAAAGACAGTGATTGCCACCAAGGAGGCTCAGACTGCATTTGTCCCCCATACCACTTGTTTCCCAGGCAACCCTTTCAGAGCAGTTTGCTGTAGTCCCACTTTTAGACACCCCAGGACATGTATCTAAACCAGAGTTCCCCCACCTCCAATGCTGGGCTGAGGGAGGCTAGGGGACAGCTTGCAAGTGGGACCAAGATTCTCTTCAATAAGAGAACACTTTGGGGCCTACACCAGTGGTCAAGATGCCAAAGCTCTGTAATGAAAGACTCTCTATGATGGAATAAACTGAAAGCAGATATAACCAGTGCTCCGCTTAGGCATTAAAAAACGTCTTGGTACAGCATCCATGGAACACCTGACCTTAAATCTCATACCTCCCTGGGGTATCCTCTGAGATCAAGAGGCTATTAATCAAAACTCAAGTAACCAAACGAATAGACCCCTTCCATAGACTAGAGGCTAATTAGATGATGAGTTAGGTTTTAGAATAGTTGACCCAAAGCCTCTTGGGGGACAGTGATTAGGTAAAGGACCCCCTCGTCTCCTAAGGCCATTCCTAGGTTCTGCTAAACGTTGCCATATCTTATAAGTTTCCGTGCCACCCCTAGACTCTTCTTCAGGGTGTCAGTGTGTAGAGAGTTCTCTCTTGGAGAGAGTTCTTCCTGGCCGTCTAGCCCACCTGATGTGGGATAGAACCTATGTTTCTATCCGGGCCTTGAACATAATGCTTTCCATGCTATGTGCTTCCCCAGTCTGGATCGCAAAGCATTGCAGGAGAACCAAAACTACAAGGTATGTTAGAACCCATCACTGTTTTACCCTCAGGAAGCTGCTCCCTGACCCACCAAAGAGTCATGCCTGGGGCAGAAGAATTAAGATACAGCTTCTGTGTTAATGCAACAACCTACAAGCCAGTCCTGAACTTAGGCAGTCTATCCCAGTCCCTAGAATCAAAGGCCAAGAAATGTCACTAAAGCTGCAATCTTGTATTATTCTTAACTGACATTGTCAATAGATGATAGCAAGTTTAGTAATATGACCTGCCCCAAATCCACCTGCTCCGCATGCAGCATGTTGGACAGAAAAACCCTCCTATGAATAAGGAAGCTGGTCTATAGCCTAAATGGGATCTCTAATAAGTTAAAAAGTCACCAATTTGCGGGAGTATATTAATTTCCTAGGGCTACTCTAGGAAGTACCACAAACTGGGTGGTTTAAAATGACCGTAATTTATTTTTTCACCATTCAGGAGTTTAGAAGTCTGAAATCAAGGTGTCAGCAGGGTCGGTCCATGTCAGCAGGGAATATCTGTTCATGTCTCTCTCCTGGCTTCTTGTAGTTGCCAGCAATCCTTGGCTTGTAGACGCATCACATGCATCAACAAGGATGCATCACATCCTGGGCTTGCCTCCATCATCGCATGGCCTTCTCCCTGTGGGTTGCCCTGTGTCTTCACATGCTTTCTTTTTTTTTTTTGCGGTACGCGGGCCTCTCACTGCTGTGGCCTCTCCTGTTGCGGAGCACAGGCTCCAGACGCACACGCTCAGTGGCCATGGCTCACGGGCCCAGCCGCACCGCGGCATGTGGGATCTTCCCAGACCGGGGCACGAACCCGTGTCCCCTGCATCGCAGGCGGACTCTCAACCACTGCGCCACCAGGGAAGCCCTTCACATGCTTTCTTATAAGGACACCAGTCATTGGGTGGAGGACCCACTCTAATCCAGTTTGACCCCATCTTAATGAATTACATCTGCAAAGTTACTGTTTTTAAACAAGGTCATGTTCTGAGGTTCCAGGTGGACATGAATTTTGGAGGGACACTATTCAGCCCAATATAGGGGAGTAACAATCAACTGTGAGGTTGATAATGATAAATCAAATAACAAGGATTAGTATCCAGCAACCATGCAGAGAACTAGTTCAATATTTCTGATGGCAAGAAAACCTTCCTCAAGTTCTTGAATTATCTTGATTTTTTTCTTTTTAAAAATCCATTATGTAACAATGATTACACATTACTAAGACCCAGTAGTGGTTGAGAAGCTGTTTATAGCAGTTGATTTTTGTTTGCAAAGCTAAATATGTATATATATATATATATATATATATATATATATATATATATATATATATATATTTGTCCAAGACTTTCCCAAGACTCAGGACGGGTCATCTCTCCTAAAAACAGCAGACAGCAGAGAGGACCTGACTATGATATGGTCTGTGAAGCTTGTCCCCAAGGCAGAGAAACAAGTAGGGCTCCCCATCCCCAAGCTTCTCTGAAGTAACTCTACGATGGAGCCTGTACAATAAAAAATTATGAGATCATCTCAGAAAGACTACACATCTAGACAGGGGCACACCGAGAGAGAAGATATAAAACTAAGATCAGCGGTCCCCAGCTGGACAGGAAGCTGAAGCGGGAAGGGAAGGAAGATAGTAGAGCTGTAAAATTCAAGGAGTTCTAGAAGCTTGTAAACCTCTCCTAAGGCTGATAAAGAAATGGGTGGCCAATCCACCCTCACTAGAGCCAAAAGTCTTTGTTTAAGTGTATGAAGCTGAATATTCTAAAATCTAGGTCTTTGCGGACAAATCACATTAAAATTCATCCAAAATTTCCACATATTTGGGTTCTAACCTTAGAACACCAACAGGAACATGACCATATTCAGGAAAGAAATTTTACCCAAACTCCACCATTTCTTGTAGCAGAAAGTCACGAGTCTGTTTACCATAAAGGTTAACCTTCCCAAAGGCCCATTCCTGGGGAGCAGCTCCCTCTGGGGCGGGCAAGCCTGTGGTCGAAGTTCTCAGAAAGAGGAAACTGCAGGATGCCTGAGCCAGGTGCCTCTACCTGGGCGGGCTCCCCAGTGAGTCCAGGGGGCAGGGGACTCTCACGGTCTGTCTTTGGGGAGAGCAGTGCTGGGTCATAGTGAGGGCCACCCAAGGATCTCAGCCCTCTGTCTGGAAAGGTCAGGAGATGGCTCTTCAGAGCCTGGCCAAGGGGAAGGTCAAAGCAGGGTGATGCGATAACCAAGCAGAGCCGTAGGACAACGTCCCCCTTGATGACAAGGGCTAGTCTCCTCGGCGCTCACACTATATTCCAGCCCTAGGTAATGCCTGCCTTCTGCAGCCCTTACAAGAACTTTGTGAGAAATGTTCTCACCCCATCTGTAACAGAGGTAGGATAATAAAACCTCAGCTGTTATGGAGAGTGGATGAATTTACCTGAAGGACTTTACCTGAAGGAATTTACCTGAAGTTCCTGATCTATCTGGTGTTATTTATTCCCTCCACCCGCCGGTCACTGGGCTCTGAATATTTTCCATTGGGTTATCCCTTCTGGCCAAGCCTTGGCACGACATGAGGCCACGGAGTCCCCTGCCTGTCGGGGCGCTGCAGCTCCTCAGAGCTTCTCCTGTGAGTGGGGGCACCAGAGCCTTCCAGCAGCCCTGTCGGTCAGAAAGAAGAAATAGTATAGATGGGCAAAAAAAGGCGAGGGAGAAGAGAGTGAGGATGGCTAACTTTTCCCACTTGGCAATTTAGCCAGGGATCAGCCTTCCCCTGGGGCCACACCCCCAAGACCCGGGGGCAACATCTGAAAGTAGAGACTAGACGGCCCAGGTCTGCGAGCTTTAGTCCCTCAGACTCCAAACATTCACTTCCTCCCTGACCATCCTCAGATCCCGCTCTTAAGAGCCCAATGTGATGTTGTTAAGAGTTTTATTTGGGCCACACATGATGTGAAACTCCCTCCTACACACTCTTATCCCACACATCCCTGCACTACCTGGCAGACGCAGCCACAGCTCAGCCGACCCCTCGTCTTCATAGACACATTCACACACACAGCACGTTCACACTCACAGCCACGCACCCACACACTCACAAGCACACACACACACTCACAACCACACATACATTCACACATCACACACACACATCATTACTCCACACACGTGCTCACACGCTAACATCACACATAACACACTCCCACACCGCTCCTCCCACTGTCACACACTCACACATTCTGGTCACATACCACTCATGCTCACACATCACACACCTCACACTCTCACACCCACAGTCACACACACACACACACACACACACACACACATTTCATTCATTCATTTATTCTGTCTCCCTCCAAGGCATCCCAGGCCTCGGGCCTGGCAATGCCAGAGCCCAGCTGTGCACCACCTGCAGGGCTGGGAAGAGGCCTGAGTATAGGGAAGGGTGGAGGCTGACGGAAGACCCCCTAGAGTCACCCACTTGAACCAGAGCCTGGAGGCTGCTCTCGACACCTCGGCGGGGGCGGGGAAGAAATCACAGCTGCAGCTGCTCTGGGCTGGTGGGGACCCAGCGCCCCGCCACCCACACTTCCTCTGCACCTGCTCCGAGCCTCACGCCCCACTTCCACTGCGGATGTTGTCTTCTGTGTTTTGGAGAGCGTGTGACAGACCTGTGTTGTGGGGGCAGGTGGGGCCTCCTGGAAAGGTATGGGGACAGCCAGAGTCCCCTGTGGGCACAGGAGGCTGCAGCGCCTGGAGGTGGGGGCCCTGGGAACCAACCTGTGGACAGGGATGAATCATCCAGGGATGAATGCTGAATCCTCCGATCAGTAGCACCTTCCATGCCTCCGCATGAGGGGCTCTAGAGACACCTGCATGACCATGGCTTCTGCGGGGCCTCAGGCACACTGTGGGAGGGAGGCAGGGCAGGCACCATCCCATTTTATCCGTGGGAGAACTGAGGCCCACGCTAGAAAGTGCCAAGCCAGCAAGAGAATCCAGGGTTCTGACTGGAGCCCAAAGCTCCTTCCGTGATGACTCTCAGTGTCTCGGCCACTGACCCTCACCCTCGACCGTCAGGGGCCTGAAGGGTAGCTCTGCCAGGCTGCTGTGACTCTAGGCAGAGTTGCCATGTGACCTGTCACACCCTTTCCGGGCATTGCCCTTGTGGTCACTGGACCGTGCCTGGGCCGCCGTGAGAGGGCAGCACCTTAGGGAAAGAGTCGGGGAAGATGAGGGGTGGCTGATCTGAGGGGGGATGAGCTGCAGTTAAGACCCCAGGAATGATGTTCTGTGGGAGAGAATGCCAGTGATCATCTAGTCCCACCTTCATTTCCTAGATAGAGAAATGCAGGCTCAGAGAAAGGTAGTGAATTGCTCAAAATCCACAGCTGATATTTCCACATAGTAGGTCTCCCAAAGCATGTGTCAAATGAGTTCAAGGGCTACAACCAGCACCTTCTGACTTCAAGCCCAAGCTTCTGTCCATACAGCTGTCCTCAGATGCAGAAAATTGGTAAGGAGGCTCTTTTATCCTGAAGACAGGCATAAGGGGAATGACTGTGGCGCACTTAAAGCGTGGGAGGAGCCCCCAAGGCAGAGAAATAGCAGAACTGGTAGTTTCTAATAGTCTTCAGAAGCTGCCTCGAGGCACTTTGAACCCTGGTGACCCATTCTCACTGAACACAACATGTTTTCTCAGTTCCTGACTTCCTGTTTGGTTTGCTGGTATATTCTTTTTCATCTAAAACTGGTAAGCAAATAAAATAGGTTGTCATTTCCTCATTTTCAAGCCATACTCCTTGTGGGCACCAGAAATCTCTTTCAAGCCTCAAACAGTGAAGGGCTCCTGGGTGAGCAGTGGGTCTCTGTCCCCCTCTCCAGGGGCTCTTGGATGGGACCTTGGTCTGGAAGGAGCCATGGACCTCTGGCTTTGGTCACTTTACTTCCTGCCAGGTAAGTGTTGTGGGGAAACACACTGGACGTTGTATGAGGGTTTAATTGGCCACAGGTAGGGGAGTTGCTGTGCATCTCCAGCTCTGAAGTTTCTGGATGGATTTAGTTGCAAACCGGTACCTAGGGCAGGACATGGATGGAGGTCCTCCCCACTCCCAGTTAGTGCGCCTCCCTCTACTCCAGACACACCTCCTGCTCGCTCAGGAGTTGACTTGTAAGGGCTGAAGATGCCACCTCTCCAGACATATCGGCCTGTTAATATGGAATCTCAAAGCAAGTACCTCCTACGTTCTTTCTTCTTACTTCTACATTCTCTTTCTTTGGATCTCTTTAACGCCTGAATTTTCAAAGTTCCAATGTAAATGAAGTCTCCCTAACCCATTTGGTAGCCTTAATCCATTTCCTGAGCTCCATATCTCAATTTACAGCTGTCTCCTGGGCACTCCCACTTCCATATCCCATCAAGATCAGAAATGCAGCAGGCCTAACACCTAACCTCAAATTCCTCACTGGTCACCACCCAAATCAGCTACTCTCTCTGTCTTAACTATCCCTGATATCAGCTGTAAAATGCCAAAATAGCTTTTTACCACCTCTTCCTATTTATCCCCAACCAGACTTTGACCTAATCAATGGCCAATTCACGTAGTTTCTAGATTCACATTTACAAGGATGAGAAGCCATGGCAGCCCCTACTAGAGACATAACAGAGGGAATGGAAAGGAAGACCACAGGATCACCTCTTAACTATCTCTCCCACTTCCTCCAACCTGATCAGCCTGTAGCTCCAGATCAACCTTCCTTCATCTTGACTGTGATCATAGGATCATCCTTTCCAACAACCTTCCATGGCTCCCACTGCCTACTGAATCGAACTCCTTAAATACAAACTCCTCTCTTGGCCTCCCTTTTTTTTTTTTTTTTTGTGGTACGTGGGCCTCTCACTGCTGTGGTCTCTCCCGTTGCGGAGCACAGGCTCCGGACGCGCAAGCTCAGCGACCATGGCTCACGGGCCCAGCCGCTCAGCGACATGTGGGATCTTCCTGGACCGGGGCATGAACCCACGTACCGTGCATCAGCAGGCGGACTCTCAACCACTGCGCCACCAGGGAAGCCCTACAGAGGTTTTTTTGTTTGTCTGTATTTTTGCGGTACGCGGGCCTCTCACTGCTGCGGCCTCTCCCGTTGCGGAGCACAGGCTCCGGACGCGCAGGCTCAGCGGCCATGGCTCACGGGCCCAGCCGCTCCGCGGCATGTGGGACCCTCCCGCACCGGGGCACGAACCCGTGTCCCCTGCATCGGCAGGCGGACTCTCAACCACTGCGCCACCAGGGAAGCCCTTGGCCTCCCCTTTTATACTCTGAGCTTATCATACTCCCCTGTACTTTCCTAACCTCCAGCCAATGGGACGCCTCTTTGAACATGTGCTAGACTTTCCTGCCACCATGCCCTTGCTCATGCCATTCCTGCTGCCGGGAATAGCCTTCCACTCACCTCCACTATTTATGGGTCCTTCAAATCCCATCTCAACCTCCACTTTCTCGTACATGTTCCACGGGCCCCTCTTCTGAACCCCAATAGCTGACCCCGTTCTACCTTGTATTGTAGCTCAGGGTGTGTCCACTTTATTTTATTGATTCAATGGTAAGCTTCTTGGGGGTCAAAGTTGTTTTTTATTCATACTTGCTTTCTTTGTAATGACTGGAGTTCAGAAGAAAGTCAAATCTTTGAATCAAATATTGGAAATCCCTAAAAACCCAAGGGAATGAAGTTTTAATGAAACAGACTCTGTGAGAGGTGGTAGGACATAGGTGATCACAGTGGATGGTTAACTAAACTTAGACCTGAGAGGGAAGAGGGATTGGGTGGACGTGGAAAATGTCTAGGAGTGAAGGGTACCTAAATTGTACCCCTGCAGTCTGTCCTGAGCAATACGACCCTTCTAGCCAGAGGTGTCCTTGCTCTGGGCCTGGTCCTTCTCCACTTGTGCCCATCTCCACAGGGTGAGGCGTTCAAGGCCCCAAAGGATGTGCCTACTCCAAGCCCACACCCACACCCCCTCTTCTAGACCTCAAATTCCCTGTCCAAATGTCTCTGGAACCACCTTCAATGACTGTGTGAGATTCTATCCTGGGTCTTCTGTCCTAGGGTGACCCCTTGGCCTATAAAAGGGTGGCTACAGGTGGCTGTTTGGGAAGGAGATGGATGGAGCTTGTACACGCAAGCTGGGTCATCCCCCATGTATATACCAGGACCATTGTGGAGTGGGCAGGAGCCAGGGATGAGAACAGAAAGGAGAGAGGCCAGAGGATAGAGGCAGGAAACTTGGAGCCATTTTTCCCTGCACAGCCATGTATTAGAGTGGACATCCAAGGAGTGTGTAAATTTGTCAAGATAGGGGGATCATTTATTCAACAGTTTTTTAGCCTGATAATTAACTTTAAAATATTTAGACGTATGATATTTGGGTCTTATTTGTATTTCTGCCCCAGGTCCTGCAAATGTGGGGGTGGTCTTGGTCCCAGAGCCCAGTGCATGAGGCACAGACTATAGGCCACATCGCCTGGGGCCCTAAGTGGAGTTCCGTAATAAAGCAAGGCAGTAGCATAGGGTATACACTTTCAAACTTTTTTTACCTTGACCCATAATAATACATACACTTGATGCTGTGGCCCAGTACACATACGCATACCTAAAATTTATTCTTGATTCTTTAATATGGGGATGACTCTGGGGCTTCAGCACTTGGACAGATGTTGGTGCTATTTTTGGAGATGGGAACAGCTTGTGACGGAACAGGCTTTGGAAGAAAAATCAAGAGGGTTTTGTTTGTTTGTTCTTGCCATTTAAGTCTGGAAAATATCTTATATGTTTGAGTGAAGTGCAAGAGCAGGTGTCAAAAAGGCAAGTTTGGAGCCCAGAGGTAAAGACAAGACTGGAGATCCATATTATGGTGAGATCTATATAGAGTTGGTATTAAAAGCCATGGAAGTAAATGAGCTAGTGTGGGGGGAAGCAAGGAGGACAGAGAAGAGAACAGGCCCAGCGTCAGGTCCAATGCTGATAGAGAAGGGGAAGGAAGGAAGGAAGGAGGAGGAGAACTAAAGTGAACAGATAAGGAGAGATAAGTCAGGAGATTGCAAAGGAACAGTCATTGAGAGTGTAATGTCGGGGAAGCCAGGAGAGGAAAGCATTTCAAGGCAGGAAGGCTCAATTCCACCAAATGCTGCCAGGAGAGCAAGAAAAAAAAGGATAAAGAAGTGACCATCCAACATGGCAACAAGGAAAGTTTTGGTGACCTTGACCGGAGCAGTTTCAGAGGAATACTGGAGCCATAATTCTGACAGATATAGGTGGAAGAGGAATCGGGAGATGGAGGAGTGGATTCAGTGATTTTGAGAAAGTGAACAGAAGAGGGGTGGCAGCTGAAGGGGAGGGGAGAAGTCGACCAAGGGTTTTTCCAGTATGGGCCATATCAGGGCGTGTGTGTAAGCCATGCAATGCTGGAGGAGAAGAACCAGTGAGACAGACAGAGAAAGGGGGTGATTGCAGAAGACATGCTCTAAAGAAGGTGATGGCATGGATTCAGGATAAAGGTGAAAGGACTGGCTTTTGAGAGGAGGGGGACACTCCATCCACAGCGACAGGGCCGAGGGCAGACAGCGGGCCCAGACACACACAGGTTAGTGTGGGCGGAAGTGGGAAGGAGCATAGGATGCTTCCCATCCTTTTAAAAAAATCCACGCTCCATTGGATAAACATAAAACTCTCAGGTCAGCTCCCTTCTTCCAGAGATTCTGCTGTGTCTTGAGTTGATAGGGTCCTCATCGATTTTCCCACCTAGAAAATCACTGCTACACGGAATCCAAAGTCTGTTCCCAGAGCACTGCCACCAGCCAAGGCCTTGGGGGCCTTTACCTTATTTTGCATTATGAAAAAAAGATTTTTTCCATGTTCCAAATTGGATATTTATATCCAACTATATGTTGAGAGTGACTTTTTAAGCTACATATATCCCTTTCCCCTACCATCACCACTGAAAATCAAATCACCAACTTAAAGATTAATGACACTTAGTTAGCAGCCTCTCTAAAATGTCAATATTAAACAGCTTGGTTCCTTTAGATACCTTCTCCCACCCCTTTCTTTTTTCCCCTGAATCATTTGGAAATGTAGTTAAGGGGTCCAGAATTGCAAAAATTCAAGGGCATCTGGGATGCTTATCTAAGAATGCAGATCCACAGGCCCCATCCTAAGCAGACATAATCACATTGCTTAAGGGCAGGACCAGGTTATCTGTATCCTAGCAAGTTCCCCCAAAGGAGTCTTATGCACACTGTGCCTAAGTTCTAAACCTGGAGGTTATAGCTATCTTTTTTTCTACTTGGGAAATCTGCTTTTGGTTCGAAGCTACTATGAACTCCAAGGAGAATGGGATCTGGTCATTTTCATCTCACCCATTAGTGCTTCCTTGGGACCAGAGTTCAGTGTACGCAGCAGCTTTCCTTGTGCTTCATCCATCCAAAGTTTGCACGATAAGGATGTCTTAGTCAGCTCCAGCTGCTGTAACAAAATACCATAGATTGCGTAGCTTAAATAACAGACATTTATTTCTCACAGTTCAGGAAACTAGAAGTCCTAGATCAAGGTGCTGGCAGACATGATTCTCTGTGACGGCCCTCTTCCTTGTTTGCAGCCATCTCCCTGTGTGCTCACATGGTCTCTTCTCGTGCACATGGAGAGAACAAGGACACTAATCCCATTATGAGGGCTGCATCCTCATGACCTCATCTAACCCTACTTACCTTCCAAAGGCCCCACCTTGTAATACCATCACTTTGGGGGTTGGAGTTTCAACACATGAATTTTGGGGAGATACAAACATACAGTCCATAACAGAGGACCTGGGCAAGCCAGGGGGTTACCAGCAGCTCATCGCTGAGCAGAGAGGCCACTGGAGGCATCTGCACAGGTGATGACCCCTCTCTGCTCTGTCTTGCGCCTGCCCATTTTACAGCATCTCATCCTTGAGAAAGCAGCAGGCATGCCCTTTTCTGGCTGGGTTGGTCCAAAAATGTTTGCATGCTCATTCTCAGGTGCTGGGCTTTACACACAGGTATGGTCCTTCTGGACATACAGGGGATTCACCTATCCCCTTGGTTGGGTGTTTGTCCTTTGATGGGTCACCCTTCCACTGGCACGTTCCAGTCACAGAGCTACCTCACACGTCTGTTTCCAGGGGATTTAAAGCAGTGTTGGGTTATTCATGAAGGGTTTCCATGTCAGATCATACATGTCTGGTGGGCCCCTCTTCTCCCCACCACACTTACCAGCTACACTTTCAGATCGTAACATACTCCTGTAAATGTCCCCAGCTAGCCCCTATCTAGCCTCCTCTACCCCCATCTCATGTTCCCATGGTTGTTTCTGTTGTCCATGTTCTTCCCTCTCCCCAGAACATCCTCCTCGACTCTCTCTGCTCATCTAGGAGGCTCCAGCCCCACTTCTTTCCTTGACTCCTTGGAGCTATTCTTTTTTTTTTTTTTTTTTTTAAGAGAGAATCTTTTTTTTTTTTTAATTTACTTTTGGCTGCATTGGGTCTTCGTTGCTGTGTGTGGGCTTTCTCTAGTTGCGGTGAGTTGGGAGTTACTCTTTGTTGCAGTGCACGGGCTTCTCACTGTGGTGGCTTCTCTTGTTGCGGAGCATGCATTCTAGGTGCATGGGCTTCAGTAGTTGCGGCACACAGTCTCAGTAGTTGTGGCGTACGGGCTTAGTTGCTTGCAGCATGTGGGGTCCTCCCTGATCAGGGCTCGAACCAGTGTCCCCTGCATTGGCAGGTGGATTCTTAACCACTGTACCACCAGGGAAGTCCTAGAGCTATTCTTAATGTTTGCTCTATGGATGAATTTCAGGAAGTTTGTGAACATCCCTCCCCGCCTCGTGAACGTGCCATGTTCTCTCTCCTGTCCCAGCCTTTTTGGGGGTGGTTCTCACTGTCTAGAAGGGTCTCTCCTCCACCCTAGTCCACAGCCCCCTCCCCCCACACACATTTCATCCTCTGAATTGTCTTCCCAGAAATATACAGACACTTACTGGGACCCACTTAGCTGACAATTAATCATACTTGGACTTACTTTCTTCTCCAGCTTAGACCTGCCTTCTCTCAGCCAAAGCATAAGCTTTTTGATGTCAGGGACTCAGAAACCACCCCTTTTATTCCACCCTGCTCCACACCACCCCCAATGCACATACAATGTGCACACACACTCAAATATACCCTTGTTTCCTTCTGTGTTCCCTTCCTCAGTGAAGACAACACCATCATTCTCTGAGTTGCCGTCCACACCCAGTCCTTCAGGTCACAACTTACACATCACGTCTTCCAGAAAGCCTGCGTCAAATTATATCATCCTCTGCAGCAGACTGGATCAGGCGCCCCTGCTTGCTGCTTCCAAGGGGCTCGTGTATCTACGCCGTGGGATTTACTATACTCTGTTGTCACATAGTGGCCGTCCATTTGTATCATTCAATAAATGATTTGTTCTGTGAGGGAGGGATGCCAGGCACCTTATCACATGAAAGGCATTCAACTGATACTTGTTGAATGATTGAATAAAAAAACTGGAGGTGAATGGTTGTTTTGGTTGGTTGGATGGATCTGAGCAAAACAAAACTAGACAGAAAACCTGTTGGAGCCAATTGTACCATGCCTCCCGACACCACCCTGAAGTCACTCAGGGATCATGGGCTGGTTGCGGGGATCACTGTGGCACATCCTCTCCCCCTGGAGTGGGGTAGTGGCTTTGACTGTATTTTCAGGGGGTTGATGTCTGGGTCCATATGGGTTCAGGTTTGGTAACAAGGCTGAGGATTACATTAAGGCTTGGGCTGGGGAGAGACTCAGCCTTGGGCATAGGGCTAGGGATGGACATAGAGCTGGACCAAGAATATAAATAGGGTTGGGGATGGGAAGAGGCTGAGGATGCAGCCAGGGCTAGAGATCATGAGAGGGCTGAGGCTCAGGGCTGGCTGAGGCTTGGGCTGCTAATGGGGATGGAGTTGGAAGTAGGGATGAGTGTGAGGCTGGGCCGGGGCCTGGGTTGGAAACAGGGATGGAGTTGGAAATAGGGATGAGTGTGAGGCTGGGCTGGGGCCTGGGTTGGAAACAGGGCTGGAGTTGGGGATGTGGCTGGGGATGGGGCTTCCTCTACATTAACTCCCTCTCCCTGCAGTAGCTGGAGCCCTGAGGGTCGTTCCAGAAGTAAAGGTGGAGGGAATGCTGGGAGGATCCGTTGTCATCGAGTGCCCGCTTCCTGAAATGCATGTGAGGATATATCTGTGCCGGACAATTGTTGAGTCTGGAGGATGCGCCACCGTGGTGTCCAACAGGAACTTCGTCAAGAAGGAATTCAAGAATCGAGTCACACTGGAGCTGTGTCCAGACAGGAATCTGTTCCTGGTGGAGATGACAGAGCTGGTCGAGAGTGACAGCGGGGTCTATGCCTGTGGGGCAGGCATGGACACAGACCGGGGCAAGACCCAGCAGGTCACCCTGTCTGTTCACAGTGGTAGGTGCCCCACACGATGGAGGCTCTGGCCACCCAGAAAACGTTTCCACTCAGGAAGGCTGGGACGACAATGGGACTGCAGCAGTCCCCACACTCTTACACTATTCCCATATTAGCAAGTCCAGTAGGAATTGGGATCTGTAGAGTCGAAACCTCATAGAGTCAATGAACTTCACGGTCCACCAAATTTTCTATCCAAACTGTATGAAAGGGACAGGATAGGTGCTCTCCTTGTGTGGTATTTTACTCATCCTACCCAGGGCACGAGGCGAGTGTGGGGTGAGATTGAGGAGGGGCTCTGAGACTGAAGGAAATTGGAAGCAAAAGGACATAATTATTACCATAATTGTCCCGTGAGAGATATCAGGGATAAATATAAAGGAAAGACAATCATTTTTCACAGTTGATGGCCAAATTTGTTACTTTATGATCTGATCCTTTCTTTATTTCTCCCGAACCCTTCCTTTTTTCTTTTCTCCACTGACTTCCTCAGACATACACAGCACTAATTCAACAACCTAGATTCCCAATGGTCTCCGATGGTTTTGCAGGGAATGCCGACGGGGTTAGGGTGAAAGAGGATTTCTGTCAGGGAAGCCCCCAGCCTGGTTATTTTTCTTCTCCCTGCCCTCATCCCCTCACTGCCATCTGCCCTAGCTGAGTCAGCCTCAGCTCATAGCAGCAGTCCCTTCCCCAGGCCTCAGTCTCGTCCTAGAGACCACCAATGGACTCCTCTTGCCTCCGGTAGATTACGGGCCTTTCTGGGAAGAAGAGCCAATGCCTGAGCCTCCAGCATGGTTTAACAGATTTCTCCAAATGCGTATGCCTCTTTGGTTCCAGATGCCTGAACATGCCAGTTCTTTGGAATTCATATCCAAAGGTCAGTTCCCCAAAGGTAGGGTAGGGGAGGTGGGGGAGATTCTATGGCATTGTGAAAATGGAGGAGGGGGTACATGTTCAGCTCGTAGGATGGTTGGCAGAGCAGAGCTGCGTCTCAGATGTGTATTTCCCTGCCTTAGGAGGGGGTACCTCCCTGAGATCTGCATTCCAAGTCTTTCAAGCCCATCCTTCAGCAGGTACACTTGGCACTAGTTGCAGAAATGACCCATCACCACCAGGTGGCACCACATGTAATGAAGTTTGTGCTCCATTCACAAAATCTAGCTCTTTTATGAATGACTGCGGGAAACCAAGACTGGGCAGACGTTTCCCAGCCAGAGGTCCTCCTGCTTCCTGCTCCCCATAGGGCTGTCTACCATTCGCTGGCATACTGATTTAACAGCTCTATTTTACAATAACAAGATCAATCACGATTATACTAATGATACTTTTACATTTCTATACCATTTTCCTGTCTTAAATGCATTTTGACATGCAATAGTTACATCACATCCTCACATCTGCCCTGTGAGGTAGATACATTAATTGAATATTGTTACACTAAAAGACCGCTGGCCATTGAGAGAGGGATCGTGTAACTGAGCTCATTGTATACTCAAGGCTGTGACTGACAGGTGTGGGATGGGGGAGAATAGACAAGCACATAGATACAACACAAGGCAGAGTGGGAATTGAACTACAAACAAGGTTTTGTCCATGCTTAGAGGAGCGCAAGCTCTTCTGCCTGGGAAGTCACAGAAGACTTTCTGTAGGAAATGGAGTTTGAAGCAAATATAGACAGAACGTACTAGATGCAGATGGCATGCTCAGGAGGCATTTCAGGTGACAAGGACTGTGAGAACAAAGGTAGTCTAGGTAAAAGGGAAGCATGTGTTCTGGAAAGAAATGGTTGGCCCAAGGCTGCTGGAGACTAGAGTTTCTTCCTGCTGTGTTCTGTAGTAACCACACCAGCTCAAAGGACCGAGGCCCCTCCAGCACACCATGCCTCCCCCACCACCTCAATCACCCACCGCCCTCGAGTTTACAGGGCATCTTCAGCAGCAACTGCCCAGCCCACCACCCTCCTGCCATCTGCCACAGCCTCAAAAACCTCAGCACAGGAGGAACTGCTCAGGCTCCAGACGGCCAGCTACAACCACCAAACCAGGCTTCACAGGCAGAGGTAAGAGGCCTGCACCGTCCAGGGTGAGAATTCTGTTAACAAAGGGACAAACTTGTGAGCTACCTCCAAAAAAGTTGGCTACTTGCGTGCTGCCTTAACCCCCTCCCTTCCTGACCTCTCCCTTCTCTCTCCCCCTCCTTCCCTCCTCAGTTCACTCAACCAGGGCCCAGGCCCTGTGTCTGGGATGGAAGACCAAGGCTTCTACATCCTGACCCCCACCATCCTGGGTCTCATCCTGCTGGCACTTCTGGGGCTGGTGGCGAAGAGGGTCATTCAGAGGAGGAAAGGTGAGGGCGCCAGGCTAAGTTTCCGAGAGCCGAGCTTCCCCAAATCCCAGCGCATTCAGATCCCTCTGACCTCCCGGGGACACTCAGGCGCTTTAGATGAGCAGCCTGGGGTGTGGGGAACGTGGCACGGGGCTCAATGGTCTGGAAATGGGGGCGGGGAGGAGCGCGGCCTGGGCCCTTTGGTCTTCAGTAAGCACCCACACGTCAGACATTGCCAAACACCAGGCAAACAGACAGCCTTTAGTTTTCTAAGACTGGGAGGGGGTGCCCATGGGCCTCTGACGCCCTCTTCCTCTCTCCTTCCCTGTGGCTTTACCGAGAAGCTCTCTCCAGACGGGTCCGCCGACTGGCCGTGAGGATGCGCGCCCTGGAGGCCTCACAGCGGCCCCTGTCACAGCGGCCACGCGTGTCACAGCGGCCACGCGTGTCGCAGCGGCCACGCACCCAAAACAACGTCTACAGCGCCTGCCCTCGGCGCCCTCGGGGGGTGGACGCTGCTGGTGAGCAGGCGGGCAGGTGGGGGAGAGCGGGACAGGTCGCGGGGAGAGGGAGGCGGGCTGGGGGAGAGCGGGACGGGCCGGGCGTGCGAGCTGGAGCAGCCAGACACTGCGCGGCGCGGAGGTTGAGCCAGAAAAACCCGCCTTCAGAACAGCCGCGTGCAGCGCGGCCGGCTCCTCCTCCCCCGGGTTTCCGGCAGAGCTGCGGGTGGGGTTGGATCCTCGGCCCCGCCCTCATGTCGGCCCTCCCGGTTCCTATTAGGTGAAGGGGCGGCACCTCTCCCATGCCCCGGAGCATTGGCGCCCCCAGCCCCGCCGCAGGTAAGCTCCGCCCCGCCCCCTGATTGGCAGCTGTGGCCCTAATGGGCGGCCCCAGACCTGAGCTTGGACCCGAGCGCAGTCGGTGGAGCTTCGGCTTAGCTGGGGGGCGGGGGCTTTCGCAGCGGCTCCCCGGGCCCTGAGTCTGGGAACTGGTATCAGTTTCCTCCTTTGATGGTGTCAGTAGGCGACTACGCAACAATTGTGGTAGACTTAGTTACACGACTTTTAGCCAAGCATTTCTCATGGGATAAATGGGAGCTTAGTAGAGGATGATAGATGGTACCTCTACAAATACGTGAAGGGCTTTCACGTGGAAAAGATTCGATTTCTAGGAGATCTTAAGGGGGTGGAAGTTACCCAGTTTCACCTTAATATGAGGAAGTACTTTCTAGTAAGCCCTCGAAGATGAGAGGAGGTTGTTTACCCATCACTGAAGGCAGTTAAGCCTGGCCTAGAGACGTAGATAAGATTCAACACTTTGGATGAAGAAGATTCCTCTTGAAATCTAGGTTTGGACATAGGGAACTCATCTTTCTTTCTTTTTTTTTCTTCTCATCTTTCTATTGAAGAAAAAATCTGCCATTTGGCAGATGTGTGAAAAACCTTTAAACTATTCATTCGTGTTTGTTTTCCCAAATTTCCCATTTTGTTCTCTAAAGCAGCCTACCATAGCCGAAACATTATTACTTCAGGAACCAGTAAAAACTAAGTGTGGCAAGTGTCCCTGATTTAATTAGGGGGTAGGCTAAGCTAGTGCAGTAAACCCTAAACCACGGCCCACAACATGGAAGCCTCCTGGCAGGTAGCCAGGAGGAGGTGGCCTGAGCCATGGGGTCATCCAGGGACTCAAATGCCTTCTGCCTGTTGCTGCACCACCCCCTGGAGTCTTGCCGCTTCCATCCTTCCGTGGTCAATGCTCAATCACCAGCACCATGTCTGCATCCCAGCGCATGGGAGGAAGAAAGAGAAAGTCGCTTTATTAAGACCATGACCCTGAAATTTCACACATCACTTCTCCCTGCATCCCACTGGGCACAGTTTAGTCACGTGGTCACACCTGCCTTCAAGGGAGGCTGAATAATGTATCCCTGGCTCGGTAACCGTGCCTTGCTACAAGGGGGAGAGTGATGCCTGGCAACAAGCAACAGCTCTGCCCCCATCATGCCCAGCTTCTTGAGCTTGCCCTCAGCCCTGCTGGAGAAGGTTCACAGTAGCTTAGGTAGGTCCAGCGGTGCCCATCTATTCTACACTTACCTCAGCCCTTTTCTCTGGAACTGCTCTGTGACCACACATGCCCTCACCTGGCCCAGTACCTTGCTCAAATTTTACCCTTCCTCCCTGCTTGAAACTCACATTCCCACTATCAGGGATAAAAATCTTGATGGAGCAAGTTGACAACAAGGTGCCTATGATTAATGACTGAGTATTTTAAGCCTTCACAGGGAGTGACGTTTTAAAATTTTTTAAGCCAAATGAATCTCAAATGATGAACTGTAACAGGCAGTGGGAGATATATTTTTGAAGCAAGCTGCTGCTCAGCTTGTACTTGGTAAAGTACAGAAAGTAACAGCTCCTTTCAGTGAGCACCTACTCAGTGCCTACTGTGTTCAGGGGGCTGAACTTCTGGTTCTCAGCGCTTGTGTCAAAAAGGTGTGACTTTCCCTACTGCAGCCTTCCTGGGTGGATGTTACAATAGTTGTGCCGTGTTAGAGTCATGGCATAGCCCTGCCCTCCGAGAACTGATCCGTCCTGAAGGCAGATGGTCCTGAACTTTCTTTCTGGGGAAGCGGAGTTCCACATGGCCTGCCACCTTCCTCTGCTTCACCAGCCGGCTCCTTCCTGGAATGCACTGTCATGTCACGTCACAAGCTCTCCATGGAATAAAAGCCCTATGGAGGTGCAGAGGATGACTCATGCTACTTCTGATAACTCCCTGAGAAGATGCATATTTATTCCACAAGTCACATCATCTAATCCCAGAGGGGAAACTCCTCCAGCAGCTGGTTCTCCTTCAGACCCGTGCTTAGTCACATGATTTTAGTCTGAGCCCCGTTTAAGGCATTTCCTGTCACATTAGATCTAAGTGTTTTCCAGTTATTTGGGGTTGAGACGCCACCCTGAAAATCCCCAGGGCTGAGCCACCTGATGGAGCTCAACCACCTCTGTGTTTTGCCTTCTAGAAGACAGCAACCACATGCATGCTTCCCCCCCACCCCACCCCATTGCCTGCTGTCGATGCTACAATCACCCTACCCAGATCCAGTGATGCTTCTCCGGTTGTTCCCAGGTGTCGGAAACTCCCTGGCTCCATGCCCCATCTGTGAAGATCAGCTGTGAATATGTGAGCTTCTACCACCAGCCTGCTGCCAAGATGGAGGACACGCATTCCGATGACTACGTCAATATTCCCTGCCTGACTCAGCTCTCCAGCTGTCCCCCTGGGCCCAGACCTTGGTGCCAATGAGTCTTGTCTCTATGCTGGTTTCCAACACCCGCTCCATCCATTTTCAGAACCCTCATTACTCCCACGTCCCACCTCGAGTCTCATCCCTGTCTGTTTGCCCTGAGCAGTGCTCAGTCTCCCCTCCCCCAGCTCTTCCTGGACACTTTTGCAGCCCCCTGTGGTTTTCAGGTGGGCTCCGGGAATGCAGAGCATTTGTCCTGATGCCACTTGCTTCCTTTCCAAGCCATGCAACAGGCTGTGGGATTTGCAGAGTGTCTTTGATCACGCGGTCTTTGCTGCCCTGGATCTAGACCACATGGACTGGAGCCTAGGCATAGCTGTTGCTTTGAAAGCCCTTCTCGGTCTTGGGTTTCCCACCAGTAGAAGGTGCCTGAACTTCTTTGTGAGGACATGCTTCAGCCCTGAGCTAGGAAGGGACCTTGTTATGAAACACCGCTTACAACCTCTTTGCCCAGATCTTAGGGCTGGCATTTACCAGTGATCTTCTATTTGTCTGGAGTCCTATGAGGGCAATTTATTTTGATGTGATGAAGGGTTGTAAATTTTCAGAACCATGCTTGTTAGTGCTAGTGATATATGTGGATACCCTCTTTACTCTAAGTCTTCCTCCCTTGATGCACCTAAGTACCCTGACTCCAGCATTCGCCCTCTTTCAGAAATAGAATAGTTTTTGTCATCTATTTATCCTTCTTCCATGCACTGAAATGTGTGCACTTATCTTAGCCTTGGTCTATTTGAGCTATCCAAAGGCATTACATCTCTCTGCTTTCAGAAATGCACCTCCTCTCTTTGCCAGTCCAGGTGGCTTATAGCCAGGTGGGGGAGAACAAGGATATGGGATTCCTGGAAGGCCAGTTGTTCTGCAAGAGAACTCACGTCATGGAAGAAGAGACATCCCACCTCCTACGTACATTCATCCTCTTCAGTGTTCTGAACTAGGGCAGAGTTAGGCAGACATTATATGTTTGGATTGCAATCAACTACAAAGTTCAGTCAAAGCTTGAGACTAGAGAATGTCCCGTCTTGCTTTTAGGAAGAAGGCCTTTCCCAGACACACAACTCAGCTTCTCTGGGCACCGGTCCAGTGATAGAAAGGAAAGGTTCCCGAGGTGCCTGCTTTTTATGAGCAGGGAATGTCATCACAGATGGGATAACACATAACCCTAACCCTAACCTAACCCTAAATTATATTCGCACCACCATCATACCTGTCATCCAGGTATGATGACACCATCCACGAGGTCAGCTTGACACTGGCACCCTCCCAAGTGGCAGATAAGGGACGAGTGAGTAGGATAAGAAAGAGAGTACCCAAGGGGCAGGGTTGGTGGGAGTGAGGTGGGGAGTGTGGGCAAGAAATGCAGTGTTTAGGGAGAGTCTGCTTTGTTCTGGGCACCCCCCTGCATTATATCTTTTATCATTTATATTTCAAACCAGTGCCCTCCCCCTCATCCCAGTGCTCTGTGTACGACCCCTGCAGGTGTCATGACAATGTGATTTCCATGCCCTAAAGTTCAACTTCACATCCCAACATCCCTCATTGTTCCTCAACAATTCAAAGACAGGTTAAAAAAAATCCAATTAAGCATTTACTGAGCACCCATCCTCTACCCCACGTGGTGGCAAAGATTGTGGAGGATCAGAGAGAAGCGTGGGGCACTGTCCTTGCTGCCTTCACAGAACTTTCATTCTGACAAATAAATAAGGTGTCGGTTAAAACACTGATAGGAATTAAATAGCGTTGTAATAAATATAGGAATCTGCTTTGTAGGTTATTCGCAGCACCCGAGGGAACCTTCCACGACTGTTGTTGGGGTCCCTTAAAGAATGAAGTCTTTGAGGATAAGCCTGTGCCAAGGATGGGGCCCATGGTCAAGGATGTGAAGCACCCAGAGAACATCATGGGGACGAACGCTTGTTTGAAATGACACAGAGAACGAGGAGGGTATCCTGGCCTGGGCCTTCAGATCTGGTAGAATTTCTCCATCCAGGTCAAGAGAATGTCCACTTCTCCAAAGGCTTTAGTCACAGCTGCTTCTCTGTCCAACTAAAGAGAAAGGAGAGTTGAAGATCTGTCATGTTAGCCACAAGAATAGGTTTCCTTCCAACACCTGAACCCGGTCTGACTCCAAATCATGAGCTGAGTCCCCTTTGGGATGGCCTCTGACAAAGTCACCTACCCATCAATTATTCCCCGTCTATGAGTGTTGTCTGCTTCGGAGGTTAGGACGGGTGGGTTGGTGAGTGGCAACGGATAAGGAGTAAGGGAAAAGCATCTGGAGTCCCTGACACTAAGAATCAGAATCCCAGCGCAGGGTGGATTCTGTCCATCCCCTGAGCCCACTGTGCAGATGAGGAAACTGAGGCCCGGGTGGCCCCTTTCCCTTGTATATTATTGCTCTTCACCACTTATTTATAAACTGGGGTATCTGTTCCTCAAAAAATGATCAAAATTGTATTTGCTTTGCGGGGGAACTGGGTATGAAATTCGGATTTTCTTTGTTGTCTTAATTTAGGAAAAGGCAACATAATTCCCGTAATTCTTTTTCACAGACTAGACCCTTTGAACATCATGGAAAACACGCAATGTGTGTTGTGCTCGGGGGTTCTCCCTTCCTTCCCCCTCACTTCTGACTCCAATCGCCCACCTCAAGTACCCATAAAACTCTCACTTGGGAATGTCCTTGGTAGTGAAATCGTCTTGTAGGGAAATATAATAGCACTTTAACTTGAAAACTGGCAGAAAAATAGGCTGCCATTTGTGGTATTTATGCAGAGGATATGGCAACTGACGCAGCGACAGCTGTGCTAAGTCAGGTGGCTTTGGGGCCAGCCAGGTGGAGTCAGCTGCACTGGATTCTGCACTCGGTCCCTGAGGAGCAATTGTGTGACACTTCAGGCTAGTCTACTTCCAGCGGGGCAGCTCTCCGTTCCTGGCTTTGATTACCTGTTTAAATGCTCGCTGGAACAGTAGAAACCGCCTGCGTGCACTCTCACTGATGGAAAACATCTCCTTTTCCTGCTGGATAACAGAAAAAAAGTGTGCCAAGTGTCGGGTAGGAGCAGAGGCGAGCTGCCTCCCACTGCTTCCTAATGACGCCAGAGGGGTGCCCGAGGCCTAAGAGGACAACTCCAAATCCCGTGTCCCCAAGGTAGCCAATGCTGACCTCCCACCATGCAGCAGGGACTGTGTCCTTTAATTCTCACAGTAGTCTTGCCACATAGGGGTGATTATCAGCATTTTATAGATAAGAAAACCAAAGCTCAGAGAGGTGAACCACCTTGCAAATGGACACCCAGTTGGTTAGAAGCAGGCCTTGATTTGAGCCCAGAACTGCTGGTGCCCAGAGCCTGTGCTCTTTTCCATGACACCTGCAGCTCCCTGTCGTGGAATAAAAGCCAGGGCCAAATAAGGGAAGATGAGTCTTCTGAAAACATAGCATTTCCTGTGGGCCTCAGTCCCAGCTTTGTTCTACTCACACTGGGTTGCAGTTTGGACACGATGACAATAAAGTTGTTGGCCAGAGTAGAGAATGACTTCAGGATCCTGAATTCAACTGCCTTATCGCGGTAGTTTTTGAAGACAGTGTTCAAGTAGAACTCCAGCAGGGCATGGATGAGGTAGCAGCTTTCAGCCTCCTGGGGAGGGGCGGGGTCACTGCGGAGCCAAGGCCTCTGCCCACCCCAGCCCTGGATGAACCACTCACGTGCCATGCAAGGCAAGATAAGCACAGTAGAGGCAGTGATCCTCTAGGAGATGCTGATAAACGTTAGATCTTAAGGAGCCTCCAGGCCCCTTTGTTTGACAGGAGGAACCGCAGACCCAGAAAGAGGGGACTCACCCAGGGTCCCATGGCCGGTCAGTAGCAGACACAGCCTAGCCCCCAGGACTCCTGACTCCCATCTGGTTAGTATTCTTTCTTCTATACCACATGGCCTCTCTAATAGCTCTGGGCGGTGATGGACCTTGAAAAGCACCAGATCTTGATTGGTTGAGAGTTGGCAGGGAAAAGGCTTGGAAGGAGAAGAAAGGAGGAGAAAAGAAAACTAAGTATCCCTGAGCACAGGGATTGCACACTGGCCCTCTGAAGTGCCACAGAGGGAAGCTCAGCATCTCTCAGGGATCAGGGCTCAGTCGTCTCTGCTCATTGCCTAGATGGGTGATGAGTAACAGGTGAGAAAAAAGCAGGGGCATGGAAGTGGCCTAAGCACATGCTCACTGGGCCGACAAAAGCGAGAAATCTAGACTGATGGCAACTCTGGCTAAATGGAGACAGAGGTTTACAAGCCGCAATCCCCGCCCCTCTCCTCATGCCACATGTTCACATGCCCCAGATACTGAGATGACAACCCCAGATATTACTTCTCTGGCTCACTACCAAGCCCTGTCCTGGGCAGGCTCAGCCCAGGGCAGAAATGAAGTCCTCTGTCAGCCTCCCCTAGACAACCCCTCAGTGTCACCCATAGAAGACCAGCCACCCAGAGGAGGCACCATCCTTCCCCAGCATCTGATTACCGAGACATTCTGCAGAACCTCCTTCCGCAGCAGCTGGACGCTCGTGATATTATCCTGAGCTTGCTTTGGGGAAAGAAAGAACAGATGTCTCCAGGTTGGGGGTGAGCATAGAAACCGACCTTGCAAATACACGCTGTTTCCCCAAACCCCTATCCAGTCTGTGAGATCTCAGAGGCCAGAGGGAGGACCCAGGAAAGGCCATGCTGAGCTGGCCCCTGGGGTAGGGGTACAAGGTTCCAGGCCCAGAAAATCACCAATCTTGGCCCCCAGGGGCAGATGGAATCCCAGGAGCTCTTAGAGCTTTGATGAGGGACCTGTTTGATCCCTTTGGTCACTTGAGGCAGGAAGAAATAAGCCCATGTGGTTTAAGATCCACTAGGAATGGGATGTTACCCCCATATTCTGGGGCGGGGTGGGGGGCTGCCCCTTGGAACTTCCCCTGCAGCCCACCCCTCATCCCAGTTCTTGAATCTTGAGCCAAAGAATGCTTGAGAGGAAGGAGTTTTAGAGCTCCTTTGTCCCACCTCCTCATTGTGCAAATAAGGAAACTGATGGGGGCGAAGGTAGGGGTTGCTGTACGGCTTGGTTTCAAGGTCAAGATCATACATAGGTGCCCTGTCTCCAATGCAGCACCCTCCCCTCTTCCCTAGCTGCCTCATCAACTCCTTCTTTCTGCCTTGCATGTGGTTTGTCCTTTAAGTACTACATGTCGCAAGCTCTATTAACCATTCTTTCCCAGCTCAGCATTAAACATTCTTTGACCTTTACTCAAGGCCTAAGCGGGTGGGAACAGGATAGTAGGAGCTGGCAAAGCAGTAGGTGAAAACTCTGGTGGGTCTCGAAGGATTTCCCATGACTTCCCATTGGTGGAGTCTCATGTGACCCTGGGACATAGATGAAGCTCAAATGAATCGGGCTCCCTTCTTTCTTCCTCGTGGGCTGTGTTTCTTTTCCTACAGACTGGCCACATCTTTCTGAGCCTCCGTTTCCCCAAGGGCAAGAGGAAATGTAGACTCGTGATACGTCTGATTTCACTGAGTTCCTAGATAGGGAAATGATGATCATGCTGCAAAAGGAATCACCCCCACGGCTGGCTTCAGAGCAGCGCTTCACTCACCACAATGTCCTTCATGGCCTGGAAGGCTTCCCACAGCTCCTGAAGAACTACCCCTTCTACTTGGCAGGGCCCAAATTGGAATTCTTGGCCCTGGACCCCTGGCCCCTGGCTCCAGAGAAGCAGGATCAGACTCAGGCAGGGAAGGGCAGCCATGCGCACAGGAGAGCCCATCTGCAGCAGAGGAAGGAGCGGGGCGATCCTGCTGGAAGAAAGGGAGGCATCCCTCTGAGGCAGGCCCTCTGCCCCAGGAGGGGTACACCCCAGAGTAATGCTCCTTGGCTCTGCCTCGGCCAGCCTCAGGGACACACAGATGGGAAACCTGAAACTAGAGTGGCTTCCCGGTGTTAGAATAATTCAAACATGTGGCCTTGCTGAGGTGCCCTGGGGTGGGGCAAGGTTCTTTCTGCCACTCGGTCTCATACCCATTGGTCTGGCTTTCCCACTATCTGCGCCCCCCCCAATCCATGTCACACACACACCCCCTGCACCTCCTTCCTTGCTCTGTTATAGTCAACTCTAGCCAACCACCTGCCAGTCAGAATTTGACCAAAAAGAGTGAAGAAATGAGGAGGGCCATTTCTTCACTCTTTTACAATGTGCCGAAGAACTCATATAGGGAGCCCAAGCTCAGCAGGATAGAGAGCTTAACTAGGCGTTTGCCTGTCTGAGTTCTGCCCTTAAGTCACCGGGCACACGTGGACAGGTCTTTCTCCCCTCCCCCAGGAGAAGGCCACCTCCGACTCATGAGGAGCCGTGGGTTTAATCCTGACCCACAGGGAGGGACTAGCTGATTGATAGGTTACGGTCACATACTCACTATGCCACCTCAACTGACGGACTGGCTCTCGACTCTAAGAATTAAATTTTCAGGTAACTGAACAAGAAGAGGAATCAGATTTCCAGAGGAATCACCTATAAAACCTTCCACTGAAAGACTCTGTGAAGAGCCCCAAGCCAGAGGAAGGGAACCCCATTGTCTGTCTATCATAATCGTATGCAGAGATTTCTTCTCCCTAATTTCTTTGTCCTTTGCTTTTCTTCCTTCCTTCTTTCCTCAGAACTCAGTCCATCCCTCCCTTTCTTTCTCCTGGCCCTGGTCTCACACCTGAGGACACTCAGTCTTCCACCCCTAAACTGGGCAGGAAGCGGGGAGAAGGCCTGTCTCTGGAGTGCCTGCCAACACATGGGCCAGAGAAGTGGGCCCAGAGCCAGCACCCATGGTCCCGTCATGCAGCTCTGTGCTTCAGCCTCTCACTCAGACTCTTTCCATACCCTTCTTTCAAATTCCACAGGATCTGCAGCCTGTCTTGCAAATTCATCTCTAGGCCTCATAATCCTCCTGGCCTTCCTCTCCTCCAGCCTAAATTCTTCTGGGTGTTAAACCCAAGAAAGCAGCTCAGCCTCACGGTAGATCTCGCCCTTACATAAACACTGGAAAAGTTGGCTTCTGCCATCCCCCAGCCCCCATTCCCAGTAGGGCAGCGGTCAGTGTAAGGCTTCAAAGCCAAGTACTCAAGACTCTCCCATCACTCACCTCAGGTCCTAGAAGTGATGCTTGAGGGTTTGCTGTTTAGAGGTGGCTGGTTCCTGTTGTAGAGGAAGAGGGTTGGGCAGGCGCCCCTACCATTCAGCGATCAGGGTGCAACTGTGAATGGAAGGCTCCTGTTCCAGCTATGGAAGCAGCTTCAAAAGTAGAGGTGCACAGGCAAGCCAGGCTTTGTGGAGCTTCCTATATATGGGGGCTGCGGGGGAGGGGCAGAGGAAGAAGAGGGAGGTGGAGAAAGGGAAATTGGTCATGCTGTCCTACAGAATTGCTTCACTGCCTAGTCACCCTTCACTCTGAGACAATGCGGCAATGGAGAAAGCAGCCTCTGAGGTGAGGTGATACCTGGGTCTGAGTTCTAGCTCTGCCGCTGTCGGTGTGCCAGGGGCAGGGTGTCTAGCTACCTCAAGCCTCAGTTTCTGCATCCGTAAAATTAAAACAAGCAAACAAACAAAAACCCATCCCGCCACCCTCAGAGGGCAGGCGTAAGGAGTAAATGCGAAAGTGCCACAGAGGTGCTTTGTAACCCCTATACACAGGTAAACCAATTATTACTGTACAGAGTACACTAGTCTCCTTACTGCTAAAATCACTCAAAAATTAAGCCCTATTTAATGATGCAACCGTAACCCAGAGGCCAAGGATGGCCAAGATATGTTTCTCCTTTAATCGGTCAGGGACAAGAATTTTAGGAGTGTTTCCTGACATACAGCCACCCAGGTGTCTAATCACTCAACCAAAATGTGCCCCTTCTCAGGTTCAAGTAGAATAAGGAAGCGGCTGTGCATGGCCAGGTCTGGAAGGATGGGAGCCCTGGTGTGCTTGTGGTCTAGCCTCAGCAGTGCTGCTCTGCCTGGGGTCACCCAGGGGATGCGTCAGTGCAGCATCAGGAACACCAGTGCCATCAAGAGACCTGGCCTCGGGCTTCCCTGGTGGTGCAGTGGTTGAGAGTCCGCCTGCCGATGCAGGGGACACGGGTTCGTGCCCCGGTCCGGGAAGATCCCACATGCCGCAGAGCGGCTGGGCCCGTGAGCCATGGCCGCTGAGCCTGCGCGTCCGGAGCCTGTGCTCCGCAATGGGAGAGGCCACAACAGTGAGAGACTCGCGTACCACAAAAAAAAAAAAAGAGAGACCTGGCCATGTGTCCAACTAGCAAGGCACTCCCGCCTTCAGTTCTCTGGTTGTAGAATGAGGGGCAGACTGGAGCAGTGTTCCCAAAGCATGTTCCACAGAATCTAGTCCTGAAGGATGCTTGTCTGCAAGACTCTCCACGAAACTAGGGATTTCACTGTCAGTAAATTAGAGAAGGCTGGCATGTGCTAGCCCCTCTTGGAAACCTATAGTACCCTGTAGAGGCAGGGGGCCAGGCGTGGGTTTAACTTTCTTTAACCCAGCCTGACCCTAGGAAACACAGTTTGAGAAATATTGGATGCTGAATGAGGAATTGGAAAACTACCGGCCAAGAATAAGCTAAGAATGGCTTAGCCCGGTGACAGAAGGATAGTTTTTATATTTTTTAACGATTGAAAACAAATCAAAAGAAGAACATGTTTTGTGACACATAAACGTGTGTGAATTAAAATTTCAGTGTCCATAAATAAATTTTTATTGGGACACAGCCAAGCCCATTTGTTTACATGTGGTCTAGGGTTGCTTTCGTGCTACAGTGACGAGGATGAGTAGGTCTGAGGCCATATGGCCCACAAAGTTGAAAATATTTACTCTCTGGCCCTTTGCAGAGAGAGGTTGCCAAGCCCTGCTCTGAATTACTTTCTTTCACAAACATTCTAAGAGTTTCCTTAAACCTGGGTCCAGGCAAAGCCATGGGAGTAGAAATGTGATGTGAGGGGCAGGATAACTTGCTCCGGCTCCGGGGAGGAGGAAGGACAGGGGACACTGGGAGGAACAGCCCTTCCAGCCTCTCCAGGTGGCCGACCCTTAATCTCTCTGGCACCAGCACCCCTTCCCTCCATCACACTCACAGTGTTGTTTGTTTTCTTTAGTAAATCAAATACATGATGCAATCCCCAGCCAGCAGGCTGCCCAGCTGCCACTGCTGCTACAGGTACCACGCGTGAGTCCTTTGCTCCTGGAAGACCTGAGTCTCGTCCTCTAGTCCTAGGCAGGGGCCCACATCACCCTTTTTCCCTTTTTCCCTTCAGGGTCTAGCTCATTACTAAAAATCCCTAACTATGATGGGAAGAAGATGCCAAGAGGCATTTATGAGACAAAGTAAGAGTATTGTGGTAATAGATGACAGGGAGGCAGGAGAGGGCTGGAGAGACTAGACAGGTGAGCTGAGAGGAAAAGTGAGCCCCTAGAGCAGCCGCAATCCTAGACAACTGTCTACCGATCGGCAGGAGGGTGGGAGGGATGAGCTGCTAGCAGAGCAGGCTAGGACCCACCTGGGGTCATGAGCTGCTCATGCTGTCTAAGGAAGGAGTAATATAATACGGACGTTCCAGGCAAACACGTGTCTGCCTCTCAGGCTTGGCTGAGCTTATCGTAGCAAGACTCCCCAGGGAAGGGAGAGCATGGGGAGAACCCAAAGACCTTGGTCCCACGACACCTGAGATCACTGGTTATGAGTTCGCGTTTTGCATGCATGCAGACCTGGGCCCCAAACATGATGAGCCCCTAGGAGCTCTCTGACTCTTCTCTTCCTCATCTGTAAAACCGAGTCTTCATAGGGCCACAAGGAGCCAATGACGTAGAGCCTTGCTCCTCAAAGTGTAGTCTGTGCTCCAGCAAAACAGCAAGATCTGCAAGCTCATTAGAAATGCAAAATCTCAGACCCTTCCCCCAAAGCTACTGAACCAGAAGGTGCACTTTAAAAACTCTCGAGATGATGCTTATGTATATTAAAATTTAAGAAGCATTTACATAAAACACACGAAGGACCATCCGGTATCTTCCACATGGTAAATGCTTAACAAACGGGGGCTTCAAGTGAAGGAGAAGGAACTAGAGCGGTGATTCTCAGTGGAGCAATTTTGCCCCCAGGGGACATTTGACAATGTCTGGAGACATTTTACAGTGCACAGGACCGTGCACAGGACAGCCCTCACCACAGAGAATTATGTGATTCCCAAAGCCAACAGAGCTGAGGCTAAAAAATCCCGGACTAGAGGAGAGTAGTGGCTGTGGGGAAAGAGCTGACGTAGGCGTAGAGAAGGATTAGAAGGGTACCCTTCTTGGGGGACAGGGGGAAGCAGTGGACTGATGAAATGATCAGGAGAGGGGACAAATCAAGATGGCAACTTGGAAGGCAGTGACTAAAGGCTCCTGGGTGGGAGCAGATGGGCGAGGCCTGGCTCCCTGGCTCACCACCATTCCCCCCACGCCCCTTTCCCAGAGAAGCTCGATGTCTCAGACTTTGAGAGGCTGGAGAAAGGGGGGCTGGTCCCTTAGTCCAGATCCATGTTTTTTCATCCAAACTCCATCCTGGACCAGACTAAGACCAGGGGCTCTTCTAATCTCTCTGGAAACTTGGAGACTTTTCTTCACAATAATATTGGACAGGAGAAAATGTCCTCTGAGGATAATCTTTGATTTACAAGGCCACTTTCTTCCCTGAATACACTTTATTGGATTGAGGAGGTCTATTCTGTTACTCTCAGGCCACGCCTGTCCCATATGTATGTGTATATGTACATATGCATTTCACGTATGTCATAGCCTGTCTGCAGTCTGAATTTTACCTTTGAGAAGTAACTCTGTTCCCACCCCACATCCTCTACAAATTCTCCTAAACCTATATATAGAGAAAAGGACTGAACCAGGATGGAGAAGTTTCCCTTCTCCACTCCTGGGTGAGGCAGTGAAGAGCTCACTCCTAAACCTGAATACCCCCTCCTTCTCTGATTAATGGAAATGCCCTGCGGGAGAGAAGTGATGAGAATGTGAATCAGTATTTCCTGAGTGCCAAGACATAAAAGAAAGTTACAGCATCATTTTTCTTCCCTGATTTAATCTTCACTCTAAAATGGATTGGTATCTCCTTATTTGGCTGGGAAACTCACACACTGATAGATGTGGGATTTCTGGGCTTTTGTTAGTCCTTTTCCCTGTTTCAGCTGCCGTCATTCCAGGAGCAGAGATGAGGGGTGGGTGTCCACTGGTTGGCCCCCTTAGACTGGCACTCTGCCGTTCCACCTTGTCCTCTGTCACTAGTGTAATAAATGATTTATTATTACAGGCATTTCAAAGGAGGAGAGTGAAAACAAACATAGATCATTCTTACATCTGTACAGCATGCTCAGATGAACAAAGTACCCCCAAGTGAAATTTCTCATTTGATATTCACTGTCACAAGTATGTTATGAGAAAGAGGATAGATATTATTAACTGTCCTTTGCAGATTAGAAAGCTAAGTATCAGAAAAGTCAAATAATCTTCCCTAGGTCACATAAATAAATGACAGAATCAGAACTAGAGTGCAGGTCTTCTGGCTCTCAGTCCAGTATTCTTTCCTCTGTTCCACCGTTCGTCAACTTCTCAATCTTGCGTGTATTCACACATTTAATGAACAAACATTTCCTCAGCACCAACTGAGTGTCAGAAAAGTCTATACAAAAGATGAATGACTATGATAACAATTTATAAAATGTCCAGAAAAGACACAGCTATAGAGATAGAAAATATAGTACTGGCTGCCTAGGGCTTGGAGTTGGGGACTGGGTGGATAGAAGGAATTGAGGGTGACTGCTAATGAGTACAAGGTTTCTTTGGGGGGTAAGGAAAAATGTTCTAAAATTAGATTATAGTGATGCACTCTGTGAATATACTAAAACCCACTGAATTGTACACTTTAAACAGTGAACTCTGTGGTATGCAAATTATATCTCAATAAAGCTGTTAAAAAAAAGAATTAAGACCCAGTACCTGTGCTCTAATGAGTCAGTAGAGTGGATACACTTGCAAACAGATCAATTGCAACACGAGTCACGGGAGTGTGTTAACACCACTAACAGAAGGATGGAACCAGTGGAAACATAAATGTGAGGCAGAATCTCGGTGAGGTGTGTATTGGATGGTGCTGGAAGGGGTTGAGAAGCTTTCTAGTGGAGGTGACATTTGACCTAAGGCTTGAAGCCTGAGTAGGAGTTTGCCAGCAAAAATAAAGGGAGGGCACCTGCTGGAGACCACTGTGACCTCCACTAATTCTATGGCCACACAGCTGCTATAGGGGACCAAGGAGAAGAAGGTTCTGGAAGTTGCTGGAAGAAGGAGGATAACTGTTCTTTTGCTTGAAAGTTAAGGGAAATCAATGGACAACAGCAATTTAAATACAGCTGCAGGGTATGTAAGGTAACCTAGTGTTACTGAGCCTTGGGAGCTACAGACAGGAATGGAGAAGTGGGGTGAAGGACTTGGGTCTCGGCTTTCTAAGCAAAGACTTTGACCAGTCACAAGAAAGAGAAGCACAAGAGACATGCAGTTCTGAAAGCTGCAACTGCCTCCCAGGAGTCAGGCTCTTGTACCCTCCCACAGCCTGCAGAGCATCAACTTTTGGGCCCCAAGGGCAAGAGTATTTTAAATAAATACACGGCAGTGCACAGGGTTGGGGAAAATGATAGTGACAGAGTCTCCTGAGTAGATCCAGGTGATGAATCATGGTCCATGTCCCCTGTGCCAATCTGTGTCTCACATATTCAAGGTTGCTTTTTTTTTTTTTAAGGTTGCTTTTTCTAACAGATTCTTTTTGAAAGGAAGAAAGGAAAGGAAGAAAAGAAAAAAATAAAGAAAAGAAAGAAAGAAAGAAAGAAAGAAAGAAAGAAAGAAAGAAAGAAAGAAAGAAAGAAAGAAAGAAAGAAAGAAAGAAAGAAAGAGAAAGAGAGAAAGAGACAGAGAGAGAGAGAGAGAGAGAGAGAGAGAGAGAGGGAGGGAGGGAGAAGAGGAGGAAGAGAGGGAAAAGGCTTCAGTGGGAATGCCATGTATCCCATCCCAAGTCATTCAACAGCGTCAATGCTCCCGAAATAGCGCCTCTGCCTACCTCCTAGCCAAATTCATTCTCTAGACCTACAAGGACATTTTTAGAGTCCTAGACAGCAGCAGTCGCTCTACTCCTGTGCTCTTTTCTGATGGCACCGTTGTCATCGCTCCCTGTGCCCTGGTTGTCTTGTCCACCAGGCCATGAACTCCCTAGGCACCGGCTCTGAGTTTTCTCCATCTCAGAATGGCCCTCAGAACCTGGCACATGGCAGGTGCTCAGTAAGCATTTGTTGAATAAGTGCATTTCATATGACTGATCCCCAAATCTAATTATGTACAGGCCCCAATAGCCTCCTGGGCTGTTTATAAACAGGTCTTTGCCAAGTGTTGACCAGTTTGCTCAGGCAACAACCATTGGGTTGGGAGACACGGCCTTGAATCCCATGGCCTTATTAAACACCTGGACCAGCTTTGCGTGTGTCCATAGAATGAGAGTAAAAACTCATGAAATTATGCTATAACCATCCATCTGATTGTAGAATCCCAGGGAAACAGAGTCTGTGATTAGGCCAGCACAAGAGAGAGTCCTGGGTCTGTGAATAAGAAAGTCTTATCCTATCCTAGAGCTTCCATACTGCTGCCTTCATGCTTTCTCTGCGCCACCCACACCATTCTGCCAAAGGGAGAGATGTCCCTATTTCATCTGTCTTATAGACTCTCTCCCAGTCTCATCCCTCTTTACAACAGAATGCACACTACTCCAGAAGATCCTTCTAAATGCACAACTCTGATCATATTACTCCTGAACCCCTAAAATTACCTTTGGTTTCAGGTAAGGAAAGCTCCCCCCAGCCCATTGCTCTTTTTTCCATTTCTGTATCCGTCAGTGCCTAGCACAGAGGCTTCAACATTTTAGCTTGTTTTTTAATCAATTCTTTTTTTTTTTTTTTTTTTTTTGCGGTACGCGGGCTTCTCACTGTTGCTGCCTCTCCCGTTGCGGAGCACAGACTCCGGACGCGCAGGCTCAGCGGCCATGGCTCACGGGCCCAGCCGCTCCGCGGCATGTGGGATCCACCCTGACCGGGACACGAAACCGTGTCCCCTGCATCGGCAGGCGGACTCTCAACCACTATTCCACCAGGGAAGCCCAAATTCTTAATTTCAAAACCAGGTAAATGGAATGCATTTAAGGGAGAGGATAAATTAAATTTATTTTTACTTTGATGTGATCTTCAACTGGTTATTTCTATGGGTAAGAGTCCGTGTAATAGGATGCTATTCAACCACTAAATATAGTTTGTCTTTACATTCTTCAAAAAAACCTTTTATAACATTTTAGGCTTAAAAACCAACTTACAGAATGACATATGCAGTATGGTCCCGTTTTTGTAAACAGTACAATGGGCATATGTACATGTTGAAAATGATCTAGAAATATAAATACCAAGATGTTAACAGGAATTTTTGAGTGGTGAGATCATGAGTGTTTTCCTTTTCTAGAGCTTATCTGTATTTTCCAAGTTTCTACAAGTTTAATACAAGGGTAAGGTTTTTTAAAAGTTACTTAAAATTTAAATAAATCATTAGTCTCACCATTGCCCACAGAAAATTATTGAAATTCCTGTTGTGGAAGTACACATTCTCTGAGACCTGGCCTACTCACACCTCTGCCCATGATGCTCCCAGCCAAACTGGGCTGCTCACCTCCAGCTCCTGCCTCTGCGCTGCTGTTCACAGAATCTGGGACACCCTTACCACGTGCCAAACACTAACCACCATCTGTTGCCTCGACATAGAAAGATGAAGTGATATGTTGTTGACTGTCAAAAACAGATTGCATGTATATATGTGTTCACATGCATGCATATACACATGTATAATATGTGTGTATACACACACACACATATATCCTGCTAATGATACTTATTTTGAAGGAGTAAGATTACAGGCTGGATAGATTTTCTTTTCACCTTCAGACTATTTTGTATAACTGGTGTAAAAAGAATGCAACAAACACCATTTGAGAGTGAAAGAGACATTTGCATTAAAATTTTACCTGTTTTTAAAGGTTTCTTCCTTGAAGCTCTTGTAAAAGCTTCAAGGAATTTTTATCACCCTTGAACACCACAGGGATTTGAATTTCTTTTGTGGCACTGAATCTCATCTTTCCCCTTCCCTTGTCCCTCTCCCTCTCTGCCTCTGCCTCCCCCTCCACCCCCTTTCCCCTGGTCTAGGACCTTGGGAGGGCAAAGGAACAGATATGATCTTCTCTTTTCCTCACATTGCTCAGCACAGCAGAATAGGTTATTAAAGAAATAAACAAATAGTAAGATACTCGATATGAAAAGTATTCAGAACGATTCAGAGTCTGCATTTTGGTGGGTCATCTCATCACATGAATAAAGAAGTGAAATCTCTGGAAGTATTCTAGGTGGGATATCCACTGAGAAGTATGGCAGACATTGCAGTTACTCCTCACATCTACAGTTTCCTTCTTCTTAGGAGACAGGAAAATTGCACTTCCCTGCCCCATGGAAGCTCAGCATGGCCACAGGACTAGTTTGACCAGTGAAATATAAGTGGAAGAATCAGGTGTCCTTTCAGGTGGAAGCATTTAAAACCCAGTGCACAGTTCTCCATGCTCTCTCCTATCCTGCCTGTGTTGGGATGGCAGCATTAAGGGATGGAAGTGTTTCCTTCGCCTGTGTCCCTGAGTACCCATGATGAGCAGATTGCCCATGCTAACACATATCAGACATGTAATATAAGTGAGAAGTAATTTTTGTCGTAATAAGCCACTGAGAAAGGTTAAGGTATTGTCTGCTACTGCAGTATAACATAGCCTAACCTAATACAGAAGGAATGTTAGAGGAGAGGGATTTAAACACTTTTCAAGTCCCTTTCAACCCTCAGAAAATGAATGTAGACTCTGCTGTAGACAAAACTGTTATTCCACATGCTATTTAGACAACTCATTATAAGTCACAGAGTCTCAAAATTCTTCTTTGATGCAAAGTACTGCTTTCTCCTTGAATACAATGAAAACTATGCATTCGGCAGGATGAGGTCAGGTTACGGCATGATGCTGACCACTTTGGGATCCAGGAATTGGCTGCTCAGTCACTCAGGAGTCACATAAAGGGGAAAGAGCTCTGGAATGAAGCATGGATGGAAGTCTGAAATCCTTGTATGCAAGAGAGAGCCCTGTGCTCTTGGCAGGAGTGATGGAGAGGACCCTTTTACTCACAGGTGCCAGTAAAAAGTTTGGGACAAGCCAACAGACACACACACACACACACTCACACACACCACACACACACTCATTTACTACATGAGTTTTAAAACTTTCAAAGCAAGGCAGGCTAAGGCCCAGCAAGTCTGAACATGTCCCAGAATGTGAGAAAGTATAGATGTGTGTCCCTGAAAACGCTTACATATAGTACCAGAAATGAGAAACGATTTGGGTTCTTAACCCAAAATAGATTTTTTTGGTTCCTCATCTTCAGCCCTAGCCCACAGGTAAATGATCAAATCCAGGGAATTATCAAAAGTCAAAGAGCTGGTGAAGAGTAGAAGCTGCTTCCAGCAATAGCGAGTGGGGCTCTCTCCACTCAAACTCTGACTTTAACTTCCAAAACGTATCCTCTTGGAAAATGTTATTACTCATGAAAATGAAGAGAGGGTGTTTCCCTCTGTGGACTAGTTCCTGCCTTGAAGTCACCACTTCTCTTCCCAGGCCAGAGACATGGCCCCACCAGAAAGCTGATCTAATGGATCTAATTGCTTGATCCTGGTTGAGTGAATTCTGCTTTTCCACAATAAGATGAGAATAAAAATAACCTGGAATAACAGAATCTGAAAGTCCACATTTCATTAACCTGGCATGAAAAGTTAGAAATTAAAAATTTCAAAGTGCTGTGGTCCCCAGTGCTGATATAAAGCTAGCAGGCTCTTGCAGGGCTCCACTCTCTAAAGTGTTTTGAGAATTCCCAGAGGGGTGTTTCTCACAGCCTTGTCCATGAACCATCCATGCCATCAGAGCTGGCTGAGCCAATGATGGCAAGCTCCAAGGGCTGCCCCAGGGACGGTGAGAATGGGACTCTCCTCACCAGGTTCTCAGCGCCAATTTGCGCCAGCCAAAAAATGTTGCAAGGTCATATTCACCCCTAATAGGATGTTTGGGCCCAAAGTATTACAGAGTTCAGTGAAGCAACTTTTCCAGTTTACACTCAGAGACTTTCTTGGTCCCAGGATGCCCACATACCTCCAGAGTGATGGGTTTGGGCAGCTTCTGGTGGCATGGGACTGGAATTCATCATTTCTTAGCAGTGTGTGGGGGAATGGTTAGGGGTAGGTCTCCGCACTAGTCCAGTAAGCCAGCCAGCCTGTTGTGTAGTACGTTACTAAATACTTCCACAATTTGATATTCACAAAAACCCTGTGAAACAGAGCATACATCATTATCTCCATTTTAACAATGAGGAAGCCAAGGCAAAGAGGAAAACTTCACTAAACAGTGATTTGCCTAAGCTCGTAGAGCTAGAAAATGGGACTACCTAGACTTGACCCCAGGTCTCTGACTCCAAGCCTGGGTGAATGGGAGGCAGTACAGTGCACCGGAAAGCATGCAGCCGTGGAGCCACACTTTGTGTGTGGACCCCTGGCTCTGAGACTTAGAGCTGTGTGACCATAGGTAAGTCACTTGATTCCTCTATGCTTCAGTTTCCTCATTTGTAAAGTGAGAATAACACTACCCACCTCAGAGGTATTTGTGAGGATTAAATGAGAAAATACATGCAGGGTACATAGAAGACAGGCTGACACATTAGGAAGCATGAAAAAGAGTTAGCTATTCTTAGAATACTATTAATAGTATTTTTATATATTACCATGGCACATTTAATGCCTTTTATTAATGAAAAGAGCTTGATACAGCTACAAAAAAACACTTAGCCTCTAACTATATGAGTTTCTGTTTAGGAAAAAATTTTAAAGTGTCATAATAGTATTCCATATGGAAACAGTAGAATATGTCAGAATATACTATGGCCCATTCCAGTTTTAATCAATCTGTTTAGAGAACTTGTGAAGTTGCTTTGAAATGATAAATAGAAGGGTGGGAGAAATAGATGAAGGGGATTATGAGGTACAAACTTCCAGTTATAAAATAAGTAAGTCATGGGGATGTAATGTACAGAATAGGGGATATAATCAACAATATTGTAATAATATTGTATGGTGACAGAAGGTAACTAGGCTTATTGTGGCCATCATTTCATGATATATATAAATATTGAATCCCTGAGTTGTACACCTAAATCTAATATAATAGTGTATGTCAATTATACGTCAATAAAAAAGGAAAAAAATTTAGAAAACTTAACAAAAATAATAGTCCAGCCCCAAGAGAAGTCACATGAGACTATATGAAAACGTCAAGACCAGAATTCATTGAGTGGGCTCTTTTTTGATTAACAATTGTAATGAAGGTAAATGAGAACTAAATCGTTTCCTAAGAAGCCAAATCATTTTGTCCTAAAATCATTATACCTTAACTATTTCTACTTTCCTCTAAAGTTTGTTGATCTGAAATGTCTTTATTTCATCTTCATTTTTATTTTTTATAAATTTATTTATTTATTTTGTTTTTGGCTGTGTTGGGTCTTTGTTGCTGCGCACAGGCTTTCTCTAGTTGCGGCAAGAGGGGGCTATACTCTTCGTTGCAGTGCACGGGCTTCTCATCGCAGTGTCTTCTCTTGTTGCGGAGCATGGGCTCTAGGCGCACGGGCTTCAGTAGTTGTGGCACACAGACTCAGTAGTTGTGGTGCACGGCCTTAGTTGCTCTGCGACACGTGGGATCTTCCCGGACCAGGGCTTGAACCTGTGTCCCCTGCATTGGCAGGCGGATTCTTAACCATTGTGCCACCAGGGAAGCCCTTCATTTTTAAAATAATAGCTTTATTGAAATAGAATTCACCCTTTTATAATTCACTGAAAAGTGTACAATTCAGTGGGTTTTGGTATATTCACAGAATTGTGCAATCAGCACCATTATCTAATTGCAGAACATTTTCATCACCCCGGAAAGAAACCTCATAACCATTAGGATCACACCACACCCTCTCTCCCCTTAGTCCCTGGAAAAAACTGGTTTTCTTTCTGTCCCTATGGTTTTGCCTATTCTAAACGTTCCCCGACATTGTATTTGAAAAGTTATAAAGATAATTTCAAGGTTAGGATATTATCGTCCTCTGAGGTGGATTTATATTTGCTTCTGGAAGGAGGGTAGGGGATTGGTAATTCCACGTTAGTTTAATCCAATCACAGAATGAGATAATTCGAAGCTGATTTTCTGTCCCTGTTAGGGGATCACCATGGGTGACCATGACACCTAGTGGGTAGCACTTTGGGATCTCAACGGGAAGCTTGACAGGGAGGTTACTAGGACCCCTCATCAGCAGGCTCAAGCACCTATTGCTGTTGCCCTGATCCTGTAAATTTGTGGCAAATTGGGCACATCTTCTGTTTCCCAACCTTTCATCAACTTTTCTGAATTTGGATGACCTTCCTCAGGGAAAAGCAGTACCCAGTGCTGGGCTCACTTCTCTGGATTTCCCTCTCCCAAATCTTGGCCCTGGAATTATGTCTGTTTTGTTATCTCTTCAAAACCTTCAAACAGTATTTTTTTCATGTTTCCTGATTTTTCCAGCTGTTCTTGAATTCTTCTCAGTGAGAAGACTCATCTAAAAGCCAACAGCTGTTTCTTCTTTCAGGCAAAACAGACAAAAAGGAAGATTCTTCCACATATTCCCCAGCTCCCCAACAGCTCAGAAAAACCAATGTCTTCTGCCACCAACAGGAAAGACACACCTGCTGGGTACATCTGTGAGGATGCAATGAGATAACACAGACAAAGTGCTTAGTGAGTTTTGTAACAACCATGTTTCTCCCTTTGTTCCAGCCTCGATAAATCTCAGAGCCAAATCTTGATCCTTCTAACAAGTTATGATTCAGAACCTTATGACATGTCCTTTGTGGAACAATCTTAGCTCAACTTCATTGTATTATCTGTGTTCTAAGTGTTTCATCTGTTTTCCTTAAATCCTGCAGTATTGCATGTATCCTTATAAGCCACCCTCGATCACTTTGAAAGGAGGTGGGACATACATAAATAAGTTAAATAAAGGTATTTTGAACTGCCATACGCTATACGTGTGAGAATATCGATATTAGCACAGGACAGAACCACTTCCCTGGGGTAGCAGGACTTCAGGTCCTTTGTCTTTTTATGCCACTCACTAACATCCTTGCTCATCCTTCATGGTCTAATTCAAGGATCCCTCCTTCAGAACGCCTTCCCTCATCTCCCCACATAGAGGTCTTTCCTTAATTACATTGAGTCTTATATTGCTGGCAGTGACTTGTCCTACCAACCTCACTCTCTTTATATGCCTCTAACCTCCACAAAGCCTAGAAAGAGAAATTACCTCAAATTGAATTATTTTTAAAGAACTTTACTGATATACAAGTGTCATGCGATAAACTGCACATTTAAAATGTACAATATGACAAGTTTTGGCATATGTGTACAACTGGAAACCATCACCATCATCAAGATAATGAACACATTCATCACAGTTTAACCCTTCATTTGTTGGTAGACATTTAGGTTGTTTTAAATTTGGGGCTATTAAAAATAAACCTTCCATGAACATTTATATACAAGTCTTTTCATGAACATATGCTTTCTCTTCTCTTGGATAAATACCTAGGAATGGAATGACTGGGTCATATGGCAGCTGTTTCTTCAACTTTTTCAAAAACTGCTGAACTATTTTCAAAGTGGTTGTATCATTGTATATTCCCAACAGCCCATATGAGTTTCATTTCCTCCACACCTTCCCCTAGCATACGATATGGTCAGTCTTTTTTTTTTTTTTTTTTTGCGGTACGCGGGCCTCTCACTGTTGTGGTCTCTCCCGTTGCGGAGCACAGGCTCTAGACCCACAGGCTCAGCGGCCATGGCTCACGGGCCCAGCCGCTCCGCGGCATGTGGGATCTTCCAGGACCGGGACATGAACCTGTGTCCCCTGCATCGGCAGGCGGACTCTTAACCACTGCGCCACCAGGGAAGCCCGGTCAGTCTTTTTAATTTTAGCCATTCTAACAGGTATAGTGTGGTATCTCACTGTGGGTTTTTTGTTTGTTTGTTTGTTTTGAATTTTATTTTATTTATTTTTTTATACAGCACGTTCTTATGAGTTATCCATTTTTATACATATTAGTGTATATATGTCAATCCCAATCTCCCAAATCATCACACCACCACCCCTCCACCCTGCCGCTTTCCCCCCTTGGTGTCCATATGTTTGTTCTGTACATCTGTGTCTCAATTTCTACCCTGCAAAACAATTCATCTGTACCATTTTTCTAGGTTCCACATATGTGAGTTAATATATGATATTTGTTTTTCTCACTTATTTCACTCTGTATTACAGTCTGTAGGTCCATCCACATCTCTATAAATGACCCAATTTTGTTCCTTTTTATGGCTAATACTCCATTGTATATATATACCACATCTCCTTTATCCATTCATCTGTCAATGGGCAATGAGGTTGATTCTATGACCTGGCTATTGTAAATAGTGCTGCAATGAATATTGGGGTGCATGTGTCTTTTTGAATTATGGTTTTCTCTGGGTATATGCCCAGTAGTGTGATTGCTGGATCATATAGTAATTCTATTTTTAGTTTTTTAAGGAACCTCCATACTGTTCTCCATAGTGGCTGTATCAATTTACATTCCCACCAACAGTGCAAGAGGATTCCCTTTTCTCCACATCCTCTCCAGCATTTGTTGTTTGTAGATTTTCTGATGACGCTCATTCTAACTGGTGTGATGTGATACCTCATTGTAGTTTTGATTTGCTTTTCTCTAATAATTAGTGATGTTGAGCAACTTTTCATGTGCCTCTTGGCCATCTGTATGTCTTCTTTGGAGAAATGTCTATTTAGGTCTTCTGCCCATTTTTGGATTGGGTTGTTTGTTTTTTAATATTGAGCTGCACGAGCTGTTTATATATATTGGAAATTAATCCTTTGTCCATTGATTTGTTTGCAAATATTTTCTCCCGTTCTGAGGGTTTTCTTTTCGTCTTGTTTGTAGTTTCCCTTGCTTTGCAAAAGCTTTTAAGTTTCATTAGGTCCCATTAGTTTATTTTTGTTTTTATTTCCATGACTCTAGGAGGTGGATCAAAAAAGATCTTGCTGTGATTTATGTCAAAGAGTTTTCTTCCTATGTTTTCCTCTAAGAGTTTTATAGTGTCTGGTCTTACATTTAGGTCTCTAATTCATTTTGAGTTTATTTTTGTGTATGGTGTTAGGGAGTGTTCTAATTTCATTCTTTTACATGTAGATGTCCAGTTTTCTCAGCACCACTTTTTGAAGAAACTGTCTTTTCTCCATTGTATATCCTTGCCTCCTTTCTCATGGATTAGTTGACCATAGGTACGTGGGTTTATCTCTGGGCTTTCTATCTTGTTTCATTGATATATATTTCTGCTTTTGTACCAGTACCATATTGTCTTGATTACTGTAGCTTTGTAGTATAGTCTGAAGTCAGGGAGTCTGATTCCTCCAGCTCCATTTTTTTCCCTCAAGACTGCTTTGGCTATTTGGGGTCTTTTGTGTCTCCATACAAATTTTAAGACTTTTTGTTCTAGTTCTGTAAAAAATACCATTGGTAATTTGATAGTGATTGCATTGAATATGTAGATTGCTTTGGGTAGTATAGTCATTTTCACAATATTGATTCTTCCAATCCAAGAACATGGTATATCTCTCCATCTGTTGGTATCATCTTTAATTTCTTTCATCAGTGTCTTATAGTTTCCTGCATACAGGTCTTTTGTCTCCCTAGGTAGATTTATTCCTCTGTATTTTATTCTCTTTGTTGCATTGGTAAATGGGAGCATTTCCTTAATTTCTCTCTCAGAATTTTCATCATTAGTGTATAGGAATGCAAGAGATTTCTGTGCATTAATTTTGTATCCTGCAACTTTACCAAATTCATTCATTAGCTCCAGTAGTTTTCTGGTGGCATCTTTAGGGTTCTCTATGTAGAGTATCATGTCATCTGCAAACAGTGACAGTTTTACTTCTTCTTTTCCAATTTGTATTCCTTTTATTTCTTTTTCTTCTCTGATTGCCATGGCTAGGACTTCCAAAACTATGTTGAATAATAGTGGTGAGACTGGACATCCTTGTCTCATTCCTGATCTTAGAGGAAATGCTTTCAGTTTTTCACCATTGAGAATGATGTTTGCTGTGAGTTTGTCATATATGGCCTTTATTATGTTGAGGTAGGTTCCATCTATGCCCACTTTCTGGAGAGTTCTTATCATAAATGGGTGTTGAATTTTGTCAAAAGCTTTTTCTGCATCTATTGAGATGATCATATGGTTTTTATTTTTCAACTTGCTAATATGGTGTATCACATTGATTGATTTGCATACATTGTAGAATCCTTGCATCCCTGGGATAAATCCCACTTGATCATGGTGTATGATCCTTTTAATGTGTTGTTGGATTCTGTTTGCTAGTATTTTGTTGAGGATTTTTGCATCTATATTTATCAGTGATATTGGTCTGTAATTTTCTTTTTTTGTAGTATCTTTGTCTGGTTTTGGTATCAGGGTGATGGTGGCCTCATAGAATGAGTTTGCGAGTATGCCTCCCTCTGCAATTTTTTGGAAGAGTTTGAGAAGGATGGGTGTTACCTCTTCTCTGAATGTTTGATAGAATTCACCTGTGAAGCCATCTGGTCCTGCACTTTTTGTTTGTTAAACATTTCTTGCATCGTGTCGACCTTTGCCTCCCTTGTTTTTCTGAGGTCCTGGATCATCTTCACTATCATTATTCTGAATTCTTTTTCTGGAAGGTTGCCTATCTCCACTTCATTAATTTGTTTTTCTGGGTTTTTACCTTGTTTCTTCATCTGGTACATAGCCCTCTGCCTTTTCATCTTGTCTATCTTTCTGTGAATGTGGTTTTTGTTTCACAGGCTGCAGGATTGTAGTTCTTGCTTCTGCTGTCTGCCCTCTGGGGATTGAGGCTATCTAAGAGGCTTATGCAAGCTTTCTGATGTGAGGGACTGGTGGTGGATAGTGCTGGCTGTTGCTCTGGTGGGCAGAGCTCAGTAAAACTTTATTCCACTTGTCTGCTAATGGCTGGGGCTGGGTTCCCTCCCTGTTGGTTGTTTGGCCTGAGGCGACCCAACACTGGAGCCTCCAAGGTCTCTTTGATGAGGCTAATGGCAGACACTGGGAGGGCTCACACCAAGGAGTACTTCCCAGAACTTCTGCTGCCTGTGTCCTTGTCCTCACTGTGAGACATAGCCACCCCCTGCCTCTGCAAGAGACCCTCCAACACTAGCAGGTAGGTCTGGTTCAGTCTCCTGTGGGGTCACCGCTCCTTCCCCTAGGTCCCGACGCACACACTACTTTGTGTGTGCCCTCCAAGTGTGCAGTGTCTGTTTCCCCAAGTCCTGTCAAAGTCCTACAATCAAACCCCGCTAGCCTTCAAAGTCTGATTCTCTAGGAATTCCTCCTCCTGTTGCCAGACGCCCAGGTTGGGAAGCCTGACGTGGGGCTCAGAACCTTCACTCCAGTGGGTGGACTTCTGTGGTGTTAGTGTTCTCCACTAACACCTGGGTGTCACCCACGCAGCAGTTATGGGATTCGATTTTATTGTGATGGCACCCCTCCTACCATCTCATTACAGCTTCTCCTTTGTCTTTGGGTGCGGAGTATCTTTTTTGGTGAGTTCCAGTGTCTTCCTGTCGATGACTGTTCAGCAGTTAGTTGTGATTCCGGTGCTCTTGCAAGAGAGAATGAGAGCACGTCCTTCTACTCTGCCATCTTCAACTCTCTCTCACTGTGGTTTTAATTTGCATATACTTAATGACAAACAATATTGAGCATCTTTTCATGTGTTTCTCTTATTTTTGCATATATTTATCTTCTTTGGTGTCCGTTCAAATCTCTTGCCCAATTTTTAATTGGATTGTTTTCTTATATTTGAGTTTTGAGTATTCTTTATATTTTCTGGACCCACATCCCTTATTATATATAGGGATTTGCAAATATTTACTCCCAGACTATGGGTTGTCTTTTCATTTTCTTAGCTGTCTTTTTAAGTGCAGAAGTGTTTAACTTTAGTGAAGTCCGATTTATCAATTCGGTTTTTTATGGATTCTCCTTTTGGTGTTGTATCTAAGACATCTTTGGCTAACTCAAAGTCAGAAGGATTTTTTCCTCAGATTTTCTTTGAGAAATTTTATAGTTATAGATTTTACATTTAGATTGGTGGTCCATTTTGAGTTAACATGTATATATGAAGTAAAGTATAGATCCAAGTTTATTTTTGTCTATACAATATCCAATTATTTTAGCACCATTTCTTGAAAGATTATTCTATCTCTACTAAATTACCTCTGTACGATTGTAGAAAATCAATTGCCCCTAGTTGTGTGGGTCTTTTTCTGGACTTTCCATTCTGTTCTATTGATCTATTTGTTTTTACACCAATACCACACTGCCTTCATTGCCATTGCTTTATATAAGTCTTGAAATCTAATAATATTAATCCTCCAACTTTGTTCTTTTTCAAAGTTATTTTGGCTATTTTAGGTCTGCTGCTTTTTAATATGAATTTTAAAGTGGATTTGTCCATTTCTACCTTAAAAAAAAGGCTACTGAAATTTATATTGTGATTGCATTGAACTTATAGATCAATTTGGGGGAAATTGACATAATAATATTGAGACCTATGAATATAGTACATCATTCCATTATTAAATAATCTTCCATTTCTCCCAGCAATGGTTTACAGTTTTCAGTGTAGAGCTGTTTTACATTTCTTGTTCTTGATTTATCTCCAAGGATTTCAAACTTTTTGATTTATTTTAAATAGTATTTTTTTAAATTTCAAGTTCCAATTGTGTGTTGATGGTGCATGGAAATACAATTGATCTTTGTATACTGATCTTATATCCTGCTACCAAATGAAACTTTCTTATTAGTTCTACTAGCTTTTCGTAAATCCATTGGATATTTCTCCCTGGATAGGCATGTCATCTATGAATAAAGACTGTTGTACTTCTTCATTTCCAATCTGGGCGATTTTTACTTCTTCTTTAACTGAATTGAGATTTAGTGATCTTGGAAGTACAGGGACCTGAGTTTTAATGCCAACTCTGCCATAACTCACTGTGTAACCTTGGACAACTCACTTTCCCTCTCTGAACCTCAGTTACCCTGTAAAATGATCTGTAAATTCTTGCCCACCTCTAATGTTCAGTGAGACAAAGAATGTACTCTGAAAGGTATTAGCACTCTGGTTTTAATCCACAGCTTCCTGCCTCCTTCCTGCCTCAGAGGGTAGGTCTCTGAGTCCTACCCTCTTCCCGTTAAGTGACTGATTCATTGTGCTCCTGACAGTTGGGTTGAACGGGAGAGTGTTCAACCTGCCAACCTTCCAGTGAATTAGGGGTGCGGCCCTATTAGTTCATTCTTTTCACCAACTGTTGTTCTGCTGCCTCCTGTTGGCAAGGCCCAGTCTGCAGGGTGTGTTATCTATTTTCTAGCAAAAGCCAAAGCCATTAATTCATGAAAAAATTAACTAAGAACCACACACGTAGAGAAGCCAATTTCATTTAGATTTTTTTTGTTTTTAATTTTTAAAAATGCATTCCATTCTCCTGCTTTTGAATTCAGTCCTTATCAATAAAGTAATTTTTCCTGAGATAGGGTAGGCTAAAAAGCTGAAAAGACACAGTCCTGTCCTGTAGGAACTTAAGAGTCCAGCAGGGGAAGGGTCCGTTTGCTCTCCATCTGTATGGAAGAAGAACGGGCAGACAAAATTATACTGGACCATGTTGGAGAAGGTCTGAATCCTTGAAAACAGGGAATTGGGTCAATCCCAAGGCACGGTGGAAGTGAGAGATACAGCAGACATTTTTTACCCTTTTTAGTCACCCTGCAACTGGATCTCATTCCTAAGTTTAGGGGATGCTCTTCCTCCTGAGCCCACCTCCCATCAGAGGGAAGGCTTGTCCAGTCTCCCTGGCATCTAGGGCATCACCTAGGTCTTTCCAATTAAATAAGCTCGCCTAAAATTCTAAATCCAAAACTGATGTTACAGGAACCATGCAAACCCCACTGGTAACTAAGGCAGCAGTAGCTACATCTGATCTCCTGAAACAGCGATAGCACATCCAGTTTCTAGAATTTAGAATCATCTGTCCCAACTCTTTCATTCTACAAATGCAGTGTGGAGTAAATGAAGACCAACCAAATGAGAACAGGCAAAGGCTATTTTTTCAGAGCTTGTTATAGAAAGGGAGTCAGCCACCATCACATGTTTTGGCAGAGACTCAAAGGCCTGCAGAAGTGGGAAAGCTTTACAGGAGAAAACAAAGAAGCCATCAGGTATGCCTTGCTTGGAGGCTGCTGGTGTGGGGAAGCCATCAGTAGGGTAACTAGAAGCAGAGCATCCTATACGATCGGTTAGGGGTGCATTATTTGGTCTGATTCATGCTAGGTTGGAAGTGGGGACAAAAATTAGGGAAGCTGTCGGTTTTTAATCAATTCCTGACCATTTGGATCCAGTGGTTACAGGAGTTATTGTTCGGCTTCATGAGCTGGTTGCTAGAGACTGTGGTCTGATTTCATACAAGTCTGACTTACAGATAGCAGACTGGCTTCCTGGGCTGTTTACTGCAGATAATGGATTGGTTTCCTGGGCTGGTCGTTACAGACTGTGGATCAGAGTTCTACTTTTATACATGGTCTAGCCATTGTCTATTACTATATGCAATCTCTCATCAGAAACTGAGGCCCAGAGAAGTAGAGTGGTCTAAGATGCTTAATCCAAGGTCTAAGAGCTAAGAGTAATCAGAACTGATAGGTCAACCTGAGATTTAGCATATTTATCTTATCACCTCCAAAGGAACTTGTTCTGCTTGTTGAGGAAACAAGGTTCAGATCCATGGAAAAATGAAGTTCAGTACAGATGTTACAGAGATAAGTTGCACCAGGAAGTTAATAGTTAGTGCTACAGTTTGGCAGGAAGGCTCATCACTTTCCCCTTCAGGCAGAAGCACTGCTATATCCAGAGTCTCTGTTGATCAAGTGCTCTCTACGTACTGGGCATTCCAGCCAGGCAGCAAAGTGAAGTAGTTAAATGCACGGTTCTCCAGGCTGCCTATTCTATCATATTTTACCCTCACCATTATTAGCTGTAAACTTGAACAAGATACTTTACCTTTCTGGTCTTCAGTTTCCTCATCTGTAAAATGGGGATAACAAGGACACCTAGCTCATCATGCTCTTGTGTAAATTAAATGAGCAGGCACTTGCAACACACTTAAAACAGTACCTGATACTTAATATGTGCTTGTACAAGTTAGATATGACAATCTTGTTTAGTCTTCACATCAGTTCAGCGTGGTAAGTAGTATAATCCTACTTTGCAGGTGAAGAAACTAAGGATAGTACTAAGGATAGTTATGTCACTGGTCCAAGATAGTGAGTGTCCGAATCAGGATTTTCACTCATGTCTCTATGAAGCCCAAACTTATTATTCCTTCCCACTGAGCTTCTGAACACTAGATGCCACTGTTGGGAAAGGAGACAGTAGAGTGGGAAAGCATAGAGGGCCGTGGTAGCAGGATGTCTCAACTCAAAGCTTGGTTCTGCCCTTGCACAAATTACCATCTCTGAGCACGTTTTCCCTTGCAAACTGGTAATAATAACCTACCTCACAGGATTGTTTTAAGGATTAAATAAGATAATGTATGTGAAGCTTCCAGAACAGTGCCTGGCACATGAGAAGTACTTAATAAATGACAACGATCATTTTCACTGTTAGAATTGAAAGTGACAATTGAAAACTATTCTTTAGAGTCTGTCCCTTAATGGCCCACCTTCATGAAGCTTTGTCTTAGTCTCCAAACTGGTTTGACTCTCCACTGCTGAATTCCCCATTGTTGGTACTGTGGTAGCTCAAGCAGAGACCAGAAAAATGACTTGGAGGAGGAGAAGGGTCCTGCAGGGGAGACGAATAAACAGGCAAGGAGTGGTTACATGGTAATGTGGAGTTCCAAAAGACCAAGGCTTCCCATGGCCCAGAGTCTCAGAAGAATCAGAAATGCTTCCCAGAAAACAAAGGGAGGAGCTTCATCCTCAGTTCTGTGGGTCAACCTGAGATACGCCCTCAGCATGTCTCATGTTGGTTCTAATTTTAACACTGAGATCAGTGAAGTTGACTTTGCAACTGTGCCTTGAGAGTTAAAGCTGAGTCGTTTGTCAGACTGGTCAGGGAAACCAGAAGACAGGCAACTGGAAAATCTGATAGAAGAAGGGTGATCATAATGGAGAGTATAAAAGCAAAAATGCCCTGTTTCAAAGGAACATAAAAGACCATCTCTTCCATCACCCTGAAAAGTAGATATTATCATCTTGTTTTCCAGATGTTCCTAGGTTAAATTTTACAGCCCAAATCAATCAGGTAACCAGAATTGAATCATGATTTGAATCCAAGATAAAAGATCTGGAGAAAAACACACCTAGGGATTTCCTTGGTGGTGCAGTGGTTAAGACTCTGCCTGCCAATGTAGGGGATACAGGTTCGATCCCTAGTCTGGGAAGATCCCACATGCCATGGAGCAACTAAGCCTGTGAGCCACAACTACTGAGGCTGCGCTCTACAGCCTGCGCTCTAGAGCCCGCGAGCCGCAACTACTGAGCCCGTGTGCCACAACTACTAAAGCCCACGCGCCTAGACCCCGTGCTCAGCAACAAGAGAAGCCACCTCAGTGAGAAATGAGAAGCCCGCGCACCGCAACAAAGAGTAGCCCCCGCTCGCCACAACTAGAGAAAGCCTGCGTGCAGCAACGAAGACCCAACGCTGCCAAAAATAAATAAATAAATTTAAAAAAAAACCCTAAACATTTCAGAATGGTTATCTATGGGTGATAGGATTATGAGTGATTTTCATTTTCTTCTTTATATTTTTTGTATTTTCCAAAATTTCTCTACTGGGTAGTTGTTACTTAATAATGAGAAAAAAAATCAATAAAATTATTTAAACTTCATCAGGGCCGAGGATGAGGGCTGGGAGCAGAAACCAGAAGCAGTGGGAAAGCTCACTATAGGAGCATCAGTCTGCTGTTTCTGAAACTGTGGAAACTAAACTGCTAAGCTGAGGTGCTATTCGGAGTGAGCTGGGGAGGAAGGAGGCAAGCAATCCAGGCCAGAATTGTGGCTCCTTCAAGCCCAGGGAAGCTCAGCATGAAAGGGGCCTGGAACGAGAACACTGACTTAATCGTTGTTTCCAAACTCAAAGACTTAATCCAGGAGCAACCTATACCATGAGGCTGGCCAGAATCCAAAATGGAAGGACCTCAAAAGAGGGCTCATGCACCTCCCTGGGCAGGGCTCGGGAAGTACACTTTGCCCCTGTGCATTCTTAGCCCTTATAATAGAGCTTCCTGCCCATTATAATTTGTGTTGCAATGAAGACCTCTGACACAGAAGTATGAGAGCCTGAAATGAGAAGGAAAACAGTGGTACAGAGGGGAGAGTGCTCAACACCAGCAAGGAGGAAGCAGGGAGGGCTGATGCCCCTCACCCAGTCACAGTCCCTTTATGTGGAGGGCAGAGTCATGGGATCAGAGCCGTGGGTGATTTAGGAGATAGAGCTGGGGATGCATTTGGCAGGGGAGAGAAGGCCCAGGTTCTCACTGGCATCTTCCTTCCCCGGAGAAGCAAGAGGTCCCTAGGTAATATGAGATTCAAGCTCATCCCCACCATTGTTTCTACTCCTGAAGCATTTTCAAACTCCAAGCAGATATCATACGGAGAAAACTTTATTTGTAAAAATACATTCTGGCCCCAGAGGATTCCATAAATGGAAGATACACAAGTCTGGGGTTTGGGAGTTGAGTAGGGGTGGTCAGTAATTGTAAGACAAGCCTGTAATTTCACATCAGAAGTTCTTCTTCCACAACCCACGCTTAGTAGCCATTGGTTCAGTTTTAAGTATCTCTTAAAACACTGGTGGTCAGTAAACATGTCCTTAATTTAATAAAATTCTAGCCACTCCTCTAGAATTTAGAAGGTTTGTTTACTGTACGAAAAACCTGCTCTAGTTGGGCTATAAATATAATCTGTGAATTGTTTTTAAAAGTCTCATCTTCAAATATAAAAATAAATAAGTTAAATAGCAGAAATAAATATATTAACTAATAAATACACTCAACAGTAAAAAAGATCTTATTAAAATCTGATAAAACTCTAGATTAAGAATAGGAACACATGAAGATAATCACAATAAGGAAACAAATAATAAATAAATAATATACACAGTGACCAGCACTAAATTATACAAAAAGAGATGGTGGTTTGGGGTCATGCCTCCTGGGTACTGAGGGCTGGGAGCCTGGGCCCAGAATACTCTCAGAAGCATCACTTTCTTCCTAGTCCATCTCCATCCAGCTCAGGAGAATGTCTAACTCCCCCAAAGCCTTCACCACTGCTGCCTGAGGCTGAAGCTGGAAGATACCAAGTGAAGTGGTGAGCAACTCATAAAGAGACAATGTGGGCTCCAAGGTTAATCCTCTCCTTTCCCTGGTAGGTCTACTGGAGATTGTAAACAGAGCATCTTTTTCAAAATGAAGAGCTCGAGAGACATTATGGAACCTCAAGATCTCACAAGAGGGAGGAAAAATCATTGAGTCCAATCACCCGAGTCTTACATAGAGAAACTGAGGCCCGGCGGGTAGCAGAATTGGAACTACAACTCAAGCCTCTTGAATCACAGAGATCAAAGTAATTAGGCTGTTTTTTAAAGAAAGATGTGTGTGTGTGTGTGTGTATGTGTGTGTGTGTATGGGTTGCCTGCTGTTCATCCTTCAATGGAACAAATATTTATTGTGCTAAGTAAGCATTGGGCTGGCTAGGGACTCAGAAATGAATGACACCGTCACTACCCACAGGGAATTCACAGTTGAGTGAGGGAGACAGGCAGAAGCAGGCAATTAAAATGTAGTGTGGGAAATAGATGATGGGGTCCCCACAGGATGACAGGAGCACTTAACTCTGAGAGAAGTAGCCAGTGCCTTCCTGGAGGTGATGCCTAGGCTGAGTCTTAAAGGATGAGTAGGAATTAGTGAGTGTGGAGCAGACTCCGGCCTTCCTGGCAGATGTGCAAAGGCATTGAGGTGAGAAACAGCATGGCACGGGCATGCATGAAATTGTGAGTGACTATTTTGAGGGTATGTACAAGCGTATGAATGATGGAAAACTATCGCCCCTAGTTTGTGTAGTTGAAAAGTTCAGATGTCTCTGGAGTGACTTGATGGAATCATGGTTATTCCTTCTTGACTCCCAGAGCATCTTGCAGAGACAGCACCTTTCTAGAGCCTGAATGGGTATCCCCTGGGTTAAAGAAGAGGGACAGTCCACATGACCTCAGAGGGCCATTAACCTGAGGGCTGTAACATTTCTTTGAGTATGAACATCTATCACACCCATCTATGATCTCAGTTCTAAAAACACACTCATCCCAACCAAGGCCAAAACTGCATATACCTCTTCGTAGTGGCTCATAAGCTGGCTGTATTTCTCCATTGCTTCCTCCCCACTAGGGCATGTCATATGGGCATGCTGAAAAGAATACCAAAGAATGATAGATTTTATTAAAGATTCTGATTTTCTGCCCTTGCCATTGACACGAAGTAGGTGGAAGTTCTATTCTTTCACCTATAGAAGTCTTTTCAGACCTCCTTATTTAGGATCATTAAACTGATCACCAGCTAGAAGAGGAAGCATATAGAGCTCATTGTTTCTTTTTAGAAACAGGCAGCACTGAAAGAGTTTGTGATCACTGTATGCCATCTGGCCTACACCCCCCAACCCAGTTCTAGTCTAGCTCCCTCCAGAGAGCCCCCATGGGAAAGAGAATTGGATTCCTAGGTCCTATCTTGAGATTGAGTCCGGTTGTCTGCTGATTAGCTGCCTGGACTCAGTATGCACTAGTATGCCACAGGATAACTCACCTACAGAAGAAGCATAATTTCATGGATACTAGGAAATTATCAGTGACATCAAATAGGTAGCACTTTATAGTTCTGTAGACATTTTGCATGAAGCTTGTATTCAAAAGTAAATATAACCGAGTTCTTATTACCTAGTCACATGGCTCAACACAGATTATTAGAACTCTTGGACTCAGTTCTTCCATCCATTAAATGGGGCTAAGAATGAGGCTGATTGCTAAGTCCTTGAAGCTATGTGCTGAGGTGGATCCTTTTACCCAAGACCCTTAGTCACACAGAGACAGAGGTCCTTCTTGATGGTAAGAAAAGAGTTGGCGAGACCGCTGATCTTCTGGAGGATACGGTGGTCAGGGGTCTGTTAGTTTTTGAATACCCTGTCCAGGTAGAGTCTCAGTATATGGCGGAGGAGGCAGCACTGACCTGCAGGCTACAAAGAAGACTGGCGTGTTGGTGGGCGGAGGGTGTCCAGGGACAAGGGTGCTGGAGATTCCCCCGACTCATATTTCCTCCCAGAACTCATACAGACCAAGCATGTACCTTCGTGTCTTGCAAAGGCTGAGTCTTCCTCAAGATTCTGAGGTCAATGATTTCATCTTTGGGTTGCTAAACAGAGGAAGGCAAGATGAAAAAGTACAGGTTAGTAACTGTTGCCAGGATCTTAGACATCCAGACCTCCCATCCCCTCCCTGCCATGGCACAGTGGACAGAGTCCCTCTCCAAAACACTTTTGAATTATGAACTACAGATATTTCCTGGGAACACATCCTCCTGGTAAGGAGTCCCCAGCCTGCCTCTTTTTGTGATCCCACTGCTGGGGGACAGAGAAAAATAAGAAGAAAAGTGGGGAGGCGGTCACAAAGTGAAAGGTGGGGTCCTTCCCTCACATAGCACTCTGTCCTGTATCTCTGAAAATCCACTTCGAATTGCCTGAAGACTTGTGGTGATCACACAGCTTCCCAAATGGAGTGTCTTCAGCCTGGCAGAAGGTGTCCAGAAGACATAAAACACAGCAGAAAGAAGGCAGAGGGGAAGACCAGAGCCTTTCATTCTGGAGACCAGGAGATTCTGGAGCCAGATTCTGGAGACCACAGGAGCTAAGAATTCAAAGGAAAGAGCATGACTTATTGATTTCCCCATCTCATGTCTTAAGAAGCCAGTCCTGTCACCAGGGACATGCCTCCCCCAGTCCCCGATATCCCCTGGTGAAACTTAATAGCTTCATCTGACTTTAGATGGTCTGGCACATTCATCCAACTTACTAAGAAAAAGAGAAGAGAAGGCTTCGGGTGCTTGTTCAGGGTCTGAGTATGAGTTGGTGCTACAGGTCCTGACTCCTTTATTCTCTCCCCATCCCAGCCCCATCGTTATTGCCCAGCAGGAAAGGCCTGGAGCAGCAGGCACTTGCAATGAGTAGATAGAGGATGACATTTCAGGGAAAATGTCAGGACTTGTTTTTGCGAGTTGACGTATATAGTCTTCCCTTCCAGAATGCCAGTGTAGCTCACCCTTCTGGTCCCCTTAGATCCACAGAGGGACTGGGGGAAAACTGAACCTCATAGAAGCTGTTGCCAAGCCACCAAAAACATTTCAGGGAAATTGTCTGGATTTTACGTCCATCCCCAGGGATGGGGAACTTAGCTCTATTTGGCATTTGTCTGAGATCAGATTGGTTATTTGAGGATAGTAGATTTATTTCAGCCCCGAAGACAAATAGAAAGTCAATGATTTCATAACAGTCCTTCTGCCAGGGAAAGGCAAGTTCTGATGGGCAATCAGCCTAATTCCACCTAGCACTTCTCCACCCTCCTGGGGTACCTGGACTCCACAGCGCCCTCTGCAGGAAGGCAGCACTCAGAACAGAAGTAAACTCACAGATGTAGAAAACAAACTTATGGTTACCAGGGTGTAAGGGGAGGAGGGATAAATTGGGAGATTGGGACTGACCTATACTCACTACTATACATAAAATAGATAACGAATAAGGACCTACTGTACAGCACAGGGAACTCTACTCAATACTCCGTAATGGCCTATATGGGAAAAGAATCTAAAAAAGAGTGGATATATGTATATGTATAACTGATTCACTTTGCTGTACACCTAAAACTAAAACAACATTGGAAATCAACTATACTTCAATAAAAGTTTTAAAAAAGAATATATAGAGAGGTGTACATCTTTCCTGTTTGCCTTAGGTTCCAGAATGCCTTGGTACAGTGCTGATAATCGTTACTGCTTACTGATTTTTTTCCTACGTTCCAATCAATAGGCTCGGTATACTTTATATTCATATTCACCTGGGATACTGCCACATGTAGGAAAAAGGAATAAACAAACCAAACCCTCAGAGAGAACTCTGGGTTTGAGAACTAGGTCCAAATGCCTGCTCTGCAAGTCCCCATCGGTGTAGGTTGTCCTAGTTTTCCCAAGACTAGGGGGGGATCCAGGGCATAGCACTTTAACTTTTTTTTTTTTTTTTCCGGGACAGAGGCCTCTCACTGTTGTGGCCTCTCCCGCCGCGGAGCACAGGCTCCGGATGCGCAGGCCCAGCGGCCATGGCTCACGGGCCCAGCCGCTCCGCAGCATGTGGGATCTTCCCGGACCGGGGCACGAACCCACGTCCCCTGCATCGGCAGGCAGACTCTCAACCACTGCGCCACCAGGGAAGCCTCACTTTAACTTTTAAAACTGAAAACGTCACAGGTAAATCTGGATGAGTTAGTCACTCTCCATCTATGTGACCTTGGACAAGTCAACTCACCTCTCTTGAGTTTTGTTTTCTTAGCCCCCAAATGGTTATAATTAAACTTACCCCAGAAATTTGTTTTGACATTTAAATAAAATGATGCATGATTCGTACACCTAGCATCTAGTGAGTGATCAACTCATTTTAAATAGAGAATGATGTTAGTTGCCTTGAACATAGTGGGTATATGGTAACTATATGTTAAATTCAACAATTCGATCAGCATTTATTAAGCACCCACTGTCTTGAATATCATGCTAGGTACTGGAATACAAAGATAAACATGACAATTCCCTATTCTCTAGGATATTTTGCCCTAATGCAAAGGACTCCTTTAGACATGGCCCTGAACACACCTGGCTAGATGACTAGGAGAACTGGGCTCATCCCCAGAACCATGTGAATAGTGTAGAGAGAGGGAGGTCTCTTACCTGAGTTCAGGTAGGGCTGCTACTTGTGATCTCCTAGGAGTCTGTCTCAAGCTAAGAGGTTTCCAATTATGTGTACATATATATATATATATATATATCCCATGAAGGAAGTCAGCTCCCACAGGTGAGGGCTAAAACTCCGCTGGAATTTCTCTGGTGGCACTGGACTTCCTCCCAGCCTGAGGCAGTTTAATTGCAGACTGGATTACCTCAACACCTTCCTTCTCTAAGAAGTACTTCTTTGGAGATTACTGGTTTAGTTATTGGTTAAAGGAAACCTCTTTCTTTCTGGCTTCCTTCCAGAAGGAAGGTAAAATGGTAATCAGAACAGAAAAGATCACTGAATTACAGAACTGGAAGAGAATTCCAGGAGGTGCTTTTTCCCCCTCCTCTAAATCCAGTTCTCCTAACCAGTTTTCTCCGCACACCCAGACACTGTGGACTCACTCCTGCTGTTTCTCCTTTGCCTTTGCTCTTCCCACCATTTCTCTCCAACAATGGCTACCCTGCTTTCCCTCCACTCATCATTGAAGAGTGGACCCCAATTCTTTATTCCTGAACTACTTTGGTCCAAAGCAATTCCTCTCTTCTCTAACTTCCAACAGCAGATTTTTCTTTGGCACATGAGAGTCTAACGTTGCCCTCTGTTTCATGGGTCTTTGCTTTTTCTCCCTAATGTGATACTGGAATATTTTCTTGGACATGGACTAATCCATTAGGCAGGACACACCTCCAGGCAAGATTAAATTAAGGCACCTGAGATTAACCTCCAACAGTGCTTTGGAAACCGTCAAGATGGTAGAGATTGTAACATATTCCTTTGCAACATTTTTCCTATTCAATATCTGACACTCTGAAGTCCTGTATTTAAGTTCAGGGATTCCATAGTTACTAGGATAAGTTTGGCATATTCTTTCATCTTTCTGGATGTCAATTTACATTATCTGTAAAATGAGAGTAATAGAATAGATAATGTATAAGATCTTTTCCAATTCTGACATTCAATGTCACTATGATGCTTTGCTCTTCTACTTTTTGATCAGAACACTCCTTTTTAATGTCTTTTAATGTCTTCCTAAAGTTCCTTGAAAATGAAGACTGTAATTTTTCACTGTAATACTTGATAAATGCTGAAAACGTGTGAATATCTAATCTAAATATCTCTTGCGCTTATGCCTGTTTTTCCATCCTTGTTAGTAAGTAAACAATTTCTCATCCATAACTGTGATTAAAGTAAAATTGAGAAACATGCTCTGACAAGACTTTCAGGGAATATAAGCTGTACCCGTGTCAGTCCATTCCTTCTCATTAACCAATAAGAATCCAATTGTTTTGTTCTAAGTTATCTGTAATGATTAAGTAAGTTTAGCTCATGTGCAATCCCAAGTTCCTTTAATAATGAAGACTCTGCTTTTCCTATATCAGAATACTTTATTCTTTTTTAAATCTGCTGAATAGATCCCATCCCACACTCTGCACAGACACCAATTCAACTTACCTGCTATAAAAAGCTTCCTCTGTCTCACCCTAACCTCTCTCTCTCTCTCTATGCCACCACTTACCGAGGCAAAATTTATCCCTCCCTCCCACCTTTGGAGCTGCCTTTATTTTGTGCCTCTTGTGTAATTATCACAGTGAATTGCAATTTTTTGAGTTACATATCTGTATCTCCCCCTGGCCTGAGAGCTTCTTGTTCAACTTCATGGTCCCAACACTCACTGGTTCCTGTAGGTGCTCAGCAAACACTTGATGACTATTGAATGAACATGTTGATTTCAAATTGTTCCTTCTTTATATTGTATCCTAAAACCACAGGATCTCAGGCTTAGCTGTACCTGAAAATGGAGACATACAAACCAATCAGTAATTACCAAATGGCCTAAAATTAGAGCAAGAGAGGAGAATGGGGACACAAGAGTGAAAGATAAGCTGGTTGGAGGTCAGAAGTAAGATTGGTCATGTTAGGGAGTTAGGACTTTATCCAAAAGCAAGGCGTTATGAAAGCTTTTAGCAAGAAGCAATGAGATAAGAGAGGCACACTTGAAAATGGACTTGAGGCAGGTAAGACTGGAGACGGGGAATCCAGCCATTGAAGTAGTCCCAGGAAGAGATTTAACCTTGGCTTGAACTAGTAGCAGCAGAGAGAGAGAGAGAGAGAGAGAGAGAGAGAGAGAGACGTGTGTGGACTTGAGAGAATCTAAATACATTTTTTAAATGTTTGGAGACTGATTAAATGTGTAGGTTAGGGAGAGGAGGAATCAAGCATAGTAAAAATATTGCTACGTTGAACCACATGCAATTTCCATCTGTGTAGGTCAAGATTGGTCTGATATTACAAACGAACTTATCTATGAAACAAACAGACTCACAGACATAGACAACATACTTGATTGTCAAGAGAAAAGGGCGGGGTGGGAGAAGAATGGGATTGGAAGTTTGGGACTAGCAGATGCAAACTATTATATATAGGATTGATAAATAACAAGGTCCTACTGTATAGCACAGGGAACTACAGTCAACATCAATAAACCATAATGGAAAAGAATAGGAAAAAGTATATATATAACTGAATCACTTTGCTGCATACCAGAAACTAACACAACATTGTAAATCAACTGTAATTCAATAAAATAAAAATTAAAAATTAAGACTGGTCTGATATTGGCCTTGTCTTATAATTCAACCTAATAAATATTATAATGATAATGTAGAGCGTATCCTAAGCCTAGTACCTGGACTTAGATATTAAATGCTCTATATATTATAATCATAATATATATAACATATGTTATATATATACTAATACATATATATTATACTTATTGTCATGTAATTCTCATAAAATTCCACTAAGAATATAAGCTTTTTGAGGGCAAGAATTTTGTCTGTCTTATCTACCCCTATATTACACATGCCTGGAACGGAGCCCAGTTCATAGTAAGCTTTTAATAAGTATGTGTTGGATAAATTATTACCTCTTTGAGGCAGGTCTTATAACCCAGTTTTCTGATGAAGAAACTTAAGCTTAGAGGTTGAATGGTTTTCCCAAGTTCCCCCAGCCAGTAAATGACAGATCTTCCTCAAAAAACAGTATCTCTTTCTACTGTTATTACTGATGTGTGAGTACTAAGGCCCAGGGAAGCAACATGGAGATCAAGGAGACAGTTGGTGGCAGGATGGAGACATCAACCTAGGTCTCCTAATTTGGAATTTATTACTCTTTGTGTTAAATTGTGTGTCCTCAGAGGCAAGGAGGCCCAGGAAAAGTAAGGGGAATATGCCAAGGGATAGGATTCCCAGTTCTACTTCTGGCCCTATGTACAAGGGAGAGACCTGACAAGATGTTCAGTTAAAAGAACAGGTCACCCATCTCATCTGTCTGAGAACCTTCCAGACACTGAATCCACAATAATAGAAACAATCTTTCTCATTCTATCATGTCCCATCATCCCTCCCAGGATTCCTGAATCACTGGGATAATTCCATCCTATCGTAGGCAATACCAGCTGCTTGAGGACCTGTCTCACAGGCGATAAACAGGATGGGTGTTTTTACCCAGTTTATGAAACAAGCAAGGAACTGATGCAACCCGTCCTCAAGTCCTAAAATCAGAAGGTTTTCAAACTTCCCAATACAATGAAATTCACTTTTTCTTGGAGCATTAATATTAATCATATCATTCTAAGAACATGTTGGCTCAGTATTGCAAATAATTGCTGGAAATAATTGCAAATTATTGCCACACCTTCTGTAACATGACCCCCTTAAGTTGTCACATGAGAAGAAAAGTGAAATAGAGTTTTGTTGTGAATCTCTTCCCTTTGCAAGCTGGCCCCTGCCTGCTGGTACAATCCCAGATCCTTTAGAGAAGACAGTGGCCTGCAGTGCATACGTTTCATAATTTAATTTGTGCGGGGCCCAGGGGCACCCCTGCCACAATATCACTCCTCTAGTATTAGAGCTAGAAGTGACTTCAAGGACATCTAGTCCAATTCCCTCATTCCACAAATGGGGAAACTATGGTTCAGATAGGTTAAGTAACTTGCCCAAGGTCACTCAGCTGGTAAAAGACTCAGAAGTTGAAATCAATCAAGTAATCTTTCCAATAAATGACACTTTTAACCCATTATGAACTATTCTTCTAGAGTAAGTAGCATCCCTTGAAAATGAGACCAAGAGAGAAGCTTTTCCCATCATAATTCTGGCAGAAGAAATGACTCTTCTATGGAAAGAACATAGAGGGGGTTGACTGGACACCAAATGGGACTGAGAGCCAGGACACCCAGTTCTAATATTTAAATATATGCATAGTTATGCAAATCTTTAAGCTCGAAAGTAGATTTTTATTACTCCTTATGTCTGATAGAATAGATTTTAAGTCGTTCTTTCCATAAACATTTACTAACTAAATGCCTGCTATCTGCAAGACACTGCTGAAGGCTGTGAGGATTAGTGATGCCTCAGGGGATCTCTGGTCCCTGGCTGCTTATAGCCTCGATGAGGGGATAAGCACGTGCTTGCAGAACCACAAAGTCAACACTTCTGCATGAGCAGAAGGTACGTGCTGGGGAGCACAGAGGAGAGAGGCTCACACTGACGAGGGTTTGAACTGAACCTTTAAACGGACAAAGACTCTGGAGAGAGGTAGGGAAGAGGAGTGAAGTCCGGCAAAGGGCGTTCAGGACAGGGATGAGGGGGCAGCAAAGCTCACAAGGTATTTGAGGACAGGCAAATGAACTAGCAGTGGCAGATCAGGTTGGAAATATGGCCGCATCAACAAGGAACAAGAATATCATGCCAAGGAATGTGAATTTAGACTAGAAACCTAAGTTCTACCTCTGGATTCAGCTTCGTCCTACTGTGTGTTCTTGGGGAAATCACTTCCCTTCTCTGGGCCTCAGTTTCCTCATCTGTGAATTGCGGGGAAATAAATTAAATGACTTCTTAAGTCTCCTTCAGCTGGACCCTTTGATTCTGTAATTCTTTGTTTTTGCCCTGAGGCAATAGGGAGCCATGAAGGGTCTTATAGTGGGGGAGAGACACAGTAATAGCTGTGCACTAACCAGGAGATTTTCAAGGGCGGCGCAGTGCATAGCACATTGTCAGTGCTCAAATGGAATGGTTGGGGATGATGCGGCTCTGGTAGAGAAATGAGGGTACATTTCATGAGCACATCAATCTAACTTTAAGAAGTAGGGTTTCAAAACTAGGGGTCAGCATGTAATCAGTGCCTGTGTAGTTGAAAAGATAAGCTGGGCAGAGGAGAGAGAAAACGAATTCTTTCTTATGAAATAAAATTGGCTTCTTAACCAAGCCATTTTGGGGCAGGAAACAATTTTCTAGAAACCAAGAAAAAAAACCCAGCCACTCCTCTTCTCCCACAGCAAGTCCTGAGTTGGCAGTTTAGGGTTTTCCCTGTCTATGATGACATCATATTTGCTGGCATCTGGGCTTCCTGGCCAGATGCATCACTTTGCAGGGAAACACGTAGCCATTAGGGTTCTGCTGGAGGAAGACCTCAGCTCCCATTCTCGGGCCTGCAATATTAGAAGCTTCGCCCCACCTGAGGCCCCTGCTACCCCCTTGCAGGGTGGGGATGGGCGGCGCAGCCGATTCCCTCAGAAGCAGTGCATTTTCAGTTCCGTCTCCTCAAAGCTGACAGAATGAGTGACATCATTTCCCTTTCCTGCTTTTTCCATCTTGTCTGTTTAATCAGCCCGACTTGCTGCCATCCTCTCTCCTGGTATTTCCTCTGACGTACCTGGGTCCCCCAGAGTTAGCTAACCCCTCCCATCCCCTGTCTACAAAGTGGGAGCCACTGGGAAAACCCTCTCCTGGACATAGAGTCTGGGAACAAAACTCCAGACATGAACTTGAATTAAGTTTTCTCACCTAGGAGAATAAGGATGTACTCAATTCTTTTCCTTTTAATTGCACGAACGAGCGTGGAGTCTTCCGTGTGCAGGCGCCGAGCTGGATGACCCAAGAATGCCAGAAGGAACAGGCTTGGTCTCTTGGGACCTCTCAGGGTACCTCAGAGCATGGTGAGGGGAACAGATGTTCTAATGTAGGAGTTCCCAATCTGGCAGAAGGCAGATGGGAAAAAGCCACATCTTAGCTTTGCAATAACCTCTAATCAAAATTTAACTTTTTTTTTAAATTAAAAGGATAGGAAACAAATACAGACCACAATAGTATTAATGGTGCCTGTGACTTTGTCACTGATACAAATCACAGATATTTTGTATCCCATTATGGTCGTTTCAGATATCTCAACATATTTACAATCTTCACAACTTAGAAATGTCAGTAATTTGCAGGCCCACTGTTGGATCTTAATTAGTGCATTAATAAAGAAGCAATTTATTATATAATACCCATGGTCATTTCCATATTTTGATAGCTGTATTTTAATAAAATTAGTTTCTTTTGCAATCCTATATATTTTATTTTATGCATTTAGAAACATTATCCTGAGGAGGGTCCATAGGCTTTGCTGGTGTGCCATGGCACATGAAAGGTTAATAGCCCTTGCTCTCATGGCAGACGCAAAGGCCCAGGGGTATTGCAACCATATCTTCCCAATTGTGACATGCAGTCTGAGAAGAATGAGGCTGTTTATAGGGATGATGGGAGTGTTTGTTACCAGGACTTCCCTGGAACAATTCTGCGTCTGTGTTCATCATAGGCATTGGGGGAAGGGAGTGCTGAGATGACTTCTGAGGGATAAGGAGTATCTCTGGGAAGGTTTCTTGGAGAAAGTTCAGTTTGAGCAACACTTTGAAGAACTAATAATTTATGAGCTTTGGGGATGGAGAGACTGTGTCAGGAGCAGAAGGACCCTTGCTCCTTAAAGTAAGAAAAGCTGCAACAAAACTCCTGAGACCAGAGAGCCAGTTGGTACCTGGAGGATGGTGCTCCTGTGGGTGTTGGGTAGGGAAGGGAGGTAGGTAATTAAAAGAAAGGTTGAAAAGAGTCAAAATGCAATGAACTGTGAGCATCAATCTGAGGACGTTCCACTCTGAAACTTTTCATTTCTGAAGAATCAGTGAGTGTTTTCCTTTGATAAGCTGCTCAGGATCTAGATACCATCACATGCATCCCAGGAACTCAACAGAATTGCTTATTGATGTGTTTCCCTAACTAAATTCAAGGCACTTTTTCATGTGCTGGTTCCCTGAAGAGAGACTGAGCTCTCTGACTGCCAACAACTCTCATACAAGACACAACTTCTAGCCACCCAGGCATAATCCCACCACCCCAGGTGTGACCACAGAGGGATGTCGTCTGCACCCTGCCTCAGGGGTTCCTCATGTAGAGTACACCTGCTCTCCTTGGACTAGGTGTGAGGGATGTTTTAGAGGTGTCGAGTAGGTGAGGAAGAGGAGGAGAAGTTGGTACTTCTTGAGTTCTTTCTCCCCACCCACAGGGCCGCAGGACCACATGGCTCCCAAGAGAGCTTGGGTCCAGGTTAGCACGATAGCCAAAGGGCTGGTGGCGCAGGAGTGGAATGGGAGGCACTAATGCTTCAGGCTTCAGGACATAGAGTTAAGGACCGTAAAACAACAATTGGGCAAAATCGAAACCCAAGCCATGGAGGCCAGACAGAGGGGAAAACTGAATCTTTGCTATGGGCTAGAGACGGGGACATTAGCAAGGAATGTCCTGGAGGATAAGAGGAAGCCAGAGAGATTCCTAAAGCCAAACGGCAAAGCCGTAGGCTTCCTCCAAGAGGCCAAGAGTGAGCTGCCTAGAGGACAGCTGGGGTTGCCTTTGTGGCATGCATGCATTCATTCAAAGAATATTTATTTACTGAGTGCAGCCATTCACAAAGTAGCTGTCCTGAGGAGCTCAGTCTGGAGAGAGGAGATGGAAGCAAGATGTCTCGGACTTGTCAAAAACTGGAAAATCACTCTGGGTCCCAGGAACACAAATGAGGATGGGGGTGGAGGTGAATAGGAAGAAGCAGGAGGAAGACTGTTTCTGCCCTGGCGGTGGGACTATGGTTCTCAGGAAGTTAAGTCTAGGCTGGGGTAGAGCTAGGAGAGCAGCAGAATGTGGCCACAGGCTCTTCTGTTGTTCGCTTATGGTACTTACCGCGTGCCAGGCACTAAGTACTTCGTGAAATATTAACTCACTTGATCTTCAGGCAACCCTTAAGGTAGGGATGATTTTTCCCTTCATTTTCCAAAATAAGGAAACTGAGGCATAGAGTCTTCTTAGAGCATCTAGAAAGTGACCAGAGAGAGACATCCAGACCAAAGGCGTGCTAAGTCAAACTTATCTCCTGGTATGAAAGCTGGATTTTGAACCCTCGCCCAGTCCTGGTGCCTGGATCAAGTCTGTGCCTGCACAGAAAATGTCTCTTTCACAACATTCAGTCTCCACTGACGGTGGTTCCATGGTAGAGGCCTGAGACTGGGCTAATTGAATATCTTTCCGTAAGAGAACTGCAAGTATACACTATCTCTAGAACTCATAATGACTTTTTAAGAATATATCCTCCCCGAAACTCCTTGAGCAAACATGATTTGCTGACCCCTGAGTCTATCTCCAGGAAGGATCAGTTGGCTTCTGCCACTGAGCAGAGGCATTTGTTCACAGCTGCAGGGGACGTCAAGTGATTTGGATGCAACAGGGATTGTGCTAGGCGTGAACAAAGCAAGGTTCAGATAGAGTCAAGGGAAGAGTTTCACACTGGCCTGAGTCTGTGACAGCGGGAGGGCACGGGCAGAAGAGCCTTCAGGGGGTGGGCTGAGTAGCAGGAGAATCAGGAAGGCTGCCTGGAGCCTGGCCGCACAGAAACTGCAAGCACCCCTGTGCGGGGGCTCAGCTGAGAGCCTCCTGGAGGTGCAGACCCGGAAGGCAGCACAGTTTGCCTTGTCTCACTTGCTAGTTTAAAAAAACATGTAAGAGGAAGGCTTTCCCAAAACAACAGTGTTTTATGGGAAATAAGCTTAGAAAAGTTGAAAATCACTAAATAGTAACAACCATCATTTTAATGAGCACCTACTCTACACCTACTACACAGCTACTATAAATGGTACCTTGAATCCTTATAACAATCCATGAGGCAGCTATCTCCTTAATTTGTGCCCATGTGGAAAGGGAGGCTCAGGTTCAGTATATTGCCCAAGATCACACAATAAGTGGCAGGACCAGGATTTCACACAAACCTATCTTATCCATTTGGCCAAACTTCTGGGCAAGTCCATGGTTCTAAAAGACAGGCTGCCCTGAGCCTGTGTGGCTGTCAGTGATCTGCTCTGGAAGATGGAAGGGGGATAGAATGTCCTCCAGGAGGAGCCCAGACTCGTCTGGGCCAGGAATATCCTGTGACACATTCAGAAGTCAGCCTCTGCTTCTTTGCTCTGTGTTGGTCAATAAATTTTTGTGTAACTTCACAGACTTGTTGCTGGCAAGTCCAGGCCCCTTTTTATGCACCTGGGTTTAAAGATCTGTGTTGCTGGCATGCAGTGTAGCAACCTGGGCTCTGGGTTAGAGAGCTTGGCCCAAACAAAGCAAGGAGGGAGCACTGGAGCCAGGAAGATCAGACCAGGGTTCACTTTCTGGACCTGCCGTCCCTCAGCTATGTGACCTCAGGCAAGTCCTCCCACTTCCCTGATCCTCCGATGCCTCTGCTGGTCACATGGGGATGAGACCTACGACCTCCTCAGCTCCTCTGAGACTTAAGTGAGGTCATATACATAAAGTACACGCATGGTCCTGCCACAAGCTATGGATTCCCTCCCCTTGCACCTGAGCGGTGGAAGATGAGCCCTAGATTTCTCAAGGGCTCCTCCTAGGAGCTAATCAAGGATCAGAAGGTATGGTTTGGGAGTGAATCTTATACTTGGTTCCTTAGCAGGTATTTATGAAGCACCAGCTCTGTGAAAACAAGAACAAAAAATATCAAGAACAAAAAACACAACTCTGTGCCAGGCCCTCTGTGGACTACACAAGAGCCAGGACACATTCTTCAAGTCCGGAAGGAGAGCAAGGACAGGTAGACGAGTGAAGTGGTGAAAGTAAAGTAAGCAGGCAGGAGATATGGGGGTGGGGCTTCTTCCCCGTCAGTAGTGCTTCTTCCCCCTCCCTCTCCTGCCCTATATCCTCCTCCTCTACTTTACAAGCATTGATACAACATATTTATTTCCTTCAGGTACAGCTCCTTATGCCAGTAAAGCTCCTCTTCTCTTGTCCACCATGCATTCAAGGTGGGGTAGAACACCTGCGTTGGGTATTGTTGAAGCATTTACGTGCTTAGATTTTGGTTTGCTTACACAGACCCACCAGGGCATTACAGCCACCTAAGGGTAACGGTCTCCTTGTTTAATTAAACAAATCCCAGTTCCACAACTAACTGCGTGACCCTCAGTGTGCTGCTGAACCTCGCTAAGCTTCAGACCTCATCATCTGTGTAATTGTGTTGTTAATAATCTTTCCCGTAGAGGATTATCGTGAGGAGGAAAGGAGAAAACGAAAGAAGTTTGCACCTCGGTGCCTGGCGCATAATAAGTGCTCAACACCTCTACACTGTTGTTGACATTAAAGTTCATCCTGGAACCGGGTTGCCGGGATTGGAAGCCTGGCTCTGCTGCTTATGAGCTGTGTGACTTCAGGTGTTAACTTCTGTGCCCAGGTTCTTCCTTAAGGTTTAATGATCTGTATTGCTAACATTCAAACAGGGGGCCTTTTTCATTTTATTTCATTCTCACTTTTATAGGACTGTCATGAAAATTAAATGAAATATATATTCATAATATATTACCTTATGTATATTTCTTAGACGACTGTCTGGCATGTGGAAAGCACTGTATGAATGTTTGCTGTTATTATCGTTTTAATGCATCCAGATCACGTATTCATGAAATGTGAATTTAACACTTACTAAGTGCCAGGCAGTGAAGAAACTGAACTATCCTCATGGAGGTTACATTTGAGTGGAGAAACAGATAATAATAAAATAGGATACTGGGGAAGCAGGAAAGGGGTACAAGATGGGCTGAAGGTGGAAATGGGGATCTTTTTTTAATATAAATTTATTTATTTTATTTATTTATTTTTGGCTGAGTTGGGTCTTCATTGCTGCACACGGGCTTTCTCTAGTTGCGGTGAGCGTGGGCTACTCTTCTTTGGTGCACGGCCTTCTCATTGCCGTGGCTTCTCTTGTTGTGGAGCACCGGCTCTAGGTGCACGGGCTTCAGTAGCTGTGGCACACAGGCTCAGTAGCTGTGGCTCATGGGCTCTAGAGCACAGGCTCCATAGTTGTGGCGCACGGGCTTAGTTTCTCCGTGGCATGTGAGATCTTCCCGGACCAGGGATTGAGCCCGCGTCCCCTTCATCGGCAGGCAGATTCTCAACCACTGCGCCACCAGGGAAGCCCCGGAAATCGGGTCTTAATGCTTAAATAGTATACCTTTTGAGTAAAGGCCTGAAGGAGATGGAGGTGTAAGCCGCGTAGGTGTCTGTGGGAAGCACACCTTGGGGAGTCACAGATGATGAGAAATGCTCTAATGAAACTGGTCCTACCATCATCCAGCCGGCTCAGGATGGACATCCAGCCAAGTCTCCTTGGGAAGGTTGAGTCCTCTGCAAACAACTCTGCTTCTTCTTAATAGTCTATTAATCCCATTCGTGCATAACATTGGAGTGTTTTTTTACTCCTACCTTAGCTTACGTGTGTATACACACAAACCCCAAAGGCCCTAAGGTGAGGACATGCCTGGTATGTTTGAGAAACACGAAGTGGGCCAGTGTGGTAGGGCGGTACTGAGCCTGGACAAGAAGTAGGGGACACAGTAAGAGGAAAGGGAGTTGGGAAGGCGGTATGTGCAGATATGAGGGCTTCTTAGGCCATCGTAATGCTCTGGCTTTTAAATGATAGCACAGGGGTCAGTACCCACACTACAGACAACTAAGGGTCAAAGAAATGTAGTGACCTGCCCCGGGCAAGTCATGGCAGACTTGGAACAAGACTGTGATTCCTGACTTGGCACTCTTTACACTACACGTGCAGCCTCCCACCCTGCTGGCGCTAGAAGGGACTTCGCCTCACTTGTAACTCACAGCAACACCTGCAGACTGGTGCTATTATCTCCATTTTACAGAAGAGGACATTGAGACTTAGAGACACTAAGTAATTCGCTCAAAGTCACATAGGATTGGAACCAGGTCTGTCTGACTTCAGAGGTCCTGCTCTGTCCACTAAAGCACGTTCTGTGAAATCTCTTTCCCAGGTAGGAATAAAGAAAAGTTGCTTCAGCCAGCCCGTTACAGTATAGATAGTGACCCAGGATGGTACATGTAAAACACTTATTTCAGCATCTGGCACGTGCAGGTGCTCAGTAAGTACCAGTTGTTATTGTCATTAACCATCGGAGGACTGTCCACCTGGAAATTAGCGCCCATTTTGGCCAGAACCCCTCTACCGAGAATCCCCCCTGCCTTGGGCTGCACTCATTCAGCTTTGTCACCATGACAACCATCCCTTTGTCAGAAACACCCTCTCTCCAACCCCACATACATAGCCATGCGGGATGAACTTAGGGTCAGAAAAGACATCCAGGTTGGAGGCAGCTAGAAAGGAATGAGAGAGAGAAAGAGATGTAAGCAGCTTTGGGCAGGAAAAAGCTCTTTGCAGGAAAGAGCTGTCATCTTTGTCTTGTCACCGACCTTAACCCAGGCACCCGAATGCTCTACTCATCTCCTCCCTAGCACACCTTTCAAATCTTTTGATCACCCAGTACTTTGCCTAACTTGTTGATCCTTTCCGTAGATCAAAGAAATAGAAATGAAGAATAGGTAATCAACAGATGACCAGATCTCTTCCCCAGCTTCCCCTCCAGTAATCTTGTGAACAAACTTTGTGAACAAGATAACATGTAAAGAAAAATCAGGAGGAGTCGACGAACCTGCACACAGTGGGGGATGGCGGTGACTCTGACCCCCTAACTCAGGGATAAACTGAGATTACTTTCCTGTTTCCCTTTAGAAGCTTTCACGTCCGAGCAGAATCTTTGGAGGTGGTTTCTGGGGGATGCTGAGTCCATCTCCCCAGATTGCCAGCATTCTGACTGAAGGCACATTTCCTTTCTATCAACATTTGTGAGTATTGATTTTGTAGAGCAGTGGGACCCAATTTCAATAACAGAGAGACAGAGAGAAAAAACAGAAACACAGAGAAAGAGAGATCAGAAATGGAGTGGTAGCAAGAAGGAGTCATGATCAGAAGCCCTATGTTCATTCTCTTGATCATTGTGTGGAGGACAGTGTGCTGGATGGAGTCCAGTTTGAAACCCTCGGCACTAACTCACTTTGGGACTCTGAGTAAATTTTTATTCCTCTCTAGGTCTCAGTTTCCCCATCTGTTTCTGTTCTTTAAGGCCCTTTTAATTCTAATAATCACCATTTATGGTTCCTTCTCCCTGGATCAGAAGACACTTCCACTCATTGGTAAAGAACAGAGTTTATTAAAAAAATCAATCAGTACAATATGCACTACAGAATACCACTTAGATCACATCACAGACACTGGATAGACAAGTTCACAATAAATTAGGGGGAAACTCACCCTCTCCCTACAGGATGGCCCACAGGACCTTTTGACAGACATATTTCATATAAATATGACAGTAGACTGCTTGGATACTTTCAGGTGGAATCAGACAGCTTGGGCCGAGCCAGTGAGACTTGTAGCTACAGGGTAAGATGTGCTCAAACCTAGATTTTTTCCCTACAATACCTCAGCCCCAAAGAAGAGAATTCCAAATGGGCAGGAAGGTTTCCTCAAAAAGACCCAATTTGCATAAAAATGGAGCCTTCCCTATCTCCCTCCCCTTCAAAGTTGGCTGTCTCCCACTGGAAACCTCTCAGGGGCTGTTCATCCCCCAAACTTAGATTTCTTGTCTTTAGGCAGCAGAAGTTCCTTGATGATTCTTGTCAATCCAGGCTAGCAAGACGTCCAGCTCTCCCAGAGACTTAATGGCAGCAGACCGGACCTCCAACTGAAACCATGGAAATCGTCATAAGAACCTGCCTTTCTAGACCGTGTCATAGTTTTCAAATCACTTTCCCCACGTTCTGGTCCCCATGAGGTTTGCTTTTTATTCAACCATTATATCTGCAGGGCATACAGACCTCAAATTATTTTCTTAATAGGTGACCTAAATTGCTTTCCACAAACAAGCAGTTAAATCATGTCAGCAACTTATAAACAAAATGAAAAGGTCTTCATTCTTTGCCATCTGTTTTTCTTTTTCCTATATTTCCCAGAAAAAAACAACTTGCTTCTCCGGCAGTTCTGCTTACTTTCCTGTTCACATCAGTTTGCTTTAGTGCTTCTGTTCTCCCAGAAAGCCTCAATCCCAGAGGTGCCCAGCAGTGGGGAGGGAGAAGGTGGTGCTTCCACTGGACAAATTAAAGCACTGAAACCCCTAAGGATGTGTCCTACCCAATGTGACACAGCCGGTCGGTGGAAGAGCTGAACTGGAACCCAAGTCTCCTGACTTATTCCAGCTCTTCCTCAGCAGAATAGAAGGAGATGGTACGATCCAAAAGTATGTCCTGTGGAGCCAGATGGCATGGGATTGAGCCCTACCTCCATCACTTAGCTGCAGTATAAACTTAGTTAAGTTACTTAACCTGTTTGTGCCTTGCTTTCCTAAGTTATCAAATGCAGATAATGGCTCATAGCATTGTTGTGAGGAATAAGTGTGTTAATACATTTAGTGTACTTAGAACAATACCTGGCTCATAGGAAGAGCAATATGCGTTTCAGCCATTGTTATATTATCCTATGGAGCCTCTCCACAAAGAAGCAGAGGTCTGAATGGACTCCCCAGCTCCTTGTTATTCAAAGCATTGTCATAATTTGGGAGTGTGGTTGAAACACAGACCTACCAGCCAGAACCTGCATTTTAACAGAATCTCTAAATGATGCACATAAGAAACACTGCTTCTAACTCCACCTCTACATGAGGTGTGCATTCAACATCTGCACCTACACGAGAAGCACTATTCTTCGTCACCACACAGGATGCTGATGTCAGTTACTGGCCACAGTGACACCCAGAAAGTAGCATGTTTCATGTATAACAGCTTACAGTTCTCTGGAGATCTTTGCTCCCTCTGTTATCACCCCCATCTTAAACAGTATGTGCTTTCCCTCAAAACTTAACGTAGGTCTGATATGTGAGGGCATAAGAAAATGCTGGAAGGATGATAGGGAAGGGGAGCCCAGGAAACCAGCAGATGAGGTAAGACCAACACACTCTTTGCAGACACAGAATTGGGCAGACCCGCAATAAATACCGCTGAGTAATCATTAATCATTAGAGAAATGCAAATCAAAACTACAATGAGGTATCATCTCACACTGGTCAGAAGAGCCATCATCAAAAAATCTACAAACAATAAATGCTGGAGAGGGTGTGGAGAAAAGGGAACCCTCTTGCACTGTTGGTGGGAATGTAAATTGATACAGTCACTATGTAGAACAGTATGGAGGTTCCTTATAAAACTAAAAATAGAACTACCATACGACCCAGCAATCCCACTACTGGGCATATTCCCTGAGAAAACCATAATTCAAAAAGAGTCATGTGCCACAATGTTCATTGCAGCTCTATTTACAATAGCCAGGACATGGAAGCAACCTAAATGTCCATCAACAGATGAATGGGTAAAGAAGATGTGGCACATATATACAATGGAATATTACTCAGCCATAGAAAGAACTGAAATTGAGTTATTTGTAGTGAGGTGGATGGACCTAGAGTCTGTCATACAGAGTGAAGTAAGTCAGAAAGAGAAAAACCAATACCGTATGCTAACACATATATATGGAATCTAAGAAAAAAAAAATGGTCATGAAGAACCTAGGGGCAAGACGGGAATAAAGACACAGACCTACTAGAGAATGGACTTGAGGATACAGGGAAGGGGAAGGGTAAGCTGTGACAAAGTGAGAGAGTGGCATGGACATATATACACTACCAAATGTAAAATAGATAGCTAGTGGGAAGCAGCTGCATGGCACAGGGAGATCAGCTCGGTGCTTTGTGACCACCTAGAGGGGTGGGATAGGGAGGGTGGGAGGGAGGGAGATGCAAGAGGGAAGAGATATGGGAACATATGTATATGTATAACTGATTCACTTTGTTATAAAGCAGAAGCTACCACACCATTGTAAAGCAATTATACTCCAATAAAGATGTTAGGATAAATAAATAAATACTGGTGAGTAAATGAATGAATTTGAATGGAGAGGAGGCTGCCCAATCAGGCTCTGACATCCCATTTCCATCTTCCCCATCCTCTTCCCTTCCCTTACCTGATGGTAGTTGTCATGGATGATTCTGGTTGCATTGGTGGCCTCCTGCCTGCAGTGACACAACCTCTGCTCCTGCTGTGATCAAGCAGAGACAGCACCCATCAGAGGACCTTTCCACCCCAGCTCACTCTCACCGCCACCTCCCGCATGAGGAGTGATAGTTCTCCTTCCTCCCAAGGTGAGAGTCAGGTGAGTAAACCCAGGCTAGGCAGAAGGGGGCAGTAGGGTCTGCGTGTAGAGTCACCCTGCACTTCCCCAGGGCTGGAAAGGCCTGGAGAGTAGGTTCCAAGTCTGTGTGTCACCACCCAGTACAGCGTTAGGTAGGCAGTCAATGAATATGTTGGGCCAGTTAATTAAATAATTGGTTAAATGAATCTTAATGTAAGTGGAATAGGGGTCATGACCTCTTCTAACAATTTTAGAACCCAAGGCACGGAGAGGTGAAGTAACTTGCCACAAAGTTACAAAGGAAATCTTCAGCAGGGATGGGGCCAGAGTCCAGGTTTTCTCCTGGTCTAAGTTTTTGTCGGTTTGTTTGGGTTTGGTTTTGTTTCTGTGGTTTGTCTTTAATAGATCCCAGTGAATGAATAGGTGATCCTTAGGAGAGGCTATACCAGGGAACCACCCAGAGGTGAATTGGTATGGAAACCCCAAAGGGCCAGAAACAAAGAAACTAGGGGTATGCCTGTGATAAGCCCGGCATCCTCAGTATGCCTCTCTCACAGGCCAGCCCCGGCATCACTTAAGAGATGCTTTGATATAAGTCGGTCACCACAGGAAGATTATCCATGAGGAAACTGGGTCTGGTGAGGAGGAAGCCCTGGACAAAGAGGGACCACTGGAAGAGGCTCCCAACAGCTCTCCCCGTGGGCGACAGGGCCGGGAATTTCCATTGAGTCCAGGATCCATTTCGGAACGCTGACTGGGGCCAGCATGTCCTGGGCTCTCCCTGGGGCAGACGGAAAGCAGATGCTGCTGGTGACTCACACATCGCTGTAGACTCTTCTGCATGTGGAGGAAAGAGTTGGCAATGCTGCTGATTCTTCTCAAGATCTGGGGGCTCAGCTCCTGATGGTCCTTGAACACCCTGTCCACGTAAAATGCCAGGAGGTTCTTGGTCACGCAGCACACATCTAAGGGCTACAGACACAAATTAGGGAAAGCCCCAGAGGCCCTCTTCTCTTACTATCTTAGCGATCAAAGCAGCCTGCTTGGGTAGGAGCAAGAAGGAGTGAGATCACTAGAAGTCATTTTTTTAAATTCATATTGGTCTCCGAGGGTCCTCTTAACCACACCAAAGCTACTTATGACAAAGGCACCAAGGAGAGATTGCGGTTCTTACCCTCTTTTTACATGGCCAGGAGATATATTCACAAGGGATGGAGCCCAGTCAGAGACTAGCATTCTCTCTACAGCATCTCCAACAAGTCATCCCTAACTTCGGCTTAACCGCTTCCATCAGACACCTCCCTTTTGAAAGGACCAATGTCTGAGCAACTGTCTTGAAAAGTACTTCCTTACATTGTGCTGAAGTCTGCCTCTCTGGAACATCTCCTAGCCACCAACATGTGTTTATTCGATGGCTATTGCATGTCAGGCCTCTGCTGGGCACATATTCCTTCCTGTGTAATGACACTGTGTTTATCCTGGCCCCCCTGCTCAGCCCTCCTCCAGTCTGTCCTTTTTAAACTTCAGGGATCACTTGGATGGAGCTGAGATGTGCAAGAGTGGAAACTGACAGCTGCCGAAATGCACACATCTGGGCAGATCCTCCTCGGGCAGAGTGCAGCTCTCCCTAAGGGAAAGCTCCTGACTTCCCCAGGCACAGTTTAAAGCAGCTGGCCAGGCAGAGTTTCCTTCTAGCACTTTGCACTCAGCCCTGAGAGCCAGAGCAGGAGATTTGTGGCTCAGTCTGAGAAGGGAAGTGGCTACAGCCAGTGGTGCACTTATCTTCATTAGCATTAAAGCAGCAAAGCCTCGTTGGCCCGACAGGCAGATTTTCTGACGTGGAAACTCACCTTGCAACACAAAAACCCTCCTTTTCCTCTGCTCCTGCTAATTCCCTTAACCAACCGGGCAAAGAGTTGCAACCTTTGTTTTATCAAGGAGGGAGAGGGTGGGGAGGGGAGAAATATGGCAAAGACCTGCATCCTCATTGACCCCTTTCCTTATGCCACATCAGCTATTTCTAGACCTTGAGAGGACAAAGAATCTGGAGACAGAGGCATGAGACTTGGGGGGTCTATTCCTGGCTCAACCACTAACTAGTCATTCTTTCTCCCAAGATGTCAATTTGGTCACTTGAAAATGATGGTTTGGGAACAAATGGCCTTTTGGGTCCCTTCCAGCTATCATATCCTCTGAGTCTCTTATACCATTGGCTGGAATAGTATTTAGGAAGTGGACCCATGTGTTTACCATAAATAAATCAGGCCTAATACTGCCTAGAAGAATTATCTCGTGCAGAGAAGCCCAAGGAAAAAGTAACTCTTTGTGGATGTACCTTACACTCTGTCACATAAATGCCTGAAAGAACTGGATCTTTCTAGAATGCTTACAAGGACTGGAGGAGCTCACTTTTAAAGGCACTTCTCAGTGACCCCTTCTGTAAAGTGAATTATCACCTCGTAAGCCAACAGTTTTGTAACACACTCTCACCACCTCTCTCTGGACAAGTAGACTGATCCCCTCCCTGCTTTTGTGCCTCAAGCTGGCAGTTGTAAAGAACATCACCAGACTGTCTAAAAGACTTTGTGGCCATACAGTCTTTGGCTCAAAAACCTGCAGGGACTCCCTATGGCCGCACGGCACAGCCAAAAAAGAAAAAAAAAAGAAGACCGAGGCTCAGCTAGTCAGTTTCCATTTTGGCCTGGCTTAAGGTTCTTGGTAAAATGACTCCAATGTATTTGTGCACTTCATTCTCTTCCACTTGCCTTCGTGTCCCTCACACCACGAGCCTGGTTGTCTCTTATTTTTTTTCGGCCGTGCCGCGCGGCTTGCAGTATCTCAGTTCCCTGACCAGGGATTGAGCCTGCGTGCTCAACAGTGAAAGCACAGAGTCCTAACCACTGGAATGCCAGGGAATGCCCCCTGGTTGCCTCTATGTCCCCTGACATGTATCCATTGATTTTGCATACCCATTCTCCCCAAAACCCTTCCATCTCTTTTAGCCACTAACCCCAAGCCTACTCAGGTTTTAAGTCACTGCTCATTTTCTCAACTTCCCCATGAAACCTTCCAGAGTCACCCTAAGCCCTAGACATCCTGTCCCATTTGAGCGTGTGGCACCCCAATCACTCCCTGGGTGAACACCCTCCCATGGGGTTCAAGGTCGCTGAGACGCGAGTGCGCCCTCACACATCAGTTCACATGTGAGAAGCCGGAGCATCAGAGTTCACTGGAGGTTAGGACAGAGAAGAGCACAGGGTGAGGATTTCTCCCTCAGCCCTGCGCCACTTCACCATAAAAATGACAATAGAGGAACGAGCAGACACAGGCCAATACCTTAATGCTGTGCAGGGTCTCCGATGTGGACAGGATGGTGACATTTTGGAAGGTGTCCTTAGCTTGCTGTGGAGGAAAACATAAGAACAGACACAAGCAGTGAGTACTCCACATTCTCCAGAGACACAAAGGTAATGAGAAAGAACTGGCTCTCCACGTTAAGATGTAAAGTGAGGCACGCCCCCCTGCCCACACCTTCACCCCAAACCCGTACTCACAATGGCGTTTTTGATCCCTCGGAAACTCTCCTGCATACGGCGCATGTCCATGGAAATCAGACATCTCCTGAGACCTCGGGCATGCACTGAGCACAGAAAGAGCATCACACCCAGGAGGCAGAGAGAAACACCCTGTGCCTGCATGTCCTACAGGAAGGGATAAAGTCAGCTTCCCAGCCAAAAGTGAAAAGCAAGGCAAGAGACCCCAACTGAGTTCCCCTGTGGACCTCACGGGGCAGGCCAGATGGCAGCCAAGAAAACAGGACTCAGTACCTCAGCCTGTGGACCTTGGGGCATGTGTCTCCTTCTCTGGATTTTTTTAAAATCAATTGAATGAGCCCTTCCCTGTCCCCCCTGCCCCCGCTCCACCCCTAGAGAGGCTAATCCAGCGCTCTCCCAACTCCCAGGGAGTAAATTCGTGTGTAAATCACTCTCATGACTCAACACGGCTCACTTTTCAACAGGGGTGAGAAGCATTGTTTCTAATAAATTAAATAGGAAAAACAGTGTTGGTAATATGCCCTAGGAGTTAGGCAACAGATCTGAAAAATTATAAAAGCACATTTTGTTTCTTTCTTTCTTTTTTTTTTTTAACATCTTTATTGGGGTATAATTGCTTTACAATGGTGTGTTAGTTTCTGCTTTATAACAAAGTGAATCAGCTATACATATACATATGTTCCCATATGTCTTCCCTCTTGCATCTCCCTCCCTCCCACCCTCCCTATCCCACCCCTCTAGGTGGTCACAAATCACCGAGCTGATCTCCCTGTGCCATGCAGCTGCTTCCCACTAGCTATCTATTTTACATTTGGTAGTGTATATATGTCCATGCCACTCTCTCACTTCGTCCCAGCTTACCCTTCCCCTTCCCCGCGTCAAGTTCATTCTCTAGTAGGTCTGCGTCTTTATTCCCATCCTGCCCCTAGGTTCTTCATGACCTTTATATATATATATATATATATATATATATACCATATATATGTGTTAGCATACGGTATTTGTCTTTCTCTGTCTGACTTACTTCACTCTGTATGACAGACTCCAGGTCCATCTACCTCACTACAAATAACTCAATTTCATTTCTTTTTATGGCTGAGTAATATTCCATTGTATATATGTGCTGCATCTTCTTTATCCATTCACCTGTTGATGGACACTTAGGTTGCTTCCATGTCCTGGCTATTGTAAATAGAGCTGTAAGCACATTTGGTTTTTATGTTTGCCCCCCAAATAGGCGACACCCTTTTGTTATAAACCCCTACTGTGTATCTGCTTAAAATCATTCCTTTGAAGTCAGCTGTGAAGATGTCACCTTCTGGAGAAGATGGGAAAGGGAGGTGCGGGGCATCTAATAACTAATTAGCCACAGTGAAGAGAGAGACCCCCAGTTGGCAAGGTGGCGGCTTCCCCTCCATCACACACTGAGCCAGCAGGCACCAGGGACAGGTTTGCAGCTCGCTAGCCTCTAGGCAGGGCCAGACCTGAGATGCCTGCTGCCTCTTCTAGTTCTCACGCCCCTCCTGCCTTTCTCTCTGCCTCTTTTCATTGGACGGCTTTCAATAGTGTCGTGTAACACACCTTGAGAAAAGTGCCCAAAGCATAACTGCACAGCCTGCTGAGTTCTCCTTCTCCGACTTTCTCCAGCACTAGCATGTTTCACAAACAGAGCTGAGCGTTAAAGGTAAGTCAGAGGGCAACCCATGGGACTAGACCAGCCTCTGCCCAGCCTCCTCCACGTGCAGACTGAGCACTCACTCCCAGCCAGGTGTGTGTTGCATAAGCGTAGTGGGTGCAGCAGTGGAAGAGAGGGAGGCAGCACGCATAAGAAGCCAGCTGAGGGGGCTGTGGACGCCCCCGCTCCTAACTATACTTAGAGCTGCTCTAGGCACACACGTGTGAGAGCATGAGCCATACCTGTCCCCGCTCCCCTCTCCCCACCCCGATCATCGTTGGGAATCCCAGGCTCTTCTCTGAGAAACAGCAAACTCTGCTTAGAAAACCATTTCTCCTTCTCTCTCCTTAACTCAGCATCACTCTCAGTGAGGGATAGGTGTAGGTTGAGACCTCACTGTAGAGCAGGCATTATGTTAAAGAACTTGATTTCTCTTTTTCCAACCTCTTTCTGACAAAACAGAAAAATAGACCCCATTGACAGGCGAGACTATAGAGTCCCCCAGAGCTCTATCCCCTCGAAAGGCAAATAAGGTGCTTCTAGAGAGCCAAGTGACTAAAAGGGGGCACAGTTTTTCTTCTGACAACTCTCAGAAGCAGTGGGGCATTGCCGGTTCATCCCCTGCTGGGAGCATCAGAGGAGAAAGATGTGGAGAAAAAAGAGGTCCCCCTTAGTTTGGTGAGGCGATTCCAGACATCTCGGCTGATTCAGGTAACAGTAGTAGCTAACGTTTATCATACGTGCCACGTGCCCGTAGTGCCATGCCAAGTATTTCCCACAATTATCTTATTTAATGCTCACAACCATCCTATGTGGCAGGTTCTGTTTCTATCCCCATTTACCAAAGAGGGAACTGACACTTAGCAAGGTGGAGAAACCTGCCCAAGGTACATGGCCAACAAGTGGCAGAGCCAGGATGTGAAGGCAGGTGGCCTGTTCCCCTTACCACTGCACCACCCCCACCTACAGGTCTGTTCCTCCTGGGATCACAACTGGAGATCCAGCAGATTTCCTTACAGCAGACAAAAAAGAACACATTTCTGATCGGATCCCACTGAACCAGTGGTGTTCCTTATGTTTAAAAAGATATTTAATACTCCAAAGGATTAAAAATACACATATTCTAAAGTGCCCAGCACAGTTCCTAGAACAAAAAGTTTATAGTAAATGCTAGATTCCTTTCCCTTGAACCCTCCAACACTGTTGATGGGAATGTAAATTGGTGCAGCAGCTATGGAAAACAGGAGGTTCCTCAAAAAACTAAAAATAGAGTTGCCATATGATCCAGCAATCCACTCCTGGGCATATATCCAGAGGAAACTATAATTCAAAAAGATACATGCACCCCTATGTTCATAGCAGCACTATTCACAACAGCCAAGACATGGAGGCAACCTAAACGTCCATCAACAGATGAATGGATAAAGAAGATGTGGTACATATATACAGTGGAATATTACTCAGCCATAAAAAAGAATGAAATTATGCCATTTGCAGTAACATGCTTTCACCTAGAGATTATCATACTTAGTGAAGTAAGTCAGAAAGAGAAAGACAAATACCATACGATATCACTTACATGTGGAATCTAAAATATGACACAATTGAACATATCCACGAAAGAGAAACAGACTCACAGACATAGAGAACTGACTTGTGGTTGCCAAGGGGGATGGGGAGAGAGGAGGGAAGGACTGGGAGTTTGGGACTAGCAAATGCAAACTTATATATAGGATGGATAAACAACAAGTCCCTACTGTATAGCACAGGGAACCATATTCAATATACTGTGATAGATCATAATGGAAAAGCATGTGAAAAAGAATATGTATAAATGAATCACTTTGCTGTACAGCAGAAATTAACACAACATTGTAAATCAACTATAATTCAATAAAATTTAAAAAATAAAATAAAAAATAAAATCATCATATTTCTAAAAAAAACAGATTCCTTCCCCTTCCCTTTCTTCCTTCCTCCTTTCCCACTCTCCCTGTTTCTTATTGAAAATAAGGTACTGGAAAGTTCAGCCTCTATACAGAATACCCCTCCCCATTCTACAAAATGCCCAGCACTTGGGATATAATAGGCCACCCACAGTGACAGCAGATCACCTCTCTGCAGCTGTAAAGGACGAGGGCTGGGATGGTTGATGAACAAATCCTCTGAGGAAGGACGACCTCTCACGGGGTGCTCCTGGGCTTCTCCTGTGTCTCCGCTCTTTGTGTTCCTTGCCACTTGTAGAGGGCTGGTCACTTTTATGCAGGTGGATACAAGGAAATGCTGTCAAGGCTCACTGGGTGGGTCCATGTAGGGGGAGATTGTTTTCCCCCTCATTTCCTTAGCATCTCATTTCCTGAATTGATTTCTTTTTCTTTTCAGATACAGTTGATTAATGATTATTAAGAAATGCCTCTTTCTTCTCAGTCTTGACATGCAGCTTCTAGTAAAAATAAACTCCCCATCTCTATGCAAATGAGAATTTCTTGTAATCCTGTGTCCATACAGAAAAACCCAAGTAGGTCACTTTCCTGAGAGCTGTGAGATGTCACCAGTCGTACCCTGCAGGCAAAATCAGGGAAGCACTCTTCTGACAGCCACGCCCTACGCAGCCAGCCCTGAGACTGCGGGTGCCCCAGCCCCTGCACGCTCCATCTGCCTGAGCTACTCAGCACCTAACATGTGCCAGGCAATAGCTTAAATGCTTTACATGCATTATTTTGTTTAACTTCATAGGGAAGTTTTTTTTCTTTCGTTCTCAGAAATGCAAGGATATCTTTGGACATCATCTCTTTCCTCTCCATCTTGTCCCTTGGACAGCCCTTTCATTCTCAACTAATGCAGAGAGAGAAAATGAGACTGGGAGTCAGAGAGGCTTAGCAGTCCGTGGCAGAGCCAGGAACAGAGCCTGGAATCCTTGCTCTTGGGCTGGAAGACTCTCTATCTAAATTACTTTTTTACACAATCTCTACACCACCATGTTCTTCAAGAATCGAGGTTTGGAGAGATGGTGATGAAAAGACAGGGCTTAAAAAGTTTCCTCTCCAAACACAAATTCCCGAAACAGAGTTTGTTTTTACCAAATAAAACAACTTGGGGATGGGGTGCAATTACAAGAGACCCCATGGGCCCTTTGGACAACGGGTTGGAACAAAATCTGCCCTGCAGCCAGACTGGGGAGACAGAGTGGTAGGCAGGGCACTAGCAAGGAAGGAAGAGGGACAGAGGGACTGAAAACTTTTCATGGGCATAGATGCAAGGGAAGGGAGCCACAGGGGCTGGAAGCCTTGTTGTTCAGCATCTTGGACATAATGAAGTAGTACATGTTGAGGGAAAATAGATTGTAGTGGTCACAGTGTAGCTCTGGATTTAAACCCAGGCTCTCCCTCTTCTCTGTGAGACACTAGACAAGCTACTCAAGACCTTTCTGAGGCTACATAAAATAGATAAAAATAAACCATGAGGATTTGAATGATCTAATGGACTTGACCCATAGTAAGTACTCCGTAAATATTATTTATTCTTATGCTGTATGCCAGACAGCTGGAAAAAGAGAAGACACCTTTTTAGGACTTAATAAGTGTCTCTTTCCTCCTTCTGGGGAGGAGAGAATGAGCTACTCTTGAGTCCAGAGATCTCGGCTCCCCCACTCCTGCTTCCGCGGGGAGGGAGATGGGCAGGGGGGGTGGACGCTGTTTTTCCCAGCACTGCCTGAGCTGCCTGGCTCAGAGCTCACAGATGGTGGCCCCATATGTGAGAGGACTGCAAAACTGTCTGTGCTGACTCACAGCCTGCATTCAACAGCTTGCACTCAAATGGTGTGTTCTGACCCAACTTTCATTTCAGGACAAAGATTTCACATCAGGAAGCTTGCAGAGAAAGGAAAACTACGTTAGCATGTTTATAGCTCCCCTCCAGCATACATTGCATCATAGTGACCGGGACTGTACCTCCGGAGTCAGCCAAGCGTAGGCTGACTGCCTGTGCTCCCTACACCTGTCAGACCGAAGGCAAGCCAGTTAATCTCTGTGCCTCTGCTTATTCATCTGCAAAATGGTGCTAACTATGCCTAACGGGTACTCACCATGTAGGCATGGTGTGTAGATTAAATGATTAAATGTACGTTTTCAGCACAGTGCCTGACACATAATAAGAGATTAGAAAATAATAAGCTTTTTTATTAATGTTCCAGCCCCCCTTTAAGTCCCTAAATTGGGAGGAAGGAGAGACAACAAGAAATGATTTCTCTCCATCCTAAGCCTTGCTACTAGCATCTAATATAAAAAGTTAAGCATAGGGATTGAGATGGAATGGCATTCCTCCCAGGATTGCAATCAAATGGTGTATTTGATCCATAGATGTGGGTTATGCCTAGCCTTAGAATTGGGTCTTCTAGAGCCAGTTGACCCACCATTGGGATACCAGAGCTCAAGTTCCCATTTGATAAATGAGAATACAGACAGATTGAAGGAAAACCAGAGAGCCAGGATGGAGATGCTCTGAGTCTGGTGTGTGCTGGACACAGCTCTCTCACACTTTCCAATCCCCTATCCCCACTCACAATCCACTCCATCTCCATGAACCATTCATGATGCTGCCAAAGCAATTTCTTCTCCATAAAAGAATGGAGCTTGCCACTCCTAAGTGCTAAGTCCTGGAGCTCAAGCAGAACGTGAGCCAGGCATTGTGCAACCCCAGAGGGCACAATGCCCATTGCCTTTTACGGGAATGAGGCTCCATGGAGCTGAGCAAAGTGCAGCCCTACTGAGTGACCTGGAGAAAATGGATTAGGTTTATATGCATAATTTCAGTTCGATCTGAGGAAGAACCTATAGTTGTGAGGACTATATGACACCGGAAAATATGATAGAGAAAGAATTTGTAAAAGAAAGAAATACTGATACTGGTGGATGGATATTTCATTTGGGAAGTAAATGGGACTTAAAAGCAGAAAGGATATAAATGTTTATTAACTTTTTTTCTTTCTATTTTTTATTATTTTTTAACTGAAGTATAGTTGATTTACAACGTTGTGTTAGTTTCAAGTGTATAGCACAGTGGTTCAGTTATACATACAGACATATATATATTCTTTGTCAGGTTATTTTCCCTTATAGGTTATCACAAAATACTGAGTATAGAATAGAAAACAAACTTATGATTATCAAAGGGGAAAGGGGGGAGGGATAAATTAGGAGTTTGGGATTAACATGTACACACTACTGTATATAAAGCGTCAATAGGTAACCAGCAAGGACCTACTGTGCAGCACAGGGAAACATACCTGGGAATAGAAATGTTTAAATGTCTTGCTAAATATATCTGGATTGTAATAATATGTTTGAATTGTATATAACTGTTAAAATAAAGCAAAAAAAAAAAAGATAAATTTCCCAGTTCTGGTTGTTCTCATTGAGAGTTGCTCTGTAAATAGTTGTAATTTTGGTGTGCCAGTGGGAGGAGGTGAACGCAGGGTCTTCCTACTCCTCCTTCTTGGCCAGCCCCCCCGGGGACTTTAAACATGAAATGTTTCTCCTCTATTTGGCATTTAGAAATGAGAGCCAGAAAAGACAGCAGAGAGCACCGGTTCAACGTTCCCATTGAAGCCGTGAACAAATGGAGACGTGAACCAGCCCTTCCATCACACAGCAAAGACACGGCATACTGTTCTCAAATCTCCACGTCCTGACTTCCAGCTCAGTGCCCTTTCTAACCCCATTCTGCCTTCCCATCTCAGGCCTAGGTGCAGTGGAATGGAACATAAATCTGTGGGGAACATCAAGCCTGTTTAGCAGGGGAGGTGATGTAACTCCCCCAAGCCAAGCTGTTCTGACTTGCCTTCACCCAGGAAGTTAATGACCTGAGGAAATTCAAACTGGCTGCCCCTGTGCTGGTGGGGAGGGAAAGACAAACTTGCCTTGGACACCTATGCTACATCAACCTGGCCTTTCCTTCTCCGTTTTCACCCTCAGGGCTCTAAGTCACAGCCTGGTGGCCTAGAGCCTCAGATCCTCTTTGACACTTTACGTCAATGGGTTCTGTGGCTCAAATGCCATGAAACAGCCCCTGTGGAGACCGGCGAGGGAGAGCCAGGGATGGGTAATGGGAAGGGTCTAAGCACTGCCTCCCTATTCCTCTCCTGGATCACTGACCTGGTCTCATTCTCGACAACCCATCCTCTCCCAGGTGCCAGATTGCCTAAAATGAAAACCTAATCTTAGTGTTCTCTAGCCTAAAACTCCCAACATGGTCCCAGGGGCTTCCAGGGTAAAGGAAGATGCTCCCTGTGGCACTCCAGACCCATCACAACCTGGACCTTGACCACCTCTCCAACCTCACCCCTCTTGACGAGCCCCATATCTCACTACCTCTTCTCACCTAGAAAGCACTCCCTTTGCTCTTCTGCCTTGCAAACGCCTACCCAGCTTGTGAGACTTAGCCCAGTGTGACTTTCTCGTGAAGTCTCTCCCCTCTTCCTTTCCCTATTCCCCCTCCCCTCCACCTTCTTACCCCCACCCTGGTTGAATTTACTCCTGTTTCTTTCCTATTACCGCTGAATGGATACAAGATGCCCAGTTAACTTTGAATTGCAGATAAACACATTTTAGTGCTTATCCATTTGAAATTCACAGTCAGCTGGGCATCCTGTATTTTCATTTGTTAAATCTGGCAACTCTCCACTGGACCCTCTACAGACTTCAGCCCCAGCCGTGGCCAGACATAACTTGTATGGGGCCTGTAGCTCATGCGTAGCTCTTTAAGAAAAGGAATTTTAAAACAGAAAATTAGGGACAAAAGTGAATAATTAAGAGATCTGGTGACATATGTATAGCTGACTCACTTTGTTAAAAAGCAGAAACTAACACACCATTGTAAAGCAATTATACTCCAATAAAGATGTTAAAAAAAATAAAAAACTGAATAATTATTTAGAATCAGAAATAAATCATGGAAAATTACAAATCTTATAAAGCTGACAAGTACCAAAAACACCACAAAATCCGGAAAGATAGCCCAACACTTTCAGAAATCTGACAACTCTTTGCTTCTTCTATGACAATGATTTTTTTTTTTTTTTTGGCGGTACGCGGGCCTCTCACTGTTGTGGCCTCTCCCGTTGCGGAGCACAGGCTCCAGATGCGCAGGCCCAGCGGCCATGCACTCACGGGCCCAGCCACTCCGTGGCATGTGGGATCTTCCCGGACCGGGGCACGAACCCGTGTCCCCTGCATTGGCAGGCGGACTCTCAACCACTGCGCCACCAGGGAAGCCCCTATGACAATGATTTTTAACTGTTATTTTCTATAAAGAGGATTAAAGAAAAGTTAGTCTTTCCTTACGTATGGTTGTTCAAGATTGGGTTTTTGTCACTGATAGTTGGCATGCATGAAAGATGCTATAGGTTGGTGCCCTACAAACACAGAAATTCTGATAAATTCTGCTTCACGAGATTCCCATCAGAAAAGAAAAAAGCATGTGATTCATTTCTAATCATATATATTGCATTATTGAGTAAATGTTTCCATTTTTACTAGATTTTAATGAAAACCAAATCTTTGGCTTACAGCCTTAGATGTCTGGTGCCTGGAAGAATTTTCAACTCATTTTCTTCTGGCTCCATGCTTCTCTTTCAATATCCACAGACTTCCAGTAGTAAAAGTCAGTACAGTGGGTGGAAGGAATATTTCTGGGTGCGATTCTTACAACAGGCTGGGTAACAATATCTTAACCACACACAGATGTGATTACAAGACATAGAAATGCATCTCTCTAAGGGCCAAACACATCTCCAAGTCAACTGCTCCCTACTCAGATCCCCTAGATATTGTGGCCTCTCCAGTGTCACCTGAGGGGAGGCCAGAGTAGAAACGAACACTGATCTTAACTGATTAAGGTGAATATACCTTATTTTTGTGAATTTTACAAGAACATATGACATGTGAACACATAAACTTCCTTAGCTAAACAATAAATCCCCCTGACCACAGACCCTAGGATAGTATATTGCATTTATCTGTATTTTCTAATTTAATGTTATTTTTAATTGAGGATTTCCAGGTATGTGACTTTAGAAGGCATGTATACGATGCAAACCTGCAGGCCGTTGCCCAGTCCACCCTGCCCACCATTCCTATGCCCTGTAGGCAACAGCTTTCAACCTTCAGCTTCCCCTTTTGCTATTTAGCTTCATAATTCTACAGAACACGCATTTACCGCTATTTCTGAACTCTTCGTTTTAGAAATGAGCTATTGGCTTACTACAACAGAAGATAAAGATTTAGTTTCTTTACAATACCATACACAAACACGTTCAGTTCCCTTCCCCATCCTGCCAACATAAACATATCATCAGAGCTCCTCTTCCAAGGCAACGCATCACTCAATCCAAGTCCACCGAGGGCGGCCAAAGCCATTGGGAAAAGGCAAAGTCCTGCTCTCTTGTCCTGTGCCTCAACTCGCTCCAGGGAGAATCAGAGGAATGCTATCAGGGTCAAACGTTTTGTGTTTCTTTATCATTCCATTATCTGGTGTTACTCATCGTCACAAACTCAACATTCATAGGCTGAAGGAACAAGGCTGACAGCAATAGCTAAGAAGTCGTGAGCACATTGATCAGCCCTGGCACTGTATTAAGCACTTACATGCATTGTCTCTTTTACTCTTCACACCTGCTCCATGAAGTGGGTAATATTTTTGTGTCTATTGTTTCAGAGAAGGAAGCTAAGACTTAGGCGCTATGAAGAACCTTGCTTGGGGGTACCCAGGGAGTAAGCAGCAGAGCTGGATGTAATCTAGGCAACCCGACTCCAGCACCTTCTTCCTTAACCACTTCAATCTACCAGACAGGAAGGAGCTGGTCCAGCCTTCTCACTTACAGAGGAGGAACCAGCTGAGGCTCAAAGAGAAGATGTGTCTTGCCCAAAGCTGAGTAGTTGTGGAGTGGGGACCAGAACCCACATCCCCAAACTCTCAGTCCAGTGCTCTTTTCATTCATATGCCCTTTGTTGCCTCTTCTGATTTCAAACCTTCCTCCTACAGAAATAAAGACACCTCTTCTCTCGAAGCTAAGGAAAAGCAGAGCAACAAATGGTACAGAGTCTGGCTTGAGAGCGCCCTTCCCAACCAACAAATCCAGGCATGTCAGCAGAAACCGTGATTCTGTGGAAACTGGATGTGGTTTTTCCCTTACTGGTAAAATGATCTGTCAGCTGAAAAGAGCTTCTCCCTTGGGCACTGGGAACCAAGGAGTTCCTGAGGAGAGCTTCACCTCAAGACACCTGGGAGGAGGAGGACGTTGGGCTGGAGGCTGTTGGTTTGCTGCACAGGTATATTAAGTGGGCAGCAGAAAGAAGGCTGATGGATCTGAAATACTTGAGGTGTCAGAGCAGGTCGGGCCCGAGAACTGCATCTTGCTTTCACATTGTTTCCTGGAGGAAACCCCAACCAGCAGAACTCTGCCATGGTATCATCCTAGCTCTTAGGATTCTGTCCATTCAGAAAGCCAGAGACTTTGTTTACATTTCCTTTCCTAGAGGACTTTCTCCCCTAGGTTGGCTAAATCTCCGTCATATTTCAGATACAGATTCATTCAATCTGGCATGCTGAGTGGGAGCCAGCTGTGGCTTTTCTCAGAAGTAAGCTAGGATTTTCAGCTTAAGGCCCAAACTTAAAGCAAGATGCAATTCCTCCAGGAATTTCTCTCACCATCCTCCCTGCACTCTTTCCCCTTGGTCCCCCCTTAGCACTTGGGGACTTATGTGCTCTGGTCAGTTCCACATTAGGTTGGTTGAGCCATCCTGAAATCTCTCTCCCAGAAGACTTGAAACTTGAGAAGGACTGAGACGGTATCTCCCCATCAGAGAGCGTGTTCAAGTTAGTGACCAGATGACTCTTTTTAATTTGAGAAACTGAGGTCAAGTTCTTGCTTGGATATAAACTCCATGATGACAGTGATCTTCTCTGTCTTGTTCACTAGTTTACCTCCAAAATGTAGCATGTAGTAGGCACTCCATAAACGTTTCTTAAGTGAATGAATGAATGAATGAATGAGAGGGAATGGGACCTCCCAAAGACAGAGACAATTGCATGGTTCTTTGGTGTTTCCCCACATCCACCCGCATGGGGTTTTGGTAAGTTCAACATGAACAGCTTGCCTGCTAGGCTGGGAGCCTGGTGGGAAGGGACCTGTGGATTTGTACCACAGAAACACTATTTTTCTGGGTCCCTTAAGTGAAGCGCTTCCATAGAAAAATCAGAGAAGCCAGGCCCAAAGTGTTTGCATGCTTCTCTCTCAGTGTCCAAAACAACCAGACCCCAGTACAGATTGGAGGCAGGCAACCCTGGCTATTGAAGAGTTGAACTATATAGGCCTTTTTTTCTTTTGGTGTGTGCATCTATGCTGAGAAATTAAATAAAATGTGGTAATAGAAGAAAAAATTCTGAACATGACATTTTATAGACAGTGAAGAATTTTCAAATAGAAAGAGAGAAAAAATTCAATTTCACCAGCTGTGTCAAAGTAAAATTAATCATTTTTGCCTTGTGCACTTGAAACACAGTAACACTTAAGCACATTTTAAGTACCAGAGTAACTTGCTATCCTTAAAGCTTTTCTTGTAACAAAGTCAATCTTTAAACACAGAAAAAAGTTAATCACGCACAAACTATAGATCCAAGATGTCTAATTCATTTCTTTGAGAAACTGGTGAAATATATGAGATCCCCCCTCCCTCCGCCAAGATACACATACACACAAACTTTTCCTCTGATGCCCATCTACAGACCTTCAGGAGTCCGTGAACTCTAAATTTAAAACTTTAAAAGACTTGGATTTGGGTCTAGTTTTGACACTTGATGGCTGTATAACTTTGGACAGGACAACCTCTCTGGACCTCAGTTTCCTCATCTGGAGAAATGGGGGTGATACTTTCTGCCTGCCTGCCTGCATTACAAAGCATATGCTGTATGCATGTGTGAGGGCTGATGAGCACTACAGGGAGGGATGCTCATCTAGAACGGAAGAAGTGCCTTTTCTCTCTACCTGTTTACCTAAGAGCAGGTTACAATCTGCTCAGTGATGGAAGTCACAGAAAGAGAAACTGATCTGATGCTAGACGGGAGCTGCCCACCCAGTCTTTCTGTTGGGTTTGTTCATGATAGTCTTGCCTGTAGAAGGATCTGCCCATGGCTGGGGGCTGGAGCCATTTCTTCCTTAGGAAGAAGCCGGGGAGAATAACTTCGGGCTCTTCTTAGCTCTACAGCCTCCACCACGCTTGGCAAAGCCAATGATGCTGACTTATGGAATGAGCCCTGGTCTTAGAGTGACCAACCATCCCAGTTTGCCTGGGACAAAGGAGTTGCCTGGGACACAGGACTTTCAGTCTTAAAGACAGAAAATCCTGGGCAAACCGAGACAAGTTGGTCACCACGAGTTGGACTGAGAAAGAAGAGCTGGATCTGAGCTCTGGTTCTGCCGCTTACTAGACTTGTGACATTGGGTAAGATATGGCTGTCTTTGAATAGCCTCAGTTTTCTCATCGGTAAGATGGGGCAATTGAAGACTGACAATATGATATATAGGACAACTCCTAGCTGAAGGGGGAAACTCAATAAGTGCTTTTAAATCTGAAAATGCAAGCAATAGGAACATAATTCACTATGCTTTCCTCTTCTCCATCAATAATCCTCCCATTTGGGGCTTCCCTGGTGGCGCAGTGGTTGAGAGTCCGCCTGCCGATGCAGGGGACACGGGTTCGTGCCCCAGTCCGGGAAGATCCCACGTGCCGTGGAGCGGCTGGGCCCGTGAGCCATGGCTGCTGAGCCTGTGCGTCTGGAGCCTGTGCTCCGCAACGGGAGAGGCCACAGCAGTGAGAGGCCCGTGTACTGCAAAATAATAATAATAATAATAATAATCCTCCTATTCACAAATAGCATCTGTCCATCATTCCATGCTCTCCAAAGCATTTCCACATTTGGTATCACTTTATACTCAAAACTCCATGTAAGTAGAGAGATGTCCTCATCTCTTTTTTCCAGATGGGGAACCTGAGGCTCAGTGACTAGAGGATCACACAGCCAGGTAGAGTTTGAACTCCAACCTAAGCACCTTGGCTCTTAGTCTAGGCCTCTTTCTTCAAGACCACTTTCCTCCCCTCCTCCATGGAGCAGCTGCTAGCCCTTTCTCCAACCTGGGGGCCCCAGGCCTCTGGAGACAAATACTCTGTTGATATTAAGAGGCAGTGCCAGGGTGAGCCCTGGGGAAGATGTTTCACCCCTCACCACACACACTCATGATCATTTCTTGGCATCACAAGACTTCAGGACTGAGAATGTTCTTTCCCTCTGAGAACATGGAAATCCTATTAGAGCTCAAACTTGTTTCAGTCGTATCCTTCTCAAGAAAAGAAAAGCAGGAACCTCATCCCCATGGCTTTGTGCTTTGAGAATTCCCTGGGCAGGAATCAAGCTGTAAGACCCCCCCGCTTCCCCAAGGGGCCTTGGAGGGCTGAGAAGGCTGATGGGAAGGAGAACAGAAACACAAGTCATCCCCTGCATCACCTTCCCATTCTTATCCTGCTGTCACATCTCCGTTCCAGACAGTGCAGAGTGTTTGCTCAATAGAATTTTCTCTTTTTTAACCATTGGAAAAGTCATCCTTGTTTTGGTACCGAAAAATTGTAGAGACCACAGAGAAATAGAAGAAAAGGAAAATGGTCACTTGTAGTTATTCTATCCAAGAATAACCTTGGTGTCTTCTTTAAATTGGGCTCACTAGAGAACAATACTCTGGGGGTACACACAGCCTAGGTAAACCTAGGCCCTAATCCCACAAGGACCCTAACTCCAGTTCACCTTAGTCACTGGTACATTCACTCACCAAATACTCACTGGGCTCTTACAACTTGCCAGGCACTGTGCTCTGTTCTGGGGATACGATGGTGGACAACACAAACAGTCCTGCCCCACAGGCCTCGGAGGAGTAGGGAAGACAAGCCATCAACCAGCCATGGTCACTACATCACCCTTACCATTCAAGAGCTGGCCTCTGTGCTAAACCCTTCCAATGTGTTATTTCATCTCATCTTACAACCCTGTGAAGAGGCCCCATATTCAGCCACATTACAGATTGAGAACATTTAGGTAAAAAGAGCTTGAATGCTTGGACAAGGCCATAGAGCTAGGAAGGGAGGACATGGGGTCTGGACCACAGAATCTGACTCTGGGCTGGGGCGAGGGTTATAACAGTGCTGCCTTGTGGGAAGCTGTACGGGGGCCTAACCTGGTGCACAATCAAGGAATGCCTCCTGACGGAAGTGAGATTTAATTGGAAACATGGTGGAGGAGCACCAGAAAAAATTGATGGAGGAAATGGAGGAAATCCATCCTTTCCTGCAGATCATCCATGAGACTCCAATGTCCTCCCCCAGGAGTCCCGCCCTATCTTCACCCCAAGCTGTGGCTCTTCAAGGGCCTGCCATCCTTACATCTCTCGCTTTTCAGCCCTTTTGTCCTGAGTGTTCCGCATGAGTCCTCCTCAGTGCCCCACTGCTCTCAAGCCTCTTCCCAGGGACCCTGCCCTGTCTCCTCCTTTCAGGGGAATCTTGGAAATTTCCCTTCTCCCCTCCCCACAAAATTTTCAAGTTTACTCAGAACCCCAGTTTTCCCAGCACCGATTATTAATCACAGTTCTGGCTAAAACTGCCAAGCTCAAGTTCCCGCAAATTCCAGGCAGGGTACGGAAGGGACATGATGAGAAAAAATCTGGGACTTTTCAGCTTCCAGCCACCTCAGAAAGGCAGGGCAAGAGCAAGGCCTGAGGGAACTTGAAGAGCCTGGGCACCTCGCCCAAATTAAGGTGCAGACCAAGCCTTCTCCCCAAGTGCAATTAGCTTTCATTGCCATGGGCGCACTTTCCCGCCAGCTTCCCCCAAACGACCCCAGGTTCCCAGGGCAAAGGGGAGGTGGATGAGGATCCCAAGGAGGCAAATACCAGAGGAGCCTGTCACTCACTTCCTTCTTTCTCCCTCTCCTTATCTCCGCCAGGCCTGGGGGAGCTCAGAAACACCTGGCAAGTGGCAATACCAGTGTCCACCTGTTGTAACAGAAGCCAATAGGGGAGAAGTGACGGCACAGAAGCAGGCATTAAGCTCTTGCCAAAGGAAGACACACCCAGACTCTGTTAGCCCTGAACATACTTCCTCTTCCACAGCATTCCTCTTTCGGGAATTCTAGCCTCAGGGAACTCCCAGAGCCTGGGGTTGGGGGGCTGGGGGTGGGGGAGGAGCAGCTGGGAGGGGGCCAGTGGTGTCATCCAAGGCCCCGTTCACGGGAAAAGCCTGATGTGAGAGCAAAAAGAACTTCTGACAAGGACAGCTCTCCCTCTGAAAGCTGAAGAAGTCATGGTTGTTGCAGTAGCAGTAATAATAGCAGCAGCAAACACTAAGTGTGAGGCAACTGCTCTAAAAGGCTTTATGTACTTGAACTCATTTAATCTTGGCTCCAGGAGAACCTGCTTCACTGAGGCCCTTTACAGGTGCTGGGTCCTGTTGCTAATCTGGTATTCTGACAGCATCATTTTAACTTACAAAATCTGCTTTATCATCACATCATTCATTGATTCAACATACTGAGCTGGGAAATATCTACTATAGCCCACTGTCGACAAAAATATCAGTAAACAATCTATAATAGGAATTGAAAAGAGTTTTATTTGAGGCAAACTGAATATTATGGTCTGGAAGACAGCCTCTCAGATAACTCTGAGGAACTGCTCTGGAGGAACCTGGTTTTTAGCAGTTTTATATCTTGTCAGAACAAAGAACATCAAACAAATCATGGGTACATTCTTTCAAGGTAACAAAAAAACAGATCGGCACATACACAGCAAGTCAGTATGGCCTTGGCACCTGGGAAGGGAGTCTTGCTGTTAAAGGAGTACCAGCATTGGCATCCCAGGAAGGGAGGCATTTAGTCTTTACTATTTTTATTTATTTATTTACTTAACTCTATTTGCTTTATTGTTTGCTGTTTCTCTTCCATATACATCTAGATCGACATGTATTCTCACACACACACACACACACACACACACACACACACACACACAAATAATATATATACATAACATTTTTCTGAATGATTCAAGAGTAAGTTACTTGCATAAAGCCCTTCACCCCCAAATATTTCAGTGAGCATTTCCTCTAAATAATAATATTCTCTTATGTTTACACAGTAGAGTTTTCAACTTCAGGAAATTTAATGTTGATACAATATTTTTATCCAAGTAAACAACCATATGCCAATTTTTTAGTTGACCTAATAATTTCCTATGCAGCATTCTTTTTTTTGAATTTTTGAAATTTATTTTATTTATTTTTTATACAGCAGGTTCTTATTAGTTATCCATTTTATACATATTAGTGTATATATGTCAATCCCAATCTCCCAAATCATCACACCACTACCACCACCCCTGCCACTTTCCCCCCTTGGTGTCCATACATTTGTTCTCTACATCTGTGTCTCTATTTCTGCCCTGCACACCAGTTCATCTGTACCATTTTTCTAGGTTCCACATATATGCGTTAACATCCGATATTTGTTTTTCTCTTTCTGACTTACTTCACTCTGTCTGACAGTCTCTAGATTCATCCACGTCTCTACAAATGACCCAATTTCGTTCCTTTTTATGGCTGAGTAATATTCCATTGTATATACGTACCACAACTTCTTTAACCATTCGTCTGTCGTTGGGCATTTAGGTTGCTAGCATGACCTGGCTATTATAAATAATGCTGCAATGAACATTGTGGTGCACGTGTCTTTTTGAATTATGGGTTTCTCTGGGTATATGCCCAGTAGTGGGATTACTGGGTCATATGGTAATTCTATTTTTAGTTTTTTAAGGAACCTCCATACTGTTCTCCATAGTGGCTGAACCAATTCACATTCCCACCAACAGTGCAAGAGGGTTCCCTTTTCTCCACACCCTCTCCAGCATTTGTTGATTGTAGATCTTCTGATGATGCCCATTCTAACTGGTGTGACATGATACCTCACTGTAGTTTTGATTTGCATTTCTCTAATAATTAGTGATGCTGAGCAACTTTTCATGTGCTTCTTGGCCATCTGTATGTCTTCTTTTTTTAAAAAAAATTTATTTACTTATTTATTTGGTTGCACCAGGTCTTGGTTGCAGCAGGCAGGGTCCTTAGTTGTGGCATGCGAACTCTTAGTTGCAGCATGCATGTGAGATCTAGTTCCCTGACCAGGGAGCGAGCCCGGGCACTCTGCGTTGGGAGCACAGAGTCCTAACCACTGTGCCACCAGGGAAGTCCCTGTATGTTTTCTTTGGAGAAATGTCTATTTAGGTCTTCTGCCCATTTTTGGATTGGGTTGTTTGTTTTTTTAATGTTGAACTGCATGAGCTGTTTATATATTTTGGAGATTAATCCTTTGTCTGTTGATTCGTTTGCAAATATTTTCTCCCATTCTGAGGGTTGTCTTTTTGTCTTGTTTATGATTTCCTTTCCTGTGCAAAAACTTTTTAGTTTCATTAGGTCCTATTTGTTTTTTTTTTTTTTATTTCCATTACTCTAGGAGGTGGATCAAAAAAGACCTTGCTGTGATTTATGTCAAAGAGTGTTCTCCCTATGTTTTCCTCTAAGAGTTTTATAGTGTCTGGTCTTACATTTAGGTCTCTAATCCATTTTGAGTTTATTTTTGGGTATGGCATTAGGGAGTGTTCTAATTTCATTCTTTTACATGTAGCTGTTCAGTTTTCCCAACACCACTTATTGAAGAGACTGTCTTTTCTCCATTGTATATCCTTGCCTCCTTTCTCATGGATTAGTTGACCATAGGTACGTGGATTTATCTCTGGGCTTTCTATCTTGTTCCATCAATCTATATTTCTGTTTTTGTGCCAGTACCATGTTGTCTAGATTACTGTAGCTTTGTAGTATAGTCTGAAGTCAGGGAGTCTGATTCCTCCAGCTCCGATTTTTTCCCTCAAGACTGCTTTGGCTATTTGGGGTCTTTTGTGTCTCCCTACAAATTTTAAGATTTTTTTGTTCTAGTTCTGTAAAAAATGCCATTGGTAATTTGATAGGGATTGCATTGAATCTGTAGATTGCTTTGGGCAGTATAGTCATTTTCACAATATTGATTCTTCCAATCCAAGAACATGGTATATCTCTCCATCTGTTGGTATCATCTTTAATTTCTTTCATCAGTGTCTTATAGTTTTCTGCATACAGGTCTTTTGTCACCCTAGGTAGGTTTATCCCTAGGTATTTTATTCTTTTTGTTGCAATGGTAAATGGGAATGTTTCCTTAATTTCTCTTTCAGATTTTTCATCATTAGTGTATAGGAATGCAAGAGATTTCTGTGCATTAATTTTGTATCCTGCAACTTTACCAAATTCATTCATTAGCTCTAGTGGTTACCTGGTGGCATCTTTAGGATTCTCTATGTAGAGTATCATGTCATCTGCAAACAGTGACCATTTTACTTCTTCTTTTCTGATTTGTATTCCTTTTATTTCTTTTTCTTCTCTGATTGCCATGGCTAGGACTTCCAAAACTATGTTGAACAATAGTGGTGAGCCTGGACATCCTTGTCTCATTCCTGATCTTAGAGGAAATGCTTTCAGTTTTTCACCATTGAGAATGATATTTGCTGTGGGTTTGTCATATATGGCCTTTATTATGTTGAGATAGCTTTCCTCTATGCCCACTTTCTGGAGAGTTCTTATCATAAATGGGTGTTGAATTTTGTCAAAAGCTTTTTCTGCATCTATTGAGATGATCATATGGTTTTTATTCTTCAATTTGTTAATATGGTGTATCACAATGATTGATTTGCGTATATTGAAGAATCCTTGCATCCCTGGGATAAATCCCACTTGATCATGGTGTATGATCCTTTTAATGTGTTGTTGGATTCTGTTTGCTAGTATTTTGTTGAGGATTTTTGCATCTATATTCATCAGTGATATTGGTCTGTAATTTTCTTTTTCTGTAGTATCTTTGTCTGGTTTTGGTATCAGGGTGATGATGGCCTCATAGAATCAGTTTGGGAGTGTTCCTTCCTCTGCAATTTTTTGGAAGAGTTTGAGAAGGATGTGTGTTAGCTCTTCTCTAAATGTTTGATAGAATTCACCTGTGAAGCCATCTGGTCCTGGACTTTTGTTTGTTGGAAGATTTTTAATCACAGTTGCAATTTCATTACTTGTGATTGGTCTTTTCAAATTTTTTATCACATTTCAATTTCATTACTTGTTATTGGTCTTTTCATATTTTCTATTTCTTCCTGGTTCAGTCTTGGAATGTTATACCTTTCGAAGAATTTGTCCATTTTTTCCAGGTTGTCCATTTTATTGGCATAGAGGTGCTTGTAGTAGTCTCTTAGGATGCTTTGTATTTCTGCGATGTCTGTTGTAACTTCTCCTTTTTCATTTCTAATTTTAGTGATTTGAGTCCTCTCCCTCTTTTTCTTGATGAGTCTGGCTAATGGTTTATCAATTTTGTTTATCTTCTCAAAGAACCAGCTTTTAGTTTTATTGATCTTTGCTATTGTTTTCTTTGTTTCTATTTCATTTATTTCTGCCTATTCTTGATGATTTCTTTCCTTCTGCTAACTTTGGGTTTTGTTTGTTCTTCTTTCTCTAGTTCCATTATGTGTAAGGTTAGATTGTTTATTTGAGATGTTTCGTGTTTCTTGAGTATTGCTATAAACTTCCCTTTTAGAACTGCTTTTCTGCATCCCATAGGTTTTGGATCGTCGTGTTTTCATTGTCATTTGTCTCTAGGTACTTTTTGATTTCCTCTTTGATTTCTTCAGTGATCTCTTGGTTATTTAGTAATGTATTGTTGAGCTTCCATGTGTCTGTGGTTTTTATATTTTATTCCCTGTAATTGATTTCTAATCTCATAGCATTGTGGTAAGAAAAGATGCTTGATATGATTTCAATATTCTTAAATTTACTGAGGCTTGATTTGTGACACAAGATGTGATCTATCCTAGAGAATGTTCCATGAGCATTTGAGAAGAAAGTGTAATCTGCTGTTTTTGGATGGAATGTCCTATAAATATCAATTAAATCTATCTGGTCTATTGTGTCCTTTAAAGCTTGTGTTTCCTTGTTAATTTTCTGTTTGGATGATCTGTCCATTGGTGTAAGTTAGGTGTTAAAGTCCCCCACTCTTATTGTGTTACTGTCAATTTCCTTTTACAGCTGTTAGCAGTTGCCTTATGTATTGAGGTGCTCCTATGTTGGGTGTATATATATTTATAATTGTTATATCTTCTTCTTGGATTGATCCCTTATCATTATGTAGTGTCCTTCCTTGTCTTGTAACATTCTTTATTTTAAAATCTATTTTATCTGATATGAGTATTGCTACTCCAGCTTTCTTTTGATTTCCATTTGCATGAAATATATTTTTCCATGCCCTTGCTTTCAGTCTCTATGTGTCTCTAGGTCTGAAGTGGGTCTCTTGTAGGCAGCATATATATGGGTCTTGTTTTTGTATCCATTCAGCAAGCCTGTGTCTTTTGGTTGGAGCATTTAATCCATTCATGTTTAAGGTAATTATCAATATCTATGTTCCTATGACAATTTTCTTAATTGTTTTGGGTTTGTTTTTATAGGTCCTTTTCTTTTCTTGTGTTTCCCACTTAGAGAAGTTCCTTTACCATTTGTTGTAGAGATGGTTTGGTGGTGCTGAGTTCTCTTAGCTTTTGCTTGTCTGTAAAGCTTTTGATTTCTCCATCGGATCTGAATGAGATCCTTGCTGGGGAGATTAATCTTGGTTGTAGGTTCTTCCCTTCATCGCTTTAAATATGTCATGCCTCTCCCTTCTGGCTTGGAGATTTTCTGCTGAGAAATCAGCTGTTAACCTTATGGGAGTTCCCTTGTCTGTTATTTGTCATTTTGCCCTTGCTGCTTTCAATAATTTTTCTTTGTCTTTAATTTTTGTCGAGTTGATTACTATGTGTCTCAGCAAGTTTCTCCTTGGGTTTATCCTGTATGCGACTCTGCGCTTCCTGGACTTGGGTGGCTATTTCCTTTCCCATGTTAGGAAAGTTTTCGAGTATAATCTTTTCAAATATTTTCTCAGGTCCTTTCTCTCTCTCTTCTCCTTCTGGGACCCCTATAATGCGAATGTTGTTACGTTTAATGTTGTCCCAGAGGTCTCTTAGGCTGTTTTCATTTCCTTTCATTCTTATTTCTTTATTCTGTTCTGCAGCAGTGAATTCCACCATTCTGTCTTCTAGGTCACTTATCCGTTCTTCTGCCCCAGTTATTCTGCTATTGATTCCTTCTATTGTATTTTTCATTTCAGTTATTGTATTGTTTCATCTATGTTCATCTGTGTTCTTTACTTCTTCTAGGTCTTTGTTAAACATTTCTTGCATCTTCTTGATCTTTGCCTCCATTCTTTTTCTGAGGTCCTGGATCATCTTCACTATCATTATTCTGAATTCTTTTTCTGGAAGGTTGCCTATCTACACTTTATTTAGTTGTTTTTCTGGGTTTTTATCTTGTTTCTTCATCTGGTACATAGGTCTCTGCCTTTTCATCTTGTCTATCTTTCTGTGAATGTGGCTTTTTCTCCAGGTTCCCTAATATGGTGCCCTAATGGAAGAAGATGATGCTTCTCCAGTAGCTGGGGGAGGCCACCTTGGGCTGGAACAGCCTCATGGGTATGGTCCCAAAACGCAGGTTGGTTACTTCAAGCCCAGGGTCCTTGTTGATTCTCACGCTCTTGTGCAAAAACTGAATAAATCTTGGCATGGAGCAAATCCCCAATTTCTCAAGTATTTTCCCCTCACAGTTCTAGAGGTCAGAAGTCCACCCTCGATCTCGTTGGGCTAAAACCAAGGTGTCAGCAAGGCTGCATTCTTTCTGGCTACTCTAGGGCAGAATCTGTTTCCTTGCGACCTTCTAGAGACCACCACATTCCTTGTCTCATTGCCCTGAAACTGAGCAGGGCCCTCTGTTAATCTTTATTTTTAACGTGGACATTCTTTACTTCTGGTCAGTGTGTCCTCTTCTTTAATAATTAAAGCAGATGTACAAGGTATTTTTGATAGACCACAATCAGGCTGTTCTAGTTAGCATAAAGTTCAAGTTAACTCAAGTACAAGCCAGAATGACTTCCCCATACCTCAATATATGAAAATTTATTTTATCATCACACACTGGCAATATAAAAACACGGCAGTTCCTTCCTGTAAAGAGCTAAGGGTCTAGTGGGACAGACAGGCAAATAAAAGGACAATCAATCACAGAAGTGCCTTGAAAGGGGAACATATGTGCTGTGGGAACACAGTGGAGAGGTACTTAATGCAAATCAAAGTGTATGGGGTAAAGGATATCAGAGAAGGCTTTCAGGTGAAGGTGACCCCTTAGCTGAGTCTTCAAGGATGCATAGGAGTTAGCCAAGGAAAGAGAAAGAAAGGCATGCTAGATGGAGGCCTGGAGATGGCTGAGGATGGCAAGTACTAGGAAACACATGTTGGTCAACATGGGCAGAGTTTGAAAGCAGGGTGGGAAGGAGGGTCACAAGAAGGCATGAAGCAAGATCACTAGATCCTCACAGTTTATACTTAATGAGCTTGTGTCAGAGGAGCCTTATTGCACCAGTCTCTCCCTGTCCTTCAAGCCATCCCAGCTGTTGCCACATAGAATAAAGGCTATTCTCACCAAGCATGCCCAAATTTCATATTCATGAGCAAATAAATGATTGTTATTATTTAAAGTCACTGTGTTGAGATGGTTTGTTTTGGACAACAGATGATCAAAACAATCACTTTAAAGGTGGGGGTACCCAAGGAGGAAAAGGAGGGCTAAGTGGAAAATGAGAAGCATCACCATTAGGTATCGGTATCTTGATCCTCCCAGGCCCCATGTTTGGTTAGAAGCATACATTGTTTGCCAAAATCTGAAAGCAATTATATCAGCCAATAAATATCAGTATATAATTTTAGATGGTGCTAAAGGGGCTTTAGGCTCCAAATACAGAGCACAACCCCAGAATCTGGATATATGGACAAGAATGGGGTAGCATGCTAATAGCTCAAAGGGTACAGACTGATAAAGTGATGTCAACCTAAATGGGGTATTCTAATAGCTGGCCATGGACCTCCACCCTTTCCCTTATCCTGTCACTGATTTTTAACAATCACTTGGTTAAATACAGTTTAGGAGACCATACTTATCAAAGTTGCTAAAGACATGAAACTTGGAAGGCTAGTGGGCATATGAAGTGACAGAATGAGGATCCTAAGATATTTTGCCCATCTGGAGGGACAATATAAGTCTCCATGTTTGAATCTAAAAAGAAAATTTCACAAGTATAGAATTTAAAAGGTGGCCTAACCATAGGATATATGAGAATCACCTAAGAGTGCAGGCTTTGGGCTTAGAGAGATATAGGTTTACGTTTTAGCTATAACATTTAGTAACTATGAGCCTCGGGAAACTTATTTAAACCTCTCTAAGCCTTCGTCTTTCCTTGTAAGAATTAAAGATAATTCATTTAAAGGGTAGTTTCTGGTACAAATTAATTGCTCAATAAACAGCCAGCAAAGATCTAAGTTGTTTGCAAAGTTGTTTATAAAACTATGGCAACCCCCAAATCCCTACAGAGTCTAGGAAAGAGAACCTTCTCTGATGGCAGAATGTTCTATAATCTGCACTGACCAATATGGTGGCCACTGGCCACATATGGCTACTGAGGCCTAAAATGTGGCTGTTGCCACTGAGGAAATGAATTTTTAATTGTAATTAATTTAAATTTGATTGTCCACTTGTGACTAGTGGTTACCAAATTGGACAGCCCAGGTCTCGATGATGTTAAGACATGCTAAACTCTAAACCTAGGCCGAATCTGGAGGGAAGAGAAAATCTTCACTCATTTTCTTTGTGAACTTCTGAACTGGTTGACCTTTTTATTATGACTAATGTGTACAATTTGATAAGCTTTGATATATGTCTACACTCATAAAACCATCATTTCAATCAAGATTATGAACTTATCCAGCACCTCCAAAAGTTTTATCCTGCTGCATTATAATCCTTCTCTCCTGCCCCTCTTACTCATGTCCCCACTCCTACTCCTGCCAAGACAACCACTGGTCTGCTTTTCTGATGGCATAGATTACTTTGGCTTTTCTAATATATTATATAAATAGCATCATATAGGATATAGTCTGTTTTGTCTGACCTCTTTAACTCACTGTAATGCATCCCTGAGATTCATCCATGGTGTTACATGTATGAGTAGTTCATTTCTCTTTTCTACTGAGCCATGGATGCCACAATTTCTTTTTTTTTTTTTAATAGATTTATTTATTTTTGGCTGCATTGGGTCTTCGTTGCTGCACGCGGGCTTTTTCTAGTTGCGGCGAGCAGGGCCCACTCCTCATTGTTGTGGCTGAGCATCTCATTGCGATGGCTTCTCTTGTTGTGAAGCACGGGTTCTAGGCGCACAGGCTTCAGTTGCTGTGGCACACAGGCTCAGTAGTTGTGGCTCGCAGGCTCTAGAGCACAGGCTCAGTAGTTTTGGTGCACGGGCTTAGTTGCTCTGTGGCATGTGGGACCTTCCCGGACCAAGGATCAAACCCGTGTCCCCTGCATTGGCAGGCAGATTCTTAACCACTGTGCCACCAGGGAAGTCCTCACAACTTCTTTATCCATTTACCTTCTAACGGACGTTGGGCTGTTTCCAGTTTCAAGCTATTGCAAACAAAGCTGCTATTTGTGCAGAAGATTTTGTATTGACACATGCTTTCTTTTCTCTTGAGTAGATGCCTTATAGTAAAAAGGTTGGATCATGTGGTAGATGTCTGTTTAGTTATTTAAGAAACTGCCAGACTGTTTTCCAAAGTGGTTGCACCATTTTGCATTCCCACCAATGAGAATCCTCACCAAAACTCAGTAGGCCAGTCTTTTAAAATTTTAGCCATTCTAATAAATTCCAATGTAGTAGTACTTCATTGTGGGGTTTTGTGTGTGTGTGTGTGTGTGTGGTTGAAGATGTCAGTTTTTTTAATTGAAGTATAGTTGATGTACAATATTATATAAGTTATAGGTATGCAATATAGTGATTCACAATTTTTAAAGATTATACTCCATTTACAGTTATTATAAAATATTGGCTATATTCCTGCATTGTACAATATATCTTTGTAGCTTATTTTATACCTAAGAGTTTGTACCTCTTAATCCCCTACCTCTGTATTGCCCTTCCCCCTTCCCTCTCCCCTCAGGTAACCGCTAGTTTGTTCTCTAGATCTATGAGTCGGCTTCTGTTTTGTTATTGTCACATTTTAATTTGCATTTCCCATAGGACTCACGATGTTGAACATCTTTCCATTGTTTATTTGCCATCCAGTATAACATTTGTGGTGAAGTGTTTGTTCAAATATTTTGCCCATTTTTTTAATTGAATTGTTTGTTTCTTATTACAAAGTTTAGAGAGTACTTTCTATTTTCTGAATGCAAGTCTTTTATCAGGTACATACTTTGAAAATATTTTCTCCCATTCTGTGGCTTGTCTTTACATTATTTTAACAGTGACTTCTAAAGAGCGAAATTTTTTATACTGGTGAAGTCTGTAAAAGATTAATAAAACAGAAACCTCAATTAAAAAGAGTTGGGAGTCCAGAGGCGGGAGCTCCCATGCCCTGTGATGATAACAGAGCCCAACAGGAAGAAAGAAGACTCTTCTTTCCAGGCAAGGACTCAGCCAATGATAAGCCATGGACTCTGTTTACTACAGCCCTCCCAACTTCCTTTTCCTCCCTAGAAAGTGGTCTCCTTCCCTCTCCATGTAGGGACTTGCCTGTGGCTCTCCACTGTTGCACACCTAGAATTGCAATTCTCTGCTGATCCCAATTAAAACCATCTTTGCTGGAGAAATATCTGGTGGTCTATTTGTTTCAGGTCAACAAGTCCAATTTATCAACTTGCTCTTCTATGGATTGTGCATTTGGTGTGGTATCTATGGAATCTTTTCCATAAACCAAGGTCACAAAGATTTTTTCTCATGTTTTCTTCTAGAAGTCTTATAATTTTAAGTTGTACATTTAAACCTATGATCCATTTTTGTATATGGTGTGTGGTAAGGATCAAGTTTCACTTTTTTTAACTATGGATATCCAGTTGTTACAGCACCATTTGCAGAAAGACTATCCCTTCTTCACTGAATACCTTTACATCTTTGTCAAAAATCAGTTATCCAGATGTGTGCAGGTCTATTCTCTTTCACTGATCTATTTATCTTTATACACTATCGTGATTACTATAGCTTTGTAATATGCCTTGAAATCAGCAAGTGTTAGCCCTGTGAATGTATTCTTCTTTTTCAAAGTTGCTTTGGCTATTCTCAGTCCTTTGAATTTCTGCGTGAATTTCAGAATAAGCTTGTCAATTTCAACAAACAAGCCTGTTGGAATTTTGATCAGTATTTATTGAATCTATAGATCAATTTGGGGAGAATTGCTATATTAACAACACTGAGTCTTCTGACACATGAATAAGGTACATCTTTCCATTTATTTAGGTCTTCTTTAATTTCTCTGAACAATGTTTTGTACTTTTCACTGAACAATGTTTCATATCTTTTATCAAACTTAAGCTTAGGTATTTCACATTTTTATGCCATTGTAAGTAGCACTTTTCAATTTTGATTTCTGATTGTTCATTTCTATATATCGAAATGTAATTGAAATTTGAATTTAGAAACACAACCAATTTTTTGTATATTAATTTGGTATTTTGCAACCTTGCTTGACTCACCTACTATTTCCACTAGCCTTTTTGTAGATTCTATAAAATTTTCTATGTAGACTCTGAATAAAGTTAGTTTTATTCCTTCCTTTTAAATCTGGATGTCTTTCATTTGTTTGTTTACATATGTATTTATTTATTTTGCCTTATTGCAGTGGAGCTAGGATCTCAAATACAATGTTAAATACAAGTGGTGAGAGTGAATATCCTTGTATTGCTCCTGATATTAGGGAGAGAGTATTCAGTCTTTCTCCAGTAAGTATGATGTTAGCTATAGGTTTTCCATAGTTACCCTTTAGCAGATCGAGGAAATTCTTTTCTAATACAGGCATTTGGTGCTATAAATTACCCCTAAGTATTCCTTTAGTAGCATTCCACAAATTTAGAAGTGTATTATTTAGTTTCCATATATTTGGGGATTTTCCAAATATTTTTCTCCTATTGATTTCTAATTTAATTCCATTGTGATCAGAAAACATGTATGTGTGTGTAATCGCCAGTTTACTTTTGACTAGTGTTAGCATGGTATATCTTTTGGCATTTTCTGTATTCTTTTACTTTTAACTTATTTTTTGCCTTTAAAGTGTTTTTCTTATAGACAGCAGCACACAGTTCAATCTTATTTTTTAATCCAATCTGATGAGTTCTGCTTTTAATTAAGGTATTTAAGCCATTTAATGTGATTATTGATATGGTTAGGTTTAAGTCTACCCTCTGGCTGTTTGTTTTCTATTTGTACCATCTGTTTTTTAAAGCTTCCCTCCCCCTTTTTTTCTAACTTTTTTTGAATTCATTGAGTTTGTGATGATGATGATGATGATGATGATGACGACGATGATAATGATTCCATTTTATCTTCTTTGTTGGCTTATTACATATAACTCCTTGCTTTGTTATTTTAGTGGTTGCCTTAGGGTTTAGTAGACATCTTTAACTCATCACAGTCTCCCTCCAAATCATATTATACTACCTCAAGTTAAGTATAAAACCTTACAATAGTGCACATCCATTTCTCCCCTCCCAGCCTTTATGCTATTTTTGTCATATTTTACCCATACTTATTTTATAAACTGCAAAATACATTATTTCTATTTTTTAAACAGTTATTATTTTAAAGATATTTTTAAAGGAAAAAAATCTGATAATTTATTCATGCAGTAGCATTTCCAGTGCTCTTTAATCCTTTGTGTGCATTCAGATTCCCCTCTAGTATCATTTTTCTTCTGCCAAAGAATTTTCTTTAACATTTCTTGTAGTGTGGTCCTCCTGGCAATGAATTTTTTCAACTTTTGTATACCTAAAAAAGTCTTTATTTTACCTTCATTTTATTTTAAATTTATTTATTTTTGGCTGTGTTGGGGCTTTGTTGCTGCATACAGGCTTTTTCTAGTTGCGGCAAGTGGGGGCTACTCTTCGTTGTGGTGCATGGGCTTCTCATTGCAGTGGCTTCTCTTGTTGTGGAGCACAGGCTCTAAGCATGTGGGCTTCAGTAGTTGTGGCACCTGGGCTCATTAGTTGTGGCTTGCGGGCTCTAGATGCAGGCTCAGTAGTTGTGGCGCACAGGCTTAGTTGTTCTGCGGCATGTGGGACCTTCCCGGACAAAGGATTGAACCCATGTCCCCTGCATTTGCAGGTAGTTTCTTAACCACTGCGCCACAAGGGGAGTCCCTTTACCTTCATTTTAAAATGATACTTTCACTAGTTGTAGACCTGTAGATTGACAGATATTTTTCAGTACTTTAAAGATAATGCCCCTCTGTCTTTTCATTTGCATTGTTTCCAATGAGAAATCTGCTATCAACCTTACCTTTGTTCTTCTGTACTCAATGTGTCTTTTTTATCTGAATGCTTCTAAGACATGTTTATGATTTGCCTTGGTGTCATTTTTTTTTGCTAAGACTATGTTTTACATAAGATTGTGCTGCTTGCATTTTGTTGATTCCAATCCCCAGAATCATGTTGCTAATCATGACTAATAGATACAAAGTTAATAGATATAAAGTTAAAGATACAAAAATATGTAATTATATCAATCAGGAATCTCCATAGAAATAGAACCAAAATCTTTTAATATATAAATAGATTTTATTAGTTTTATTTATTTTATTGAAATATAATTGATTTACAATGTAAATAGATTTATTTCAAGGAATTGACTTACACCGTTATGGGGGCTAGCAAGTTTGAAATCTGTGGGGCAGGTTGGCAGACTGATAATTCTCAGGCAAGAGCTAATGTTGCAGTCTTAAAACAGAATTTTTTCTTCCTCCAGGAAACCTCAGTTTTTGCTCTCAAGGTCTTTCAACTTGATCGGATGAGGACCACCCACATTATGGTGGGTAATCTCTACTTAAAGTCAACTGATTATAGATGTTCACCAAATCTACAGCATATCTCCAGAACAACACCTAGATTAGTATTTCATGAAATAACTGGGTACTATAGACTCATCAAGTTGACATATAAGACTAACCATCACAGTAACAAAAAGGGTTAAAAGGTAACTGTGAAATATCATAGAAGTTGTAATGGTTAAGATCTGAGGATGCACAGGGAAAAGGTTGAAATTATTAAAAGTTAATAGAGAGGCCCTGAGGAACTGAAACTCAGACCTCTTAGTAGGAGGCATTGCTCAGCCAGTGTTAAACAACTGAGTTCAGAAGAGGGGACCCAGGGGACTGGGACCCGGATCTCTGCAGAAGGGGCACTGGCTGGCTATTGCTGGCAGCCCCAAGGGAGACCAAATGAGGCTGATACTGCAAATTTTAGAAAAACTATAAACTGGATTCAGCTGCTGCTACAAGAAGAAAATGCCTATGTTATGATGAAGTTTTCTGGGGTAATACTCGCAGGAACCACAATCAGACAGGAAACCCTCAAGAAATACACAGCAAGGAGTAAACCCCTTGTTCCTCTTTCAGCCTTGCAGTCTCCATCTAGTGTTCCTATCAACAGAGCCAACTAGAAAAGCAAATTTGTGATTTTCAGAGTCCTGGCTCTAGGATCCTTGTGCTCAAGGTTACCAAGGCCACTGGCACCAAGAAACAATTCCAGAAGCTCTCAGACTGGACACCTGCCCACTCCCCCAAGCAAAATAAAGTTATTGTTACATTCAAAAAAAAAAAAGGTTTGGAGTTGAGACACAATAACTTAATAACTGATACAGCCCACCTTTGGCTATTCAGCATCCGTAACACCACTCTACAAAAACTTGAACTTTGATATAATCATAAAAAACCTCTTTGTTTCCTCCTCAAAATGCAACTTTTCTGCATATAAACCAAGACAGTGTTGCCTTCTCCCCAAATTCAGATTTGTAAAGTCCCAACTGTCATTGCACCCATCTCTGAGCAGCAACCATTATTTCTCAAATTCAGTCACAATCTCATCTGAATATATGCTTCTTAAAAACCACATTTATAAGAATAAATTTATCCTTCCAAATAATAAAGAGAGAGAAGAATAAAAGGGTTAATGTATACAATTATATATACACACACATTCACATAATAAGCGAGCACATAAGTGGTCATCAGGCCATAATTGATAATTATAACTTCCTTCTTCCATATTCTATTTCATATTTCCTTTGTCTTCATCCAGTACCTAAGATGGTTGATTTTTTTTTAATATGATGAGGTAATCTATCTTGCCTAAAGGGTCTGAATCATCACTGGTTATGGCTTTGGCAGTGGGGTGGGAAAATGGTCATCTTCTATTAACTTTTACTATTGGACATGAAAATACTAAAAAGCACGCTGTATTTCAGATATAGTTCTCCCTGTCCCCATTGAGTGGCAGCAACCCAATTTTCCTTTGGTAATCAGTATCAGTCACCCCAGCCAGCAGAGTAACTCTTCTTTTCCTGTTGGTTCAGTAGCATGAGGAACCCAAAATGGCCAGGTGGCAGTCAGTCTTCCAAATCAATGCAACATTTGTGCATGTCCTAGTAGAAGCATTTGTTTCTTGGGAATCAAGACTTCAAACCAGCAGACCTCAAAGTCACAGGGATTGGAAGCAAAAACAAAACAAAACAAAAATCTGTGGGCAGGCTATGAGATTTAAGAGTGAGAAGAGCCATTCTATTTCCACCTCTAATTCCCAGCCCCATGTAGTCTGGCTATGGGAAACGCAGGACTATATATTTGCCTGTGATTCAAAATGTAATCTATATCATTTGAGGAAGAAACTCTGTCCTCTCAGGGTGTAATTTCTCAACTGGTACCATAACTGCAGTAAGTTATTGCATCTTTCTGTTAGGCCAGCTGCTTCTGGGGGGTGAAGTATGTGGTGTAATCCCATGGGCATGAACCCATTGCTGCACTTCTTTTGAAATAACTCTCTTGATTAGCAGCAATGATGTGTACAGTACACCATATTTTGTAATCACAGATGTTTCTGGCAGAAGGTTCTTGGGCAGGAAAGCAAATATGTACTCAGAATACATGTCTCCTCCAGTGAGGAAAATTTTGTCTCCCCTGCGTGACAGAAGGGGTGCAACGTAATCAACTTGCCCCTGGGGGCTGCCCCTTGGAGAGTGGTACCATATCAGGGGCTTAGTTTAGTTGGCAAGTTGGGCAATCAGCAGTGTTGACAGTCAGAAAAGCCCTGATTAGGGCACCCACACATAGTCCCCATCTCTGCCATTATGGCCACTTTGTACACAGGCCCGTTAAGCATGCGCTGGAGCAGCTGGAGAAAGATTCTAACTGAAAGCCACAGTGTGGGTGATTTTGTCCCCCTTCAATCAAGGGACTCTTCATCTGGAACTGCCTTAGGTCTAGAAATTGGTTGAGAGGTCACTCAAGTCAGGTTTTTGGCCACTAGGCTTTTTATATAGATCAAGCAACATTTTAGTAGGCTGTCATCATTTTCTTTTTTTTTTTTTTGCGGTACGCGGGCCTCTCACTGTTGTGGCCTCTCCCGTTGCGGAGCACAGGCTCCGGACACGCAGGCTCAGCGGCCATGGCTCACGGGCCTAGCCACTCCGCGGCATGTGGGATCTTCCCGGACCGGGGCACGAACCCGTGTCCCCTGCATCGGCAGGCGGACTCTCAACCACTGCGCCACCAGGGAAGCCCAGGCTGTCATCATTTTCATTCCTAGGTGTACCATGATCAATTAATTAGTCCCACTAAAAATCCCTAGGTTTCAAAAGAATGATTGCCACTATGCCTCTGTTGCTTTTTATAATAAACATGGTCTTGTCTCTGGTGGCTATGTTCTGTTATTTGGCCTCTATTTTAAGGGAATGCCATCTCTCCCAGTGAAAACAGGGAGCCCAAGTTACAGAGGCATCTTTCACCACTACATCTGGCTTACAGAAAACAGCCACCACGGAGTTTTTCAGAGATGCAAGTGCTACCGTCAGAAATTTATTTTTCAGTGTCTAAATGAATTGTCCTCTGGGCCCTCAGGTTGATGTATTGGGGGGTAGGTGTGTGGATCTCATGTGATAAAGTCACTTCATTCCTTTCTCCTTAAGTCTTGAATGCTTTTCTCTACATCTTATCAGGGAAGTCCTAGCATTCCAACCTTATTAAGCATATGCCATAATTTTTTTCTTCTTTTGCTGCGTTGAGTCTTAGTTGTGGCACGTGGGATCTTCATTGAGGCACGTGGGATATTTATCATTGCGGTGCGTGGGCTCTTCGTTGTGGCGCTCTGGCTTCTCTCTAGTCGTAGCATAAGGGTTTTCTCTTTCTAGTTGTGACGCGTGAGCTCTGTAGTTTGCGGCACGTGGGCTCTCTCGTTGAGGTGCGTGAGCTCAGTAGTTGTGGCACATGGGCTTAGTTGCCCCACGGCATGTGGGATCTTAGTTCCCCAACTAGGGATCAAACCTGCGTCCCCTGCATTGGAAGGTGGATTCTTAACCACTGGACCACTGCGGAAGTCCCTAAGCATATGCCACTATTGAGTCCAAGGTTGAGTTAGCCAACCAAGAAAATTTTAGAGCTATTTCCAGTTGTAAGGGCTAATACATTAAACCCAGAATATTTAATAAATGTACCCAATAAATTTGATTTGATAAAGTGCTGTACTCTATCATCCTTAGTCTAGTACCCTTAGAATATACTCCTCCATATATTTCCCAGGTTTCTTCCAATACATATTACCAAATCTTGCACTTCTTTTAGTGTACAAACGATTTCTTCCTGAGTCAGATTTTGTACTTGTCTCCTCTAGGCAAAGCTGTGATCTGACCCTAATTCTGAGTCTGGTGGCAATAAAGAGTGGTTGGGATGGGTCTTGACAGGAATGGGCATCCCCTTGATGGTAACTGCTCCCAGATAAAATTGCTATCAGGTTTTCAAAGGCACAGATGGGATGGTTGATTCCATACATGGCATTGCTGAGCTACAACATGCCATTCACTGATTAATCTGAGGAAATTCCTGTCAATCTCATTAGAATTGAAGAAAAGTATCTTGCAAGTCATTTAATGGAAATGTGTTCTTCTCACCACCCCCAGCCCACTCCCACAGCTACTGTATTTCTTGTCTGAAGTGATTCTCATCTGATGCACAGAGACTGCTATGATGCCATCTAGTGGCAATTGCCCTAGAAACCTTATCTTCTCATGCTTCTGTAACAGGTGGAGAGGACACAGATTCACTTTTTCTGTTGATTCTCCTAAAACTAGATCGATGCCCAGAGGCTGGGAGAGTGCATCGCAGACTTTCTCAGAGACGCGGTGAAACAGGAAATCATCTTTTGAAGTTCCTACCAGAGCTGAAGACTGGACAGAAGAATGTTCTGCTCAGCTGGCCAACAGAGTCTTTCTTTGAGGCTGAGCTAAAGTGAGGACCTGGCAGGAAAAACCAGTGGAGTCCAGGCCCACAGATGGCATTTCCAGAGACTAACGCCCACTTCCCCCCACGCTATCCAGGACCAAGTATAATTGACATTACAGGTTACAAAGCCTACTACACACAGGGATCACGCATAAGGATGTGAGGAACATTAATTATCGTGCCTTCCTTGCAATGAGAGCAAGCTTCAGATACTGAACTAGTTTGAGGTTACAGAGATACAGAATGGCAGAGACAGGCAAGCCAGCCCGGATCTTCTGCCTATGAATGATACATCTGCCTCTCTTCACTGTTCCTTAAGGTGCCCCAAGCTGCAGGCAGAAACATCCACGGGGGCCACCTTGAGGGACCCATTTTCAACATACAGAAAGATTGTTTTCTGGGACGAGAGAGCAGTTTTCTCGCTCCCTCTAACAAGACCTACTCCTGGGTTCACAAGAAGTCAGACAAGTAGGCAAGTTTGCTTCCAGAGCCTTCTGCTTTCCTTTTCTGTCATCCAGGCACCTCGTGTGCCCGTTCATTGGTGATGTCCCTGCTCCCAGGCCTTCCTTTCTTCGGCAGCCCCTCCAGCACCTGTAGCCTCTCTGTTACGTCTGCCCTGTCTCTTCCTTATTGTGCCACAAGGTGTCCTTAGTGTCTAGAGACCAATGTCCTGCTGCAGACACTTGTCCAGACCACCAAGCCCTCCAGAAAGGAAGCTTCGCCCTCATGGCAGCAACTTCCAATTTCCTCTGAGTCTTAACCCACTGTGAGCGCTCTGGTCATGGAAGCCTCACCGTACTCCTCCTCACTGTTTCCCCTCACACACTTATTTGTCTCAATTCCAGAGCTCTCCTTGCTTAGTCTTTTGCTACCTTATCCCTACACACACACACACACACACACACACACACACACACACACACACTCACACTCACACACACATACACACACTCACACAAGAAAGGCCCTTCTCACCTCTCCCTGATTCACTGAATTATATCCTTCCTTCAAGGCCACAATCACTCTGTGTTCACAGCTAATTCTGCTCTGAGCTTCTGTGTCACATCAGTCTGTATCCATTTTTTCTGGCCCTAAATCAGCAGTATGTACTGAATTTGCTCATTTAATCTAGAACTTTAAAATCTGGCCCCGACTCCATTTTTTTTTTTTTTTTTTTTTTTTTTTTGTGGTATGCGGGCCTCTCACTGTCGTGTCCTCTCCCGTTGCGCAGCACAGGCTCCGGACGCGCAGGCTCAGCGGCCATGGCTCACGGGCCCAGCCGCTCCACGGCATGTGGGATCCTCCCGGATCGGAGCACGAACCGGTGTCCCCTGCATCGACAGGCGGACTCTAAACCACTGCGCCACCAGGGAAGCCCCCGACTCCACTTTTTTGCATCATCTCTTTAATAAAAAATTTTTTAAAAATTGCCCTCACCTTAGAAATTACAATTAAATCGACCACCTCATCATCTTTCCATATATATTTGTTTCTATTTAGTTGCCTCATTTCAATGTTTCTTCTCTCCTCCTCCCTAAAAATATATATTTTGCACCATTCCTGTATCCCACAAAGTGCTGAGACCTGGGAATTCTGTGGTGAACAAAATAAACACGGTCCCTGCCTTCATGGGGTTCGCACTCCTGGGCAAGACAGATATAACACAAGTAAGCACAAGTCAATGTATGATTACAGATTGTGATTAGTGGTTTGAGATAAGGATGCCAAGAAAAATAGAAGGACGCCTATTATTAGGTTGGGAGACCAGAAAACATCCGAGGAAGGGGTGTAAGTAAGTTAAGATGCCATGAAAGGAGACAGCCAAGGAGAACTGAGAGAAGAAAGATCCAAGTAGAAGGAGCGGCGTGTGTGAAGGCCCTGACAGAGGAAGGAGCTTGACACATTCAAAGAAAGAACTGATAAGTAGCTATGTGTCTGCAGTGAGGTGAGCAAAGAAAGGACAACGGGGTCGTGGTTAATGTGTGGAGGCTGAATCTGCGCAGGCCAGGTCTTGGAAAGCCATGATAAGGAGCTTGAATTTATTCTACATGCCATACAAAACCACAAATTATTTTAAGCAAGGAAGTATGATCTGATTTACTAGCAGACCATTGAATAATATGTAGAAATGACTTGGAAGGGTTGAGAGTGGAAGAGAAAGGCAAGTTAAGAGACTGGCAATGATCCCAATGAGATGATGGTGGCTTGGACTAGAGGTGGTGGTGGAAAGGGAACCCATTTCAGAGGTGGAACCACAGGACTTGGTGATGATTTGTACCTAATTTTAATTTATCCTTATTGTTCTGGAACACATTTTTTACCAGTTTGTTCAAGGAGTATCCTGGGAACTTTATTTTCAGAGTACACATATTATGAGTGACAGTTTGCCCAGGTATAGAATTCTTGGGTCACACAACCTCTTTCCTTCACAGTTCAAGGAAGGAATTCCACTGTCTTCTAGCATTTAGAGTTAGGAGGAGAAATCTGAGGCATATTTCTTTATAGGGTTTTGGTAATCTTTTAGATTTACAAATTCTACATGAACAGGTCTGAGAGTAGTTCTTTTATTAATCTGCCCACCATGATGTTATTTAGCCTACCCAGTATCCATTCCCCTTTCCTCTGGAGTCAGCAACCACATTATCCTCTGGGAAACTGTCTCTCCCTCACCTGCAGTCCATGTGGGCACTGGATAGAGCTGAACACCCCTCATTCTAGGAGGGAGAGTGTGCTGCCAATGAAGCTAATGCAACAGCACTTCTCAGACACCTGGATTGATTCAAAGGTGAGTTCATGACTCAAGCCAGACCAGAATCAGTGAGAATTAACCCAAGGTTAATGTCTCAAGTATTAGAAGTAGACAACTCTTTCCTCCCATTGGGCTTGGAAAGCTAGAAGAATATAAGTCTGGAGCGATTGGGTGCCACCCCATGGCAACAACATACCCAAGAAAAGAGCCAACCCAGAGGAAAACCAGAGATGGAGAGATGGATTCCTGGTGAACCTGTGGACTTCATTATATAAGCCAATAAAATCCCTTTTTCTGTTTAAGCCAGTTTGAGCTGGGACCCTAACACAGCGCAAAGATTCTTAATTAATACGATAAGCACACTTAATTTCAAAAACATGATGTTACTGAAGGCTAATAAATGTTCTACATATGGCTTCTGCTACAAATGATTCTGTAAATTATTTTAAGAATGCCTGTTACTTGTGGGTTGGCTCTTTGATACCTGTCTTTCGCAATTATTCTATTCTTTCATTTTCATTTCTTTACCTTTTGCTTTTGTGTTCTAGGAAACTAATCTTGAGCTGACCTTTTACTCACTAATTTAGTTTCCTGCAGTGTCCATTTGTAAGTCATGGCTTCCATTTTAGAGTTTAATTCAATAACCATGTTTTCCAGGCTAATAATATTTTTTCCACTTGTATTGTTTCCTTTCTGTAATGGCTTATTCTAGTCACACAGATGTAAACTTTTTTAAGGCAACTAGCATATGGTATTTTTGATAAATAAACAAAAAATAAATGGAATTGTCATTCATTTTCCTGATCAATGATTTCTCTTATATTGTTTAACTTTCCTTAGCCTCTTTGTCTTTATAGTACCCACCGTCTGAAATATATATATCTCCCAGGACCTTGAATAATGCCTGGCATAAGTTGACACTCAACAGTTCAACATGCTGGACATGGAAATAAATGATGTAAATGCATTAATTTTCTCACAGTATCCTTGAGAAAGTAAATGAGCACAGAAAGATAAATAACAATCCAAGACAGTTAATTGAGAGCTATCAGAAATAGATACATGATGAAGAGCTGAATAATTGTATGAATACATGTATACTCTAGAATCAGAGCCCGCTGTGGGCAGGGGACATCAGTTAGTGCTTGAATGATCAGAACAGTGTCCACAGACAAACCCAGGATTGAGTGCAACTTTGAGGAAGGGGTATGATTTGGAAAGGAAGGAAGCTGGTGGAATCTTCTTCCAGAGCATTCCTCTGGTTTTCAGATCACCCCACCCACAGCAGTCAGCACCCGTTCAGTCCTTCAAGGGCATAGCTACTTTTCCTATGATGTAATGGAATTTCAGGGCCCAAACATATAGAGAATTTTAGGTTGAAAAAATGCTTCTTCTCCTCCACACCCCCAGTGAAGGTGCGTAAAGCAGCCAAGGAGCCTGGTTCTTCAGTGGGCTGCTCTCTTGTTTGATTCCTGGATCACTGTGTCAGGCATCTCTAGTCAGCTACACTTTTCAAACACCAAATCTCCTCCTGATTGAGCTTGTGCTGTGCCTGGAAAGATGATGACATTAATAAAAGCTTGTTATTGAGACTAAAGGTGCAACCTATGACTCAGATGATGCACGCTTGGAGAGACTTCATATGCCCTAATTCCTTCCGTCTCTAGTAACTCTCAGCTTCTCACTACCCATTTGATTCCAATGAGCACAACTTGGGGGTTATACACAGGTAGGGAATCTATGGAGGTATGGAAAACAGATTAAAATCAAGGAAAGAACAACTTGACATGGTTAACATTGAAGCCATGGAATGCCTGTGTTGGAAAGGACTTCAGGGTTCATTGGTCCTACTCTCCCAGTGCAGGTCCTCTAATCCTTGACTTGGACAGATGTTATCCTCTGTGACTTCCAGGACCTGGGAGCCCATATCCTGCAGTTGTCATCTGCAAACTCAGCAGGCCGATGTAAATGACAAGCAACCCATATTTAAATATAATGAAAATTATATATATATATATATATATATATATATATATATATATATAATATTCAAATGTATAAAACTCTTCCGGATTGTACACAGCTAGGGAAGTCCCTGGGCTGCCCTATAAGAGAAATGAGAGGTAAAGCTTTTCTGAGCTTCCTGCCATGTTATGATGGGAACGGAAAGGAAAAGACAAAGATGGAACAAAGAAAGAAAAGATGACTTGATATTGTGATATTCAAGCTGGAATGATGTTCCCTCTCACCTTTCTGGAGTGGCTTCCAAATGACAGTCCCTGGAGCAGTGCCAGACCAGCTGCTACAGAATCCCCAGGGAGTTTTTTATGGGTTCCTAAGTCCCAGCTCTGAAAACCTGAATTTAGTAGAGCTGGGGTGAGACCAGGACCACTCTAATTTTTAAAGCTTCAGATTGTTTGGCAGTACCTCCAGGTTCAAATTTACTTCCTTAGAGAGCTCTGGCCTCTGTTATCCCTGGTAATAAAAAGCAAAACCCAAAATACTACAGTCCCTAAAATTCATGCAAGCAGATATCTCTTATGTCCTCTGGCAGTGTTTTCTGAAATCATATTTTTGAATCACCTACAGCTGGTTGACTAATACTTCCCTGCTCTCCCCAGCCCTGGCCATGCCCTGCAGCATCACCTGAAGTCCATATCTGGGCCTCTCTATCCCAGCTTGCCCTCTGTTGCAGGCCAGCCAAGATGCTGACAGGAACAAAAAATGACTTGTTTTTGAGAGTAAAGCTGTGACTGAGATGACGCACATGAGCTCACGGAGGGAGACTCTCACATCCGACCTACCTTCCTCCGCCTACAGAGTCACGTTGCTATTCTAACCACATCACTAATTCCGAAATGCGGGGACTCCAACACAAGCCTCCAGGTCAATGCCTCTGACTGGGGAAGGGACCTTGAAGGCATCCAGCCCCAGGTTCCTAGCACCTCAAGTTCTCTCAACACTAACAGCTAAAGCCCATGGGGGTAACCGTGTTGTAGAATCTCTGGGGTGCTTGTTTAGAAAGATAGACTCTTGGGCTTCACAAAAAAAGCATTCTGAAAACCTGCCTTTTGAACAAGCAGGAGCAGGTAATTCTGAGTGAGGCTGATTTTGAACTTCACCCTTTCAGGACTAAATCCCTAAAAAGGAAAATATATGAAGACAGGAAAAATTTCCCTCATTCTCCTAAAGCCATTGCTCCATCTTTTCTTGAGATCTGGGCCAGGTCCCCTATTTTTTGACATTCCCCTCACCTTACTACCCATTATATTCCTCAGGAAAAGTTCTAATCTGCCAGAAGATTGGTCTTTTTTTTTGAAGGCTAGCGGTTAACCTTGCCTGGAAGTCCAGCTCCATTCATCTGGGTAGAGGGGACAGAGCAAGGAGAGAGGACAAGTGGGCAGAACTGTACAGGGAGGAAAGGACAGTGTTGGAAGAGAAGCCCAGGCTTGGAACTTGCTTATGTCAAAAAACAATAATGATCCATACCCCTATTATGTCATTCAGAATTGAAGTATTAAGTGATGACTCACTCATTGAGTTCTTTCCCTATGAGCTGAGTTGTGAAATCAAAAGATCTGAATTTAGTCATGGGTCCATCACTTATTAGCTGTGTGATCTCGGGGAAATTACTGAACCTCTCTGAGATTTAGTTCCCTTACCTGTAAAATGGGGTTGATCATCTAATAAGGCTGCTGTAGCTTTAATGTGATAACACATTTAAAGTGCCTAACACAGGTTTTGGCATGCGATAGGCAGTCAAGAAACACTAGATATCATTAGTAATGTAACTATGTAATGTATTCCTTCCACACTTCCCTCCCCTTGCTCCCCTTCACTTACTCTAGGCTCCAGCCAACCTGAATTACTAAGGCTCCCTAAGGCCCCGAGAAGTCATGGGCTTTAGAGTCTAACAGAATCGGTCTAATCCCATCTCTGTCACCAGCCCATGAGCTGATTGACCTTTCTGTGCCTCAGTCTCCTCCTCTGGGAATAGTAGTCCCCTCACCAAAATTTCGTGTGACAATGACCTAGTACAACGATGCATATGGAGCCAAGCACCATGCTTAGCACTTACCATCCTTCTCTCCTCTCCTTCCCTCCAGGCTCCCATCCTTGTCTATGCTTTCCTCCTTGGTGACTTTGCTCATACTGCTTCTTCCACCTGTAATGCCCTTTCCTTATTTTCTGCTTGTTGGAATTCTTCCCAAAGTTGTCTTTATACTACCCAACCCTGACAGAGAAGATGCCGAGATGAACCACCCTTCATTAACAAATACAGTATTTATTGAGAGCCTGTCGTATGTCAAGTATGGTTACTAGTGCCTAGAGATACAGAGATGATTGAGGTTTAGTCCCCGAGCTCAATAAATTCAGTTGACTTAACATAAGAACAAATAACTGTAATGCTATGAGGTAAGAGTAGTAACAGAAGTAAGTCTAAAACGCTGGGAGAGTACAGAAGAGGGAGCTCTTGGGTCAGATGGGTTGGGGAAGCCTCTACAAAGACAAGGACCTTTGGGCTTGACCTGGAGGATTAGTGATGTTTGGTGAGGAGAGATGTGGAAAAATGTTGTCTATCACTGTCCTGGAGACCTGAACATCTGAGCTAGCATGAGGGTCAGTATGGCTGGAGGCTAACTTGGAATAGGGAGGGGATGGAAGCAGAGCTAGAGAGGTAGAGGGTACCAGGGTGTGAACACGTTGCCTTTGACCAGGGAAAGGTCCCAAGAAGTTGACCCCATTCCACCCTCGCCCAGACATCTTGGGATAGTGGAGAACAGTCCTGAGGTCCCACGAGGAACATCATTCCCAGGACAGGATCAATTTCTAGAAACCTAGCCTTCATTTTGTCATTGGCTAAGGGGTCATGGCCTGTAGGATTGTAACTCAAAGGACATGTGAGTATGGAGGCCCCCTGCTGCTGGCTTTTTTTTAAAAAAAGTACAAAAGAACAGCTTTTCTTTTGATTTCTTAAAATTCAATTGCAAAATTTAGAAAAATCCCACTCCATCACAAGGGGATAAAAGTAGGAAGACTTAGTGCTTTCTGCAGAACGTTGCAATTTGGGAGTGAAAATTTCATCTCATCATCCAGCCATCTCTTTCTATGAGCCAGAGGTCAGCAGCCCCAAGGTCAGTGCAATGCTTCATTCTAGGGCCTTCTAGAATATGTTCCTGGCCCAGAGTTGTTGCTGGTCTCCAGGCTCTGCCTGGTCCCATACTTGAACCAGCCAACATCATTGTCCTCCAGATGCCAGGGCAACTGCCTGTTGATATTTACCTATCACCTCCTTGGCTTGGCACACAAGGCCAGGCAAGGTCTCTGGCCAAGTTCAACATTCTTTTCCCCATGTCCCCTGTGCTCCATACACACTGAATATCTCACCATAGTCCAAAATGAGCAGCCCTTTCTTTCTTTTTTTTAATTGAAGTATAGTTGATTTACAATGTTGTGCTAGTTTCAGGTGTACAGCAAAGTGATTCAGATATATAAATATATATGAGTGTGTATATATATATATATATATATATATATTCTTTTTCAGATTCTTTTCCCTTATAAGTTATTACAAAATATTGAGTATAGTTCCCTGTGCTATACAGTAGGTCCTTGTTGGTTATCTATTTTATTTATAAAGGTGTGTATATGTTAATCCTAAACTCCTAATTTATCCCCGCCTCCCTTTCCCCCTTTGGTAACCATGAGTTTGTTTTCTATGTCTATGTGTCTATTTCTGGCTTGTAAATAAGTTCATTTGTATCATTTTTTAAATTCCACCTATAAGCAGTATCATATGGTATTTGTTTTTCTCTGTCTGGCTTACTTCACTTAGTATGATAATCTCTACATCCATCCATGTTGCTGCAAATGGCATTATTTCATTCTTTTTTATGGCTGAATACACAATATTCCATTGTGTATATATACCACATATTCTTTATCCATTCATCTGTCGATGGACACTTAGGTTGCTTCCATGTCTTCGCTGTTGTAAATAGTGCTGCAATGAACATTGGGGTGCATGTATCTTTTCAAATTATAGTTTTCTCCGGACCAGCAGCCCTTTCATAATGCTTAAAATCTCCTTTGCATCTGCCTATGGAGCTGATCACTGTCACTCTCACCTCCTTTCCCCTGCCCCCAACCCCCCCTGCCAAAACACACACACACACATACACCCCCAACTCATGCTCTCCCTGGCAAACTCCTACTCACTCTTCAAGTTCAGTCATGTGTCACGGTTCTCAGTGAAACCACCCTCAGCTACCTTCTTCTCCCCCATGTAATAAATCACGTTCCCTTTGAAGTCTTACAGCACTTCTCCTCCATCCTTTAATAGCACTGTCTTGTTGTGCAGTAAAATATCTGATGATGCGTCTTGACTCCCAAGGAAAGTAGGCTCCTTCGAGGCAGTGCTGGAGACTTACACATCTTTAGCCTTAGCACTCAGCGTAAAGTCTAGCTCCTAGAACCACTGTTTGTTGATGGTCTCCACCACTCATTTGGAAGCTCAGTGGGGTAAGAACTTTCTTTGTCTTGTTTGGTGCTGTAGCCTCTGCATAGCCAAGGTGGTGCCTGGTTTATAGAAGCCACTCAAAAAACTTGGTTGAATGAATTGAATTTTAATCAACTCAAGACAGTGTGGTGAAATAAAAGACTTGGCCAAGTTGTTTGAGTTTCTTGAAAATTTATTTATTGGGGGATTATCATGACTTCAAATGTGTATTTAGTACATGCCCAGTTTTTTTGCACAAGCTGTGAGACATATGAAGATAAACAAGAAGCTTATAGATACATGGGATGGGGGATAAGATGTTTATAAAAACAATACTCACACAAGATAGGAAGCAATAAGTGCTGTGGAAGAGGGCAAATAAAGTACTATGGGAACCCAGGAGAGAGACTTCTTCCATCAGACTGCTCAGTGGTCTTCATGGAGGACAAGCTATTTGACTTGGGATACCATTTACAATATTTTCCCAGTGTGACCCCTGGCAGCCACATGACTCTGGTCCTGGATGTAGCTGATTGGAGGGTGGTCAGTTGCCCTGTGTCCCAGGAACTGGGATGGGAGACTTCAGAGCAGTAACCAGTGTTTGCTGGTCCCTTGAATTAAAGACAGTCTCCAGAGCGGGGTAGTTTCGATCTTTTGCAGACTGCTCAGAGGTTCAGAGAAAGCTGGTCTGGGGAGAGAACAGAATGCAGGGGCACCAAGAAAAGCAGAAAGGGGTGGCCGTGTGGCCTCAGCAAGCAAAAGGTGGAAGGCTGACTTTCTGAAGACTTTGGTTCCTGGTTCCTGCCCTTGGTGACCTGCAGCAGCTCCTGCCCATGGATATTCTGAGACACCCCAGGCTCCTTACAATAAATACCTTGTTTTTGCTTCAGCTAGCCAAACTATATCACTGTGGCCAAAAACTTTGGTGAAGTCTGTGAAGATGTGAAGAAATGGGCCACAGCCAGGATGGGGCTACTGGAAAAGGGGTGTGATAGGAGAGCTTATTGACCTTCATGTCACTCCACACTCCCTCACTCCCCTCAGCATCTCCCATCCAGGGGCCCTCCCCCTCCTCTAAACCTGGCCAGCAGCCCAGCAGCCGGGGACTGGCATGGCCCAGGCAAAGGTGGCCTTGGCGATGTACGGGTATCTGGAAGCCCAGTCTTCCAGACCCCTAGAATAAACTGGGTATGCCTGGTCCCATACAGTGACTCTACATCCAAGATCCCCATAAAAGAAGTGACTCATCCCATGGAACAGAGTTCAGAAGTATTTGCAGACATGCATGCTTACACACATCCACACGTGTCCATGGTGAGGACACATAGACTCGTACATAAATGCTCCCTCTGTATGTCTTCTTGGAATCCTATGAGTGCACGAAAGCATCTATCTATGGAGAAAAATCATAGAGAGTCATCATTACAAAGAAAGTAGCCTCAACTCCCACCCTCTGGTGGCTTTGAGGTCTGCAAAAGTGTTCACACAGCAACCTCTTTACAAAAACTTAACCCAGCTACTCAAGAGGTGAATCATGCCTTCAGTCAAGGTTCGTACTGTGTGGGAGGGCTCCACGAGGACAAGAAGGGTCTGTAGTGTTTCTCAGGTGGGTTGTGGGACTCTGACATTTGGCCGATCAGGTAGGGGAGGGGCAAGGCAGGTTTGATGGGGGCCCTGAGGCATATACAGTTGGAGAGAGTGCTCTCTTTAAGGAAAGAAAAAAATACATATACATATATATATATATATATAATATATATAATATATATAATTATATATATATATATATATATATATGTAATTACTAATATTAAAACTAGGTCCAGGGCTTTGAAAATGGCTGGTGCAAGTGAGAGACACTGAAGCTTTAGTTTGGGGCATGCGGGAGCTCAAACTTAAACTTCTTTCCTTTCTCCTGTCCTTGTCATCTCCATACCAACTGAAGTCCCCAGAGGACTGTGGTTCCACGAATGTAGCATATAGCACTTCCCTCATGAAGGTGATGCCTGGGTTGTGACGGGCCTTGGACAAGCCCCCTGCAGGCTAGGGAGGGTGAGCCTGTAGGGAACACCTAGCCAGGTGAGGAGCACCAGCAAAGCAGCTTGAGAGGGAGAGGAATAAGCCATTTTTCTCCCATTCTTGCCATTCCTCTAACCCAGCAGTTGCCAGACTTTTTCAGCTTGATCCCTTTCCTTTTACCTCTCACAAATCATCGCCCTTCCTCAACCTCCAGGACACAAAATCCCTTTCTATGGAGGGTCCAGGGGGGCGAGGGGAACTCACCATCCATCTTGCAATACCACCTCGAGCCGTGGTCTAGGGACGCAACGTAGCTGAGAACGTGAGCTTGGAGTCAGGCTGCCTGGGTTTGAATCACAGCCTTTCCTTAGCTGGGTGACCAAGTTGTTTTAACTTTCTCTCTAACTTCCAGTTTCCTCTCTGTAAAACTGAGATAAAAATAGACTCCACCTCTTAGAGTTATTGTGCAAATAATTCAAGACAAATGTCTAACACAGTAAATGCTTGTCAGGTTGACTCCCATGCACCATAACTCGTCAGCACTGCAGGCCAACAACAGTTGCACTTGAACGCTCTGGGCCCCCAACTTTCATGAAGATTGTACCCTCTTGTTGGAGAAGTCTCTTCCCTCGCCCCTCTCTCTGAAGACCTTAGATCATTTCTCAGAGGTACTGCCTTGGAGCAATAGTCAAGGAACTTAAGACAATTCTCCCCATTTTACAGCTCACTGAGGTAAGGCCCAGTGCTGCTAAGGGCAGGGCCAAAGCTTCAGAAGAAGCAAAAGCATGTCTACAAGTAAAACCAAAACCCCATGGCCCCTTAGTATGATTCTCTGGATTGGGAAGCAGGTGAGGACTGTCTCCATGGAAGCTTTGACTCTGCCTGGGACCCAGCTGGAGGGGCAGGGGTAGGCAGCAAGTGGTTCAGGGGAAATCACCTGTCCCCACAGCCTGCAGCAGGTGTGTTCTGTTTTCTCCTTCAGCTCTGACACAGCACAACCAAACATAGCAGGTTCTGGGTTCCCTGAGCATTGATCAGTCCCTAGCTCTGCCACTGGTTTGCTCTGAGAGTCAGTGCTTTTGTCTCTAAAGTCAGAGATTGGGCTTGATGACATCCAAGTTTCTTAAACCTCTCCAGAAATTGCTTCATCTCAAAGTCACTTGGAGAAAGAGTGAGAGCCCATACCCCAGAATGTTGCACTTCCTACAAACTATTACACCAACTCTGGGCCCTCATCGTGCCCCAGAGAGCTCTGATCCCTGAGGGCATATGGCTTGAAATGGCCACCTGTCGTCATCTTTTGGCAATGTTTGTGAGTGAGAGCAGTGGGTCTGGAAGTGGCAGCAAGAAGATTGCTTAGGACTTGAGCAAGGAAAAAAAAAAACAGGGAACTGTGGTGCTTCGAGTTGGAGGGCAATTTTTCAATTAATATTTTTTTTAGGCACATAGTACACACACCTACCCATTCGTATAGTGGCAGGAAAAACACAGTGAGGGACTCAGAATCAAATTACAGTAGCAGAAATGTAGTCGTTTGCAAGAACAGCTGAACTTTCTGAGGTGTGCAATGCTGAAATGGGTGACCGCAGGTAAAAGTGGAGCTCTTTGGTGCCTCTGACTTCCATGCCTTCTGGAAGGATGGAACATCACGTAGAATATGATCCCTACCCCACCCAGCCCCCACCATGGATTCCCTTCCTTCCTGAGAATTCTAGAATTCTACATGGGTTGAGCAAGAAAGTGCAAAGGAGGATTGACTTGGCAAAAGGAACGGGTTTGGCAATGAATGTGTCACAGTGTGACCCCAGACAAGTTACTTAACTTTGACCATTAAGTAAAAATCGAGGATGTTCACATCCTGTCCAGCAACAAAGCGTCTGCACTGTAGCAGGTGGGCCTTGAACCTTAGAGGTTGACCTCAGTGTAGGAGTCAGGGAAGGTTCTTCTTCCTCGAAGTTTTATCCAGCCTCACCCTCAGCACAAAGAGTCTTTGTGACCTGGGTCATCAGGCAATGCTACCCACCCCCTGGACGGTGAGCCTCCCTGGGCTTGTAGCCCTGAGCTGGACAAAGGGTGATGATCTACAGGAAGAAAATGATGCCTTTCAAGGGCCCCTAGAATGATGGGGAAAGCAAGCCAATGGACTCTACCCCCCAGGAGCTGCCAGACTAATGAGGATGATACAGAACACATTGAAATAATCCTACAGGAGCTCATGGAGAAAAAAAAAAACAACACTAGGTGAAAATTAACATAGCTCGAGCCACCCACCTAATAAAGGATGGAGAATGAACTGAATCAATCAGAGAAGGCTTCTTGGAGAAGGTGAGTTTTAAGACTGGTAGTAGAAGGAATAAGGAGAAAGAGGCATTGATTTGGACAAATGGAGAGAATGAGAGTGGGTTGTGGGGAATAACCTGAGGGAGGTCTCTGATCCCGGGGTAGGCAAGTGCACAGCTGTCCATGTGTGGAGGCCATATGGGCTCACAGCAAGTTACTCCCAAGTCATGGGTCTGTCTCCCCACCTATAGAATGAGGAAGAAAGTAAACTGGTTTGTCTCTACAGCCCTTCCCAGCATTTTACAATCCTAAAGTTTAGGGAAGAATTCATGGGTGAGCTGGGTTGGGTAGAGTAGAGAATAGGTGGGAAGTAGGAGGGGATAGGCCAGGTTCTTGAGGCATCTAATCTGAGTATAATCTAGGTATATCAGCTAGGACTGAGCAAACTCAAAGTCTACCCCGACCAAGCATCATCCAGGACTGGTCCCTGTAAAGGAGCCCCAGAGCAGAAGGCAACATGCATATGTGACAGGATAAACCCAGCTGGATGCAAAGAAACTGAAATGTGTCAAGGAGGTGGGGCTGGGTCTAGCAAAGCACTATGGCTTTAAGATGACTCATCCATCCCTTCTAACAACAGACCACTCCCCACAGACCTCTGCCAGGTGAACAGTACCAGCCCTGGAGTCCAGGGCTTACTCTAATTCTCAAATTCTTCAGTGAGCCCCAAGGTCTGGACCTAGACTGGCCCTTGTGTCTGAGCTGTTTGCACAAAGAGGAGAGAACCGCCCCAGAGAGAGTCCTCGTCCAGAGCAGGACAGCCAGGATTGCTTCAATAGCCACAGAGAGATGGGGGTGGGGTTTGGGAGGTCTTGAGTGACCAGCAGGACACAAGGTTTTGGGGCCCCTCATCCTGCCCTGAGATTCCCAAAATTCTCCATCCCACAGCACCTTTATAGGTATAGAAAGTAGGGAGTGTGGCAGGATTACAGCTTGTTAAAGCCCAAGGGGCTAGGGACAGGTCATGAAACATGGTCCAGGGAAATCCCCAAACAGAAGTGCCCCAGCTGGTTTCCCCATCATTTTGGGTAACTTTCCATTGCCACACACCCACCCCTACCCCCTCCGTCTCTTGTAAAGAACCTACTGTTCTCTTAGTGATCTGCTAAGTATAGGCATCAAAAGAGGCAATCAGCCCAGTTCCTAAACTTGAGAAACTACAGCCTGCATGGGAAGATGAACTTACACTCATGCCCCAAGTATGGAAGAGCCAAGAGTGTATACAATGATCAAGGGCCAAACTGAAATATAAGAGGCTCAGAGAAAGGCATGTCATTGAAAACTGAAGCAGTGGCAAGAGGCTCCACGGAAGAGAAGCAACTAGGGCACAGCAGCGTGGCAATCAGTGAATGTCCGGAGGCAAGAAGGCGGGAAGAGGGCTTTAGGGAGCAGGGGATGGAACAGACACAGAGAGAAACTGGAATGAAATAAACCACCATTTGTTGAGTGCCCACTCTACGTCACTCATTGTGCCAGGCGCTTTCCACCTGTTATTTCATTTTATCCCAACAAGAGTGGTAGTATCTTTATTTCCATTTTGCAGAGGAGGAAAATGAGGTATTTACATGAACTTAGACTTGACCTGGTGGTCAATGAGAAGTCTCTGCCAGTGGCCAAACTGGGGAGGAGCTTGAGGGCAACAGTGATGGAAAAAGATTGGCCTGGCTATGGTATCCAAGGTGCTGGAGAATATTGTCCATCTACATCCTAAGGTCAAAAGGGGACATGACCCAGAAGCCCTCTAGATGTCTCTGGGACATTGAGTGATGATCTGTGACCTTGGGATTCACCTTCATGACTCAGATGTTCTAGAATTAGCCTTTGGCCCTAGGACCTTTGCCCACACCTGGTGTCAGGCCGGCCCTACTTTCCTTTGCCCGGTGCTCAGCATCTCCGTCTTGTCACCAGGCACCATCCTCCCTTGCTCAGAGATTGGATGAGGTAAATAATCATCACTTACTCACTGTTAAGGAGGTCAACGAGGTGTTATCATCGCAGCCACGCAAACTGCGGCTATGACTAATCGAGCAGTGTCAGAGATTCAGAAAACACTGATAATTATTATAGTATTTTTCCAGCCTTTGTGTTTTTCCTATTTTTGAAGTTCCCAGTGTGAGCTGGAGAGTAAAAGGAAGGCCCAACCTTTCTTTCCCAGAATTGAGAGGATGAGCCATTTTGTTTCAGCCTCCCACCCAGCCTTGTGGTGGGCGACGGGGTGCCTGCTGGGGCCCTGTTTGACTCTCCAGGAAGCACCTTGATGGGGGTCTGAACATCACTGAGCAATCTGGGGGCTAGGGTGAGTCAGGTCAGATGGGGGAATTGGAGGCGTTCTAGCAGAGCGTGGCCGCTGGGTTGTGTCGTCGGGGAATCCCTCAAGGGAACCGTGGACCCATGCTGACCAAAGCCCGTCTGAAGGAAAACCCTGTCTTGCTACATGACTCCTGATTCATAGCTTTCCCCTCCTGGGACTCGGCTCACGTGCTGCCTCATATTATTTTTAAAATTGTCACCCCCCCAACTGCCTCAGACAACAAACTCCACTGAGATGGGGAGACTGAAATTTCAGAAGCTAGAAAAGTCATGTGCAGAAGGCTGAGTCAGGTGTCAACTCCAGGACCTCCCAGGTGATTATCAGTGGCTTGCTTGGGTGTTCTGCAAGCACGTTCACAACGCAAATCCTTCTGATCTGCTCTGTAATCGATCCTGAGAGCCCTTCATCCCTCCATTGTTAGAATACAAACCATTCCCAACAGAGGGACAGCGAAAGGAACAAGGGAACTAACGTGAATGTGCTGAACCTCAATGGGGTAGCCAGGGCAATCATGTTTTCATAATTACCCAGTTTTTTCCCAGGGCGGCCCGGTCCAAGAACATCCACCACTGTTGACTAAACACAGCCTTTAATGCTATGGGGAGGGGGCCGAGGTCATGCCCAGGCTGGGACTGGGGAAGGAGAAGAGAGTCCAAGGAATTCACACCTGCCCCCCAGGCTCAGGAATACTCAGCCACTTTCACTCATGAAGTGGGTAGTGGGTGGGTGGTTTCCTTGTATATTATTTCCAGGGTGGACTTTTTGCTCTTTCCCAGGCTTCCTCAGAAGCTTAGAACACACTTGGCCCTTAAAAGCCACAGATGTCACCAGGATGGGGCAATTCCAGAGAAGTAGGCATCTGCCCCATGACTGGCACTATTCATCTTTCATATTGGGAAGGGCAAATAAGATGATAAATCCAACAAGCCTGGGAAAGCCCTGGGCCTGCCCTCAAATGTGTGCACATACGCGCGCGCGCGCACACACACACACACACACACACACACACACACAGAGCCAGGAACGCTCGTTTACTTAGATACCCTATGTGTGATATTACCAGTGAAAACTATATGACCTTTCGTGGGAGGGTGAGAAATTGCAGTTATAACCTGTTTCTTAGTGTTCGGTTGGCTAATTACCTTTAAGAAAATGGGGCTTTTGTAGGAGGAGGAAAGGGAGAACCCGGTAAAGGTGAAGCTGTTGGCAAAGGAAATCACACTGAGGTTTGGAAAGCAGAGAGCTGAGGACAGGGTCCCAGAGGGCTGGGCGTGGGGCACAGGAAGAGCTGGCACTCAGCACAGCATGCAGAGAACTAAAGTCAAAACCTGGGGACCCCCTAGATACAGCCGGCAGCAGGGCTGCTGGGAATTTGCCCAGCCTTTTGCCCTAATTGTGGACAAATGTTCGCTGATTAATTCTCTCTATCCAGTTCTATAACCGTCCCTGGAAACAGTCTTCTTCTTCCCAAGGAGGAAGTGGAAGAGGTCAACCTGGCCCTCCAATTGGAATCTGACTATTGCTGGATGTGACAGGTGATCAGCAGATGAGATGGTAAATCTGACCAGCCCTGGAAAAGCCCTCCTGTCCACAAAAGTCTCTCACACACAAGCACCGCACAAGACAGAACAACTTAGCAAGAAGGAATGAGGAAAGATGGCAAATGTCTTCTATCAAGACCCCTTAAACTTTCTGAAATGCTTTCTAAGAGAAATCCCTATGGAATCCAGGCTCCTGCCTTCTGTTTTGCCAGATCTGCTTTCAGGCTGCAGGCACATGCTAAGGGGATTCTGGAGATGGTGAAACCCTACTTCCCTTCCACAGCTCCATCCAACTGCTTCTGTCCCAGCTGGTCGGGCCGTGTCAGGGAGGGAGGGGGAGGGGAGGTGGGGCGAGAGGATGAGGTGTCAGAGGCCAGAGATGGGCATGTAAACCCCCAGACACCTGCCAGCGCCCTAAACCTGCGTCAGAGTCTGTCTCCAACGAAAGGAAAGAAAGCAAGTGTGCCGCAACCAAATCACAGTAGCCAAAGTGGAAAATACAGCTCTGCCACAGGCCGTTGGCTCTGGGGAAAATTCTGCCGCTGAACCATGTGGAGGCTCAACGGTGTTTATCTTCTATGGTTGCCGAGAGTGGGGTTTTTTTCTTACTCTTTTTCTATTTGGGAGGTGGCACGTATTTTCCTTTCATTGCAGTGGAGGGGGCTGCAGTTACATGCCTTTGGGCAGGCCACAACCAGAGAAGCAGGCTGACTAGAACCAGTGATGAAATCTCATGGGGCTCGGGCTTTCTTCCGGGATACTGAGAGGATGGTGGGAGGGAAGGACCACAGCCTTGTGACATTTTTTCTTTTTTCTCTCTCTTTTTTTTTTTTTCATTTTATTGGAGTATAGTTGATTAACCATGTTGTGTTAGTTTCAGGTGTCGAGCAAAGTGATTCCGTTATACATTTATATATATTCATTCTTTTTCAGATTCTTTTCCTGACATTTTTTCAAACTGACATATAACATCATAATAGTTTCATATGATGTTTCAGGTGTAATGGCATTTTTAAATTTTTTAAAATTATTGAAGCTACATTATTTATCTCAGTATGGTGATATGGGTAAAGAAATGAACTGATTAGACCAAACTTCTAAATCCTACTCTGCCACTCAGGCAGATAGATTCTTTAAACGCTCTGAACTCCATTTTCCTCATCTGTAAAAGGAGAGGATTAATATAGAAATAAACTAGAAAATAAACTCCAAAACCCCTCCCAGCTCTAACAGTTCTAAGCATTTAGAGTCAAGCCTTAACTCTATGCTTCCTGGCTATCTGACTCTGGGCAAGTCAGCTAACTTCTTTAAGCCATAGTTTCTTCATCTGTAAAAACTGCACTAAGAACCCTGGCTTTGCCTTCCTCCTAGGGTGGCTGGGAGGACCAGATGTTACAATACCCATAAGGGCATTTTGTAAACCTTTACACTCTAGACATGTGCAGACTGTTTGTATAATTTCCACTTACCAGGGCAAATAGTAGTAGAAGGTTTTAGTTATCTGCACCTCTTGGTGCTCCATGAAGCTAGCAACAGGCTTATAGAGAGCAGGAGAGGGGGTTTGTTGGATTGAAGAAAATTTTCTGAGCACCAGTATCACTGGACACTATGGAATCTTTTCTGAAAGGCCACAGGAAAAAAATAGACAGGGATTGGTGCCAGGTTGTTTGGTTATGTCTTGAAAGCAAGGACTTAGGATAGACGACTCCTACTTCTCTTCCAGTATAAGAATTTTTAAGTCTCCTACATAAGGTTTAGGCTGGGAAAACCACCTACATGGACAATGGCCCTTTGGATTTAAACTGGACCATTTTTGATCTCTACAGCTTACTGGAATCAGAGAGAGGCTTCCTAGAAGATGCTTTTAGAGGGTGTGAGTACAAGGGCAATGTTTTCTGAAGCAATGGGTTGGGAGGGTGGTTGGAGTGGGAGTGAATGAGGTTTAGAAGGAATGTACAGGAATAGTTTAATAGTTTCCCAAAAGAAGTTCAGTAAGCAGGTATGGCTACTTTGAGAAAATTCTTATTCTTATTAAGAATCTACATGGTATAATTTTTTTTTTAAGGTCTAAGTTTTGGGGTCAAATATGGGTTCACAATTCTGCCTCAATCACTATGAACTCTATAACCCAGGGTGAGCCTCATTTTACTCTTCTTTAAAATAGGATTGATAACTGGATAACCTCTTGAGGTTGTTGTGAAACTTAAAGTGAAATAATATTAATAAAATGCCTGGCACATAGTAAGGTATCAAAGAGTAATAAAGGAAAACCAATTAGGCCAGGTAGCAGTCAACTGTGGGCATCAGCAGGGGTCCAAGGGCTCTTGGCCTTGGGTCAGGCTATGTCAAGCCCATGGCACACAGTAGACACACACTAGATGGTAGCAGACATGTGGCATCGGTTATTCATAAAAGAGCTTTACAGAGTCACACACACGCACAAGCACACGCTCACATTCACAACAGATCAGATTGCTTAAGCTCACCATCTCCGGATTGAGAAGATGAATAAGAGGTCTGAAGACCAGTGTGTTTCCCCAGCCGTGTCACAAGAAGGAAAGTCCTCAGTATCCCTGGGAACTCTGGGCAGAGGGGGATTTTAGAAGGAAGCTCTCTGAAAAGCTCAGATCCCCATGGCTGTAAAGTGGTTGTATAAAGGAAAGTGAGGCCTGACGGACTGCACCACACAGGGTAGTGGGAAGGCTAAAGCCCAGGAAAGGGCTGTGGGGCTTGGTGGTTTGGAACCTGGCTAGGCAGAAGACAGTCCTGGATCTGACTACTGCTGCTGGCTCTAAAAGCCAGCAGGGCCTCCCTCCTTGAGTCAAGGATAAGACCACAGAGGAGCTAACTCTTCCATGTCTTTGGCTGTTTTGTAACCTTAAAGTATTTCAACCTGTTGGCAGGCCTCTTTGATCCTTTGCCAGGGAGGAGTCTCCCCATTACACAGAGAGAGAAAATGAGGCTCACTGAAGTTGGAAGACATCTCCATAGCCACACAGAAGAAAGGCTAAAACGTAAACAGATTTCCTTCTCCTGGGCCCAGATCTCTACCATTTGAGAATCTAAAACCCAACTGCTAGCCAAAATGAGCAAAGTATTTACCCCAAAAGCTAGATTGTCTCCTCCCCATCCCTGGCGTATGCGAAACATGGGTCCAGGCTCCCAGGACAAAATAGACACATACACACACACAAACACACACAAATACATACATAGGAAAAGATGCTTCACCATTCTAGGTGGTGGTATACACCAAGTGTGGCCAAGTATGGTCATGAGCAGTGGAGGAGTGGAAGGAAGGAAGGAAGGAAGGAAGGAAGGAAGGAAGGAAGGAAGGAAAGAAAGAAAGAAATAAAGAAAGAAAGAAAGAAAGAAAGAAAGAAAGAAAGAAAGGAGGGAGGGAGGGAAGGAAGGAAGGAAGGAAGGAAGAAAGGATGGAAGGAAGAAAGGAAGAAAGGAAGGAAGAAAAAGAAAGAAAGAAAGAAAGGAGGGAGGGAGGGAAGGAAGGAAGGAAGGAAAGAAAGGAAGGAAAGAAAGGAAGGAAGGAAGGAAGAAAGAAAGGAAGAAAGGATGGAAGGAAGAAAGGAAGAGAGGAAGGAAGAAAAAGAAAGAAAGAAAGAAAGAAAGAAAGAAAGAAAGAAAGAAAGAAAGAAAGAAAGAAAGAAAGAAAGAAAGAAAAAGAAAGAAAGAAAGAAAGAAAGAGAGAAAGGGAGGGAGGGAAGGAAAAAGGAAGAAAGCTCAGTGGGACCAGATTGGTAACGAAAGGCTCATGGAAGAGGTGGCTCTGGAGGATTCTGTCGGATGAAAGCCGGGAAGTGTGCAGTCATTGCAGACCAGTAAAGCCGCAGGTGCAAGCGAGATGCTGAGAGAGAACAGGGCATCTTCTGACAACAGGTGAGAGCCCTCTTGGTTTGGCCAGCAACTTTGTGCAGAAAATCTGTGGGAAAGAAGGCTGCAAAGGCATTTGGAAGTGTGAATGCGAAGCTTGGGTGGCTGGGGTCTGTTCAGAAGGAACTGGGCAGCCGTTGAAGGTTCCTGCAAATGGGACTTTGGTGATGATACTGGTGCATTAGGAAGATGAGCCTGTGGTCTGGAGAAATCAAAAATGCTGTAAAGAAGGCATTCAGGCGTTCCTGGGGTTGAAGGGAACAACCGGCATAAAGAGTTAATTGGCTGTCCTTAGAAGGGTAATGGCAGTAACTACGGGCTACAGCTGAGCCTCCATGTGGCCTTTAGCTCAGCTGGGGTGGGAAGCACCAGCGACCAGGGGTGGGGTCAATGTGAAGAACTCAGCAGCCTCACCATTTCTGCAGCCCTAAATCTCAGCTGCAGTGGCCCCAGCAGCCTCAATCCCAGCTTTCCCACCACTGCAGCCTATGCAGGAGCACGCTCTGGCTCCCTGCGGCCTCTTCCATGCAACGCAGCTCCTCCTCACCTCCAGTTTACTCTAAAGCCCTCTGATTTTACCTGAAATGAAATAGAAGCCCCAGCTGTGATCATAGTGACCAGAAGCTCCCATGTGCTGCTCCCCAGCTCACCTCCCTCCACCAAGGGCCTTGCCTCATTAGTCCCCTGCAGCCCGCACCCGCTCCACTTGCACCACTCTTTGGATGTTCAAAGTCATTTCAAGAGGCCCAGAAGGGAAAGCAAGATTGTGGTAGTATCAACAGTCATGGCTGTTCTGGTAGTCATGGTGTGGTAGGTGTAACATAGTTATATGGAAGCCATGGACTGTCTGCCAGGTAATAGTCGTTGAGCGCTCACTACATGCCAGACACCGTGACAAGCTTTTATCCCATTTTATTCTCATGACCAGGAGATGGGTATTACTATTTCTTCCGTCTTACAGATATGATCGGGTTTCCTTGGTAGACATGTATATGGGGCTCTGGATTCCAGTGGCAGAGACACCAGGCCAGTTTGCCCACGACACCCCACTGAGGATGTCCAGTTATCCCTTCCCTTCCAGGTGCCTAGCCCCAAGCCCCCATCACCATCCCTTCCCCACACACAGTCAAACTTTGCAGCCCCTTTGGCAGGTGTGTGTTTTTGGAGGTAGCTTTTGCCTGAGGCACAGATGTTTGTAAGTCACTGTTTTGGAACCTGGAACAACGTCTTCATAGAAACTCCTTTTAAAAATGCTTTGTTGGGCTTCCCTGGTGGCGCAGTGGTTGAGAGTCCGCCTGCCGATGCAGGGGACACGGGTTCGTGCCCCGGTCCGAGAAGATCCCACATGCTGTGGAGCGGCTGGGCCCGTGAGCCATGGCCGCTGAGCCTGCGCATCCGGAGCCTGTGCTCCGCAACGGGAGAGGCCACAACAGTGAGAGGCCCACATACCGAAAAAAAAAAAAAAAAAAAAGCCTTGTTCTTGGCTATGATACAACTGTGTTATACTATAAATAGCACCAACCTCAGCTCAGGTTCTTGGGAGCTGGGGTCTGCAAGATTAACAAGGGGGAGTTTCTTTCTCCTACTGGATATATGACCAGCCTTAGGCAACATTTGAAATAGGCAAAGTTGTCTTGGGTCACCTCTTATCACACTCTACTCCCTCTCCCTAAGACCCCTCTGGGAGGCCCCTGTCACTTTCCGCTCTGAGGGGACCCTCACTTGAAACCCCTCTATTGAAACCCCTGCCTTCTGCCCTGCTTGACCCAGAGCTCTCAGGTGATCTACTCTCCTGTCCACCTGTCCCAGCTCACAACCCAGCCCCACACAGAGCCCAGCCTCTGGGGTCAGCACACCTAAATGTTCTGCTTCTTTTCCATTGCTTCTTCCCCGCCTCTGAATCTGACGCCAGCGGCCCTCTAGAAGTTACTGGTTACTTCATAAAGGATCTCTCAGAAGCAGAATCCTGAAGTAAGGGGTTGCTTACTCAGAAGGGTAAGAATGAACCAATGGCTGCCATTTGAGTCTATAGAAATGGGCATTTGTAAGTTGGGGGTGGCCTGTATGTCCTTTGGCGCCATCTACATGTTTCTGTCCAGTGGAGCTTCAGTCCACTGATCCGTGGAGCTTCCCTCATTGGCTCCATGAATCTGCTGCTCTGGCGCCTGTATGAGGTGAGTGTTCCTCCACAATGGTTTCCACATGATGGTCAGATGTCCTGTTTCTGGCACTGGTCATTCCCTCCTCTCTCCTCTCCTTTTCCCCGTGGGATATGACCAAGGGGTTGAAGGACCTCCTCATTCCTTCAAAGCCTGCAGCCCTGGCAAGCCACGGCCTGAGGCAGCACCCGACCTGGCTTGCCGTGCTCTGCCATGGGGATCCAGCACCCACGCCACTGTCACCAAGCAAACCTGTTATCTGAGGCTCAGGTCGTGAGCCAGCCACATCCAGAGCGCTTCCTCCTTGGCCGTGGCCTGCTCCTGGCCGACACCAAACGACAGACATGTTACCTCCCAGTGCAGATAATTTCTTGAGAACGTGAAGAGATGTGAAAGAGATGTGAAGCGATCTCTAGGGCTTTCCAGTAATATTCTTTCCTCCCAGAGACAGTCACTGTGAGAAATCCACTTCCGGAAGGTGCTCACCTCCATCCCACGCCCCCGCCACCCGCCAGGCCTCGCTCTTGAGGAAAAGGTAGCATCATGTCCTCCCCGACCAGGAGGCCCCTCTCATTTCCACTGCTCTCAGCAGCTCTGACTCACAACGAAACTGCAACCTCAAGAACACTGGGGGCCAGGATTGCGAGAAGGAAATACAGGTGAACACACGCAAAGCTGCCCGAAGAAAAGGTTTTTGTTCCTCTTACAGAATGGCATTTCCAGGGCTGGGCAGCATCTCTGCACTAGAAATGGCCAGAAGGGCCCCCTGTCGAGCTGACTTAGTGGATTTGGCAAGGGAGGAAGGTGTGCATCGGAGCCACTCATGCCAGCTAACTCTTGCCAGGGAGGGTAGATGGGGCAGGGGAGGGCAACAAGAACATCACAAAATGTTAGGATGTTAGATTTGGAAAGTACCCTAGCAAAACCACTCTGTCAAGCCTCCCACTTCTGGATGCAGAAAGCAAGGCCGAGGGATGGAGAAAGGATGCGTCCAGGATTTCCCAGGGGAGGCCAGGGCTGGAAGCCGTCCTCCTGGACGGCCGAGCCAGAACTCTTTCTATTATGGGGTTGACTTCTCTGCCCCCCGGGACGTCCTCAGAATATTGGGGTGGAGAACTCCTGTTCCCAGACTTTAGGTCCACAAAGAGATACCTCCAGCTCTAGCAGCTGCACCTTCTCACGGAAAGGCGTGGACCACTGCATCTCAGGTATACTGACTGCTTGTTAAGTGCCGGGAAATCACCTAGGCCCCTGTGTACGTGCACTGTGTCACTCGGTCCCTACAACAGCCCCACAGTGCCAGTCATCATCTCCAGCTGGAGATACTGCCGTTCAGGGAAGCTCGGTAACTTGCCCGGGGTCACACCAATGGTAAGGGGCAGAGCTGGGTTGCAAATTTAGTCTGACTTCAGGGCCTACAGATTTAACCACCACACTCTCCTGCAAAGACCAGCCCAAAGGCAGGGCACATCACGTGGTTTCCAGTAACTGAACACTTGGACCCAGGGGGCTGTGGTGTGGCAAGTGAGGAAGATGAGTGCTTTGCTATCAGAGATCCAGCCTTTGCTGTCAGAGGTCCTATGAGTTGTGTCACACAAGGGAATCTTGAGTGCACAATTCTTAGCCACTGTTTCGTGAAACCGATCAGTCAACTACTTTATAACCAACCTTGTGCTTGAGGCATCTGACTAGGAACAGTCCCGAACCACCCAAAAGCCAGGCACAAAGAGATCTTGCTCAGTTTTTTGAAAGAATCATGTTTTATGGGGTTTTCTGGGTTTTTTAACATCTTTATAGGAGTATAATTGCTTTACAATGGTGTGTTAGTTTCTGCTGTATAACAAAGTGAATCAGCTATACATATGCCTATATCCCCATATCCCCTCCTTCTTGTGTCTCCCTCCCACCCTCCCTATCCCACCCCTCTAGCTGGTCACAAAGCACCAAGCTGATCTCCCTGTGCTATGCGGCTGCTTCCCACTAGCTATCCATTTTACATTTGGTAGTATATATAAGTCCATGTCACTCTCTCACTTCGTCCCAGCTTACCCTTCCCCCTCCCTGTGTCCTCAAGTCCATTCTCTACATCTGCGTCTTTATTCCTGTCCTGCCCCTAGGTTCTTCAGAACCATTTTTTTTCTTTTTTTTTTTAGATTCCATATATGTATGTATATATATGTGTTAGCATACGGTATTTGTTTTTCTCTTTCTGACTTCACTCTGTATGACAGACTCAAGCATTGATGTATGTAATCATCAAAAGTATCAGAATCTTGCTGGGCTTCCTTAAATTTCTTTTATAGTTTAGTGATATGTTGTTCTGAACTACATTTGAAGGTTGAAGCATCTTAGGGCTTCTCAGTCCAGCTCTGTTAAAAAGAAAAGAACGTGATTCCACTCAGTGCATACACTCTCCCATAATCAGATGGGCCACCAGGGATCAAGCTTTAATTTGAACATACCATGTCTGACCCAGTTCCTAAAAGAGTGCGCACCTTTCAAAGTGATTTCTGAATTAGCCAGATCCGTCAAAGCCCACTGACTGTATCTGCCACTCAACTCTGCAGGCGGACAGAGGAGAATGGAAAGCAAAGTGTATTGATTTGATTGGATTAATCCTGGCCTGTTAGACTGGGAAATGTCTGCTTTTCTTTTCTTTTCTTTTTAAATTTTATTTATTTTTTTTATACAGCAGATTCTATTACTTATCTATTTTATACATATTAGTGTATATATGTCAATCCCAATCTCCTAATATTTTATTTTCAAGGTTTTTCTGAAAACTGAGAAAGAACAAAGGTAGCCAAAGAGAAAGCAGGTTTATTAACTGCCCCTCAGAATTGAAGGAGAGAGCAAGAGAGCGAGAGCGAGAACGAGAGAAGAATTAAAAGTGGAAATGGAAAGTAGAACCAAAAATAAGTCTGCAGTAGAGTCCCTCCCACAGCCCGGTGCCCCCTGACCACCCCAGTCCTGCAACTTGATCCTGGGCCCCGGGCGCCTTGGAGAAGGGGATTACCAGTAACAGGTAGGGCACTGCAAATCAGCCCCCAAACTCCCTTGGGTTCTGACTTGAAAGTACAAATTTGGCGTGTGAAGCACTGCAGCTTCCATGACACACGTGATGCTCACAGAAGCAGCTGCACTGTGAACCGCTATAGGACCACACAGGCTATTGGGAAACTCTGAATAAAGGCGACGGCAGTGAAGCAATGGGCTTCTCCCTTCTACCTGCAGGACAGGTGCCTGAGCGTACATCCTCCGCCCCTTCCTTGGAAGCCAAACTTTGATCACCTTCCTCCCATTCATCCTCACCCAGACATTTTTGTTAAATGCTTAAGCCAACGGTTCTCAAGGTGTGGTCCAAGGACTCCTAGGAGGACCTCCCTCTTCTAACCGTATACCTCTATGAGGCTGGATTTTCTCACATGCTTCAAACCCAAAAACCTATCACAACAGACTGGCTGTAGGAGCAGATGTAAGAATGTAAGTTCCTCTATTAAACCAGATATTTAAAGAACTTTGCGACAGATGTCAAACTGTGCACTCTTCTCACTAAATGTGTTCCGACTTGGAAAATACAGTTATTTCTCATTAAAAATTTGTTATTTATGTTAAGATGTAGTGGGTTTTTAAATTATTATTTCTTTAGAATGTCATAAATGTTTTTTAAAAAAATTTCTCAGTTTTCCTTTCTAATATGATGAATATTGATAGATAGAACCCAACAAAGTAGAAGCTCTTTGGGGTCTTCAACAATTTTCAAGACTGTAAAAGGGTCCTGAATCCAAATAGTTTGAGAAGAGCTGACTAAGGGAATCTAGGACCACACTGAACACAGTGGCACACTGCCCCCGAGAGCATATGACCTCGGGCTGGTATGTAAATGGCACACTCACAGTAGAAGTGATGTGAGTCCAGGATGCAGGAAGCAGCTGGCTCTTCCTATGTCAGGCACTTATGCACCTAAGCACACGTGGAGTGGGGCTGAGGATTTACAGTCAGGGGTACATCTTAGGGATAGAGATCAGAATAGGCAAGATAAAGGGAAATCCTCAGCTCTCTGTTCTCTTGCATAAGGTTTCATGGAGGAGATGGTGCTTTAGGGGTACCGTGGTGGGAGAGCATACCAAACTATGTCTTTAATATCATTGCAGTTGTGTCTTAGAGACAGACAAGATACAGGAGGAACTCCTTTCTGTCTGCAAATATTCGAAGGATTGAAATATTTCCCTAAGACAAAAATACCTAAGCAACACTCACCCCCATCTCCAGCTTCTAATCAGAGGGCTATGCATCCTGCAAGTGCATAATAGATTCATAATTGTTTTATGGAGGAAAAACTTATTTTCACAGGCTTTCAGCTTCTCCTCACCACTGCTGCCCCACGTGCTGCTCACGTCTTAGGCAACTCCCCCCAGTTGTTGGTGCCGCATGAGAATTCAGTGACTGAACACTCATCTGAGTCAAGGAATTAGGTACTGATTTGAGAAGAATAATACCAAAGGACTTGAGTTCTGATTTCACCTTTGTCATTAACTGTCTCTAGTGCCTGGGAAAGTCACTTTCTTTTCTGGGCCTCAGTTTGCCCATCTGTAAAATAAGAGGTATGGATTAGATAATGTCTAAGGTCCTTCCTCTTCTGACATCTCCTGACACAGGACCTTTTTAATGTTCCAACAACTGTGGGGGATTTGGTTAACATCTGCCAGGAAGAGTATAGATTAGTAATAGTATTGATAGTTTAAACATGGAAAAGCTAAATGGGAATAGACATAGAGTTTGTGAGGGTAGGTGTTCCCCCAAGTGAATTCACCCTCTGCTCCATATGAGATAGAAGGCAAACGTAGCCGTTTTACAGCTACAAAAAGTTTAGGAAGCACACACTCAGTCATGCAATGCATCAACAAATATTTAGTGCGAAGCTTGGATGAGCCCAGAATTGCGCTAAGTACTAGGCAAACACCGATGATCAAAAATAGACGTGAGCCCTGCCCTCGAGGAAGGCAGTCTAATGGGAGAGATGGAGATCAGTCAAGAGACCACATAGCCACGTGTGTAATTACAAACTGACACCAGTACTATAAAGAAAAGGAGCAAGGTGTCCTGAGGAGATATACCCAAATGACCTGACCTTGACTGCAGAGTCAGGAAAAACTCATATGAGAGAGTAAGATCTAAGCTGAGAACCGAAGGATGAAGAGAGGGGGAGGCACAATCCAGAAAGGAGAAACTACATGTGCAAAGGCCCCGTGGTAGGAGAGAGAGCATGGATGATTTGGGCAAAAACAAAAGAGGAAAGCCAATAAGGCTGGAACGCAGAGGGAAGTGGAGGGTGCTAGAAGATGAGGCAGAAGAAGTAGTCAAGGTCAGATAATAAAGGGAGCTGTAAACAGTATTAAGAATGTGGGTCCTCATTTTACCCAGGAAGGGAAAGTGACACGTCACTGAAGGGTTTAAGCAAGGGGAGAGTCATGATCAGATTGGTATTTGAAAATAATCACTTGGGATACAAAGTGGAGGACAGTATGGAGAATGGATATTAGAATATCAACAAGGCGCTTGTTCGGAGCCCAGGAGAGACAAGACGGAAGCTTGAACCAGACAGTTGCTGCTGCTGCTGATACAAATGGAGAGAAGTTAGCAGATTACAAAGATGTTTATGAAGAAAAATCTGGAAGACCTGCTAATAGATTGGACATAGGTTGGTAAGGGAGAGGGAGGAACCAACAAGTTACTTCTAGGTGTCTGGCTTGTATGTTAGGTTAGATGGTGGTCCCCTTGCTGAGTTAGGGTGCCATGTCACTGGATGAAGCTGAGATGAGAGAAAGAAGATGATGAGTTTAGTCTCTGATAAAAAATCAATTACATAAATTGGGGGCCCAGTGCAAAATGAAAATGTGGGGCATCTTGTTCAACAACTGTTAAGAATTTCAAGACAGTGACAACAGAGCAAAGGCAGGGCCCTTCTAAGCATGGGGCCCTCTGAGTGACTACACAGATCGCATGTCCTGCTCGGACACACTAGGTTTAATGTGTCAGCCATCCAGGGAAATTTGAGTAAACTAAATCCCATCAGAGGGACAGCCCTGGAGCTGAAGGAATCTATCTGTGCTCCAGGCTCAGGAACCCACTAGTTATTCTAGGTAGTCATGCAGACAGAGCAGAGACAGCTGTATCCTCTGGGTGGCAAGGACTCCAACACCTGGTGTCCTGGCCCCTGTAGCCAAATCTCTCGTATGAGAAGTTACAGAGCACAGTGTCCGTCCCCTAAGGAAAATCCAAATTGCTTGATACGGCGCCACCGTTGTACAAAGGGGAATTCCACATTGGCTGTCCAAAGATCAGCCCTTCCGCTGTGGTTTGCAGCGTCTGCCGGCCACAGTCCTCGGAAGGGCACCCACTCCAGTTTGCATAACCCTTGCTTGATTCGGCCTAGGGGCCAGCCCCAACTCGGGCTCCTTTTAAAGCTCTGACCCACCAGGACTTTATTCTGAAGCACCTCAACCACAAGGTCAAATTCAAAGACAGAACCCTGTCCCTTGGGGGCCCGCCCGGCCCCACTTGTGGGGGGGGGGGGTGATGCCACACTCTGTGCTCTTGACCAGGCCTGTTGCGGCAAAGCCCCTGAGGAAGCCTCGGTCCAGGGAGCTGAGCAAGGTTATTCAAGGGAATACTAGAAATTTCAAGCTGGGGAAACTATTGTACGTTCTAGATGTCCTGAAGAAGAAGAAATGAAACTCCCATTATCAGCCTTAAAATAATGATTACAAATGAGCACACAGGAGCCAAGCCCCCAAGGGATTCTTCATTGAGACAGTCAGCTCCCTTCTCCTGGGTGGGCACCTTCCCACCTTCTCTGCCTGCATCACTGACCTGCCTGCTACGCTTGTGGTGGCCCTGTTGACAGGCAAGCTGGCTGAACCCTGAGTCCAGCAAGCTCAGATTCCATAGCCTTCTCTTTGTGACTCCAGTGCAGCCCCACAGGGCTCCCAGTCTGTTCCCCACTCTTGGGTCTGAGCGGCAGAATTGTTGCAAGATACAGGACAGTTACACCAAGAAGGCTGCCCTTTGGCTGAGCATGAGGTTAGCTGCGAGGTGATTCCTTATAAGCTCTTGTGCATTGTAGACCGCACCCTCCAAAATCTGTTCACAATTCTTGTCTGCCTGGAGTCGTCTGCAGCTAAAGTGGTGAAACTCATAGATGGAGCTTTCCAGAAAAATTATTAGGATCTCCTGGGCTGACATGCCTTTGGACCTTTAGACTCTACCCACGTCCCTCCTCCCTGACATCCTACAACAATTCATAGAAAAGCAAGAAGGCAGAAAATGTGGGTCCTGGATGACACTGGAGTGCTGTACTAGCCTTGGACTGCCTGCCTCTGAACTTCTTGTCACGGAAGACCAAAAAATAATATCCCTTTCCTTTTTAAGCCATGGTGAGTCAGACTTTCTTTCTTTTGCAGCTGAATATGAACATTAGGGAATATTCTGGAGAAGGGATGGAAGAGAAGAGATATTTCCCCTCCCACACTTTCCTCTGATTTCCCAGTGAGTCCCCAAGGAAAAAAATTCATTTAAATTCAATTTAATAGGCATGTATTGGACACTTGCTATGAATCTAGATCTGAGGGAGAATTGGGCTCTGACCATCTGCTCTCAAGGAGCTCACAGTCTAACGAGTGGCATTTGTGTTGTCTTGAAATCCACAGGGCCAAATGGTGCCCAGACTGACACACCATCCGTCCACAGGTGCCTGCTCGCTCACTTTCTTCCCTACTTGGGCTCTTCCCTTGGACTGAAACCCCAACTCAAATCTAACATGCAGACTGTTGACATTTATGTCACATCTACATGACCTGTGAGTTTGGGATTTTTCCCGGTGAATCCTAATGACTTTTCAGATGAATGGTACCTTCACAGTCTTGAGAAACAGGAGTCATCTTTGTTGTTCTTGTTGTTTGGTCAATATATAAGCAAAGGGTCTTAACTTTTCCCAAGATGTTCACACCTATTCTCTTGTGTCAGCTTGACATCAGTCCTGTGAGATATGTGGGTAGGGAAGATATTGTTATCTCCATTTGTTAATTAAGTAATTGCATCAAGGAAGTTGCCTAAGTGGTCTCTGACCATTTAGATTCTGAAAATTTTGAGGTGAGAGAGGACAACAATTTCACATCAACAGAGAAAGGATGAAAAATTCAACAAATGGCTTGAGGTAATTGGCAACATTTACCAAACATTCCAAAACAAAGAAAGAAGTCAGAGCCTAACCCTAACCCTACCTAATGGCTTATGGAATGAAGAAAGATAGAAATGGCTCTTGCCCAACTCCCTTCTCCTGCCATTATGTTCATGTATGCGTGCATGCGTGTCTGTGTGTGTGTGTGTGTGTGTGTGTGTGTGTATTTAATATTTCAAATTGTAAGAAGAAAGTGGAAGAGATACTGCCCGCCTTCCTGAGTTGCTCTGAGTGCTTGCCATTGCCCAGACCAGCCCTGGTCCAGGCCCACAGGGTACTCTGCTATGCCCATCCCAACAGAGAAAAAAGGAAGCTGTGTCCCTGGCACCTTCCATGGGCCAGATCCTGTACTCGGCACCAGATACACAAAAGGTAATGGAACAGTGCCCTGTTTCAGGGAGCTCACAGCTGATTGGCTGAGGCAGTTTGCACATGGATGACAGCGACATTTGTTGTAGACTTAGTAGTGGAGAAAAGCACATGGCACAGTGGCAAACAAAGGTAAGAGGGGAATCTGTGCTGCCTGGGTCCAGAACCGGGGCCTCGTAGTCTGCCCTGGGTTTGGGTCCTCTGGCCTGACTGTTCAGCCAGGCTGAGTCGGTACCCAGAACACCCAGCTCAGAGAGGGGTCAGCCCTACGGCCTGAAGCACACACAGCCCAGAAAACCCAGGAGCCAAGAGGGAAGGAGTAGGTGGAAGGGGTGCAAAACCCAGCCCCTGACCCCTTTCCTCTTCTTCCTCGTGGCAAAACTCAGAACTCCTAAGGCCAGTGTAAATCTGGCAGGAGCAGAAATTCCTGAGTCAGCTCCACACCTATTTCTTTTTTTTTTTTTTTAATTTGATTGAAGTACAGTTGATTTATAATGTGTTAATTTCTGCTGTACAGCAAAGTGATTCAGTTATACATATATGTATACTTTTTCATATTCTTTTCCATTATGGTTTATCGCAGGATATTGAATATAGTTCCCTTCCGCGCCTATTTCTAAAGGTTCTTTCTCCCTTTGTGATTCTTAGGCTTCTGCATCAACACTCCCCAAAGAGTTGGGAAGAGAGACTACAGTCCCCTGATCCTGACCCACAAGGTACATCCGCAACCTGGGCTCTATGCCTCCTTCCTCCCACTCCCTCCAGCCCAGCCCCAGCATGTCTGCCCCCCTTGTCTGGTGCAGTGAGCTTCTTTAATGCGGCACACTCAGAGCCCAGGGCCACCTGAGGTATCCCAGTGCTGATGCAAGAAGGCAAGAAAATAACAGAAACACTGGAGATGTCCTACATCTGAATCCACTTGTTACCTCCCCAGGCCCAATCCCATGTGAAGCCCAAAGGCCCCCGGCAGACAGAAGGCAGGTACTGCTGTCCCCTTGGGATAGATGGGAAACAGACACAGGGAGGTCAGGTGACTTGCCCTAGGTTTGAGTGGCAGAGCCCCGGCCTCCTGTCCCCCCAGATCAGAGCTCTTCAGTGGGGCAGTGGGAGAAGCCCCTGCAGAAGGGGGAGGTCAAGGCCCAATCAAAGACTTTCTTCATATCTGTAGAAGTAATGTCACCACACCATCCTTTCCTTCTAGCAGTAGTGCAACATTCCTCACCATATCTGGCTACTCTGCCCCTACACACACACACACACACACACACACACACACACACACACACACACACACACACACGTGCAAATCCAAAGCAAGACAACTAAGGCTTCTTTGGAAGGAAGACAAGGGATAGGTAAGAGGGGAGAAAAGGGCCTCCTGTCCAGCCTTCATGGAATCCCAACTTATTTTCTTTGTTATTTTTACTTCTTCCTCCCCATCTTTCAAATGTTAAGTCTCCAGCCACTGAAGCTCACAAACCAGAAGAAACCTAGTGACTCTTTAAGCCAAATTTTCCATTCTGCACACTGGGGCCAGTGTAGAATGGGGAAAGGTGCACAGCCTGAGTATCAGGCAGGCCTGGGTGCAAATTCTGGCTCCCTCATTCAGCACCCATGTGCAGGGTACTTAATATCTGTGTGCCTCGGTTTGCTCACTGCAAAATGGAGATGAGGGTCATGGTGACTGGCAGGTACAGCTTCCAGTAAGCGTGGACTACTCTTACTAATTCCCCCTGAGGATGTGTCTAGCCAAGGAGGTTGGAGACATGGATCTGAGAGTCTACATGCATCCAGGGCCAGAGAAGGAACCTGGAGCACGTCCGACACCCTTGCCTGTCCTGTGGGAAGCTGACCTCTCTAAGGAGTCTTGGAACATAAAATGAAAGAACCAGAAGACAGCTTTGAGGATATTTAGCTCACACTCCTGTTTTCATCTGGGGAAGATGAGGTCTGGAGTGGTGAGGTGACTTCCCAATCCAGTAAGGAGAAGCCTTGAGTATCAACCCAGGTTGGGGAGGGGGACCCAGTTATTTCTCAATCCCAGTGTATTCTGGAATGGCCAATTTGTCCACGTCACTGTGACCTAGGAACACGTGAATGGAACCCACAACTGTGGGTCCCTGCGCACAGAACAGCTGTTCAACTTTTTTTTTTTTTATTAAGAGAAGCTGAAAAATTATTTTAAAAGGGAGAGAGAGGTAGCGCCTCCTAAAAATAACCATATGCAGAAGTTCATTTTTCAACCATCTCTTTTGCTTACGATGCAAAATTAAAAACTTTGAGTAAGAGTTTCAACGAATACAAAGTTGGAGAGGTCTAGGGAAGGGAGGAGCTTTAATCAGAAGAAACTTTTGCCAGGAAATCTGTGACACTGTGGCTTTTTATGAATGGCAAGGCCACAATATAAAAGGGGGACACAGTAGGTGAAGGTCTACACAACAGGGGCTTGCTCTTGCAAAACCAAACCACAAGTCTGACTGAACGAAGAAGGCAGAACACCACCATGCCCAGCTCAGCACTGCTCTGTTGCCTGATCTTCCTGGCCAGGGTGGCAGCTGGCCAACACCAGGGCACCCAGGCTAAGGACAGCTGCATCCACTTCCCAGACAGCCTGCCCCACATGCTGCGGGAGCTCCGAGCTGCCTTCAGCAGCGTGAAGACTTTCTTTGTGAGTATGATGCTCTCCTGTCCTTCCTTCCTCCCTGGGACTGCCTGACGAGGCATCCTGTTGGAGCTTATAAAACCTCTTTTTCATTCACCTCCACCCCCAACACCCATTCCCCGCCAAACTGAAATTCGTAAGAGTCCCTGGTCAAGCTGTGGGTTCAGTGAGTCAATCTAATCCCTGGTGCTGCAGCAAATTGTGCAGGAAAAGCTCCCTTCAGAAAGGTATCTCTCCTATCTCTCCTACGCTCGGAAATTCGTATAAGAATTCTCTGGAGCTCAATACTTCATAGGCTGGGAGAGATCACAAAGGGTCTGACTGGAGGTGAAGATGTTCCCCATACCCTGTGGCAGGGAAGCATAAGTTGCCTCAGCTTAGAGGGCTTCCAGAACCTGAAAGACGGATGGTTTGGGGTAGCACCATACAGGGGGAAACCTGCATTAGGAGATGCTTCCCACTCGTGGAGAACTTTCAGTGCTGCAGCTGGATGTCGGCAGCGGGTAGACAGAAAAGCAGAGGGAGGCAAGGGGTTGGTATGGGGACCCTTGCACATGTGACACAGTTTTGCAGAAAGTCCAGGACCCAGGCAAGCTTCTGCCTTGCCTTCAAAATCAGCCAGATTTTTTTAAAGAACTTGCTCCCAAGGGGAAGGACTTGATTTAACTAAGAGTTCCAGCACCGTTGAATGTCCTGTTTTGAAAGCTCTCTTTTCCATTTTGGGGCCAGGTCTGCATTGATTAAAAATCAAAAACTCTATAAATAAAAGGGCATGAGAAAAGCAGTCAATTTCAGTTATTTCCCCAAACCTTGGTTTCATTCTCCTTGTGTTCTTCTTGCAGCAAATGAATGACCAGCTGGACAACTCGTTGTTGAGCCAGTCTCTGCTGGAGGACTTTAAGGTGAGGGCTGGGTGGGGACGGGGCTGCGGTGTGCAGCGTGACTAAGGGCGTCTCTGCTTCTCGCCTGCAAGGAGCTGGGTCCACTTCCCTCACTTTGAAAAGGAGAAGTGGGAAGATCTTAACTCAGCACATAGTCAGTAGCTGGAGGGGGTCTGTCACTAAGGGCTCGGTCCTGGGGGGAGGTGGCCACTTAAGAAGGTCCCCGGGGACAAAGCCGTCCTCTCAAGCAGTAGCTCTTCCTCCCGGGTCACCACCCATCCTGGCTTCTGCCCTTAGGGTTACCTGGGTTGCCAAGCCTTGTCGGAGATGATCCAGTTTTACCTGGAGGAGGTGATGCCGAAGGCTGAGGACCATGGCCTCAACATCAAAGAGCACGTGAACTCCCTGGGGGAGAAGCTGAAGACCCTCAGGCTGCAGCTGAGGCGCTGTGTGAGTAGCAGGCCAGCTCTTTCCCTTGCAGGCGGCTCTCTCTCCTCTGGGCTCTTCCAGAAACATCCTGCCCAAACCCGGTTCCCACCCGGAGACACAAAGACACAGGCCGGCAGGCGCCTTCTCCCTCCGGCCAGGCACTGAAGTCGCATCACTTGCTCATTTCTCTCTGAGCAGAGGGTGGGGTGGCCGCTAGGCATTTACATGTGAAGGTTTGCAATAGCTTTCCTGTTATTTGTGAGTCATTTGTGGGTTATTAGTTAGCTATTCCCCTCTCTCTACATGAAAGGGGCCCAGAGCTTCAGTCAGGGCTCCCTCGTCCCTGGGGACCAAGGACCTGGGCCCCGCAGGAGGGGCCAGAGGTAAGGGTCCCGGGGGAGGAAACTCCACTCCCCACGTCTTCTTAACCTTTTGAGAGCAGAGCTTCAAGTGGAGCCCAACTGACTGACAGGATTCTCCCTGGCATTTTAGAGGGACCAGGGGGCTACTCGGCCCCAAGCTAGTGTCTGTGAATAATCCCCCAGGATCATTTATTTCTCCAACTGAAATGATACCCTCACCACTGGCTTCCTTTGTTCCCTCACTGATGTTGAGAAATCATTTGGGCTGTATTTGTAGAAGAGGACCATGCAACGGGTTTGGCCTGCAGAGCTGAGACTGTGTCTCTGCTCCTCGGAGACTTAGAAATGGTCCTCGTGGCTGGGGCTGATGGAGAGGGACAGGACAAAAGCAGGAAAGGACAGAAGGACTGGCTCAGGCTCTGGTCGGCACTGGGACGTGCCAAGGGAGGAAACTGCAAGACCTGGGTGTTTGACGCAGCCTTGTAAGCAGCTGGGAGCAGCTCCTAGGGAAACACAAGTAATCTCCCTGGGCTGTGTTTCTTCTCTGTCTGGTGGGGAAGGACGAGGTAGGCTCGTCCTCACAGGAGCTGTGGAGAGTAGGCGTCCAAGATGAGTCTGGCCCGTCGCTGCTCCCGGGTTGTCCCCCAAGCACAATGGACCCAGGACCCGGGTGCCAGTGTTGTTCACACTTTCTCTTTCCTTCCACAGCATCGATTTCTGCCCTGTGAAAACAAGAGCAAAGCGGTAGAGCAGGTGAAGAGTGTCTTCAATAAGGTGAGCCTGGGATGCTGGCAGGGAGGGTCTGGGGGCCATGACCTCTGCCCACTCCCGAGGGGCGGAGGTTGACCGGTGCTCAGCAGGCCCTGAACTTCCCTCGGAGGGAGTGTGGGAACCCAACAAATGGTGTGACCTCCTCAGCCAGTGAGGAGCTGCCATCTCAGTTCTGTTTGTTTTCTGTGAAGTGTTTTGGGGGGTTTCTAAATGACTGCTCCCCGCCTTTGCAGGCCTGCGGGTTGGGCTGGCCAGCCAGCTGTGAACACAGTGAGCTGGGTGTTGGGGAGAGTGACAGAGGAAACAGAAAGTAGCTTGTTGGGAATCAAGTCTGAAGCCACACGTGCAGGAAGCTGACACGTGAACGTGCACTTACAAACACACCCAGGGGTGCAGCCTGAACTCCCCCAAACTCAGAGCAGGAAGCAGAGCTCTCCCTTATGTGGACTTGGTTCCCTTCTCTTTCCATCTTCCAGTCACACCTCCCAAGGTGCCTGAGAAAGTCAGCTCTCAAACCAAGTGGGGTTTCACTCTTTCAACTGTCCATGAATTCTTCTACCACATTTCCCAGAAGCCATGGGGCCTATGTCCTCTTCATGGGCTGGAGACAGACGCTGGGCAGGGTTCCAACATCAGGGGGCATGAATCCCCTGACAGTAGGCCAGAGCAACAGGGCTGAACCTCCTCAATCCATGGGTGGGGGAACATAAACACAAAAAAGGCTCCCTTCTCTCCTTCTCTCAATGTCTTGCTCTCAAAGTGGTTCCCCTAATGTCTTTTCATCAAATTTTGAATAAGCATCATGTGAGTACATGACCTTTAAAATTGTTGAAAAGGCACCATTTGAAAGACTGTGCTTTGCAAAAGTGAATGTTCCTCTTGCTGCCTATTGGCCGTGGTCCAGGCCAATGCACAGCCTTTCCTGACAGCAGGGCATATCCTCAGGTCCCCAGGGTCTGTCCTTCATCCCCCAACACAAGGGAGCTAGTACAGCTTCTGGGTCCCAGGGTCATGACCATCCAAGCAGAGAACCCACCTACTTGCTCAGATGGGGTTTTCACTAAACATTTCTTATCTCCCTACACAGCTCCAAGAGAAGGGTGTCTACAAAGCCATGAGTGAGTTTGACATCTTCATCAACTACATAGAAGCCTACATGATAACAAAGATGAAAAACTGAAGCATTCTAGTGAAGAAACCATCCAGGATGGCGACTCTACTAGACCCTAGGACATAAACTGAAGATCTTTGAAATCTGATCCAGGGTTCTGGGAGAGCAGAACCAGCTCCCTGGAAAACCCTATTGTACCTCTCTCCTAGAATATTTATTACCTCTGATACCTCAACTCCCATTTCTATTTATTTACTGAGCTTCTCTGTGAAATATTTAGAAAGAAGCCCAATATTATACATTTTTTCAATATTTATTATTCTCACCTGTGTTTAAGCTGTTTCCATAGGGTGATACCCTATGGTATTCGAGTGTTTTAAGAGAAATTGTAAGTTATATAAGGAAAAAAAATTGTTCCTTGAGGAGTCAACTGCAGCTTCATTTCCAAGCCTAACCACACTTGACAGCTGTTGGGCTATTTTCCCTGACCTCCCTCTAATTTCTCTTGTCCCTGGGCCTGGGGCTCCCGGAGTGTTACAAAGACTCTTACGCTCGTAAGAAGAGAAACTAGGGAGCGCCTTTGACAATTAATATTCCAGTGGCTCTGAGGGATTCCCCTGACCTCATTTCCCAGCCACTTCACTCTTGAAAGCTGTGGCCAGCTTGTTATTTATAACAACCTAAAATTGGTTCTAATAGAACTCAGTCTGAACTAGAAGCAATTCAATTCCTCTGGGAATGTTACATTGTTTGTCTGTCTTCATAGCAGATTTTAATTTTGAATAAATAAATGGGTCTTATTAATATCATGTTATGGTGTCAGTTGACTTCTGTCTGGCTAAAAATATTCTCTCAAAGTTTCCAAGATAGAAGAGAGTAGATGAATGAATTCTACATTCCAGAGAAAGTAAGCCAGCTACCCTCTCCCAGAAAACCGGAAACCTCCAAATCTGATCAGGGAAAAGCTGTTACCCCTTCAAAAGCCAATAGCAAAGACCACCATATTCTTCCCCTAAACTCAGTCCTTTAAAGAATAATCCATCATGATCATGCTGATTTTCAAGGCTAAGGATGAGATTCTGTGCATACCAAAATTAAAAAGCAAGGCAGAGGAAGTTTTTCAGTGTATTTTAGGTTTTGGTGGCTTTTTCTTTGTCTTCTTTTTTGTTAGTTTTGTTTGCTCCTTCAAGTTCCAAAGTTCCAGGGGTGAATATTAATTTGCCTGTGTTATTGTGAGGATTACGATAAAGTGCTACATGTCTCTGGACACTAGGAGATGGTCCTAGTGCACACAGTTGGCTGTTATTAGAATTCACACCTAAAATCTTCTACCAAATCCTCCTGGGGCTGAGCAGAGGCAACAGGTTGGACCTAATAGAGTAGAATATAAGCAAATGAGCCCACTTGATAGGCTACCCAAGGATTAACGCTGCTGCATTTCTGTTCTCTCCTTGAGCCACCAGGCAAATGTGAGATAGGCTGCTGACTGCGGTCTGTTAGGCGGGGCATGGTGGCTGGGGAAGCCCTACTCAAAGCCCTGTGACTTGAGGTGGAGAGGGGAAAGAATGGGCTGAGTAAACACTGATCCCCCTCACACTCTGCCCAGGCAGCCCTGGTCTGGGGGAGGGTGGGAGTCGAGTGGCTGTGGTCAGTTTTTCAGTAAGACCTGACTCACTTCGGTTAAAGCAACCATAGGAAGGAAGTGGGAAGGATCAAAGCTGAAATTCTGAGATGAAAAATTAGGGTTAAGAATGGAGGCTAGGAGAAGACAGTGAGAGAGGGAGGAAAGCTCTCTGTACTGAAATGGAGAAGAAGCCATGAGTCCCTCACCCGGGAAGGATTAGGCGATTAGGGGTCTCTGGCAGGCAATGCACATTGACTTTGGTGTGAGGTTAGCACCTCACGTGAGGGAAGTGGGCATCTGAAACCAATAGACAGAAACTCACATGGAGAAGCTGCATAGCTGACAAGATGCTGACAAAAACTACAATTTCTTGAGCACTTATTTTGAGTGAGTCAGTACTAGGCATGTATGTATCAGTTATACTACATGGTATTTTATTGGTATTTTCTGTAAGAGGGAACTGATGCTCAGAAATGTTGACAGGGCTCGGCCATGTGGGTGATGTGGAGAATGGACAAGTGAGAATAGCAGCATAAAACACTTTTCCCTTGTATCAATTATCTATTGTTGCCCTGCAAATTTAGCAGCTTAAAACCATAAACATTTATTATCCCACAGTTTCTTTAGGTCAGGAATCTTGGAGCAACAAGGGTCTCTAATGAGGCTGTAGTCAAAATGACAGCCAGGGCGGCAATCACTTGAAGTCTTGACTGGGACTGGACGATTTACCTCCACGATGGCACATTCACAGGGCTGTTGGCAGGAGACCTCAGTCCCTCACTGGCCATTGGCAGGTAGCCTTGGCTCCTTACCACATGAGCTTCTCTGCACGGCTTCTTGAGTATCTTCACGACACAGCAGCTGTCTTCCTGAGCCAATGATCCAAGAGACAGGGCAAGGGGGAAGTCATGGTATCTTTTAGACTTAATCTCAGAAATCTCATACCATCACTTCTGCCACATTCCATTTGTTAGAAGCACATTGGTAAGGATAGCCCATATTCCAGGAAAGAGGAATTAGATTCCACCTTTTGAAGAGAAGAGTATCAAAGAATCTGTGGACATGTTTGAAAACTACTACACCCTTCTAAGAATTTAGAAGAAATAGCTTTGAGCTGGTTGGCACATCAGACTCCTTGATTGGTGAGGGGAAGGGGAAGATTTGGGTAGGCATCAGAGTGCATGGATGGGTCAGCATCATGGACACTGCCCTCCTTCAGTTCTCTCTTATAGGCTCAGTCTAATATAGTTACTTCTCTGAGCCTCAGTGTCTCATCTGGAAAACAGGTAAAACTTCTTTCCCTTTTTCCAGTGTTATGGACTGAATGTGTCTCCTCAAAATCCATATGTTAAAGCCCTAACCCCCAGTGTGATGGTATTTGGAGATGGGTCCTTTGGGAAGAACTTAGGATTAGATGAGGTCATAAGGGTGGGGTACTCATGATGGGATTAGTGCCCTTATAAGGAGAGACATAGAGAGCTCACACATGTGTGCTCTCGCTCTCTTTCCCCCCACCTGCCCCTCCCCCCATCCTCCCAAGCACAAAAAGGCATGTATGTATCAGTTATACTATCTGGTATTTTATTGGTATTTTACTGTGAGAACACAGTAAGATGTCTGTACCCACTTGCCAAAAGAACAGGCTTCACAATGAAACTTACCTTGCCAGCACCTTAACCTTGGACTTCCAGCCTCCAGAACTGTGAGAAAATTAATTTCTCTTGTTTAAGACTCTCAGCCTCTGGTATTTTTTTATGGCAGCCTGAGCTGACTGATACACCAGGTATCATATAAGAGTCAAATGGAGTGTCAGGTATGAAGGTGTACATGTGTTTTGGATAGGAAGTGTACAGATGAGGTTTGGATGGAGATTTTTTTTCAAATCTTTATTCTCTAAGAAGAGCAACCACCTCCTCCCTTGTCCATTGGTCCCCTCAAGCAGAGTTTGATTGTCAGTGGAGAAAGAGAATCTCTGTCTGTGGTCCCAGCTGCTGAAGTGAGGACGGTGGGACCAGTAAGAGGAGCTCCCCTAATCTATGATGACAGCATGGTTACCCTATCTGGCCACTGGCAGAATAAAACAGAGAGAAAGCAAATGAGTTCTTCCATCCTGGGAGTGAGGCACAATCTGGAAGGAAGGGAATGAGATCAGAGACAAAAAGAAAGAAGAAAGAGGAGGACTGGCCAGATGGCAGAAGCTGCCCATTCGATAGCATGTTTCCCCTCAGAAAACTTCTGTGAGTGGATTTAATTGTAGAATATGGGAACCAGCTCTAGGCCTAGGGTGAATTAGGGAAAATCAGACATAGCACTACAAGGAAATAGGAACTGGAGCATAAGAACATATACCCAGAATTTAAAATGTCAGGAAGATCTTTGAACTTGCATAAGCTACAGAACCACCTACAGAATGAACCTGTCAACTCTGTGTCTCTGAGTGTTTGGTGGGTCCCAGGTGATATGTGTCCCATTATTCATATCTTTTTTTTTTTTAAAGAAGCTAGTTTTTTAAAAATTTTATTTATTTATTTAAAGAAGTTAGGTTTTTTAAAATTTATTTATTTATTTATTTTTGTCTGCCTTGGGTCTTCATTGCTGCACGCAGGCTTTCTCTAGTTGCGGAGAGCAGGGGTTACTCTTCTTTGCGGCTCACGGGCTTCTCATTGCGGTGGCTTCTCTTGCAGAGCACGGGCTCTAGGCACACGGGCTTCAGTAGTTATGGCACGCGGGTTCTAGAGCACAGGCTCTGTAGTTGTGGCGCACAAGCTTTGTTGCTCTGCGACATGTGGGATCTTCCCAGACCAGAGATCAAACCCATGTCCCCTACATTGGCAGGCGGATTCTTAACCACTGTGCCACCAGGGAAGTCCCATTCAATACTCCTTTTAAGCACTAACTCACTTGATGACTTTGGAAATTTTACGTGCCCTCAGTTTCCTCAAAAATAAAGTAAGGATCTAGGTCTAGATCAATGATTTCCAACTGGGGCCATTCACGTGGGTTCTTGAAGGCACTCATGGTGAGGGCGAGGATTGTTTTTGAATAAGTTCCAAAATATGAAAAAGCCTAGTAAGAACTGTACATTTGTCACCCTACCTCCCATAAGTCTGTACAGGCTCAAAAAAAAGCACTGCTACATGCTTGGCTGAAGTAATAGCCACTGTGTATGGAAAAACAGGTTACCTCTTGCTGATTGGAAGCTCTACTTGGTAGTCATATATCACATCTTTGATTAACAAAATCAGAAAATGGAATTTTTTCCTTAAAAAAAATTTAACCAGCCAAAATAGCTTAAAATAGACTCAGGAAAATTGCAGTCTCTTGTGATCAAAAGCTTTAAAACCACTAAGTTCCCTTCAAGCCCACAGTTCCTAATTCCAGCAGCAGATTCCTTCAGTCAGCCAGACCCATTCTCACCTGGACCCTCCTCCAGGACATATTCCGGTGTCTCCAAGGTCTGCACTGGGCATTTTCCAAACAGCTTCCCAGTCATCTGCATGTCATCAGCAGCTCCCCTCTCCAAGCAGGGTTGAGCAGCCATAGAGCACTGAGCTTCCAGAAGCTTGACACTCTGGCTGGAGAGGATCTGGGGGAGATAAAAGATCTGAGGGAAAGTAACACAGATTACCTCTTATTCCACAGCACAGGGATGAGGTGTACAGGCTCTGGAATCTGCCAAACCTTGGCTCCAAGCTACATGACCTTGAGATATCACCTGCTTCTGCTATTCTCTATAACATAGAGAGTAATCATTCTTTCAAGGTGTTGTTGCCATAAGAAATAAAGGCATAAATACACCTAAAGCACAGAGTAAATAATTAAAGCAGCTATTCCTTAGACATTTGGAAAAATGCTCAAGTGGGACCAGATGGTAAGATCAGTGCTAACACCATAAAAAAATAGCTGGACACAACTTGTGTGCCAGTCACTAGACTTGGACTTTCACGATAACACCTTCTGCCTCCTTACTCACCATTTCTAAGTGGAAAGCAAAAATGGACCATCTCCGCACTTGAGAGGGAAAAAGGGAAATGATATTTTTTTGAGTGCCTGAAGTTGGTCTCAGAAAAACTTTGCTTGATGAATTTTTAAAAATATACATATCAATTACAACCCACTGCTTAACATAAATGCCTAATTTCATTCAGAGCAATAATAGTTGAACATAACCTTAAATATAGATTAGATTAACTATGTAGAAGGCTTTATTTGATTACAACACTGAACGTTGTTCATACATGTTCATTATCCATCATTGTTGCTTATGTGCTAACAACCTGAAAAATGAGACAGCCTACTACCCTTCTTTTTCCCTTACCATTATTCAAGAAAAATATCTTTTTTTCCACGATCAAGAAGCCATTGTATAATAGAGCCTAGAATTTGTCCCATATACAACCCAGAATGTCATGTCTATTTGAAGACATCTTTCTGGATTACGTAGGGGAGGGGATTATCATTTCCCAAACCGGTTCCTACCATATCTCTTCACCAGGGCTGAGCTAGTAAATAAGGTTAGTATGCAACACAAATAACTAATCAGTCTCCTTACAGAATAATCTCTGTATGTGATGAGGATGAGATTCAAATAAAAACAGAGGCAACCTAGAGCCCGTGCTCTGCAACAAGAGAAGCCACCGCATTGAGAAGCCCATGCACCACAATGAAGAGTAGCCCCTGCTCGCTGCAACTAGAGAAAGCCGGCGCACAGCAACGAAGACCCAATGCAGCCAAAAATAAATAAATAAAATAATTAATTTTAAAAAAACAGAGGCAAACTGGCTTCTCCCTGGACTTTGCCTCAAATCAGTGTCATTATGAGATGTACATTTATTCACTCAGAACCTATTATGCTCTAAGTACTATGTTGAGTGCTGAAGAAAAAGCAGTAAATAAGCAGTAAATATGTTGTAAATAAGCAGTAAATATGTCGGGTGCTGAAGAAAAAGCAGTAAATAAGCAGACATGGAATCTACCTTCACAGATTCCATAGCTAGGAGTGGAAATAGACATTACAAAGTTAACGACACAGTTTTATTATAATTGTGATATCTACTAAATGAGAAGTAGGAGCTTTTAAGAGAGCAACTCACCTAGACAGAGGGTTAGGGGGAGGCTTCCATGAGAAGGTGACACTCAGCTGGACATGGAGGATGAGTGGGAGTTGGACAACAAAGAGGGAGGTGATGAGAACCTTAGCAGAGAGAGCCACATATTTAAAGACCCCTTAGAACTACAAAGAACAGGGGAGGGGATGTCTCTGAAGCAAGGGTAGTATCATGTGTACTGATACTAATCTGTATTGATAGCCAGGCCCTAGGCCGTCTTCAGACCCTCTGACCTCTCCATCCCCTCTCATGTTCTGAGGCCTGGAAGTAGGACAGAACTTAAACTGTTTAAGGAAATAAAAAGTGAAGCACAGCAAGAGAGAGACAACATGCATGAGATTTAAGATGAGCTTGAAGCAATGGGCAGCGTTAAAATTTTTAGACTTTAACCTAAGAGCAAAGGGAAACCATTGAAGGCTATTAAGTAGAGAGGAAAATATGTATTTTCTGAATGAAACCATTTAGGGACCATTTGCTAGCAGTCTAGACAAGAAGAAATTGAAGTCAGGACTAAGGTGGTAAGAAATAGGAATTGAGGGCTTCCCTGGTGGCGCAGTGGTTGAGAGTTCCCCTGCCGATGCAGGGGACATGGGTTCGTGCCCCGGTCCAGGAAGATCCCACATGCCGCGGAGAGGCTGGGCCCGTGAGCCATGGCCGCTGAGCCTGCGCGTCCGGAGCCTGTGCTCCGCAACTGGAGAGGCCACAACAGTGAGAGGTCCGTGTACCGCAAAAAAAAAAAAAAAGAAAAGAAATAGGAATTGAGAGAAGTGCAAGTGATCAGATATTCAGCAACTACTTAGATGAGAGTGGTGATGGCAGGTGATGACCAAAATGAACCTCAGGTTTCTGGCCTGAACAACGGGGTAGAGAAGAAGCCAGTTTGGAGGGGAAGGTGATACACTCTACACTGGCCCCACTGAATTAGAGGTGCCTCTGAGACTTTGAGTGAATATGTCCAGAGTGGTCAGCTGGACAGAGAGATGTAGTCTGGAGATAAAGCACAGTAGGTTGGGTGTCATTGCTATAGAGATGGAAAATGAAATCCTGGGGCTGGAGAAAATCACCAAGGGGATGAGTGTAGAGTGACAAGAGAAGAGAGCTTGGAACCAAGCCCCAGAAAAGCCAGATATTTATAATTCAGAGCAGAAGATGCTGTAAAAACAATCTGAAAGAGTGACCTGAGTGGTAAAGAGAAATAACAGGAGAGAGTGGTATCCCTGAGGACAAGGAAAGAAACTATTTCAAAGAAAAAGGATTGGTTGGCTGGATAAAATGCTATTGGGAGGTGAAATAAGATCAAGACAAAATAGCCCCTACTGAATATAGCAAGTAGGGTCACTGGTGACTTTATCAAGAATAGTGCAGGGGAATAGCGGGAGATGGGAGATAGATGGTTGTATAAATGGGAGGTGGAAAAGTGGGATGACGTGTGTGGACAGCTCTTTCAAGATGTTGGGCCAATAGAGGAAGAAAAGAAGTTGAAGACAGAGGAGAGAGATGAGAGAGAACTGATAAAGACAGATTCTTCAGAAAGCAGGAAAGGTAGGATGCAGGTAAAAGGAAGGGGGGCTCTTGAAAGGAGGAGGAACTCCTTCATTGAATAACAGGAAGGAAGTAGGGACAGTGGGTACAAAAGCAGTTTGGTTTGAAGATTTGTTGGCAGGAAGTTGAGGTTGTTTCCATCAGATGGTTTCTATTTTCTCTGACAAGAGTCAGTAAGGACGAGAGAATGCAAGGAAGTTTGAGGAGAGAAACAAAGATTTGAAATGATGTTGGCAAAAATGTGGAAAGCAAACAACTCTCAAGAAACGTGGCAGATTTCCAGGCAGTGCCGAGCTAAGTTGAAGTAGGTGAGCCTGAATTGAAGGGGTCTGCCAGGTTATGTAATCTTTCTCAGGATTCTCTTGGCAGCCTGGGGTGAACATAGAGAAGGTAGAATTGTTTTGCCCCATGAATACCACAAAAGGACGAGGGGAAGAGGGCGTTGAGAATACAGGTAAGAGCCTGATTGGAAAGATGGATCCAGGATTCAAAGTTGAATAATGAGGGAAACAAAGACAGGAGAGAACTGATAAAAAGAGATAATGTAGATAAGTCAGGCAATGGACTGGAGGTTCTGCTGAGAATGAAAGGGAGAGGTGGAAGATGTTTGAGCGTCCTGGAGCACCTGGTGGATTCTTATTTCCACATACGTACAGTTCTCAGAGTTTCATACAATGGACACATGATCATTTTAGATTTTCCAAATCTTAGAGGACAAGAGATCTACATTTCTTAGAAGATTCCCTAATATAGATTTCTTGGACTTTCCTAATAAATAAAAGGACCCATATATTTGTAAATATATCTCACCAGATAGAAGTCATTTTTACGTCAGAAAAATAACGATGTTCAAGTATTAAACACACACAACCTTAGAGTCACTCAAATCAAGAAGCATATAATTTTTGCCAAGATGAATCATCATCCAATAACACAACCAACTGGGAACCTCCAAACACAGATCTTTCCTCTGCTGTGCAGAAAGCTGTCTAAATCAGTGCTGCTCTGGGTGACCTGAAGACCGTTGTTGGACTACCAACAGTGACAAGACCGTGGCAAGGGAAGAAAAGAAATGAAGAGTAAGTGCTTAAAAAACTTCATAGCAACTTGATGGTAGTTTTTTGTTTGCTAGATTGAATCATTGAAAATTAGGTTTGTATTTTGTATGTTTTTTATAATTTTTTAATTTCATTTTCCTAGTAATTCCTGTTGTTGTAGTTTATTAAAATGTTGATCCATAATGGATTGGAATTTTTTCTTCAATCTGGTTCTTAGGCTAAGACAGTTTGAGAAGCAAGGTTCTAAATCACACACAGCCAAGCTTATTCCCAGACTCATGGAAACTCTAAATTAGAAGAAAGAGGTAGTGAGATACAAATGGTAGAAATATAAGACACATGCACCCCAATGTTCACAGCAGCATTATTTAAAATTGCCAAGACAAAAAAATAAAATAAAATAAAATAAAATTGCCAAGACATGGAAACAACCTAGATGTCCATCAACAGATGAATGGATAAAGAAGATGTGGTCTGTGTGTGTATATATATATATACATATATATACACACACACACACACACACACACACACACACACAATGGAATACTATTTAGCCATAAAAAAGAATAAAATAATATGATTCGTAGCAACACAGATGGACATAGAGATTAGCATACTAAGTGAATAAGTCAGACAGAGAAAGACAAATATTATATGAAAATATTATATGATATCACTTCTATGTGGAATCTAAAATGTAAATACAAATGAATTTATTTACAAAACAGACTCACAAACATAGAAATCAAACTTATGGTAACCAAAGAGGAAAGCGGAGGGGGAGGGATAAATTAGGAATTTGGGATTAACAGATACATGCTACTGTATATAATATAGATAAATAACAAGAGCCTACTGGGAATTCCCTGGTGGTCAAGTGGTTAGGACTCAGAGCTTTCACTGTTGGGGGCCAGATTCAATCCCTGGTCAGGGAACTAAGATCCTGCAAGCTGCGTGGCATGACCAAAAATATATATATAACGAGGGCCTACTGTATAGCACAGGGAATTATATTCAATATCTTGTAATAAACTATAATGGAAAAGAATCTGAAAAAAAAATATATATATATAAAACTAAATCTCTTTGCTATATACCTGAAACTAATACAATACTGTAAATCAACTATACTTCTATTTAAAAAAAATATATATATATATATATATATACATATATTATACTTAGACTAACCCAATTTCAAATCCCCACTCTACCACTTACTGTTGACCTTGGGTAAATTGGCTAATCTCAATTCCTTATCTGAAGGTAGGGAAAATAGTCCTTGATTTGCACATTAAGATGAGGATTATGTGAAATACTGTGCTAGTGGCCTAGCACAATACCAGGCCCACAGTAAGGACTGTGAGTTGCCTTAAAGACCATGGGGTTGAACCCACAACCCATTGCTCCAATCAGAATCTCAGGCCCCAACAATGCACCAACCAGAGGTACCTAGCATAGGCAGCATATCCTGACAAGGAACCCAGCTCAGGCAAGCCAAGTTGTACTGGCCAGGTCATCTCTCCCTTTTCTCCATTAAACCAAGAGAACTTAACATCCTAACCAGGAAGGAAATATGGCAGCTGCCACTGGCTGTCATTCTTCCCTTCTCTCTTGATAAAGAACCTTTATTTTGTTCAGATGTCAGGCATCCATGTGCTTCAAGGGAGCTGGGCCTCTCCCATGGTAATTTTATTTTCCCTGTCCAGTAACTGATTTAGAAAAGGGTCTGTGATATAACTTGGTCAAAGAAATATGAGGTTGGCTGAGGGACTACAGGGAAATGTGTTTCTCACACTCTTTTTTATTTTTTATTAATCCCTAGAATAAGTTACCAAAGGGACTGTGTTCCCTCAGCCTCTACAATAACCCAGGCTTTATTTGTAGAAATGGGATAATAAATTCTGTGCCTATTCTTTTTTTTTTCCTCTTTACTTTTATTTATTTATTTTTACTTATTTATTTATTTATTTTGCGGTACGTGGGCCTCTCACTGTTGTGGCCTCTCCCGTTGTGGAGCACAGGCTCCGGACGTGCAGGCTCAGCGGCCATGGCTCATGGGCCCAGCCGCTCCACGGCACATGGGATTTTCCTGGACCGGGGCATGAACCCGCGTCCTCTACATCAGCAGGTGGACTCTCAACCACTGTGCCACCAGGGAAGCCCTACTTTTATTTTATTTTTTTTTTATTTTTAACATCTTTATTGGAGTAAAATTCCTTTACAATGTTGTGTTAGTTTCTGCTGTATAACAAAGTGAATCAGCTATATGCATACGTATATCCCCATATCTCCTCCCTCTTGCATCTCCCTACCATGCCCCCATCCCAGCCCTCTAGGTGGTCACAAAGCACAGAGCTGATCTCCCTGTGCTATGCGGCTGCTTCCCACTAGCTATCTGTTTTACATTTGGTAGTGTATATATGTCCATGCCACTCTCTCACTTCGTCCCAGCTTCCCCCTCCCCGGGCCCTCAAGTCCATTCTCTACGTCTGTGTCTTTATTCCTGTCCTGCCCCTAGGTTCATGAGAACCTTTTTTTTTTCCTTTTAAGATTTCATGTATATGTGTTAGCATACGGTATTTGTTTTTCTCTTTCTGACTTACTTCACTCTGTATGTCAGACTCTAGGTCCATGCACCTCACTACAAATAGTTCAATTTCTTTTCCTTTTATGGCTGAGTAATATTCCATTGTATATATGTGCCACATCTTCTTTACCCTTTCATCTGTCGATGGACATTTAGGTTGCTTCCATGTCCTAGCTATTGTAAATAGTGCTGCAGTGAACATTGTGGTACATGACGCTTTTTGAATTATGGTTTTCTCAGGGTATATGCCCAGTAGTGGGATTGCTGGGTCGTATGGTAGTTCTATTTTTAGTTTTTTAAGGAACCACCATATTGTTCTCCAGAGTGGCTGTATCAATTTACATTCCCACCAACAGTGCAAGAGGGTTCCCTTTTCTCCACACCCTCTCCAGCATTTATTGTTTGTAGATTTTTTGATGATGGCCATTCTGACCCGTGTGAGGTGATACCTCATTGTAGTTTTGATTTGCATTTCTCTAATGATTAGTGATGTTGAGCATCCTTTCATGTGTTTGCTGGCAATCTGTATGTCTTCTTTTTTTTTTTTTTTTGCGGTACACAGGCCTCTCACTGTTGTGGCCTCTCCCGTTGTGGAGCACAGGCTCCGGACGCGCAGGCTCAGCGGCCATGGCTCACGGGCCCAGCCTCTCCGCGGCATGTGGGATCTTCCTGGACCGGGGCACGAACCTGTGTCCCCTGCATCGGCAGGTGGACTCTCAACCACTGCGCCACCAGGGAAGCCCCTGTATGTTTTCTTTAGAGAAATGTCTATTTAGGTCTTCTGCCCATTTTTGGATTGGGTTGTTTTTTTGCTATTGAGCTGCATGAGCTGCTTGTATATTTTGGAGATTAATCCTTTGTCAGTTGCTTCATTTGCAAATATTTTCTCCCATTCTGAGGGTTGTCTTTTCGTCTTGTTTATGGTTTCCTTTGCTGTGCAAAAGTTTTTAAGTTTCATTAGGTCCCATTTTTTTATTTTTGTTTTTAGTTCCATTTCTCTAGGAGGTGGGTCAAAAAGGATCTTGCTGTGATTTATATCTTCTGCCTATGTTTTCCTCTAAGAGTTTTATAGTGTCTGGCCTTACATTTAGGTCTTTAATCCATTTTGAGTTCATTTTTGTGTATGGTGTTAGGGGTGTTCTAATCTCATTCTTTTACATCTAGCTGTCCAGTTTTCCCAGCACCACTTATTGAAGAGGCTGTCTTTTCTCCGTTGTATATCCTTGCCTCCTTTATCAAGGATAAGGTGACCATATGTGCATGGGTTTATCTCTGGGGTTTCTATCCTGTTCCAATAATCTATATTTCTATTTTTGTGCCAGTACCATACTGTCTTGATTACTGTATCTTACTCTTAAAGGCATGAAAACTAGGTTTTTTCTGCCTCTGGTTGTTGTCCACATTTGAAGCCTGGAATATTTGAGCCCTTCTTTTTTTTTTTTTTTTTTTTTTTGCGGTACGCTGGCCTCTCACTGTTGCGGCCTCTCCCTGTTGCGGCCTCTCCTGTTGCGGAGCACAGGCTCCAGACGCGCAGGCTCAGCGGCCATGGCTCACGGGCCCAGCCGCTCCGCGGCACATGGGATCTTCCCGGACCGGGGCACGAACCCGTGTCCCCTGCATCGGCAGGTGGACTCTCAACCACTGCGCCAACAGGGAAGCCCTGAGCCCTTCTTGAGACCAAGAGGGGACTCAGCCTAAGAGGATAAATCAACAAGCAGAAAATAGCAAACAGAATAATGGAAAGAACTAGGTCCTTGATGACTTTGTTAAGTCCATGAATTAACCAATCGATCAATTAACCAATCAGATTCTGAGAACTACTTCAGAATTTTCAATATGTGAGATAATAATTTTCCTTTTGACTAAGTCACTGTTATTTGGGTTTTAGGTTACTTGCCGCCAAAATCTGTATGAAAAATATTCATGAACTCTTGGGCTATAAACAGTCCAGCACTTCAATCTTGAGGCTCCCCTTATCCCTTCCTCTTTCCGGGTGGCTGAGTCACCTCTGACTCATCCACTGAACCCCCAATATTTGAGGGAGTTCAGGATAGGCAAGGAGTTCATTCCCTTTCACCAGAGGACATGGATCCTGAGTTTTAGCAAATTTTTACGCCAGCCCTCATTCCACCTTCTGACTGCTTTCATCTAAGGAAACCAGAGCTCTGCAGAGCTAAGTCCACACTCTGATGCCAGGAATGAAATGTGTGTGCAGCACCAGCTTATGTATCTTGCCCACATCTGCCTTTCTCACAGGGCTCTACCAACTCACCTCCTTTCTCCTGAGGTGGAACCTCCTTTCCAGCTCTTTCCCATCCTCTAAGGGCGTTTTCAGATGATTCTTCTTCTATGAAGCCTTCTATCACAATGGAAGACCACACTCTTACTCCACTCATTGACCAAACCTCTGTATAACGTGTTTAGACAACTGATGAGTCTGAAAGATTTTGTCTTCTAGTTATTTCCTATAAACTTGACATTGTTCCTCCAACCTGACTGTGAACTTTTGAGTGCGGGGTCCTGACAGTCCTATATCCCCAACAGCATCAACACAGAGAAAGCATTAAATAAATGCTTGTGTTCAATGAAAAACAAAACTTTCTCTTTAGTCATAAAATCGCAAACATTTTGAGTTACACCTTCAAAGGCTCTCTTGTCCAACTGCCCAACTGCCAGCCACAATGATCCTAACAGATAGACCTCAAGCTTATTCTCCAACATTTGCAATAAAGCAGAACCCATCACTTTGTGTCCCATCTGTTTCATTTCTGGACAGCTCGCATTATTGAAAAGTTATTTGAATTTTATTATCAGGCCCAAATTTGTTTCCCTATAATTTGCCTTCAGTTGTTTCACTTTTATTTTCTGGGATACAATAGAATAAACATATTTCATCTTCACATGGATAGCCCTTCAAATATTGAAGGCAGCTATTCTACCTGTTCTAGTCTTAATTTCTTCAAGCTAACTATCTTCAGTTACTCAAATTATTCTGTAAAAGTTGTGGTTTTCAGGATCTTTTCCATTCCCACTTTTTTTTCTTGTATTCACTCACTAAGAGAGTCATTTCTCTCTTACACCTCATTTATTAATTCAACAAGTATTGATTGAGTTCTTCCTGTGTGCCAGGCATATAGCAGAGAATCAGACGTGGAGCTTGCAGCCTCAGGAGGGAAGACAAGTAAAAAACGACACTGAGGAACCAAGTGTGTCTGCCTGGTCACTGCATTGCACAATGTTGGGGGCACCATTCACACATAATACAACACACATTTCACCCCTTGGAGTTGTGCAATGGGGTAGACCAGTCACTGATGGGAGCAAGAGTGCATCAGGAAAGGCCTCCCTACAAGAAAGTATATTTAAACTGAGACCTGAAATATAAGTTAATTAGGCAAAGAGAGAAAGGAACAGTGTGCTGTGCTGAGGGAGCAGCAGGTACAAAGACATGGAGGAGAAGGAGGAAGGTGTGAGAGTCAAAGGCAATAGAGAAAAATGAATCTTGAGAAGTAAGCAGGAGTCAGGCCATACATTTTCTATGAGACCATGTTGGGGAGGTTGACTCATATCCTAAAGAGCGTGGGAATCCATTGAAGGGTTTTAAGCAGGGAAATAACATGATTATATTTGCATTCTGGCTGCTGTGTGGAAAGAAAAAGAAAAAGGACTTCCCTGGTGGTGCAGTGGTTGAGAGTCTGCCTGCCGATGCAGGGGACACGGGTTCGTGACCCGGTCCGGGAAGATCCCACGTGCCGCGGAGCGGCTGGGCCCGTGAGCCATGGCCGCTGAGCCTGTGCGTCCGGAGCCTGTGCTCCGCAACAGGGAGAGGCCACAACAGTGAGAGGCCCGCGTACCGGAAAAAAAAAAAAAAAAAAAAAAAAAAATCAGACAGTGGCCTGAACCAAGGTAGTAGCAGTGAAATAAAAAGGAAATTATATAGACATACTTGTGCAACAGTTCAGGTGTAGCATCAATTAGATTTGATGTCTCACTGGATGTGGGGAATGAAGGAAAGGGAGAAATCAAGGATCTCTGAGACAAATAGTGATGCCATAGACGGAGACTGGAAATCCTGGAGGAGGCCCAGGTTTTAAAAGAGCAGGAAGATGCAAATCCCAATTTGGGATATATTCAGTTGAGATACCTTAAGATATCTAAATGGATATCTAGTTTGATTTCAGGAGATATTGGCACAGATTTTGGAGTCATCGGTATGTAAACACTTAGTGAAGTTGCGGGAGAGGATGTCAACTCACTCAGAAAAACTACAGAGCATGAGAATAGAAGATTTAAAGCACCGAGGGATACAGTCATTTAATGGGTGGGCTGAGGAAGAGGTATCAGAAATGGAGACCAAGGAGGAACAGCCAGAAGGATAAAAAGAGAAATGGATTGTGATGCATGGAAGCCAAGGGGACCAGGAGGAGTGAAGTGCTGCTGAGAATCCTCAGGATGTGCCCACTGGCAGATTAGGACCACCACTCTCTTTCCCCAGGATTATCTACCGTGATGCCGCCTCATCACTGTCTTGCAGATCCTTCCGTTGCAGCCACACTACATTGTTGGCTGTACTTGGTGTTGTGGGTTGAAGCGTGTCTCCCAAAAATATCTGTTCAAGTCCTTTCAATTAAAAAAAAAAAAAAGATCTGGACCTCCTTGGTGGTGCAGTGGTTAAGAATCTGCCTGCTGGGCTTCCCTGGTGGCGCGGTGGTTGGGGGTCCGCCTGCTGATGCAGGGGACATGGGTTCGTGCCCCGGTCTGGGAGGGTCCCACATGCCGCGAAGCGGCTGGGCCCGTGAGCCAGGGCCACTGAGCCTGCACGTCCAGAGCCTGCTCTGCAACGGGAGAGGCCACAACAGTGAGAGGCCCGTGTACCGCAAAAAAAAAAAAGAATCTGCATGCCAATGATGCAGGGGAAACAGGTTCGATCCCTGGTCCGGGAAGATCCCACATGTCGCGGAGCAGCTAAGCCCGTGCACCACAACTACTGAGCCTGAGCTCTAGAGCTCGCGAGCCACAACTACTGAGCCCACGAGGCACAACTACTGAGCCCACATGCCATCACTCGCTGCAACTAAAGAAAGCCCATGTGCAACAACGAAGACCCAACGCAGCCAAAAACAAATAAATAAATAAATAAAGATCTGTTCAAGTCCTAAACCCCCAGTACCTGGAATGTGATCTTATTTGAAAATAGGGTATTTGCAGATGTAATTAAGATGAAGTTATACTGAAGTCTTGTGTGCCCTAATCTAATGACTGTTGTCCTTATAACAAAAGGGAAATTTGGACACAGAGACACAGACACACAGAAAAGATGGCCATGTGGAGACAGAGGCAGAATTGGAGTTATGTTGCCACAAACCAAGGAACACTAAGGATTGCTGGCAACCACCAGAAACCAGAAGAGGCAAGGAGGAGTCTTTCCCAGAGCCTTCAAAATGAGCATGGTCCCGGTGACTCCTTAATTTTGGACTTCTAGCCTCCAGAACTGTGAGTGAATACATTTCTGTTGTTTTAAGACACACAATTTGTGGTGGTTTTTTACAGAAGCCCTAGGAAACTAATACCCTGGGGTCAGCTAAAATCCCAATCTTTTAAATTTGAACTAAGACCAAGTTACCTCAACCTCATTCTGTGTTGTACACTGAAGATTTTTACAGTAAATTTATGGCGTGTGCTCATCCAGGTCTGCTTTACTCTTAGATATTTGGACAACTGATCTAGCTTTTGATAAATGTGGCTTCTAGACTTTTGCCCAAGTTGATAGAACATTAAACATGGTGTGTCAAGGCCACAGCACATCAGCTAACAATCAAGGTCTTTCTGTCAGCTAGAGATAATAGACAACTATAGCTTAACCAGACATTGACTTTCTCAGATGCCTTGATGAAATCAAGATACTCAAGTCTGCATAATGGAAGTTCAAATCTACCAGTCCAATGACCATAGGAAACAAATAGCTTATTTAGAGCAGAAAGACCTCAGATCTGTCCTGTCCACACAAGACAGGCACTGTGTAAAAGCATCTGTTCATTTTGTGAACGAGCCTCAATTTCTCTGACCCACTGACAATCTTGCCCCAGCCTTCAGATTTGAGGTACTTTGTCTCCCAGGCATGAGTTTAAGGCCCCTCTAACATATGAGTCTGCACCCACATCTGCAGACTCTTCCTGACTCAGGTGTCTCCCTAATGACAAGTGGCATGGCAGCCTTAAAGGTGAAACCTTCAACAGTGAAAATTTATTGAATCCTAGTGACAGCTGCCTTCTCCTCCACTTGCTCACACACCATTGGTTTAATAATCTGGCATTCCTCTCCCCTCCAAAGGTAGAGAGAGGCAGTGGGGGCAGTGTTTCCACATAGAAACTGGGAGTGAGTGGGAGACTGAGAAAGGAAAGATGCTCACATATTAGGAAAAAGATGTCACAGAAGCTGAAATGTGTTCAGTAGGAGATGGGACAAATACAACTCCATGTTTACTGCCAGAAACCAAAGCTCTGGGTGAGATCTTGAATTCATAGAGAGGAGAGAGGTTAGGGAAGTTCCTGACCTGCAGCTCCCTTGGGCTTTGGTGCATGACTGGGGTGTTTACTGGGTGGTTGATTTTGCTGTACTGGTTTCTTTTATTCCCTCCCTTCTCCTACTGTTTTTTTGTTGTTGTTGTTGTTTTGCGGTATGTGGGTCTCTCACTGTTGTGGCCTCTCCCGTTGCGGAGCACAGGCTCCGGACGCGCAGGCTCAGCGGCCCTGGCTCACGGGCCCAGCCGCTCCGTGGCATGTGGGATCTTCCCAGACCGGGGCACGAACCCGCGTCCCCTGCATCGGCAGGCGGACTCTCAACCACTGCGCCACCAGGGAAGCCCTCCTACTGTTTTATAACACATGATAACTTTCTCATCCTTCTCACTTCCATGGGAAAATACTATGAATGAATAAAGTCATATTAATACAAATAAATAATCCACCATTCCAGAATCACCACATATTTATTCCTATATCCTGAATCAAATGGCTTTCCTATCCACAATCTCTGATAGATAAGCAGTCAGCACCTTCTCTCAAGCCAGAAAGGAAGAGATCCAATGTTTTGGGTTTTTGTTCCAGATCTCCCAGAAGCTTCTTAGGATATTAGGATTAGTTAGACAGACATGATTAGAACTAGAGAGTCAGCTTTATCATCAGCTATGTTAGTTAAGGTAATACCATAATAGCTTGCTGTGACAGATAAACCCTGAAATCTCACTAACTTAACACATTGGAAATTGATTTCTCACTCCTGGAAAGAATGTGTGTAGAAGGGGAGCAGCAAGGGAGGGTGTGTGGAGAGATACAGACAAGAACTCTGTTCTACATGGTCATCCATGCTGATGGAGGTTCTGTGTCAGAGTCACCCTCAGAGATAGGAGGGACCCCAAACACACCCAAAATGTGGTTCGGATGACAAGACTGATCATCACACGCGCGCACACACACACCTCAAGAGGATATGGAAATGTTTATTGTTTACATAATGAGGCTTTCTGTGGGGAACAAGGTGGCTTCTCAAACAGGTCCAGGAATGGCTTGGGAGAGAGCAGGGGATTGGGGTTTCGTGATAGTTAGCTGAGGGGGCTTGCTAAGGATTCCCAGGCACAGGCTGAGACCTGCATGGTTTGAACCTCCCACCAGTGCCAAGGGAGGGTGTGCTTAAGCTTTCTTAAGTCTCCTGGGGGCAGAAGAGACAAGGGGAGTCGCAGTCTCTACGGATGTCAGCAGTCAAACATCAAAAACGGAGTCAAACTTAACCCACTTTGCTATCGTCGACCCATAGCTTTCGTGGTTGTCTTGAATTGTCGACATGGCAGCCCGAAGAGAAGGTATTGAATGGAAAGGAAAATGGAAGATTTATGGAGGTTTTTATAGGTAAGGCCTGGGAATGTGGGCATTTCCTTTCTGCCCACGTTCCACTGATTAGAACTCAGTCACTGAGGAAAATGTAGTCCCTGGCCGGGCATCCACTTCCCAGAGACAACAACAGAAGGGACAGAAATCTGCAGTGCAGAGCTAGCCTTTCCTGCCACAATGAATTGCAAGCAGTGAGGGATCTAGGCTTTGTGGGTCCCAAAGCTTGAATAATTTGGAGGCTGTCTCTAAGAAAAAATAAATTAAAAGTTACAGGTATGGACTTCCCTCGTGGTGCAGTGGTTAAGAATCCACCTGCCAATGCAGGGGACATGGGTTTGAGCCCTGGGCTGGGAAGATCCCACATGCCACGGCGCAACTAAGCCCGTGCACCACAACTACTGAGCCTGTGCCCTAGAGCCTGCGAGCCACAACTACTGAGCCCGCGTGCCACAAGTACTGAAGCCGGCACGCCTAGAGCCTGTGCTCCACAACAAGAGAAGCCACCACAATGAGAAGCCCGTGCACCACAACAAAGAGTAGCCCCCGCTCGCCGCAACTAGAGAAAGCCCGCGTGCAGCAATGAAGGCCCAAGGCAGTCAAAATAAATAAATAAATAAATAAAGTTATTAAAAAAAAAAAAAGTTACAGGTACAAAATTAGAAAAGGCCTGCGCAACTCAGGGCTCTGAATTGAAGCTCCGTTAGCTTCACTGTGAAGGCCTCGCAGGACGAGTCTAAAGTGGCCCCCACTTGCCACTCTTCAGGGTCACCGAGGACAAACCAAGAGGAAAGCGTTGTGGGTTCTGACAGGGCTACAGAACTCTTTCCTGGCGGGGGGTGAGGGGTTGGGTGGAGTAAACTGTGACATTGGTGACAAGCTATAGAGTTCATGGAACTCCAGTCCAGATCCTATGAAAACAATGTCAAATGTGTTATAAGAATTGGGAAAAAATATTGTTACATATTTTCTTGTTATTATTGTCATATTATTGTTAGTGAAAACAGATAAAATGTTACCACTTTTGAGACAACAATCCCTAAAGAAATTACTTCCCTTTGGTTTTTGCTCTATATGTAGCTACTCAGTGTCTTGGAGCAGGGATACTTTTTAAGTAACAGGTTTATAAGGGTGAAGCATGAGCAAGATTATTTGGTAGTCTATGATTTCAGAAAGTCTGGGAAACAGCAGTATCCCTTTGTAGGCTTCCAGCCCTGAGATTCTCTGATTCAGGGATGTTCTCAGAATGTCCATCACTCAACCTATTCTCTGATGTACCTGGATAGGAGCATGTGATACAAACCAGAGAGGTTTTATGGGGTCTTAGGATCCCATAAGAATTGTGACCATCCACTCTCCTTATAGACAACAGTAGGACTTTAAAGATTTTTTTTTTTTAATTTATTCGGCCATGTCGGGTCTTAGTTGAGGCATGTGGGATCTTTCATTGCAGAGCATGGGCTCTCTAGTTGTGGAATGCGGGCTCAGTAGTTGTGGCACATGAGCTCCAGAGCACTTGGGCTCAGTAGTTGTGGTGCACAGGCTTAGCTGTCCCGCAGCACGTGGGATCTTTGTTCCTGGACCAGGGATCGAACCTGCGTCCCCTGCATTGGAAGGTGGCTTCTTAACCACTGGACCACCAGGGAAGTCCCAACAGCAGGGCTTTAAATATCTGGGTTTCAGCTCTACTGAGTAAGGGCTTCTACGGGATGTACTCCTCCTTACTACCCCACTTTTCTTTTTTCCTTGATTTTCTTATTTATTTTTATTCAGCTTTATTATACCACATCGAATACAGTTTGGGAAGCTTCTATGGGGAAAAGTGATATAAAAATAAAATACTAAACACAATAAATAATAAAGTGAAATAACCAAAAATTTGTTTAAATGATGTAGCTGCTGAAATCTAGACAGATGCTAGGTTATTAAAAGGAATTCTCAGGGCATCTTTTAACCCTCAGCCACATCCATCCACTCACCCAATATTTACTGAGCATCCTCTGTGGGTCCGCTTCCGACAGGTGCCGGGGATTGTGCCTCCAGGGGTTCACCCTACTCCAGGGGCAAAGCGTTTTCGGCTTGCCCTCCCGAGCTGCACAAGTTTGTAGCTACTTTGTGGCAGCCCCTGCTGGGCCTGCTGGGACATCAGGTTGAGGAATGAGGTGGGTTGGAATGGTTGGTGCGGTTACTGCCACAAGACCCACTGAGAGCAGAACGAGAGGAAATGGGCTGAAGCAGCAGCAGGAGGGATGGGGGTTTGGCAGAGGGAAGGCTTCCCCTCTGTCTGGGAAAGAGGAGCTGACTCAGGTGACAGGAGAGCTGGAAGGATAAAGGTGCCAGCTGCCCTCTGGCACCTAGATCCAGGGTGGCTTTCCCTGTGTCTCACCAACCTCTGGGGACTGCTCCTAGCCCCATCATGTGCTGCTGTCTCCGCCACACCCTTTGGCGCTTAGTCATACAGTGCCTGGTGTTGCCTCCTCCAAACTGTCAGGGAGGTGGGGCCTCCGTCTTGTGCTTGTTACTAGGACGTTACTAGGTTCCTGCCAACGTTCAACAAATAGGGACTACTGTGTGCCAGGCGCCGGGATGTATCAGTGAATAAAGCAGACACTAATTCCTGCCCTTGTGGAGCTTGCATTCCAGTCATTATAAATAAGTTAAATGGCTTTTTAGAAGGTGATCAGATCTATGGGGGAGGGGGGGATTAAGTAGGGTAATTGTTTTGTATGTACATCATACATCAATAAAAAACGGTTTTTAAAAATAAAGCCATGGAGGAGAATCCAGTGCCCAGAGTAAGGAGTTGGGGGTGGGAAGGAAGCCGGCAGTCTGAACTAGAGCTGTAAGTGCAGACGTTATTGAAAAAGTGACACATGAACAGAATGTAAAGGAAATAAGTTGTGCAGATATCTGAAGGAGGAGCGTTCCATCCGGGGGGCCTGGGGGCTGGCGGGAGGCAGGAGGTGCTGCACGGTGCCCTTCCAGCCCTCAGGTCCATGAGAGCTGTGGCTCGTTCACTGACAAGCGGCCGTGAGCCTCTCTGAGCCTCAGATGACTTCACTGCCTCCTCTTTGCCTTTGGGAGGTGTTCCAAGCAAGCTGTAAACTCCTGCTGACCATGTCAGGGCCCTGAACTCCAGAAGATTTTTTTCTAGGCACTCAATCAAGTTGAGCCTCCACTTACAAGTCTATAAAATGGGGATGATAATACCACTATCTCATAGGGTTGTTGGAGGTCAAAATCCACGAGAAGAGAGGTCGCAAAGGGGGAGGGGGCCTCTGAACTGAGCTGGGCGGTTCCTTCATTCACTGTGTGCCAGGAACTGGGCTAAGGGTTTACACTGATTAGCTATTTAATTCTCACAACACAGTATGACAAAGCTGCCCTTTCTGTCACTGTTTCACTGATGGGAAATTGAGGCTTACAGAGGGTGAAAGCTTTGAGCTGGCAAGTGGAAGAGCCAGAACGTGACCAGGATCTGTGGGAGTCCAGGGCGCTGGCCCACACCGCCTCTCCTGCTCAGTCACTCAAGCCACACTGTATTTGCTGGTGTGAGCACAAAGAACCAGGTTCTGAAACCCAACCTAGACACAGCTTCTCTCACATTTCCTTTCAATCAGCCCCAATCTCTGTGGCCTCCTTTGCTGGGATATAACCCAGTGGTTTTCACCTCCAAAGTCAGGCACCTGATTAATTTTGTCAACTGTGCGAGGGAGGGAAGGGGATGCATTCTTAGAACTGGGGCCGAGGCTGGGGCTGGCGGGCTCCACTTTCAGCTCATGCTAGATACCACCAGCACAGGGGTTTTGAGAGAAACCCTATGACTCAACCTCACCTCTCACAGCCCCTGTTTCACTCGAAGGCACACTGTCTTCGCATCAGCCTCCCTTGGCCCGCAACTCTGCCCAGCTGCTAACGCCCCCCAGTGACACTACCGCCACACCCCCCCAGCTACTCGCGCTGCCTCCCAGCAAGTCACGTCCCAGCATGGGCGGGGGTCCTCTTTGCAGGCTGAAGAGCAACAGATCCAGTGGGTCCGAACAGCCCTGCCCCAGACCCTATAGCAGACTTGCTCAACCAAAGCCACCCAGTGTTAATCACCTTTACCCAGGCAGAAAGCAACGGGTGCCAGTCCAAGACACTGCTGGGACAGCTGCCACTGTTATGAAAGGGCATGGGTCACAAGAAGAGAGAGCTCAGAAGGAAGAGATAAGGGAAGGGGCAGGAAGACACATTTCCAGATTCCCAAACCCAAACTCTCCTTTTTAGTTAAGTCAACCTGCTTGCACTGATACAATAATAAGACTACTTCCTATGATACATAATAACGAGTGCTGTGTGCCAGGCGTTATGCTCAAGCTTTTACATGTCTCTTACACAGTTTTTCATTTGTTCCTCACAACTGAATGAGGTCAGTGATATTATTTTGTTAGTCTGGGTCCTCCGAGAAGCAGATGACAGAATGGGATTAAATATGCAAATGTTTTACGAGGGGAAATGCCTTTACGAGAGAAAATAGGGTGGGAGACAGGCCAGGCAGGGAGAGCCATCATACCACGTCTGACCCCTTCGAGGAGCGAGGGAGAGGAGTCTGGGCACAGGAGTCCTAGAGGTTCCACAGAGTTGCCAGGGAGTCCTCCAGTCAAAGTCACTAGAGTTCTGGTTCCCCCAGGAACCCATGTGCCTTAGCATCCCTGCTGTGCCCAGTCATTGGCTGGGCACAGATGCAGGGGAGGATGGCCTCAGTGCAGATGCAACAATGGGTTTCAGAGCAAGCAGCTGGGGCCCTTGGATGATTATGCTGTAATTGGATATCTGTGAGGCACCTGCTCATAATTAATAACTAAGTATTATAAATATTAATATTTAATTAATAGTTGTGGGGTGCCACAATTATTATCCCCATTGTACTGGTTGGTAAACTGAGGCTCAGAGAGGTCAAGTCACCTGTCCATAGTTTGAACCCAGTTGAGTATAACTCCAAAGCTTTCTCCTGTGCACTGTGCATCTGAGTTATTGACCATCGTGTCACAAGCCTGATCTGACTCGGTAATCAGCAGATGGCTGAGCACACAATCACTGTCACAGAAAGGGTTTTGGGGGGGAAATGTGGTTGAGCTCCTGAATAGTAAGAAAAAATCCTTGCATGTCTCCTGTGTCCCCCATAACACCTAGGACCCTGAGTCAGAGCTATCTCCTCTGCCATGTGCCTTTCTTTCCCCACTCTCCCTAGTCAGAGGGGCCATGCCTCCCAGGTAACCTCCCATGGCACTCTGGGCCTCTTACAGCACCCGCCAGTCTATCTTACGTCAAAGTCATTTGCACACTGCAAACTCCTAGGTGCTCCACCTGGGACACTCGCTTCCCAGTCTGAGGAGTGGGTCAGGTAACCTGCTCAAAGTCAAATACCAGTAGGAGGCTGAACAAGGCTGAACCTCAGAATTGTCTTTGAGCCATTCTGCCTACACACCCAAAATTTATGCAAATAACCATAACTGAGTGAGCAGAGCTGCTGATGTGTGAGGAGAGGTTTTAGGAATCCCCTTGCCCCCTCCAGATCTGATTTTTCCAGTCGCCCACAATGTGGCCAATGGTATGCATCTTTTGGTTTTGAGAAGTGCTTTGAATGTCCTCTTATTTTCAGCTGACTTATTCTGTCCCCAGATTACCCCACCGCTGGCAGCAAATCCTTTCATGGACCTCTCATTCAGAAAACAATATGCAAAGTGCATTCATTCATAATCGATACTGTCTTTTTGGCAGTGCTTACCAAAACCTAAAATGTGTATACCCTTTGACGTAACTATTCCACTTCTAGAAATCTATCCTACAGAAATCCTTACACATGTGCACAAAGATATTGCACAAGATGTTTGCAACATTAATACTAACAGTTTAAAAACAATGAGACATCCATCAGTAGCAGATAAATTATTGTATAGCCACACTATGGGCTGTTAAAAATGAATATAATGGTTCTGAGTTCAGTCACGGGCACCCACTAAGAAATGCTAAGTTAAAAAAGCAAGTTGTGTGTTGATTGACGGTATGAAAAAGTTCTGGGGATTGGTTGCACAACAATGTGAACATACTTAACACTACTGAGCTCTACACTTAAAGATGGTGGTAGTAAACTTTATGTTATGTGTATTTCACCACAATTTTTTTTTTTTTTTTTTTTGGCCGCGCCATGTGGCTTGCGGTCTTTGTTCCCCAACCAGGGATTGAACACATGCCCTGGTAGTGAATGCACCAAGTGCTAACCACTGGACTACCAGGGAATTCTCTCACCACAACTTTTTTAAAAAGCAAGTTGCCGAACAATATGCCTAATGATTTCATTGCTACTTGTTACAGCCTTCAAAGGAATTTCTCACCTGTTTCTAAGCATATATGTATGTGGACAAATAATTAGAGTTTTTGGTAAGACTGGATAAAATCAAAATAAAATCAAGCCGCTAAAAGTAGTTATTTCTGAAGAGGAAGTTGGCATAGTTAGGTGAGGAGAGGTTATAAGGAGAAAGCTTTCACATTTCACTCTGTATGTATATGTAATTATGTGTGTATATAATTTCTTTGAATGATTGGACTTGCTTGTGTTAATTGTTCTTTAGACGCATTCATCCAGCCAGCAGATACTGCGCACGCACCTTCGCTGGGTGAGCTGTCATCCTCAGAACCAGGGCTTCCCTGGTGGCGCAGTGGTTGAGAATCTGCCTGCCAATGCAGGGGACACAGGTTCGAGCCCTGGTCTGGGAAGATCCTACATGCCGCGGAGCAACTAGGCCCATGAGCCACAACTACTGAGCCTGCATGTCTGAAGCCTGTGCTCCGCAACAAGAGAGGCTGCGATAGTGAGAGGCCCGCGCACCACGATGAAGAGTGGCCCCCGCTTGCCGCCAACTAGAGAAAGCCCTCGCACAGAAACGAAGACCCAACACAGCCAAAAATAAATAAATTAATTAATTAATTTTTTAAAAAGAGCCTGGAATAGGCGGATGAAACTGGATTCCTCATCTACCTCTTCCTCTTCCTTGCAGACTGGCTCAGAGAATGACCTGCCCTCGTCCCACTGTGGGTGGGTGGGGTGAGAGGTAGGATTAGAGTCTCACTATGAGGACCATTTCCATAAAGCAGGTTTCTGATCAGAAAAGGAGACAGCTGAGTGCCAGAGAGCCACTGGCCCCTCTAGGTCTTACTACAAACACCAGATCTCCCCATACCACAGGCTCCAGTCACAACTAACCAAGGTCTCGTTCTCAGAGTCAGATGAGATTGTGATTTCTTTGAAAAGTAAACCTCTGCCTGGTGAATTCAGAACCACTGGCCTCCAAATCAGAGGCTAAGGGCTGGGAGAACTCAGCTCTTTCTGAACCTTAAGGCCTCACAGCCTCAGGAGGCTCTAGCTATTTGAGGAACAAGAGACAACCAGCTGCAGGAACTGAGGAAGGAACAAGATCACGTTTCACATGGTCCCAGGCAGCAGTGACCTGAGCCAGCAACTTGGCAGGAGCTTGGGCCAGAGCCACCCAGACTGGAGACTCATTTGCATGATTTTTGCAGTACTTTGCATCATGGGGCCCGGGAACACTGTTACCCTAGGATCAGAGAGGTCAAGACCAGTATTTGGTCACACAGGGCCTGGGTAACAGAAACAAAACTCAGGGGACGAGAGGACTCATGAAGGGAGGGGGATGGCAAAGGGAGAAAGCCAGTTCCAGTACTTCACTTGCAAATACTGGCGGGGGGTGTCGGATGGGGTAGGAAACTTCACTGCCCCTTAGAGCAAGAAAGTTATGCAAACGAATATATTTGCATGGCAGCCTGGCCCCTAAAATGACTTACCACATGCAGGTTCCTGGCCTCAGGAGCAGCCACTCCCCCCAGAGCCCCACCTGAGATCCTACAGGCTTGAAGGCCAAGATTTCCTGACCAGAGGCTCTGGGTACTGACTTCCCTTCAGAGCAATCATTATTCCTTGCAGAGTGTGGATGGACATTCCAAGGTAACTCCAGGCCTGAGATGCTGGTGTGTGACAAAAAGTGTGATAGCTTAGGTACACTAAAATGTGTATTCGTTACAGGGAAGCTCCTAAGGGCTTCAGGTTTAATACACCTGGAGCCCATGGTGTAGGGACCACGGTGAATGGGGATGAGAAAAAGACCTGCAAAGAACTCTGGCTTTTCAGTGACACTCAGAGGGGAGAGGGGCAAGGAAGCCCTTGACAACCATTCACCCCAATTTTCCAGGACCCCCTAATCTCATGTAACGTTATCCTTTTCTATAATCTGTAAAATGCATAACTAAAAATGATCTAAGTTTAACGTATAACCTTGTAAGGATTCTTTAAAAATTAATGAACTTAGGGCTTCCCTGGTGGCGCAGTGGTTGAGAGTCCGCCTGCCGATGCAGGGGACACGGGTTCGTGCTCCGGTCCGGGAAGATCCCACATGCCGCAAAGCGGCTGGGCCCGTGAGCCATGGCCGCTGAGCCTGTGTGTCCGGAGCCTGTGCTCCGCAGCGGGAGAGGCCACAACAGAGAGAGGCCCGCGTACCGCAAAAAAAAAAAAAAAAAAAATAGTAATGAACTTAAGAATAGGTGGTGGTGGCGGGGTTTGGGGGGGGACTTCCTAGGTGGTTCCAGTGGTTAAGACTCTGCGCTTCCCCTGCAGGGGCTGTGGGTTCAATCCCTGGCCGGGAAACTAAGATCCCACGTGCTGCGCGGTGCGGCCAAAATAAATAAATAAACAAATAAAGTAATTAACTAATTAGTTTAAAAGACTGGGGGGGGGGGTTGAGGGGGGACAGACGGCACTTCCCTGAAGGTCCAGTTAAGACTCCAAGCTTCCACTGCAGGGGGCACGGGTTTGATCCCTGGTTGAGGAACTAAGATCCTGCATGCCTCATGGCACAGCCAAAAAAAAAAAAAAAAAAAAAGAATAGGCGGGGGTGAAGAGAAGGAAGGAGCAAAGGGCAAGATGGAGGGATTAGGAGGTGCAAGCTATCATGTATAAAATAAATAATCTATAGAGCAGCTATTGGGAATAATCTATAGAGCAGCACAGGGAATATAGCCGACATTATATAACTATAAATGGAGTGTAAGCTTTAAAAATTGTGAATCACTATGTTGTACACCTGAAACTTATGTGATACTGTAAATCAACTATACCTCAATTTTTTAAAAAAAAGAATATGTGGGGAAATCCCTGATAGGCTAAGTTTTGGTTTTGGGGGAACAAACATGGCAAAACAGGGGAATCCAGGTTGAAGGGGCTGAAAAGAGAAAATGAACAGAAAATACCGAGGACCCCCCACTGAGGAGAAGTCAGGTTTCCCATGGACAGAACTGATGGCCAAAGGTCCAGCTGAAGTGATGAGCAGACAGCAGTTCAGACCAGAAGACAGAGGGGTGAAACTAGAAAGAGCTGACTCTTACTCCGCAGAAACCGGAGCAGAAATCTGACGGCAACACCTCCACCATGCTGCTCCCTCATTTTCTACCATCAAATTTGTCCAATTTGCCAGCTTGAAGGCCTCCTGAGTCTCCGCCAGAAAAGCTCTACCCTCCCCACTGAGGCCCCCTGCTCTGTCCCTGTCCCATGAAAGCGTTGATCCTCCCTGCCTTCCATCATACTAACCCCCACCTATGCCTCTGAGTCCCAGGAGAGCTGGACCCACTTCTAACTCAGCTGTGTCTCCCCGAAGTCCCAAGCGCTGGGTGTGGCACATGGCAGGTGCTCGAGACGAGCTGAATCGGAACGTGCCATTTCTGTTCCTGGAGGGAGTCTCAAAGAACAGCTCGGGCCCAGGAGGCCAAGGCACTGACACTGCAAAGGGCGGCCTGTTTGGGGGAGGGGCCGTAGCCCTGCACACCCGGACAGTGCTTCCCTCCTCTTGAAGTCCTGGCATGGCCACGTGTCATCCTCCTGTGCCTGGGTCAGGGAGGACCGACCCTTGTTGTCCTGAGCAAGGCATGCATGGAGGGCTTCGTCCAACAGGAGATGAGGATCCAGGATCCAGGATCTTCTGACTTCACTCATCCCTCCAGTCTCAAACCCTCTAGGGCCCTAAGAGGCCACTTGGGCTGGGGCAGTTTTGAATGGATCGACTCAGACCACAAAGTATGTGTCCAGGCCTCCGGATACAGAGAAAGAAAAGATAAGGCCTCTCATGGTTGCACGCAGATTTTGTATCTCGCTGGGCAGCAACTGGGTCTTACACTTGGTTTTTCCCGAAGCATAGCACATATAGTAAGTGCCTGGGTATTTATTTGGTGATTTAGTATGTTGGGTCCGACTGAGTGCAGGGAAAGGAAAATGAGTCCACCAAAAGGCCCCACCAGAGCCTGGTGTCCCTTCCAAAGAATGGCTACTCCCCAACTCAGCCAGCCTCCCCCTGGGGTGGCCCCTAAACATGGGCTTCAAGAGACAGAGCCAGGGAGAGGCTGTATCCCTGGGGCTGATCAGAGGCTGGCTCCCAAAGCCTCCTCCAGCCCCCTCTGGCCCCCTGGAGAGCACCCAGCAGGTTTACATTCACCGGGGGTGGGTGAGACAGCCACTTTGCCCAGCCTCTCCAACTCCACCCTCCTCCCTTGAATAACTGAATTTCCTTCGCACCCTGAGCAGGCCAACCTACCCACTCTACCCACTGTCATTCCCAGCCCTCCGTGTTTCCTGTCTCCAACCCAGTCAAAGGAAAACCCCAGGGCTTCCCTGGTGGCGCAGTGGTTAAGAGTCCGCCTGCCGATGCAGGGGACGCGGGTTCGTGCCCCGGTCTGGGAGGATCCCACATGCCGCGGAGCGGCTGGGCCCGTGAGCCATGGCCACTGGACCTGCGCATCCGGAGCCTGTGCTCCGCAGAGGGAGAGGCCATAACAGTGAGAGGCTGGCATACCGCAAAAAAAAAAAAAGGAAAACCCCAAATTTTCTGTTATTGTTTACCAACCCAACTGCCTCCTCACCCCAAGGCACAGGTGATGCCCTCAAGCTGACAGGAACATGGACTCAGCCTAGACCACCAACCCTGCTCCAAACCTGGGCTTCCCTGTGCCCTCTGGGCAGGGCAGCCCACCAGAGGGTAGGACATCAATAGTGATAAAGGCCACCTGGCCCCTGACCAAACATTTAAATCCATCATCTTGCTGCATTCCTCAACAGTCACAGGGCCTAGGAGTGCCACCCCCATTCCCTAGAAAAGGAAATTCACCTCTACTCAGTGGAGAAGAATCCAGCTGTCTCCCTGCTTGGCCTCCCTTCCCCACTCCCTTATCAAGAGGACTTAGGTGGTGGTGGTGTTTTTTAAGAAACTCTAAACTTGGAAGCAGGAGACCCAAGTCAGATTGACCTCTGCTTAGTCATGAGGCCTTGGGAGAGTCACGTCACTTCTCTGATGCTGAGTTTTCTTACAGGTAAACTGGAGGCTAGACTGACTCTGTCAGAGGGCTTTTATGATGGTGATGAGATCAAGGGAAAGAGCCCAGCACAGCACCAGTGCTTCCTAGGTACCTGCAAGTGTCCATAAGCCCTCCTTACATCTCACACCGCTGAAGGGTGTTCAAGAACCATCTCCTGTTGCCCCCTGGAACCATGCAAGCCAGCATCTGCCTTTAGGCATGAAAGTTCCACTGCCATCCCACCTGGGAGTTTAGCAGAAGGAGCTTAAGTTCTTCCTAGAGACAAAGAATCACAGGGCCACACCAGTGTGGAAGGTCAGGGGCGTGGAGAGAGTAGAAAGTCATGGCAAGACCCCACTCACCAAGCCAGGCCCCTGCTGCCCTTCATCCCAGCCACCTTCCCTGAATGTCAGATCCAGTTTTGTGAACTGGGCTGACCTAGATGGAGGAGGAAGGAAAACACAAGTGTTAACGTGTGGGGCAAGAGGATGAGAGGGCTGTGAGATGGGCCTCTGTGGCAGAGCAGCAGCCCTACAGATGCTCACATCCCAATCCCTGGACCGGGGAACATGTGGCCTTACATGGCAAAGGGACTCTACAGGTGGGACTGAGGTGAAGGACCTCCTGCATTATCTGGGTAGGCCCAGTCTAATCACACAGGTTCTTAAAAGTGGAGGCTCCTTCCTGGCTAGGTTAGAGAGATGTGACAACAGAAGGTCAGAGAGATGCGATGTTGCTGCCCTTGAAGATGGATGAAGGGGGCCGTGAGCCAAGGAATGGGGAAAACTCTGGAAGCTGGAAACGCAAGGCAAGAGAATCTGCTAGAGCCTCCAGAACACAGCTCTGCTGAGACCTTAGATTTTAGACCAGGGAGACTATATCAGACTTCTGACCTCATAAATCTAACATATTACATTTGTGTCTTAAGCCACGAAATGTATTACAACAGCAACAGAAAACTAACATGGCCGCCAAAGACAGCAGAGCACTGATAACGCCCTTCCCCTGTACCCCAATTCCCGCCCTACCACCCCTTATCCCCTCTTCCCCCGAGTTCTTATCAATCACCTCTGATACCTACATAAGCACAGACAACATGACTGGATTTCTCTGAAAGCAAAACCTCATGCTGGTTCGTTCGAATGGTGGTTTCTAGAGTGATGGGTAGAGTTTCAAGGTAGGAGCCAGCCACATTCAGGAGTTGTGAGGGGGAGGCCATGGGGCCCCAGGCATGCCCTGCCTCTGCCACAAACCCGAGCAGGGGGGCTGCGATCCCACTGATGACTGGGGGGATGAGCAGGCTCTCCTCCAGGCAGGAGACCAGGTCTGAGGATGAGACCACCCCAGGCCTTGGGATCCTGAGTTCTAGTCCAAACCCATGAGTGCTGGGATCCCCAGCACATCCCTTCACTCCCTTGGTCGGTTTCCTCGCTCAGAAAACAGGGATAACCATCCTGCCTTGCCTTTCTCCCTGACAGCTCTGAGGATCCAGTGAGAAAATGCAGTTGAACTTATCGACGACCATTTTTCCATCTGACTGGGAGGGAGAGCAGTGGGGTCAATAGACCGATTTCTACCTTGGGCCCCACCGCGAGCCAATTCACTGTGCGTCTCAGATACCCCACCTCTGAGCCTCAGCCTGCTCATCTGTGAATCGAGGGGAGTGGGTCATAGGAGCCCTGAGGCCTCTTCCAGGTCTGAGGTATTCTGGCTTCTGCCTGACCCCTATCACCTCCTCCTGGAACTTTCAGGAAGTACACTGACCTGCTCCTCTGGACTCTTTCCCAGGATCTGAACCAGTTCACCACCAGCAACTTCTTCACAATCCTCACACCAGCCAGCCGCCCAGGCTGAGGGTGTCAGCGCCTGATTGTGGCTAAACAAGTCGAGGAACTGGGCTGAGAAGCAGCTTGGCTCCTGATTCAATGCTTGGCAGAAGAGCATGGGCTCCCCACACCGTGGTGGGCACCGGCCCTGCTCTCCGTGTCCCCATGCCAGGTCCTGGCCAGGCCCTCAGCCTCTCGCCCGGGAGCCCTCCCCTCCTCTCCCAGGACACACGGACTCTGCCCTCCCAACTCACAGAACCGCTCTCCATGTGCGGAAAGAGGGCAGGCGGGGGGTCAAGGGGCTGAGCCCCACGAAGGAAGAGAAAGAAAACCTTTCAACTATTAAATCTGTTTAGTAAAGACAATTTTGCTCATACAAAACAACAAGAGTTTACAACAATCTGAGTGCTGGACACGCCATCAGAGACGGGAGGTGCCGCGGGCACTCGGAGCCCTTCCCTCACACCCAGAGAAGACCCTGGGTGCGCCCCCCAACCCTGCCCCTGAGGGAGATGAAAGCTGAAGCATTACTGTCACCCCTGCCCCAAGGGACCATGGCACAGAGGACCTCTCCCCACACTGTTGCAAATTAATACTGGGGAGGGAGGGCCCTACCCCCCTCCCCCCTCCCCCCCACTGGCCTGGACATATGACGCTGAGTTGTTTGGGGTCGCGGGGAAGGGGCTGATGGGGAGGGGGCAGGATCGGGACATCTTTGGTGTGAAGCCTCCCCCGCCCACCCGCTAGGCCGCATGATGGCGATCTGCAGGAGGGCCGCAAGAGTGGTGCTGTCTTTGCCCACCAGGGGGTGCTGCCGATGCCCCAGAGCCCGGGAGGCACAGGAAACGCAGCAGCTCTGTGTCACTCATCGACTGCCCAGGCTCACCCACGCGGGCTGAGAGTGGGCCTGTTGAGAAACAGCAAAAATGTAAGAAAATAAACACGAACGGGTTAATAGTGGCAGGAAGGGGAAGCAGAGAGATGACGTGGCAGATGAGCGCCTCGGAGGACCAGGACCAGCACTCAGCGGGGAGTGGGGTCCTGGGCGGGGCTCCAGCCTTCCTGGTCGCTGTGCCAGTGCTAAGTCACTCCTCTCCACCTCCCAGGACCCGCTCACAGAGGCAGGCACGGACGGCCTGGCTCAGAATCTGGACACGCTTCCCAGGCACTTTGGCAGAGCCAGCGCGGGCAGGGCAGGCCTGAGGAGGGAGACAGTTCCTGAGCCCCAACGGAGGCCCTCCCTCTGCAGCCCTGCCTGCCCCTGGCCCCTCAAATGCACAGGCCCAGGCACTGATCCAGGCACACGGGCACGGGCACACACGCGCACACACAACCACACTCACTCCTATCCGTCTGGCACACCGGTGACGTCTGAGGGCTCAGCAGAGGAGGTGGGTGGCCTCCTGGCCCCAGCCCTCCACAGCCTGCAGCTCCCAGAAGGCCTCAGCCAGCGGGAACCTGGGGCTGTAGTGGGGAAATTAGAGGGCTGGTGGCACGACACAGGGACGCCCCCTATAAGAGTTTCCACAAATACCCTTTAACAAACCCCAAACCCTTGTAGTATCCAGACAGGAAAGGGTCTGGGGGGAAGGAGCAGGAATGAGGGCAAGAACAATAAAAGAAGTTTCATAAAAATTCTAAGTCAAATTATTGATAAAACTGCAAAATGAGCACAGGTTCAAGAGCACCTTGCTCCTTCTCTCCACACCCTCCCAGCCTTCCAGGCTCTCCCTCTCAGGGGTGGCCAGAACCAAAGGCAGAATTCAGCCTATGACGAGGTCCGGGCTCCATGAGGCTGAGGAGGAGGGGAGGTGGGAGTGAACAGTTCTGTGTCTCTTCATTTAAAAAATAGATTCAGGTCACGAGTTATTGCTTGTCCTCCAGTGGAGCAGGACGGGCCCAGCGGCTCAGTGAGCAAGGGCCGCGGCCTCCAGGGCCCGAGCTTTCTTCCGCCTCTTCAGAAGCAGAGGGTTGGATGCATCTTCAATCTTTTTTATCTTGATCTGCTCATAGTCGACCCGCATCGTGGCCAAGGCACTGGTCATCTCCTCCTGGGGGGGCAGTGACCGAGAGAGCCGTGAGAGGCGACAGGCAAAGCAAGGGCAGGATGCGGGTGATGGGCGGGAGCAGAGGAGACAGAGGGCAGGCTGGGTGATGGGCCCAGGGCTGGGTCAACAGAGCCTGGCCACCGTGCTGCCAGTGCTCTCCTAGAGCCCTCCAGCGGCCCCACGGGAAGGCAGAAAGAGCGCCGACCAGGAGTCAGGAGACCTGGGTTCATGTCTGCCCCAGCCAATCACTAGCTGCGTGACCTTGACCAGGTCACCCCCCCTCTGGGCGTCAATTTCCTCATCTGCAAAGTGAGGAGATGGTGCCAGATGACCTTTCAGGTCCCTTTAGAGACCCAGACAGTAGAGGGCTTGTAGAAAACAGCCACGGCCAACTTTAGACCAAACACACAACCTCTGCCCACAACCCAGCAGGGAAGTGGCTCAGAGCCGCTGTTCCTGTTGTAACAGAGCCCCCCTGGGGTGAGCGAGTACAGAAGCAACCCCTCTGGGCCAGCACCGCCTCTCACACCCAAGCACCTCGGCGCGCACCCTCTGAGCCCCTCTTGGCCCGTGGTGCCCTCACCTTGACGTCCTCCCACCTCTCCTTGTCCTCCTTCAGGACCCGGCTGGTGTGCAGTGGGGTCTGAGGGACCTTTGTTGATTGCTGGGGACAAAGAAAAGGGTCAGGGTGAAAGCCTGGGTGGGGTGGAGCCCCAAGGGACAGTCCGCGTGAACCCAGGCCCCTCCAGCCTGCCAGGCTTACCATGATCCAGGGGTGGTTCATGAACTCGGTGATGGTCATCCTCTGGGTGGGCTCTGTCTTCAGCAGGTTCCGGATGAGCATCTTCACTGTGGGGGACAGCGAGGTGCAGGGAGGGGACAGAGATGGCTAAGGGGCCACCCCCCTTCTGCTTCTCCTTCCCACAGTTTTCAGAGAAAAAACAGATTCAAAGGGGCATGGACACAGACCACCCAAGGAGCTAGCCTTGAAGACCATTACGGCACCAGCCCTGACAGCCCCACGCGCCCCATACCCCAGCTCTGCCACAGGCCCTTCACACAGACAGGACGTACACAGCAGCTGTGGGCCAGGTGCAGATCCACAGCCACGCCACCCACGTGAGACTGCCCCTGCACACGCACGCACACCTGCACACACGCACATGTACACGTGGGTTCTCTACCTTCCTCTGATACTTCTGACCATTCTGGATTGGGGAATTCATACTGGCCCATTCGGATGCGACTCTTCATGCCCGGAGAGATGGCAAGGCCATGGTTGGAATAGAAGGGGGGATACCCACACAGCCTGAGCCGAGAGGAAGTGGGAAGAGAGGGACAGAGCTGATGTTATTTAGGGTCCTGCACCAGGACTAGAGCGCGACACAGGCTTCTTCTTGCAAAGGTCACAGAGAAATTGGGACTCACTGACTCAGGTACAATATACAAAGTCAAGGACAGGGCCCGGGAATGCAACAGTATCTAAACCACACATTTTCCTGCCCATAGGCTAATTTATAGCATTTAGCTGTCAGAAGCCACTAAACGCAGAGAGACGGGGAATGCAGGGGATTCTCAGGCCATCTCCCATCCAGAAGGGGAACGCTAATCTTTGCCTCTTCTTCTCATCCCAGCCCTGCCCCACTTCCCCCAGGCCCCTCCCCACGCACTCACAGGATGTACATGATGACACCCAAGGACCACATGTCACAGGACTTGTCATACTTCTCTGGGCCCAGCACTTCTGGAGCTGCAAACCAAAGGTCAGCGTGGGTGGGCCTGGCCCTCAGAACACTGGGATCCACCGCAGTTCCTCGGTGGCTGGTGCTCCCCATCCAACCCTTCAGCCCATCTTGATGGGACCTTAGCTGGGCTGGGAAGGGGAACAGTCATAGCCCAGACCCAGGGCTGGACAAAGGAGACCAGAAGACCCTTCTCCAAGAGAGCCCTAGGGCTAGAATCTCAAGATAAAACAAGTCTTAAACTGCAAGAGCATTTCAGACTGCCACTTAATTTGACAAACACGTTTTGAGAGTTTATTCTGTGCCAGTCAGCTGGGGCTCCTGAACCAAATCTGCATCCCAGACTCCACTGGGAATCTGATGGGAATGACAGCTCTACTCAGGAAAAGCGTGCGTGTGTGCAAAATCCCACCCATAATCTCAGGCAGATAATTTCCTGTAATGCTTCAGTCCCAGCTGAGTTCTGACGAGCCCTAGTTTGGGTCAGGTCACATCAGAACCAGTGCTAGAAAGGGCCTGAGGATTCAACTCTCCTAGGACCTGTGGCCCTGAGACCGGCAAGAGGAGGGCTTGAGAAAAGCTCTGGGGAAGACAAGCTCCCCAGGCCTCCTCTGGACTTACCCACATAGTATGGCGTGTAACAAGGAGTGGTCAGAGAGTTGTGGCTGGTGGTTTCCTTGGCAAAGCCAAAATCAGTGAGTTTGAGAATGGCGTTGGGCCTTTTGGAGGTGTATAAGAGATTCTCAGGCTACAGAGAGAGAGAAATAAATAGAACCTCTGCTGAACCTGTGAGGGGCTATCACTCCCTCCCTCCCTTCCTCCCTTCCTTCCTTTCTGCCTCCATTCAACAACATTTGTCCAGCCCCTGTGATCTGCACAGCTGACGGTGAGGACCCTCAGCTCCCTGCCTCCCAAGAGCTTACAGCGTGCATGGGAGTCGGACACTGATGCAGAGAACCGCAGTGAACACTGCAGTGACACAGAGACCGAAGGTGCGGTGGTGAGGTGTGGCTGAGGAGCACCGCAGGGTGAGGGTGGCCTCACAAGGCTTCATGACTGGGGTGGGGGTTTGCGGGCCTCCACTCTCGCTCAGGAACCAGGCAGCGGGGATGCAGGATGACTCTGGGGACCCTCCCTAGGGTCACCACGACCCTGACCCCTATGGCCTCCATGGCACCTGAGTTGGGGGGACTGGGGGGGGGGGCAAAAAGAACAGCTGGTACCTTGACATCCCGATGCGCAATGTTGATTGAGTGTAAGTACTGGATCGCCTCGCCGATGCTCTTCATGATCTCTGATGCCTCTGCAGAGAAGAGGGAATGGGGGAGCGGGAAGTCACAAGCGGGAGTCACAAGATGTGTCATTAGGTTTGAACACCCAATACACCAATCCCCCACACACAGCCTAAGGCTCCCTACGTCCACCCCCGCCCCCCAGAAACCAGGGAATGAGGAGCAGCCCTGGCTCAGCTGAGGAAGAAGGCCCCAGCGGCGAGCCGGAGAAGGCAGCAGGCCTCCGCACCTCTCACGAGAGCCCCTTCAGACACCCCGTGTCCCTGCCTGCCCGAGCCCAGGCCCCACAACAGACCCTTTCTACCTCTTTCTGTGAATGCCTGGTCTCCTCGGTCCTGGATTCGGCTGAAGAGTTCTCCACCATCCAAACTGAAACAAAGCCACAGTCAGATCTGAGAACATAGCATCCCACTAGCACTCTCCCCGCCGCCCCTCCAAAAAGCAGGCGTCTACATTTTAAGCTTCAGAGTCCCCACCCGGCAGTCCTCAGAAGGTGGGGCCTGGGTGGGGAGTGGGATGAGGCTGGGCCAGGAGCAAAGCGGGAGGGCTGCTCACCACTCCATGACAATCAGCAGGCACTTCCTCCCCGCGTACAGGTTCTCATAGACGTCCACGATCCGCACAATGTGTGGGCACTGGGAAGCCCGCCAGTGCAGCTCCACCTCCCGGCGGGCCTTGGGGCAGTCCTGCAGCATCTGCAAGCCAAGTGCCTCCTGAGTAACCTCAGCGGGGCAGCCGGCTGCTGCACCACCTGCACCTACCACAAGGCCTGGCCCACGCACTCGCCCGCATCCCCACCGACACACCACCGACTCTCCCTACCCAGGTCCTACACCAGCCCTTAGCACTTTCCCTGCACTTCCTTCTCCTAAGCCCCGACTCAGAGCTCTGCAGCTCCCTCATCTGCTCTAAAAGGAACCTCAAGATGACCCCTCGTGGGGTCTCGACAGCTACTCTGAGACCACCCTTGACCATTCAGGGGAATGGCCCAGCTGTGGGCATGAAGTCTATTCCAGAAGGCGAGCAGAGTTGAGCATTGGGAGACAGAGAGTAAAGGACACCTGGGCAGAAAGACAGACCGAGAAAAACCCAAACAACAATGGAAAGGGGCCTAGAGACAGGGGAGACTCCAGATCAGTTAGAAAAGGTACCTCCAAGATCCCTAAACCCAGCGTATCAAATCCCGAGCAATGTCCTTTCAACCAACAGATAGCCTCAGGAGTCAGCCCGGTGTGGTTTGAATCCTGGTTCTTACTAGATCTGCAACCTTGAGCAAGTTACTTAACTCACGGGCCTCGTCCTTGTCCCCTCTTCTTCCATGGACCAGGTGGCCAGGGGTATTAAAGCAGCCTGGCGCCCTCACCTGCCTCAAGGGCTGAATCTTTTTTTTTTTTAACATCTTTATTGGTGTACAACTGCTTTACAATGGTGTGTTAGTTTCTGCTTTACAACAAAGGGAATCAGCCATACGTATACATATATCCCCATATCCCCTCCTTCTTGAGCCTCCCTCCCACCCTCCCTATCCCACCCCTCTAGGTGGACACAATGCACCTAGCTGATCTCCCTGTGCTATGCGGCTGCTTCCCACTAGCTACCTATTTTACATTTGGGAGTGTATATATATGTCCATGTCACTCTCTCACTTCATCCCAGCCCACCCTTCCCCCTCCCCGTGTCCTCAAGTCCATTCTCTACGTCTGCGTCTTTATTCCTGTCCTGAAGGGCTGAATCTTGACTAGTCTAAGCCAGGCCCTTTACTAAGACCTGACACTGGTCAAGAAGAACTTTATAGGAAGTCTGCTGAGAGGCCTCTTAAAAGGAGCACAAGGAATGCACACCATCTCTCCTGCATATGACACCAGGTGCCACGGCAGTCATCTTGGTACCGAGAGGTACCCTGGGGTGGTGGGTGATGCATCAGGAGCACTAAGAGACCTTCTGGAAAGTGCATGAAGCTTGGTGAGTAAGATCAGATGGCCAGGACGGAGCCAGATTACAGAGGGCAGGGAAAAGCAAACACAGGAATTTCCAAAAATAAAACTAACATTCAGTTATGCTATGGTCTATGATACGCTGGTCCTTTTCTAATTGTACAACGGCTGCCCATTTTACAGGATGTGGAAACTGAGGCTCAGAGAAGTAGTGTGTCCCAGGCTCAGTTCCTGGGGAAAGGCAGAGCCCGGGGTTGGAAACCAGGCCTGGTGGATTCCAAAGCGTAAACCTTTTCCACGATAACACGCAACTTTCAGAGGAGGGGCAGAGACCGAGACTTGTCAGTCTCAGATCACCAAATGCAAACTGGCTTTGCAGAGGCAATCCCCCAACAGGGGCCAAGATAATTCAGTCTCCTAGGGAGCAGGCAGAAGACAAGGTCGCCATGGGGTCACACTGCCACCTGGTGGCCATCTAAGGACACTGCACAGGTCCTGAGTTTTGCCACCTTCAACTTCATTTATTTGGATGGACCAAGGAAAAAGGTTATTTTCCTTTCCCATGCACTATGAGAAGGAGGAGGAGACGCTGGCCAATTTCATTTGCATGTGTTTCAATTCAACAAGCATTTATTGAGCTCCTACTAGGCCACACACTGTGCTAGATGTCAAGATCAAATAGAAGAGTCCCAATCTGAAAGAACTCAAACTGGGGGGTGAGGGCATGAGGGGAGGTAGACACACAGAAAATGCTTCTAATCCTGAGATAATGTGCTGTAAGACTGATAAGTTCAAAGGGTTCAAGAGAAAAAGTTCTCAGAGCACCCAAAATAGAAAGACCTCTATCGCCCCCTACAGGCACATAGGAACTGAAGCCCAGAGAGGAAGAATTGAAGTTGTCAAATTTACTCAGAGGCAACATGAGGTCATTGGATTTACAATCATGAGAGACTTGGGCTTGGTCTGGAATTTGTCAATTTCTGGTTGCATAGCCTTGGAGAGGCTATTACCTTTCTGAGCCTGTTCCACATTTGTAAGTTGGGGGTTCAAATACCTGCCTGGCCCCCTCCCTCACAAAGCCATTGCAAGCATCTAATGAAAGAATACCTCTAAGTGTGCTTTGTTATCAGGAAGGCACTCACCACTGTAAACCATCAGCATAACTGCAACTGCACAGGGGCCCTCTCCATCACCTCTGAGTTGAGGCTGGAACATCCTGATACAACCAAGAAACCCTGATATATACAAGTCACCAGCAAGACTATAGGCTGGGTTTCAGTCTGCAGCCCTGTGACCACCGCCTGGAAACCAGCTCTGTGCTGTAACCAACCACAGCTGTACTAAATGAGGACACACCAAGGCCCAAACCCAAGTGCATGCCCCTCGGCCCCTCCTAAACTCAGAGCACGCACGGCAGGTTCTGCTTGCTCTCTTTGCTATAGACACGTTAGCGTGTGTGGCATTAGGTAAAAGAGAATCTACAGCCAGAACGCCTGGGTTCACATTCCACCTCCAGGTTTACACACAATTCCCTACCTGGCAGAGGAGCTGGATTGGCTTAGCACAACAAACCTGGTCTTGGGAATCGCACACAATTTGCATCCCAGTTCTGCACTTCCCAGCTTGTGTCAGGCAAGCCAATCTACCTTTCTGAAATGGGTTTCCTCATCTGTAAAACTGGATTCAATGTGGCAAAATAAGAAAATTGGAAAGAGCAAGTATTTTTAAATTCTAAGAGAAACATAGTAAGAATTTCCCATGAAGACTGGTAATTGACAGCCAGGTATGTATTTGTCAGAAATCCTTGAATGGATATAAAAACCAGCCCACGCAATGAAGGCTAGACCTTCAATCCAGTCAGGAGGACAGGCTGGCTGACGTCACAGGGGCAAAGCCATTAAGAGCCAAAGAGACTTTGTAGACAGCTGTGGGGTACAGAAGCCTGGAGAGAGGAAAGGAAGAATGTGCTAATCTGGAGTACCGGGCTAAGTAAAGATCAGCAAGGGGGCTGCTGAGCTCTGAGCCAGAGAAGAGTCAGGGAAAGAAAACAGGATTCCCCGGGTGCTGCCAGGGGCCACCAGCAGAGGAACACAGCAGGTTCAACCAGAAGCCAAGAGTCACGTGGGAAAGGCTCCTACCTCTTTGGCCTGGACAAGGACAGTGGAGGCGAAAGGGCCCAGAACCACAGCCTTGAGAGCTCACGTCTGAAGGAAAGAAGGGTCTTCCCACCAAAAAGCCACAGGCCCTGAGACAAGGAATGCCTGAAAGGGATTATAAAATATTTTAAGCCCATGCTAAGCCTGGAATGGATACTGCAACTTGCCTCGGCCCCCTTTTAGTTTGCATCTGAAATTCCCTTGCTCTGTAGAGAAGGTCAACTGTTGCATGTGCTAGATTGCAATGCAATAGGCAAGGTCACCTACCTACCAAGTGTGGCGGGGGGCCAGGGACCAGGCCACAGAGCCCATTGCCTGGGGAGGAACCTCTAGGGTAATGGTGGCAATGAGGGAGCTGTGGGAGCTCTCCCAAAATACTGTTCCATTACCATGCAATCCAGCAATCCCAATCCTGGGCATATATCCAGAAAAGAGGAAAATTCTAATTCAAAAGATACATGCACCCCAATGTTCACAGCAGCGCTATTTACAATAGCCAAGATATGTAAGCAACCTAAATGCCTGCCAACAGATGAATGGATAAAGAAGACGTGGTATATATATGCAATGGAATACTACTCATCCATTAAAAAGAATGAAATAATGCCACTTGCAGCAACATGGATGGACCCAGAGATTGTCATATTAAGTGAAGTAAGTCAGAAAGAGAAAGACAAATATCATATGATATCATCTATACATGGAATCTTAAAAAAAAAATGATACAGATGAACTTATCTATGAAACAGAAACAGACTCACAGAGAAGAGACTTGTGGTTGTCAAGAGGGAACGGGGTGGGAGAGGGATGGAGTGGGAATTTGGGATGCAAACTAGTATACACAGAATGGATAAACAACAAGGACAGCACAGGGAACTCTATTCAATATTCTGTGATTACCTAAATGAGAAAAGAATCTAAAAAAGAATGAATACATGTAGATGTATAATTGAATCCCTTTGCTGTACACCTGAAACTAACACAACATTGTAAATCAACAATACACCAATAAAATTAAAAAAAAAAAATACTGTTCCATGCCTGTCTTTGCCGGGACGTGGAGGGAAGAGGATGGTGCCCCTTATATCCCCCACCAAATCTTCCATCATGGGGCCACATGAAAAGATTCAGGAGTAATCAGCATCCTAAGCCTAGGTGAGCCGGAGAAAAGGAGAGAAACAGAGGCTGGGGCCTGAAGCGCAGCTCACCAGCAAGGAGATCTGAGGACAAGACAGGAAGGAACAAACCCCAGGTCCCAAGGCATCATGCCCTTCACAAGCTCCACCGCTTACCAAGTGTGTGAACTTGGGGAAGTTTTTAATCCCTTTGTGCCGCCATAGTTTCCCTATCTCTTAAATAGGATAATAATAGTACCTACCTATATTAAATGAATTAATACATATGCATTATGTAAATTACTAAGAACGGTGCTTGGCACATAGTAAGCACTGCATCAGTGTTTGCTAATATATTGTTCTGCCCCCCAAACCACCCCCCACAGTGTGCCAGAGTCCCACTGGGGTGGGCAGCTGGGATCTCACTCACACCCATCTCATTTAAGGTGCTATTAATAGCTCCAGGCGCTGGGTGGAGGGGGACCCAGAACACTGGGAGAGAAGCGGGCTTAGGCATCCTAGCCCTGAGGCTCCCTCTCCCTCCCACACCACCTAGCTAGATAGCCGGGGGTGGGGCGCACATGTCCTGAGAGAATGAAGCCATCCATCCCTTCCCAAGACTGATTTGGTGCCAAGAGTGATGCAAAAGTCTGAATCAGGCAGAGCGTGGTGCCGGGCGTGTGGTGCACCTTGGTAAATAAGACCTCCTCTGCACTCCCAGCAGGAGGGCACCAACCCTGCTGTGGGCCAGGCTCACCCACTCCCCTCCCTACCACAAGGAGGGGGCTGACCTGGGCACTCTGCAGGCCAGAAGAAACGAGGAGGACTTGGGAAGGAGAGGTGCTGCTGTGGGCTGAGTCCTAGCAAGCTCCTTAGCACAGAGCTGGCAGCAAGCAAGGAGCAGCCGAAAAGGAGCAGGGAGAAGGGAGCCCCTGCTTCCAGGGAGGGCTCTGAGTTAAAACGTGTGCTAAGCACTTCCAACGGGGAGCCCTCAGACCCGCCCCAGGAGGACGCATCCTATTTTATAAATGAGAAAACATAGGCTCAGAGGAGCTACGCGATCACTTCAAGGTCTGAGCTGGCTGTCCCCAGCAGGGCTGGAATCTGAACCCCATTCTCACCGCTCCCAAAGCCTCTTTCCCACCACCCCGTGGTAAGGCAAAGGGTACAACATCTGCCCAAGACTGTCCATGACACCAACAGCCAAAATGGGGGCTGAAAATGTACACAGGCCTTAAAGTACAAACCAACCTTTAACTTTGAAATTCCAGAATTCAAGAACTGTAGAATTTTAGAATTTACCCTATGGCACTAATCATAGGTGGAGCTTTAAGGCTATGTATATTCTAAGAGTTGTTTACCCTAACTAGAAATGGCTAGCAAACCGAATGCCCAGCAACAAGCAATAGAGGTTGCTTTTTCAAAAGGAGTTTATCTATACACTCTTCAATCATTAAAATGATGTTTCGGAAGAATATTTAATGCGAAACGGATTCCTAAGTGTCTCAGTCACCTTGTCGCTATCAGCAGTAGCACTTTATTTTTTTTCTTTTGCAGCACAATTCCCAGTCTGAAATTTCCTTAAATTTATCTGACAGTATGTGAAAAAGCAACCTACAAAGCTTTACGTACAGTACAGTTCTATATGTATATCTGTCTATATTCGTGTGTGTACGTGTATGTACACAGATGTATATAGTATGTGTATGTGTGTATATATATACATATATATGGAAGCGCATTCACAGTACAATGTTAATATTGGTAATTATATATCTGAAAGATAGGATTACAGGTGCCTTAATTTTCTTTATTATAACTTAATTTTCTAAGTGACTTACAATTAGCACATATACTTTTAAAGAGGCAAAGCAGCTTCTCTCCCAATTTTACTTGGAGGCTGTCACCCATACCCCCAGGCCCTGTGGCCAGGGAACAGCAGCTATGGGCTTCCAGGCAGTTCTGCCAGGTGGCTTAGCCACAGACCAGGGGCTGCCCAGTCGAGTCTTGAGCAAGAAAGCAGCTCAATGCCCAGTGGGCGCTGGATGCTGCACAGCCCTCCTCTAAGGAGAGGAGAAGAGCAGAACTGTAGTGCAACCTACACAGTCACTCTCTGTCCTGCTCCAGCTCCACCTGGCCCTTGACCTAGCCTCCCCAGCTCTCCAGCTAGGAGTGGGGCATCCATGTCTGGCTCAAAAATCCCTCGACCTCTCCTTTCAACCTGAAACCTACAACACTGGGCCCCCAGAGCCCTGAACAGTGAACAAGGAGGTTATGAGGAGTCACAAGGCTGCAGGACCAGGACATGCTGTCCTGGCATCATGTGTTATCTCTCTAAAGAGCCAGGTCCCTCCAAAGCCCCCATCCCTGGCTCTGCAGCCATCAAGGGGATGGGGAGACATGTGGCACTCACAGCACTTGACCTCACCTACCCAGATTGCCATCACTTGGCAAACCCGGAGTGCCTGGCACGTGCCACACGCTGGTTTGGAAGGTGCTGGGAAACAACAGAGAACACAACAAATAAGGCCTACACCCCCATGGAGCTTACATTTTAGTGCAGGAAGTACACAACAAACAAGATTTTTTAAAAAATTTTTTAATTACATATCATGATGTGTGCTTATAAAGGACATAAATTGTGTGCTGCCACAATATCTCCCAAATTTCAGAGAGACGAAAGGCTGGAGAGAGGTGTCACACATCTCTTTTCATCTAGCCCAACTCGGGAGCATAAGACATGACAAACAGATAAGTCTTGGTTGAAATGATGGTTTTCCTCTAATCTATAGGGGCAGAAAGAGTATGTCCCTCTTCTAGAACCTCTGCACAGCTCAGAGAGGAGCAACTGATGGGCCTCCCCTAGGAAGTGATCTAAACAAACAAATCTAACAGCAGATTTTTTTTTGATCTTAGAAGGTCACTGAAAAAAAAGACACACAGAAGTACATCACTGGGTCCTTCATGTTAGCACACACATTCCCAAACATTTGGTTGGGAGGTAAAAGCGGTTTTCTATTTTGCTAACTGATTTTCATTAATGTGATGGGGGGAAATCCCGACCTAAAACAAAGCTAAAACTTAAAATGGGGAAGGAACCCAGTACAAAAAGCCTTTAAAAGCACTGAGCCACACTGCCCAGAAGATGAGCGTGACCTTCCCTGTGGTCCCCACCCTCGCCCTCGCTCTTACTCTCCAGGACCTTCCCTGGGGAGCCACAAAGGACCAACCTTCAACCAAAAGACAAGAGGCTTGGAAGTTACACTGTAAATGACAAAGTTTTTTAAATACTTGCAACACATGACAGATAAAAGGTTAACTTAACTCTGGCAAATCAATGGTAAAAGATTAACAATCCAATATAAAAATGGCCAAAGAATAAGAACAGGCAGTTCAAAGCAAAAGAAACACAAACCAAAGATGCTCGATGCAACTCATTAAAAGAGAAATGTTTATAAAAAACAGTAACAATAACTTCACCAGAATGGCGAATTTTTTTTTAATGTTTGACCAAAAACGAAACAAAAGAGGAACTTCCCTGGCTGTCCAGTGGTTAGGACTCCGAGCTTCCACTGCAGGGGACACGGGTTCGATCCCTGGTCGGGGAACTAAGATCCTGCAAGCCGTGAGGCCAAAAAACAAACAAACAAACAAACTCCTGAGTTTATGCAAAGATTGCTGAGGAAAAGGCACTCTCTCATACACTCAACAGGGATATAAACTAGTATATTTTTGGCTATATCTATCAAAATTGTAAATGTTCAAACCTTAGGCCCAATAATTACTTAGCTAGGAAATCATCCTACAAATACGTTCCTAAAGTATCTTAATGGCAAAAAAATTGGTCAGAACCTGAATGTCTACCACTGAGGAGATGGTCAGATAAATGGCAGCATCTCCACATAACAGAGTGTGGCACAGCCTGCTGAAAGAGCGCGGCAGGGCTGCATCCGCCACTGTGAGGGGAACTGGGTGTTAATAAATGGAAAAGCAGACAAAGAACATGATGATACATTGGCTTTTTTGTTTCTGTTCTAATTTTTTTTTTAATGGAGCTGCATTCACATTACTTAAGTAACTTTTTTTTTTTTTACTTAAGTAACTTTTAAAGTATGTTCACATAGACAAGAAGCAAACACACCAAAAGGTTCATTAGTGGTTATTCATAAATGGTGGTAATATAGGTAGTATTTTCTTTTTTGTGTTTCTTAAATTTCCAAAAATAAAAATGTACTAAACAGAATGTAAAATATACCACTTGGGTGGTTTTGTTGTTTTGTTTTGTTTTTTTTAAGGCAGAGGGAGAAGATATACAGACACGTCGATGCTTAACATTTTTCTGGAGGTATTTACCCCCTAAAACATCGACAGAGTTGACCCCAGGGGAGTAGGCACTAGAGAGAAGCTAGTACCATTTTCCATTTTTTCCCCTTTTCATTTTATATCTTTCTGTATTGTATGGATTTCTACCATCTGCGTGTATTTCTTCTTAAAAATTAAGTCTAGGGATTCTCAGGGGTAGTATGCTTTGGTCCTATATTTGACCCCCAGCCTGAGTGCCCCAGAAGCAAGCTGACCTGCTTGTTAGAGCAGGAGGTGGGTGGAGATGGGGATACCATGCTGACCTCGGAGGGGGAAAGAGGACCTGCTGGAACTCAGAGTATGAGGGGAACCCAGGTGACAGAAAGACCTGGCATCTTCCTGGAGAGTATAGCCCAAATATGAGAAAGAGCAGGCTGAGGCCCCAAACCGCTACTGCTGACCACTTCTGACTTATTTGGAAATGAGTCCTGCGCACAGCAGGGATGTCAACCACGGTGGAGTCTTGGAAAGGAAAGTGAAAGGCTACAGGACACAGATATTTCTGTTTCTTCCAGCCGACTTCGAAAGAGAAAGAAGAATATTCGTGTATACCGCACCAACCATGCGTCAGGTGCACTTTATATATAGAAAATATGCTATATTTAAGCCTCCTAACAGGCCTCTGGAATAGAGCCAATGCCTGACTCCATTTACAGGTGTGGCAACCAGGGCTGGCGAGGTAACTTGCCCAAGGTCACACAGCTAGTGACTGACAGAGCCAGGATTCAACCCAATTCAGACTCTAACCTCCAGGTCCCTTTTTTCACTACAAACGAGGCTTTGACAAACAAACCCTGAGCTGCTGATATTAGTGTACTGTTACCCTGTCTCCTTCCTCCTAAAGGCCTCCTTTCCCTGCTCTGTTTGCTGGTCAGCCCCATTTATCTCTGCATCCGTCAGGCCCAGCACAGAGCTTAGTGCAGAGGAGCTGCAACACACACTTACTGATTAAATGGGCAGACTGTGTATCAGAACAATTCTATAGGCCATGGCTTACAGCAGGATACAAGGCATCTTTCCCCAGGACACAGGGTAGATGACAGGAGGAAGGAAACACACTAGGCTCTCCAAGTTGGCTGTAAGCTAAAATCTGAGCAGGGAGAAAAAATGCTCTGCTCTTTGTAGTATGTAGGTATGACTTTACGAAACCCACAGAGATGGACTATTAAGAGAAAATAAGACAGAAGGAGGTCACGAACACAGCTTCTGGTCCACACGTAGCTCCCATCCATTTGACCCTATACAACTGACAAAGCAAATATAAATGTTCAATTGGAAGTGATAAATGCCACTCATCTTCATCACCCCAGTTTAGCGGAATGAGACTCAAGGCATGTATATACCTTAATCAACAGATCTAACGGGAGGTGGAGGGAGTTGAGAGAGAAAGTAGAGGAGAAGGGTCTTACAAATCACACACACACACACACACACACACACACACACACACACACACACACCCCGCCCCTGACAACAATTACACACACCTAAGACTGGAGGACAGCTGCGTGAAGAGAGAAGGAAAAAGAACAATAAGTAGCTATTGTGGTAACGTGGTAGAAGATATGAACCACTCTTTCCTACACAGTTTACAAAATGGCCCAGATGCAAGACAGAACTCAAATCACCCACCATGAGCACGAGGACATCTGCGAGAGAGACTAAGTCTTTTTCTGCCAAGAGCAGGGCGCCTGATACATTCCTGTCTTGCCTTACTAAAGAGTTTGCCTCTCACACAGCTGAAGATGGAAGAAGGAAATTGCTACCCAGAACTTGATTCTGACCAGAAAGCAAAATCTAGTAAATTATGTTTTAAAAAAAAAACAAAACCAAACCTTAATTAGCAAAACAATAACAACAAGAATCCCACATTGGGAGGAAGTAAACTTGTCAATTCAGAGTTCAAAGGAGGGAAGAAAAAGCCTTAGGACAAAAACAATTGTTTAGCCTAGACTTCCAGAAAAACAGTATTTAGAAGTTGAGACAAAGGAATAGCATGATCAGAGATCCCAAAAGGGAGGCATTTTGAAGGACAAGGCCTGGCCTCCAACAAGTGGATTCTGATCATCTAAAGCATGATAATCCCGGAAAAAGGAACCAGGAGGAAGCAGCTGCCAATGGCAAGGCCATGCACAGGGGGCTCTAAGGATGTGTCCAAAGACACGAGCACCTGCCCATAATCCAGGACAGACCCAAAGACAGTGGTGTGGGCTCATAAAACAGCATAAGCAGAGCTTGTGAAAATGCAAGAACTATGAGAAATGTGGCTAAAGGCTACATGCAAAGCTGTAAGAAGCAACAGGGAGGAAGTGGGCCCCTCATGGGGACAGAGGCTCTAATCTACCAAAATGACAGAGAAGGGGGGAATGTTCATCTCCAAAGTGTTCCTTTTTTTCTAGCAAGGAGAAAGCACTTCAAATTGGGACATACTTAAGGGAAACCTCAAATCCAAGATGGCCCAAGAACCAACCAACTTATAATCACCCAAAGATGACTGAGTTAAAAGACGCCGGTCTTAGAAGAATCACATCCCGGGATACAGTAGGAACCTGCAGGTATGATTCCCGAACCACCGTTGGTAATCACTGAGGGGCCATGGGGAAAACAGGCAACGCCCTGCTTTTGGGCAGCTAGCATTCCCTCAGTACCCACTCTGCTCCAGGCACCAGGGGGTTCAAGGAGTTCAGTCTAGTGAAGGAAACAGAGTCAAGGCAAAAGAAACAATATGTACACAGAACTGTTAAGAAGAAGAACTGCTTAACTTCACATCTGTCTCTGGCAGAGCTCTGGAGCAGATCATGAATTGGACCTTCACAACGCAGCCTGCTTCCCTAAGAAGCCATGGCACACTTGTCTTGCTACCTTTTCTAGCAGGGTTACTAAATTATAGACCAAACAAATAACAGATACCAGGGTCCTTGACGTCTACAAAGTACATGGACAAAGTCTCCTGCCAGACCTTTGGGATGACAAAGAAAGAGGGGGTGAGATGACAAAGCATTTTGATATTTGTAATTGTTATAAATGACCAATAATAAAAGTGTTATTTAATGGACCTAGGACAGGCTGAACATGCACCAAACTGAACTCACTGCTCCCTCTGACTTGTTGCCCAGTCTCAGTAAATGACAATGACATCACCATGTAGCCAGGTTCCCACATATAAATCCTGAAGTAGTCATCTGCAGCTTCTCTCCCTCCCTCACCCACAGAACCAATCCAATTTTGTCTATGGAAATATCTCCCAAATCTAATCTTCCCTTTTCCAGTCTTGCTGCCGCTTGCTTGGTTCCCTTTTATTTTATGCGCTTTCTAACTGGTTTCTAGACAGTAGACTTAATCTGCTCTCCAATACATCCCACATCAATCCCTGAAAGGCAAATCTGAGCAGGACATTTTCTTCCTTAAAGATGTCCATTGGCTAAGAGGATAAAACCCAAATTCCTTAGCTTGGTCTTTCCTAACTCCTAGCCATAATATCTCTGCCCCCACCTCCTAACACATTCTATTTAAGCTACACTGAACTTCACTGTCCTCAAACATGCCATGCCTTGTCACGACTCCACGTCTTTGCATCCTTTGAGCGCCAGCGCAATGTCACCTCTTCTGTGAATCCTCCCTGGTGACTTCCAGGCACAGTCAGCCCTCTTTCCTCTCTGCTCCCACAAGGCTCTTGTTAAACTCTTACTGCAGCACTCACTAGTGTTATTTACAAGACTGGTCCTCCTCCTGCTGAATAGACCGTGTGCCTTTTGGAGACTAGGACCATGTCTTGTTCACCTTTTGATTCCTAATCCTGGGTCTAATACATGGCATTATGGACGTACTCAATATTTGCTTGTTGACTAAACCCAGAGAACACCTCCAGCGACAAACCAAGGCATGCAATCTTTGGCTTTGCCTAGAATTTTACCAATAAGATGGCTGAAGACATAGTAGACAGCAAGCTCATCAGACTTGCAAGTGACCCCAAAATTGGAGTGTGCCGGGTAACAGATTTTTTACAGATCACAGTAGGTGAAAATACGGGCCAAAGTGACCCCCTAAAAAAGCCACATGTTGGGGCTCAAAAAATCATCTATAACGGCCTGTGATGAGAGAGACCTTTCTCAAGTCAGATCCATACCACACGATGAGCGAGAGCAAAGGCTCTGAAGCCAGGCTGCCTGGGTGAGTCTCAGTTCTTCCATTAACTAACCATGAGATCCTGGAAGTTTCCTAACTTATACCTCCAGTTGCCTTCATTGTAATACAGGGATAATAATAGTACCTGCTGTATAGGGTTGTTGTTTAGTAAAAATAACAATAATGTACTTGCACTTAGAATTGTACTTAATTCAATAAACTCTACTACTGTTTGTTGGTGATATTGTTGTTTCTGTTGTTAAAAGCTACTTCTAAGAGAAGAGAAGCTATAGAGCACTGTTAAAAGCAAGGGCCCTGCGATTAGACTATCCTAAATTCAAGCCAGCTCTAAGCTTAGTAGCTGCCTGACCTTAGGCAGTTATTTCGCTTTCTTTCTTCCTTTTTTTTTTTTTTAATAATTTCCCTGACCAGGGATGGAACTCGGGCCCCCTGCAGTGGAAGCACAGAGTCCTAACCACTGGACCACCGGGAACTCCCTTCACTTTCTAATCTCCATTGTTTCATCCATTAAATGGGGCTAATGATAGTATCTGTCAGAGATACTCGCTTTAGCATTACGGTTGATCCTTGATCAACATGGGTTTAAACTACACAGGTCTACTTACATGCGGATTTTTTCCAATAAATACGTACTACAGTACTACAGCATCCCCAGTTGGTTGATTCCACGGATGCAGAACTGCAGATGTAGAGGGCCGACTGCAAAGTTATACGTGGATTTTTGACTGCATGGGGGTCAGCACCCCTAACCCTCACATTGTTCAAGGGTCAAGTGCATTTCAAATGGGGGGAAAAAAATGAGATAAACTAAATGCCCATTAATAGATACTGGTCAAATAAATATGGTATACCCATAATGGTGCATTAAACAATGGGCAATTATAGAACAGAAGGAAGTAGATCCAGACAAATGAGATCAAAACTTCTCCAAAAAAGATATCCTTCCATGAAAAAGGCACGCTGCAGATTGATACATGTAGTCTGGTCCCATTTTTGTAAAATGTTTTGAAAAAGAAAAAGCAGACGTACGTGTGTGTGCACGCACGCATGCGCGCACGTGTATTTACCCAAACTTTTGTAACTATAGACAGCCTTTGCTTTACTTAGTGACATGAAACCATACAAATGACCACACAAAGCAATCTTAATCATCAATGGGGAAAATTAAGATTGTTCCATGACCTTTAGAAATTTTTGTCAAAACATTAAAAACTCTTTTACTGTCAGCTATAAATGAATAGAGAAATGAAAAAAAAATATTTAGTATAAAACTAATATTTATTTAGCACACTGTAACTAAAAAATATCAGACATTGAGAATGAGTGTTTTGTTGCTTTGTAAAGACTCATCCAGAGCCCTCTGAACAGGGCTTGCCTTTTTGTTATTTAACACACAATACCGAGCAAGCATCGCCTTTGCAAACTGCCACGCTCCTTTCTAAGTTTGGATCAGTTTCCAACGTTTTATCCTTTGTGCTTTCAATGTTGCAAAATATCTCCAAGAGTGCCTTCAACGTGAAGTTTTTTTCCCCAGTGTCACTCCCTCTAGAACTTCTTCATCCTTTGCATCACAACCACTGTGTCAACGAGTTTGCCTTCACCAAGTTCCTCTGGCTGCATACGCAGAGTCTCAAACAGCGGCAATGTCAACATTCCTACAATCAGCTATTTATTCTATAATTTCACTTATGTTCAGTTATGGAATTTCACTTTTCATTTCTTTGCTGAAATTTCATCAACGGTGGGCAATTTCCTCTTTTGATTATCCATTTTTGTAAAATGTCACACGAGTTTATCGCTAAGGGACAAGGAGGCAACACAACTGCACACTGTCCTGTGTATATGTGAACTCAACAACAGATGGGCGGTGACCACGACCAACAGACTCTGAAAGAAGGGCTGTGACTGGTCACTGATCATAACAAACATCTGTTAGGTACTTAGTGATTTGTGGACTGAAGAGCTAGTAGCAAAGTTTGTACTCTATGCAATCACTCAGAGTTCATATACCATGGCAACTGGAATTGGAACCATGCTGTTGGGAGACCGGTGTTATTTAACTAAACTGTGATAAATGAAATTCATGTATATTGTAACTGTGAAAAGCAAGGACTGCCCTTACAAAGAACATAATAGGGAAGTATATATGCTAAGGTGTAGCAGTGGTTACCCTTCAGGAAGAGCTACATTATTTAAATTATTTCAATGACTAAGTTCTACACCGTGGCAATGGTTCTCAACCTGAGATGATTTTCCCCCACAGGAGACATCCAAAAATGTCTGGAGACATTTTTGATTGTCGCAACTTGGCAGGGCACAGAGAGGGCTGCATCTGGGATCTGGTGGGTAGAGGCCAAGGATGCTAATTCCTAAGAAGCATCGGACAATCCCCACAACAAAGAATTATCTGATCCAAAAGGTCAATAGTGCCAAAGCTGACAAGCCCTGTGTTAAACCAAATAGTTTTTATTAAGTTCTTTTTAATAGCACCTTTCTCATAAAGTGGTGGCAAAGATTAAACAGGATGATGGCAAGCAGAAGGTACACAGTAGATGCTATTAATATCAGAGGCTCTGTCTAAACGACTTTGAGCTGCATGAGTACCTTAATATCACCTTAGATTTGCGGTATTTTTTTACGAACATTAACTCATCTGATCCAACACCATGATGTGGCTGCCAAAGAGTCAGCATCACCTTCAGTTCACTAGCAGATCAAGTACCTAGATCAAGACAGGAGTCCAGATCCAACCACACTCTGTACCTCTCAGACCACATCTAGAATCCAGTGTCACCTGCTAAGCAAAAAAAAAGTATTAAACTTCCAAAGAATGATGAGCAGTGCATAAAAGGTCTGAGAAGCAAGTCACAGGAGAAACGGGTCAATAAACTGGGACAATTATCCTGAAGAAGAGAAACCCCGAAGGAGCAGCTGAGGAACTGAATGTGATTAACAGTCCCAAAATTCTATAGGGCTGTCACAAAGAAGGCTAAATTATTAGACTTGCCCTATGTGGCTCCCCAAGGCAGAAATTAAAAGGAGCTATCCCCCAATAGCGGGGGCCTGTAAGGTAGTAAGCTCCCTATCCCTGGAAACACTCAAGCAGAGGCTCTCAGGTGGGCTCTCAGGGGATTCCTACATTGAGTGAAAGAATAATCTAGATGAGCAATAAGGCACTTTCTAATACTCACGATCTTGGGTGCAGAATACAGAGTGTAATTTCAGGAACAAGAAATTAACAGCCTCCTTTGACCCAGCAATCCCACTCCTAGGTATTGACCCAAGAGAAATGAAAACATTATGTCTACAAAACGACCTGTGCAAGAACATTCATAGGAGCTTTATTCATCACAGCCAAAAATTGGAAATGCTCCGAAGAAGAATGGATAAGCAAACTGTATCATAACCATACGACGGAAAACTACTCCATATAGAAAGGAACAGGCTACCAATGCAGGTAACCAGGTGGATGAACTTTACATAAAAGAGTTCATTGTGATTATTCTATTTATAGGACATTCCAGAACAGGCAAAACTAATCTCTAGTGAAACAAGCACCAGAATTGTGATTGCCTGGGAAGGAGCATGAGGGAACTTACCAGGGTAATAAAATTTTTTGTTCTCTACCTTGACACAGGTTCAGGTTGCACAGATGGAAGCATTTATCAGAACTCGTCAAATGATACACTTAAAATCTGAGCATTTCACTGCTATATAAATTTTACCACCAAAAAAAAATTACTTAAACGCATGAACAAACATTGAACTCTAATTAATGCCTACGTATGCTATGTTTAAGGGCAAACGGTACTGATGTCTGCCACTTACTATAAAATGCATTCCCAAAATAAGATAGGCTGATAAATGGATAGGGAGATGGAAACATGGAGAAAGACATGAGAAAGCGAGTAAAATGTTAATGGTAGAATCTAGGTCGTTGTGTATATGGGTGTTCACTGCACAGTTCTTTCAAATTCACTGTCTTTTAAAGTATTTCATAATAAAGGTGGGGGGGGCGGTGGAGGAAGTTAACAGCCAATAGGGAGCACTAGGGAAAGAAGAGGTGGCGGGAGGTCATGGGAGGACAGCAGCAAGGGGGAGAAGAGGGCCTTCAGACAGCACAGGGGCCTCTCAAGGGCAGAACTGCAAAAGGCGCAGCTGACCTGGGGACAGGCAATCTTAGCCAAGATGGAGGATATGTGAGGTTAGTGCTCAGACCTTTGCTGTCGTAAGTTCTTGTTCCCATGGGACAAGCTCCATCACTATCGGACTCTAGCCCTGCCCCTCTCTGGCCTTGGTATTCACCCCTGGACAGTGAAGGGACCAGCTCTGACAGTCAACTATTCACCACATCTTTGCAAACCATGTTTCTAGACAGGAACCAAAGGATGCAGAGATGCAATTAGAGCTGCAGCAAGCTCCAGCCACTTTCCTACAGGCAAGTTTCCCACAACAAGAAGATTGCTATCGTATCAGTATGTACTCAAAAGAAGGGACTGGGTACAAATAGCTCTGTCTGAACGAGAATACTCCACTTTGTGGATTATCCACCGCAAACACTGAACCAATGAGCAGAAGCACCCTGCCCCCCAAGACCCAGCAGGTTTCTGGGACACAGAACATTACGGAAACCCAAGAGAATTAAGGAGATGTATTTGCTGGAGAAAAACAAAAGAAGTCACTGATATTTTGAAAAGTCCAATTTCAATAATTTGAAGATTATCTACTTGACTATCCCTGCTCCCCTGCCCACAATAGCATAGACCATGTAAACCTGACTGCATACAAGACTGTCAGATTTTCTGTGGTATGATTTGCCTACTCTGGCTCTCCACCCGGAGGACGCATGTCCTGGAGTTGGCCAAGTGAAAGAAGGAGACGCCGGAAAGCTGAGTGGCCTAGTTCTAGTCCCAGCTCTACAGTTAGTTACCTTGCTGAGAACCTGCACTCTGTCCCCTCCTCTGTGGAATCTTAGATAAGCCTAGCCTACCTGAGGGCAAAGGTTTCTTCTGACGCTAAATTCTTTGATATGATTCTCTCTTTCTAGGTAGGTAATATAACCTGAAAATGTGTTCAATTTTCACATATTCCATAGCCCTTTAAAGTCACAATCCGGTTGCGGCCGACAAGATCCTCACTCAGGCACGTGGAAACTAGGGTGCAGAGAGTTTAGGACGTTTGCCAAGGTTCCACACTGGCTGCTGATGGAGTGAGGGGTACAACCCAGGGCCCTGAGAAGGCCACATACATTCCCTGGAAAAGTATAGGAGACCCCAGGAACCCCTCTTAGATTTCAGTACCTACAACCAGTCCCTTCTTTCTCTGCCTTATCCATTCTGGTTTCCCTGGAAACCAGAGAATCTAGTACTTTTGGCCTCAGACCTTAAAGGGAAGAAGGATATGTTATGTGCTTCTCAAACCAAAGACAGTTACCTCACAAACCAAAAAACAACTTCCAGCACGACTTCCTTCCTACCATTCTCCTTGTGGGGAGGGGGTGGGGGGCAGGCTGCTTGGAGGTCAAGACTCTTATAGGAGCCTGGAGTGCCTGAGGGTGGGGGAAATCCCACTCCTCCCCTGGAATAACTGTGGCCAATCACCTAGGGGAAATCTGGAATCCTCATCATGCAGGACAACAGGACACCCTGTCTAGGTCCAAATGCGTCCCAGATGCAAGGAGGGCCATGACAGGAAATGGAGACCCAACAAGGCTAGGACCTGTGATAAAGAGGAACACCAGGCGTGCTGTGCCACCCCTCCCCCAATCCATGCCTACTACGCACCAGGCTAGAATCAGGTGAAGACAGAAGGACAGGTGAAGGGAGAACAAGAAGGAGAGATGACAGGAATGGGGCTCAGACACTGCCCTGCCTTCTAGCCTTGAGGGGGCAGCAGGTCAACAGCTTAGTGCCTCACTGCCAGGACCTGGAAAGAACACATCTGAAGGTTCTTCTAAACAAGGAAAGCTCCACCCTGGAGTAAGAAAGAATTTCCACAGTGACCAATTTGCCTAGAAGTGGCGGGAATGCATTCCCAGCAGTGGTGCTGCATCCCAGCTGATGTGAGAGGGAGGAGCCACCCCTTCTCCTCTCCTACTGCCCAGCCCCCCTCCACCCTTACCCAAGACCCACCAGAGGTTCCTGGCAAGGGCTCCCTCCCTGGGGGCCGCCAGTCCTCAGGGCTCAGAGCTACTGGTCCCTCTGGGGATGCCAGAGCCTGGGAGTCTGCAAACACAACCCCAGTTGGCGGCAGCAGCTAATACTCCTGCTTCCCAAACCAAAGCCCGGCCCACCCAGACTTCCTGTTCAGGGGGCACTGAGGGCAGCATCTGCCCTTTCTCTACTCCCACAGGCAACAACCAGAGGGCCTGGGTTTGCTCCTCCCCCCATCTGAGCAACGCCAGGCCGCTGCTGTGGCTATGGCTGAGGTAAGACAGGGAGATGGCCAGAGAAGCTGGGAGATGAGGGACAGCTCACCGTAGTTCCTGAGGACAGACTACCTCCCTTCCCTTTGGGGAGGTCAAAAGAGGAAACAGAACATAAAAATATAAATACATACACACTTACAAACAGGAAATCCTGGGCCTGCTTTCATGACACTGAGCTCTACCTACATTGGAAGTGCATAATCTCCAGGAAGAGGTACTGATTCCCACTAACATTCCCTTTTTCCCTCAGTGGTTAATTTCCTTGTAAGCAACCATGACCTCCGTGCAAAGCTGCACCAGGAGGCCGCAGAAGCCCACAGTGGGCTTGGGAACTCCCCGGGCCTGGCTTTGTTCCAAGTGAAGAAGCCAGTGAGGCCTTCCTCGGGAGCCGGCCATCAGGGGGACCACCGACAAGTCACCAACGGTCTGAAAAGAATTCTAGCCGAGACTCTTGAATTTTAAAACTCCACAAACTTTATTTAGTAAATCCACTTCCCAATTCTGAATTCTTCCTTAAATTTAAACCAAAATGCCTTCACCTCAGTTCCCCCGGGTGATGAAAAGCCAAGTGCCTTTCCACCCTGGTCTGCCCTCCAGATGCCCTTGGATGGTGGGGAGGGAAGGAAATATCCAGCCCACCTGTTTCTCCCACACTGCCACCTCAAGGTTCAAAGTCCTGCCCCATCAGACAAGGAGGACGCACAGAGCTAAGGGAGCTAACTCCTGCGCCCTTACACTTCCAATCCTAGCAAGCAGCTGCCTCCGGATCAGCAGGCCCTCCCTTCTCCGATGGTGAGGAGCTCTCAGCAGCCTGGGCCTCAAGCAGGGGTGTCTGCTCACTGCTTGTCGTCGCCCCCCTCCCCGCCTCCCCCCCCCAAAACTGCACACTGCCACTTCCCAGGCATGACAGATGTAACTGCTATTCAGTATGTTCAAGCCAGGACAAAAGCCTTCTCCAGAAGCACAAAGCCAGCAGGAATGCAGACAGGCCAACTTCAATGGAAGCCACCTGCCAGGGGCCCTTCTCTGCCACACCCCCAGCATGCACACACACAGTTTTTTAAGCCTCTCAAACCTGTGTTAACATATAGTCAGGTGAATTTTTCTCTGAATCACTGGACAGTTTTCCCAGAGCAGGGAGACCGTACTGCCATTTCTCAAATAGTATTCTGTAGGATGTTAATAAGTGATAGGTAAAAAGGGGGCCCTAAATGTGTCAGAAGCACCAGGTTATACGCAGTCAAATAGATTCTTTTACTAGAGAACTTCTCAGAGCCTTTAGAATGTTAATGTGCACTGCAGAATGTTTCCCAGATTCATCTGATCACAGAGTGTCTCAGGGCTGGTGATGCACCAACACATTCCAAGCCTGTCTGGTGTTTGGAGAAATGGGTGGCTCTTTCTTCCATGCTCACCCAGTCCCCAGTATGCAGCTCTTCTACCGTTTGGAATATATAAGAAATATTTTGCTTACATGTTCCCCCCTCAATAAGCTTCCAGTGAACAGATGCATGAACAGATTCACGAGTGCGCATGCGCTGTGGTATCTTCACAATTCAGTTCAACCGGTGACAAAGCTTCCGCAAGGACCATTAGAACTTCATCCAAAAGACTGAACCTCTGCACACACTCAAGCCAACATTGGCTGTGAATCATATGTGCTTATGTCACCAAGGACAAGGGTTCAACGCCAGATAAGCCAGCTGGTTTTATTCCCTTACCAAGTCTCCCCCTACACTCCTCCAACTGTTTTGCATTTGTCCATAATGGTAACTGGGTGACTGCATTCAACGTACACACCTGTGGTCAGGGAGAGGCCACCACCATAAGTCTCACACATGGTCTGGGTGAGCTCAGCCACTAACACCACCAATTCCCAAAGAGAAACCTTAAAAGAATAGCAGGCTAACCAAGCTCGACTAGCAAGGGTTCTCATCCAACCTTCCCCTCATCATGAGAGTGACAAGACACTCAGACATGACATTAACTGTCAACATCTCCCAGAAAGTACAGTATTTTTATATTCAAACTATATATCTCAGACCATCTCTTGGACCTGGAAGTAGTGCCCCCCGAAAAAAAATGGTTTGTCCGACAGATCCTTCCTTTGCGTTGGAAAAATAGAGGCTGTGTACGCTGGGGTGAACTTATCGAAAAGCCCCTTCAGGAGCCTCTCTGGTTTCTTGGTGTGGGCTTTCTGTTTCATTCACAATAAAGCAGACTCTGAAAGGGCATCACCCACTGACCTCTGCAGCTGAGCATAGAGGCAGGTGCCCCCTGATGACAAGTTGAAGGCACTCTCCAGCCCGCCACCCCTCACACAGGAAGCCTCTTAAAACCTCTGCCCTTGTTCTGAAGCCACGGACTGCTCCTGGCATGCATATTTCTTAGAACACCTTCAGTGGAGATGCAGATCGTGGTTAGTATCTGGGCAGCACCAAGAGGTTGGGGAACTCCTCAGGCTCTGGTTCTGACCCAAGAAGGGAGGAAGCCCTACGTCAGCTCTTCCCTCCCAACCCTAGTAGCATCAGAAGGAAACAAGGTGAGATCCCACGAGGTAATACTGAACAGTCTCCGTCTATCACCGAATACAAAAGTGCATGTTTCATCACCTTAGGAAAAAGTCCAGAGTTTATTCCTACCCTACCTTTCCAAATTTCTCTTTTTGCCCACCTAGCAAAATTAGTTCAATCTATAGAAACTGGGAGTGAAAGGGAACACTGAGAGCTCTTTCTAGTGAAGCATCCCCCCATCTCCCCAAGCAATCCCAGACCCCACCTCCAAGAGCAGAAACAGAAAAGCCCCTTTCCCGCTCCTGCCACCACCACCCCCATGCCCCCCCCCCCCCGATCCCCCCACCCCCGCCCCGGCCTCTTCCCCCTGGACTCCTCAGGCTACAAAGAATTCTTTGGCTCCATTATTCCACTTACCTTCTCTAACTGGGAGGGCTTGTGTTTGGATGTAGTGGCTTCTGAAGCTGACACTTTAATTCTTGATTTTAAAAACTTTATTGTTTAAATACCAGTTTTGCCTCTGAGGCAGCCAAGGCTCTGCTCTGCTCGTTAATTATCAGCTGCTAAACAGTACTTTTTTCATCCAAGCTGATAAGGCCCAAGGCCACTGGGGGTAAAAATGCTGGTGCTGGAAAAGAGGCTTCAGCTCCTCTGTGGCAGTCTCGTCAGAATCCAGAAGAAGACAAACAGGCAAGAAGCTAACCCACTTCTGTGGGTATGGTGCAGCTAAGCTAAGAGCCTGGCACTGTGCTTGCACTCGCGGACACCAAACGAACGAGACACACTCTTGTCCTCAAGGGGCTCAGAATCCAGCAGGCCGAGATATGGGAGTGACCATAATTTAAATTCAGAGCAGTCACAGAGCTCGCGTGAGCTACCACCAGTATAGGGCAGAAAGGTATTCTGCCTGGAATTGGGGGTGGGGGGACAGGTAAAATCTAAGCCTCAAAGGAGAAACACAATTCCACCAGGAATAAAAGGATGAAGAAGTGAATGGTGCAAAAGAAGATCTGGAAGCAGAAGAACGCACTGCAGAGTGGGATGGAGCCCTCTCCTCTCCTGGAAGGAGAGAGAGAAAAAGAGAGAGAAAGAGAGACGTGCGCATACATGCGTGTGTGTGCGTGTGCGTGTGTGTGTGCGTGTTGGGGTGGGGGAAGAAAGAAAGGTCAAAGCCAGCTTGCCTGAACACCATGTTTAGGAGTTCGAGGGACACACTGGAGGCAAGGGGAGGCCACTGAAGGTCTCTAAATAGAAGTAATGTTTGTGGTCACATCTGCCTGGGTACAGATGGCTGAGTCTCTCAATGCCTCTGAAGAAAACCAGATCAGTGGCCTCAAAAAGCAAGCATTAACCATGCAGAGAAACAGCGACTCCTTCCTATGAAGCAGGATGTAAAGAGGGGGAAGGTACGCACGGCCTGTACCAGCTGGATGACCCTTAGGACTCTCCACTGTCAGGGTCCACTGAGATGTGGACCTTTCCTCAATCTCTCAGCAAGGCCTGATGATCAGAAGAATCCTGGGAATGATGTCACATCTCTGCATCTCTCTAGGGCCCCTGGCAGGTCAAGTAGTCTGAAACCCTGCCATGATGCTGGGGCAGCAGAGGAGCACACACAGCCCTGCGCAATTATCTGCAGAAGGCCGAGTGAGGAAGATGTGACTGATGCGTTCTGTGAGGCTCCAGAAAACACCACTAGCACCAAGGATGATACAACTTCAGGGAACTAAATTTTGACTTGATGATCATAAAACTTTTTTTTTTGCATTTTATATATTTTTAATACACCAGGTTCTTATTAGTTATCTATTTTATACACATCAGTGTATACGTGTCAATCCCAATCTCCCAATTCATCCCACCACCACCACCCCCCACGCTTTCCCCCCTTGGTGTCTATACGTTTGTTCTCTACATCTGTGTCTCTATTTCTGCCCTGCAAACCGGTTCATCTGTACCATTTTTCTAGATTACACATATATGCGTTAATATACGGTATTTGTTTTTCTCTTTCTGACTTACTTCACTCTGTATGACAGTCTCTAGGTCCAACCATGTCTCTACAAATGACCCAATTTCGTTCCTTTTCATGGCTAATATTCCACTGTATATATGTATCACATCTTCTTTATCCATTCATCTGTCAGTGGGCATTTAGGTTGCTTCCATGACCTGGTATTGTAAATAGTGCTGCAATGAACATTGACTGGGGTGCATGTATCTTTTTGAATGATGGATTTCTCAGGGTATATGCCCAGTAGTGGGATTGCTGGGTCATATGATAATTCTACTTTTAGTTTTTTAAGGAACCTCCAAACATAAAACTTTAAAACCAGAAAAAAAAATATTTTAAGAGTAAGGTTTTCTTGAAAAGGGATAAGCTCCCCTAACACTGGAGGAATTTAAGAATAGATTCAAAAGGTTGCCAAACACAGATAATTATCACAGACAAAAACACACATTCCTGAACACCACCTCTGTAGTCTTGTACAATAAGATACAAAGAGTGGAGTTCAGGAATCTGTATTTTCAAATGTTACCCACAGGTGATTCTGACAGTCGACTTGGCTGGGAGCAACTGGGCTAGATGACCATCTGCTGGAATGCAGCCCTAAACAAGACAAACAAAATACTATTTAAAGTCCCTTTCTAAATGATCACCTTCTTTTTACCCTCTCGACTGGGCCCCAAAACCTCTCCTCATGCTCTTACACAAATCCCCTTCCAGCTCCGCTAAATCTTTACCAGGGTGTAGAATGATGACCTCAGAGCCTGGTACTGTCTGAGAGAACATTCTGCAATGATAGAATGTTCTCTTATCTGCGCTGCCCAACACGATAGTCACTAGCTCTATGTGACCCTTGAGCACTTGCAATGTAGCTAGTGCTACGGAGGAACTAATTTTTAACTTTATTTAATTATTTAAATTTAAATACTCACATGTGGCTAGTGGCTACTGGACCAGCCAGTGCGGCTAGCTACGAAAGAGGGTTTATGTATTCACTCTGAGATTTACACAAGCAAGAAACTTGTGACTCTGCTCCTTCCACTACCACCTCTTGGAGCTCATCCCCAGCCTGAAGAGACCGGCCTGATGACAGGGAGATTAAATTCAAAGAAAACAGCAGGAAAGGAGGAGCTCTGTGACAGCTGTACCAGAGACAACAGGTACAGAGAACAAAGAGCCTGAACAAAAATCTTCACCCCTCAGGGCTTTGCCCTTCTCTGCCCAAGAAAGCAATTAACACCAACAGTGCCAGCAGCCGTCACCCCATCCCGGACAGTGGGGCCTGTTGCCTGGTGCAACCACCCAGTTTCCCCAGAGCAAGCAGACCTCATTCTCAAGGATGACCTAAAACATCCCTTAGCTGACTAAAGGTGGAGTCTCAAAGCTGGTTTGTATTGGAACATTTTGGCTGTTCTGGGGTACAGAAATCCAAGGGAGAAGAAATAAATCTCGCCAAAAAAAAAAAAAAAAAGTTCCACTACTTTTCCAGACCTCGAAAGTTTTCATCAGGAAAATATATCATCTGCACACTAAAAAACACAACTGGATTCCTGCCCAGGTACAGCACAAAGGCCAAATTCAAACCTGACCAAGGACTCCAGCTTCACATGTGTGGTCCTTCAGCCTTGATTCCTGCTCCCATGTTTCGGGACCCTTTTGCCAGCATCTGCCTGGACACACACTCACAGTGGACAAGATGCTTTCTCAAGGCTCCCTCAGACCAAGTTACTGACTGCCTCCGCTCGGGAGAGGTGCTCAGCCTGCTGCAGAGACACAGGCCCTCAGAGAAGAGGGACGGTGGCAGGGATGGCGGGTGAGGAAGGATGGGAGAAAGACTACAAACTAAAAAATCCCTGCGGGGGAGGGGGAGAACAGCCATCCTTCAAAGACCAGATCTTTTTTCTGAAGTTTACTGGAAGACTTATTTTCCCCCCTTCTTGCTCTATAAAAAGAAAGAGAGAGAAAAAAATGTTGCAACTTCCTTTGTCACAGCACATGCTCAGGAAAAAACAGACCTGACCCATTGCTTCACTTTCCCATCTTCACTAACGGTCAGCTCCATCCCGAACCCTGACTTCCGCTCACCCAGCTCCTGAGAGACTGGAGGCAAAGATGGCCAGAGCTGGGGCTCAGAGAGCACCCTGAGTGTACCTGCCCACTGGTCTACCTGGGAGGCTCAACACAGGAAGGATGCAACTCCTCAGAGCAAAAGAGAAACCCTGGGAGGGCCCAGAGAGGACAAGAGCCTCAGCCACAGCTGCAGCCTGGCCAGCCCTTTCTCATCACCCCCTTCCTCGCCGGCTCCAGGCGATAGCCAGTCAACGTAATCCCAAGCATTTCCCATTACCAGAAACATCCCTAGGGAGACCTTGGGTCTTCCCCCCTCAGCAAACAGAAGATGGGAGCCCCAGTGGAGTCCCTCAAACTACTCCTCCCACTGGCCAAACTTCTGTCTGCACTGGCCCCGGGCCCTGTCACAGGTGTGAGTCCATACCAGGCAAAAGTGACCGCACCCCTGACCCCTCCGGCCTCAAGGAGCTCACCCTGAGTCTCTGTATCCTTTGTGGCCCTGATTCCACCACTTTCCCACCACCTGCTCCCTGAACCTCTTTATGTATAAAACTTGGAATCAGACCACCTGGACTACCTCTGTCAGAGGTACTGCCTCTGTCAGAGAGGGTCAAGAGGGAAGACATGTGAAGGCACACAGTCCAGATTTGGGGGGTCAGTCTAGATTTACTCCTTTTATATATATCCTGGGGGAGCAAGGGAGAAGACCTTGCTCCCCCAGGCAGCAGCCTGACTGCAGCAAGCTCCAGGGCACACCGGGCCCTCCACCAGGCCACCTGCATTCCTACTGAGCAAAGGTGCTCACTCCTCCTCTAAATTTTAAGTTCCCAAAGGCAGCACTTCCATCTTATCATTGCAGCAATTTGCACAAAATAAGCATTCCATACATATTTGATGATAAAATAAAGAGGTGAATCAACTAAGTACTGAATTATAGCAGAGTCAGGGAAGAACTATTAAGAGAGGCAGTTCTGCAAGCTCTAGGGAGCCAGGTTTTAGGGCTAGGCACGCCCATCATTAATAGCCTCAGGGCTCTGCACTTTTATTCCTTCTGCTTGCCCCCACCCCAATCACTTCCAGGGCTCACTCAAATGTCGCCTTCACAATGAAGCCTTCCCTGAGCCCCTATTTGAAATTTCAACACCACACACGAGTTCCTTGCCTTCCAGGGTCTCCTCCCCTCCTTTACTTTCTCCTTTGTACCTGTCACCATCGGACATTTATCTGATTATATTCTGTCTGTCTCCCCCTGCTAGAATGCAAGCTCCATCCATGCAGGCAGGATCTTTTTTTTTTTTTTTTTTTTTTTTTGGTCTTCTTGGTACACTGATGTATCCCCAGAGCCTGAAATAACACTTAGTAAGTGCTCAATAAATAATTGCTAACGAGTGAATGATTTTTTTTGGTCTGCTTGGTACACTGATGTATCCCCAGAGCCTGAAATAACACTTAGTAAGTGCTCAATAAATAATTGCTAACGAGTGAATGATTCTAAACATGTTTCCTCTTCTGTAAAACGGGGACTTTTACTTTGCAGTATTATTTTAAGGATTAACAAGGGTGTACGTGAAACACCTAGTACAATGCCTGATACATATAATATCTGCTCAATAAAGACTTGTTACCAATCTGGGAAACTTTCACAGTGTTGCTAAGCTTTCAACAGTGATCTGAAGGAGACAGAAGACAGAAGATTGTTGTAGGTATCAAAGTCATTCTGCTGTTCTGATCTATCCTTAGGGAGGCGGCAAAAGTCATTCTTGGCATTTCTAATTAATTTTCTTGGGTAGTGGGTTGTTTTGGATCTCAGAGGGCTAGAAGGCACCCTAAGGCAAATCCCACTTAGAAAGGCAGGGGTCTAGTCTAAACTGCAAGAAAGAATCAACCCTCATTGTTCTAAATCCCTCTCATCTCATATAGCAGAGGTATTAAAGGGGTCTAAACCCAAGGGGATGACCCTGACTAGTCGACCTTCTAGGTTAATCTTGACATCTGGGCCTCCTGATGGCCAGTCAGCAGGGAAGACAGGAGGTAGGCACAGAGAAGAATCCATGTCTATAAACATCGGTTGAATGCCTGAATGAATAAAAATACTACAGCCCGGAGAAGGGTGAAAGAACACTGGCCTGCAGAAAGTGAGGACAGAGAGGATGGCACCCAATCCCGGGATCCCTGGAACCTGGGCTGACCACCTCTCTCCCAGCATCGGGTTCTTTCCCAGCATCGGGTTGTTTTCCCAGCAGTGGGGTTGCAGCAGCAGTAATGAAAAAAGCCCTTCAATACAGGAGAGCCCTTAGATTTACGAATGAAGAAAATAAGTGAGGCCCAGAAAGGTTCAAGGACTGCTGAGGACCACACAGCCAGGTAGGTCTCTCACATGCCAGTCCAGTTCTGTTTCCCCTGCATGGAATTAACTGGTCCCACGAGGTTCAAACCTTTGACCTCAGTCCCAGCAACATGAGGCTCAATACTGGTCCTCTTGCAACACACAGGAACAAGGCCAGCAGACAGATAGATCACCTTGGACTGCATCTGTGTGTCTCTGCTGTGTCTGGAGCTGACGTGAAGATGCCAAGAACTGTAGGAGAGCTGGCAAGCTCCACATCTGTCCCTCCCTCAGTTAAAGTTCTCCAAGGGGCAGAAGGGTCATCTCCACAGCACAACAGGAAAAGGAGGGGCTCTGGAACTGGGAGGAGGAGGAGAGGCATCAATGGGAAACTGTGGTCAGGGCCCTTACAAGAACGAGAACTCCGTTAGCAGAAACATAAGGTGACAGCTTGAGTCAGCAGATCCGAGTGGGTAAAGGGAAGAATGCCCAGAAGGCTGTCCTGAGAATGGCTTTTTAGCAGACAGGAGGAAGAGCAGGGAGAAACACTTAGGGGGACCCTCACTATAGCCCTGGCTCATTCTCAGAGAGCCCAGGCAAATACTGCCCCTCACCCAGGGCCACCCCCCTCCACCCTGAGGATCACTGCTAGTACCTTATACTTATGTAGGCAGCATGCACTATTACTCAGTTTTCACACCTTTGTGAGGCAGCTAGGTATAATGCACAATGCCAAAATACTCTCTGAATTTTTTTTTTAATGGCAGCATATAGTCACTACATAGAACTAAGAGGATACAAAAATAATGGAGATGTGGGTCTTCAAGGAACTTACAATCCAATATCTCCACTTCACACATGGAGAAATACATTTAAAATGTGAAAGAAAATGTAAGAGTGTCTTGGCAAGTGTGACAGGGAGGGATGGCGGAGACCTGCTTCTGGCATGAAAGGCTTCACGAAGGAAGGAGCAGCATGTGTACCGGGTAGAAGAGGCAGATACAGACGGGCTGGGGACGGGGAGCATGGGGTGGGGGTGGTAAGGGCGACATAGGACGAATGGGGTACAGGCCACGGGTGAGGGTGTGGGGCTGGAAAGCAGAGCCCCATAAGGAAACAGCATATATAAGCCACTTAAGCTGAGGCACAGCACACACTCAGAAAAAAACAGACTGGGGTCAGATCTGAGAAGGATTTGGAAATCTCCTGAACTCTGCGTCCAAAGGGAACCCATGGAAGGGTTTATGCTGGGAAGCTACATGATCAGAGCTGGGCTTTAGGTAAACTAATCCCCATGCTCTCCAAGGAACTGAGGGGGCAAGACCTCATTCCAGGCCGGGGTCCTCAGGGTCGGCCACATGTTCGAAGGCCCAGCCCACCCCCACCTCTACTCTCTAGCCCTTCCTTCTCTAATTACACCTCCAACTCAATTTTATTTTCTTTTAAAAAATCTAAAGCAAGGTAACCAAAAGAGACCATGATAGCAGGGGAGATGAGGCACAGAGGAAGGGGAACTCACAGCCCCTTCCTCCTCCCTAAGAGCACAGGTGACTGGAGTGCGGCCAGGGGGAGGGGACACAGAAGCGAGGAAGTCCCTGGGAATCCCACAAGGGCTCCAGTGGAAGGGATATGGTGCTGGGGAGCCTGGCAGTCAAAGGGAATAGCAAAACGACATTTCCGTAAGCGTGAGAGTTTGCAAAGCAGGTTACTCTACGCACTCATTTTGCCCCGTGGCCTCCAGCCTTCCTCAGATCCGGGGGCCAGTGAGGAGAGAAGCACAACGAAAGGTACAAGAAGACCTTGCTCCCCCAGGCAGCAGCCTGACTGCAGCAAGCTCCAGGGCACACTGGGCCCTCCACCAGGCCACCTGCATTCCTAGGATGCTCTAAGTTCCACACACGTGGCTCCAAGCGCCCAGGGCTCCCCCTCTTTCTCCTGCCCCACCCCCCAACTCTTTGAACTCTGCAGAAATCAGGCATGACGAGCAATCTGCAGATTCTTCACTTAGAAACGCTTCCCTCACCTAAGGCTCCTGTGAAGCCTGCCTTTAAAATCCTTCCTTTAAAAATCCCTTCCTCTAAGAATTACAGAAGCCAGGCAAGGAGGCCCAGGAGAGGGAGAGAAGAGGGAGGGCATGGCTACTCCAAGGACAGGGACTCCTTCTGTCAGAGTTAAAAATAAACTCTTAGCAATTTACACCCAACTCCTCCCCTCCAGAGGCCAATGGGCCTTGGCAGATAAATCTCTCCCTGCAGAGGAAATGAGGCCCCAGGGGGAAAGACAGGAGTAGGCAGTCATGGAGACGTGGTCTGGGTATGTAACTCTAGCTGAAAGCAGAGGGTCCCCCAAGTCCTACCTCTCCCATGCACTCCTTCTCCCAGATAAACCCTAATACCAGAAAACACAGAATCCTCCTATCCAACAGGATTAGTACCAACACCTGCCCAAGGATTAGAAAAATCAGAAAGAAGAGAATGTCAAAGTCAACTAAAGGAAATACTCTGCCCAGTATCTATCAGTTAAATAGGTATCTCAGCTACCCGAGCCCGTTTCCTCTCCTCATTCTATAGTGCCCCAGGATCCCCGGGCAGTAGGGGAAGAGGCCACCTCGATGGACCTCAAGGGACACAGATCACCAACAGCCCTGCCCCCCACAGTCAGGAGGTAGAAGACACCCATGCTCTCTGTGACATCCTGCAGGTGGCTGAGCTGGGAGGGCCAGAGGGGCCATGGCCTGACTCATGAAACAGGCCCTGAGAGCCAGGGCCCAGTTATTCTTGGAAGCCAAAGAGATGAGGTCACACTTTTGAATCTGGTAACCTGAAGCCCCATGCTTCGGAGGTGGAGAGTATAGCTTAGCAGCAGGGCAGGAGTCCTGGGGCAGGTAGCACCTCAGCCACAGGGCGTGTGGCTGGGTGAGAGCCTGGAACAGCCGTGCTGGACTCCTCTGCTCATCCCCACACTCCTTCTGCCAGGGAGGCTAGCTTGCGGGTGGAGTCTGGAGGAAGCCAGATCTGGATGCAAGCACACACACAGTCTAACGGTGCCAAGCCCGCTCACCTCCTCCCTGGCTAATTCAGCCTTCCCCGAGCTCCACGGAGCCTCCACACATAAATCTCGACACCTGGAGAAGCAGCAGCCACGGCTCACTCTCAGCACTCAGAAAAGCCAGTTGGCCCCAAACCACCCACCAAGCTCAGGCTGGAAGAGAAGGGGGCCGGTGGGGAGGGTGTGCAAGTGAGTGTGAGACACAGCTCAGCAGTGTGGCAGGAAGACCTGGGACAGGCGTCAGGGCCTGGCTGTGGGGGGAGACTGCAGCAGTGGCAGGTTTATTTTTAGCCGTTGAGACAGAGGGGCTGAGTGACAGTTCTGGGCCCTGGGCGGGAGGCCCGGTTACACATGTCCAGTGTGGGCTGGGAGCCTCATAACAATATGAATAATCAAAATGGCAGCAAAGTGATCAACTCAATCACCTCCTGGGAGGGCCCGGGAGGGTAAGGAGCCCCACAGGAGCATGAAGGTGGAGAAGCTGGCGGGGCCGTCAAGGGCTCTCCTCCCACGCCCCTCTACCTGTGACTAGAGAGATTTCGCCTTTGCTTCAGGTTCAAAAGAACCATCCCGGACATAAGCCAAACAGAGATGTTCGCCACATCTTCCCGGAGACAGAAAAGGCTTCACCTTCACTCCTCACCTCCCTGGAAGAGCCCTGGATGGACACTGGCCATGGAGATGCCTGGAAACGTCCCTCAAGAGTAAGATGCCCTTTCATACGATCCTTCTGGACAGCTCAGGTTCCTGGCGGAATGAACACACAGCTTGGCTGGTCTTAGAAGGGAACGTCAATTACAGATAAAGTTGACCTTGGAGCCACGTCCCAACCTATACAACCTGGCAGACGGCACATTAAGGTGTTTACCGGATCAGAGAATAAAGACCCCCAAGAACTCTGCACTGCCAGAGGGGAGCACAACCCTATCCCCGCTTCCACTCAGTCTCCTCTTCCTCCAACAAAGTCTTGTGGCCTGGCACTCAGGACCTCAGTCCAAAGCTCCAGGGCTAAAAGCACTGCTTTAGCCCTGAATGGCAGGAAGAAGAGAAACGAAAACAGACCTCGCTAGGCATCTCCCACTCCTCTTGCTTCCTCATTCTCCTTACATCCCTTAGTACCCAGTCCTACGGGTAAGAAGTGGTACCTGGATGTACATCCTAACTTCCCCATAAACTCTGGGAATCAGTCCCCAGCTCTCACCTCAGAACAGCCCCAAACCCATACTATAACTCCAAGTGAATTAGAAGAAGGCACCCATCTGTATGGACCCAGTCACACACCGAGGCAAAGCCTGACAAATGGACAGTGAGTTGGATTAGAGCCCTCCTCCTCCCTCAGCCAGGTGCCCTGTGCCGGGCACAGCCTGCACAGCCAACTGCAGCAGCCATGTTTGGCTCTGTAACTTCAAACGGGAAGGAGTTTCAGATGGCGAAAAAAAATGAAGAGTTTCCATCTCTACCCTGAGCCACCAGAACACTAAGATTCTTCTGATTTCAAGGAAGGAGAGGATTCACACCCCACTGAGTTACACAGTCCATCCTCTCTGCTGAGGCACTTGCTGGAACACTCACCAAGTCTTCACACAAGGGAAGGCGCAGCTGGTCAGGGATGGCTATTAATTAAGTGGACGGGAGCTGCCCTGCAACGCAGCAGCGAGCCTATCAAAAGGGCATCCAGGCTGGCCCAGACGCTGCCGGCGGTCAGACGTGCAGCAAGTCAGCAAGCTCTCCTGCCTCCTGCCTCCAGCACAGCCCTCCACTATCCACACTGCCGTGTCCCAGGAGCCACTGGCAGCCTGACCTTCTGATGTGTACACTGAGGCCTAGAAAGTTTAACTGACCTGTTCAAAGTCACACAGCTAGTTAGCAGGGCACCAAGACTAGCTCTATCTTTCTTCCTTTCTCTCTCTCTCTCTCTCTCTCTTTCGAATCTAGCACATAACCCATGGTATCGGGTTCATCCCTAGATATTTATATCCATACATATCTTAAAACACAAAATATCACTATTCCCCTAAGGACTAGAAAAGGTATAAAATCTGATTTTGGTTACATATCTGGTGTACATCGAGCTGCTCAGTGGCATGGTCCCATCTCAATACCAATGTCCCCGTTTCTAAGATGACTAATGTAGAAAGATCCTAGTGACCAGTTAGTGGAGATGAGTTTTGCACTGCCAGCTCCACAATCCCCATACTCTTACCTCTAGCAACCAAAACACCAAAGGAACCCAGACCAAGAGGAGGTCCCAGTGAACCAGGTCCCAAGACACGGCTCTGATGCTGATACCACGTAAGACCTTGGATATACCACTGAAACTTTCTGGACTGGCCCAGCCTCTTCCTCGGTGAGGTGGAAAGGGTCAAGAAAGATAAGCAGGGAGTGTTGTGAGCTCTAAGGAACTATGAGTTGTGGGTCTCTTTGCCACTGAGCCTTATTTCATTACCAAGAGCAGCTGCAGCCCCTTCATACACGAAGAACAGCTCTGCCCTGCCCACCCACTTCTGTCCAGGACACTGCAGCAACTGGAAAGGTGCAGCACAGGGAGGAGGGGAAAAAAGAGACCCCACAGGATCCTTGGGAAGGCCTCATGCAGAGGAGAGGGAGTAGGAAAGTATGAATCCTGTGCCACAGATGTCAAACTACCAGGGAGAGTCCTGCATCAGAGCACAGGAGGGCCACTTGGGAATCGTGAGAGGACTCAGATGCAGATACTGATGCCCTGTCTTCCCCGCCATGGCTGGCATTCCTCTTGGCACAGACTCCACACATCCCTGAGCTCTGCAGGTAGGGAGGGGGCCTCCGTCATCCCCAGGATGTGGCCAAGGGTTAAGTTTGCCTCCAGCAGTCGTGAAGCTTGGCTCCTCCAGGCTTCTCCCAGAATCCCCTGCACCTGCTTCTTAAATAAAATCGTCAACTGATGATGGCCCAACTCCTCAGATTCCAAGCAGTCAAAACATCTTAATTATGAATACCAATACCTTCATCCTCTAAAAAGGACCCCTTCATTTCCCAGGCACCCATCAATATTTGGTCCTGAGGCCTGGGGCTGCTTTTCTCCCCCTTTTGTAAGCCACTGATCCCACATCTTAGCTGGAGATTATTTTCAAGCTCTATCAAAGCCCAGAATTCATAAGTGAAAAAGAACCATGAGCCGCCCCGGCTTTGATCCTGCCTCAGTGGATGTCAAGAGCCCTGCTGCAGTAGACAGCAACCAGGGTAGGGCCCAAAGCAAAGAACAGGGTCTCTGAACCCAGAAGCTACACCTTCCCTCAAAAAACCACAAGCCCCAACCTTAGAGATTTGTAACCTTTCTTTATAACATCCTGTTAGTTTACTTCATGCTCCTCAAACACTTTAAAACCTGCTTTTAACACAAAGATCGGTTAGGCTCAATTCTGAGTCACCAGCCCCACTTGCTCCTTACCAACTGATCCACTCTCCCCTCAGCTGCCCCGAGGGCAACGCCACCATCACCTCCTGCAGATGTGCTCATTCCTCAGAGACTGTCCTCAGCTCCTTCGGTCCTCACAGATTGCCTCTTCAAAGTTCTTCTATTCCCAACCACACAATTTAACCCCTAGACCAGCAAAGTACAATAGAACTTTCTACAAGGTCAAAAATGTTCTTCTCCACTGTCCAATTCAGTAACCATTAGCCACATGTAGCTACTGAACACCTGACATGTGGCTAGCAACTGATTTTTAAATTTAGCTTAGCTTAATTTAATTAATCAATTTTAGCTAATTTTAAATAGCTATACATGGGCATTGGCTACCATACTGGACAGTACAGCCCTAGACTACATTTGTTAATTTCACCTTCTCCAAATAAGCTTCCTGACCTCCAAAATTTTAAGGCCACTTTCAATGTCTGTATCCTCCATACAACAAAGCATATGGTAGGATGCTCAGAGAATTGTTAACTACTGTAACAACAGTGGAGATAAAAGAGATTGGTTGATTAATGAAACTTTCCTCACCTTGTGATTCCATCCAGCAAACTGCCCCTCACCCAGCCACAAACTCTCTTGCTCCCCGACCGGTACACAGCACGAGGCGTGCTGGAGAGGGTGCAGCCTGCACTGTGGGGATGTGGGAGCCCCGGCTCTCCCTCTCAACCATGAGAGGTTCTGATCAGCTCCCCTTCAGAACACCAAGGAAGCCACATGGCGGTGACACAAAGTCACCTGGAGGGAGGACTGCTGGAGAAAGGCAAGGAGAAGGAACAGTACTTTGTTTCCTCTAATCCACACAACGGAAAGACAAACAGAGATAAGTTATGACAACATTCTATATTTTGTAAAGCAATAATATGCTTCACCGAATCAGAGTCACACGGCAGAGAGGGACAACGGTGCTGGCTTTAATTAAATTTGTTCAGCTAATACCTAGGAGTCACCATGACACAATGAAGCAGTAAGCAACTGAGGAACCCCACAGGGAATAGGACCAATTACTGCACAAGTGAGCTGAGACCAGGCGTCCCTACCAAAGAAATAGTGAATAGAATTCTCATGTTCTTGCACAAAAAATAATACTAGTAAATAAGGTTTCTAGCAAACACTTCCTAAAAAGGGGAGGGTGTGGTAAAAAAAAAAAATGTTTGTTACTGAAGATTCGAAACTCATGGAGCTGCTGAGTTGGTTTATAAGCTGCCTCTCCAACTCTGGCAACCTCTGCTGGGAAGCCGCTAAGTCCCTACCCAGCATCCCCTGGCCGACAGTCAAGGAGGGCCTGTGGTGACAGTAGCTCCTCGGGCTTGAGAGGCTCTGGAGCAGCAGCCCGTCCCAGGGCCAAGCCTGCTGATGTCAGTGCAGTACCCAAGTGGGAAGCGGTCAGGCGTCCTGGGTGCTAATCCTGGTTCTGCCCAGTGCATGGCTGTATTACCTCAAGCAAGCCTTGCTCTGGGCCTTGGTTTTCTCATCTGCAAAATGAGGGGGTTGGATGAGATGACCTCTAAAGTCCCTTCCAACTCTGAGAGAAGTATAAGTATGACTCAGATCTTCGCAAAAGCAGCCAGGAGAGATGGTGAGGCAAGGTCACAGCACCCACCAAAAAGCATGTAAATGTTACCTCTCTCAGGTGGAGGTAGAGAAATAGCAGGGCGGAACGGGACTATTTTTTAAAGCACTGATTACATTTAATAGGACTAAGAAGTCACCAGACCACAGACAGGGAGCAGGGCATCAAGGCAGCCGCCACCTCTCACCAACTCTCAGGGCTGTGAGATAGCAGATATCAGAACCCCCATGACAGGCCCTGCTGCTGCTCTACAGCTCTTTGACCTAACTCCCCAGGAATGGCCTAACACCCCGGGTAGAGCAGAGGTCTCCTCCCTTTTTCTTCAGGCACCTTTCCGATGAGGCAATCCCTCCTGCCCCACCACATCTTCCTCCCTTGCTTAATAATCAAAACACTCCTGGTTTTGAAAATCATTTCAGTACTCAGCACCTATGGTTAAGTTAATCAAGATTCAAGATCTAGAAATCTCTTTGGTGTGTGTCTCTGGAACAGAATTCTTTGAACCAGATTCCCCCCACAGCTATAATTATGTCTCAGCCAGTATTTGGATATTGGAAGCGCTGTTGACACTGCTATCAGTCTCTGAATGCCTCATCCCTTCTTTCTTCCTCTATTATTAAGTTTTTACACAAAGATATGTGGGAAATCTACAGTTTAACAGTTGAGTCAACTTGTAAGATCTGGGAGCAGGCTGCCTGTCAAAACACACTCTGACTTCAATCTTCATCCACTTCTAACCTGCGAAGGACAAACTATGAGTGTTATTTAAAATACTCCTGGATCTTTAGCACAGGGAGATCAGCTCGGTGCTTTGTGACTACCTAGAGGGGTGGGATAGGGAGGGTGGGAGGGAGGGAGATGCAAGAGGGAGGAGACATGGGAACATATGTATAGGTATAGCTGATTCACTTTGTTATAAAGCAGAAACTAACACACCATTGTAAAGCAATTATACTCCAATAAAGACGTTAAAAAATAAAACAAAATAAAATACTGCTGGATCTTTCCTTTCAAAACCATTCAAAGGGAGAAAAAAATCCAAATCTCTCTCCGATTAATTACAATAGAAATCTGAATTGCCACCCAAAAGCATTTTAGAGGGTGGTTTTTTGTGTCTATTAAAAAGAATAAGGAGCAGAAGTTGAGAGCTTTTGTTCTGAAGTCTTTATACCATATTCCAGCTATCCAAGAAGATGAGCAGCCAGTGTCCCCAAACTGCTGATGGGTGAAGGCAGATGGCGTCTCAGAGGGGATAGAAAACTCTCCTGGAAAGAATGTCCGTCACTTCCTCAACAGTACAGGTTAACTGTGGTCAAACAGTATTCACTCAACTCCACTCCCCGAGGTCAGAGCCATGGGATCAAACAACCACTCTCCTTCCCTGCCCCCAGTTATGAGCAGGGAAAGAACGGTCTAAGGCACAAGTATTAAAGGGTTCAGGATACTGATATATTCCTTCTCCAAAAGTCGACATCAAACAACCAAAAGCCCTCAGCAACAGCTTACAGTAAAAACCAAACAAATCTGACAGTGTTGAGGCTAGCTGAAGTTCTCCCCCAAAAGGGAGGATGAAAGCAGCAAGAAAATAATTTCAGAGGCCTTAAAATCTGTTAAGTTGAACATGTTTGTCTTCTACAACCCCCAAGTACCAGGGTCTTATTCTATCTAATTATATATTCCAACATTTCCACCCATAACACATATCTGAGTTTTGTATGAATAGCTGAAACACAGCTAGCCACAGGGATTGAGGGGGAAAAGAAAATATAACACAGGAAGTATTTTACTCCTCCTCCAATCATTAAGACACCCCAGGGGAAAAAGGCGTTTTGGGTCACCTTTAGAGATGTGGTTTGATCTGAAACCCCTCTTTGGGGAAAACCTTCTTCATGACCCTGAACATTGGCTCACACTGCACTGGCGACTCATCAGACCTCCAAGTCCATTCTGTTTAACTTCCGAAGTAGATACTCTCACTGAAATCCCCATTCTCCCCCCTACCAGATCCCCTTAAAAAAGAAAAGAAAAAGAAAGAAAGAAAGAGGTTGGTTTTCCCCAGCTCTAGGAAAACGCTCCCTCCTCTGTCCACCAATCGCCCTTGTCCAGGACTCAAGTGGCCATCTCCGATTTGCGGAATCAGCACTGGGCCAAGCCGTGGTTTACGGACCCGGTTTACAATGATCAATGGAGCTATGGGAACAGCAGACACCGCGAAGGAGCCTGCTGGCCTCCCATCTGGAGCCTCACAGGCACTGAAGGTAGGAGGGGGCACGCTCTCGGATCAAAACAAACCCTCCCCCGCGCCCGGGGCGGTCGCGGTGGGGATGGGGGGGGGGGTGTCGGTGTCCCAGCGGAATCTCCAGCCTTGCACCTCCCCGGCCGGCGCGCCCCAAGGCAGCACAGCCGCACTCGCAAGGCCCAGGGAAGTGAAATCACACATTCCGGCTCCCAAATAAGGAGCGAGGCTAAATAAACCTCTGAGATACGACTTCTCCAAACCAACCGACCAACCAGCTCAATGAGTAATGGGCCTTTTGTGCCCACAGAAAGAAAGAAGGGAGGAAAGGATAGGGAACCACAACCCCCGAAAATCACTTCCATGAGACTAGGGGGAAAATTAGCAGAAGTGGTCCCGAAGCCAACCGTTGCGACTCGGCTGGATGCCGCTCAAACCCAAAATGGCAGGGTCCTCACGAGTCCTCTCGAGTCCCCGCCACTCACACCCGGAGGTGACCGGAAACTCGGTCTCGGCTGTGTGGTCCGCCGGGACCTGACCTTCCCGCTGCCCCCCGCCCCCTGCCGCGCACTTGGCACCCCTCACGCGCGCGGGACGGGCAGCCCCGCCGCGGCCACTCCTCCGCGGCTCCGACGCCAGACCGAGGAAAGCGTCGGCGCGACCACGCTGAGCCACCGAGAGCTTAGGCCGCTGCGGAGTGTCAGGGGTGTCCCCGGGAGACCCCATCCGCCCGTCCTCCCCTCCCTCGGGCCCCAAACCTACTTTTAGGGCGAATTTCTCCTGGGTCCTCTTGTTGAAGATCTGCAAAACTTTCCCGTTGATGCCCAGTCCCAGGACCTGGGTGGTGACCTTGTAGTCGTCGATGATGGCGTTCTTCTTGATCTGCAGGCTCGACTTGACGTGGAACTGGGGGAACTGCTGCGGGGGCTGCGGCGGCGGCTGGGCCGGGGGGTGAGGTTGGGCCGGGGCGGGGGGCTGCGGCGGCGGCGGCGGGTTGGGGAACATCGCCGGCGTTGGACAGCATGGTGCGGTGGCGGCGGCGGCGGCGGGCTGGGGAACAGCACCGGAGTTGGACAGCATGGTGCCCGTAGGCGCGAGAGCAGCGGCGGGAGGGCCCGCGGCGGGCCCCTCCTCCGGCTCCGGACGGGTTCCCCGCCACCCCGAGCCCGGCTGCGAAGTTTGGTCCGGGCTGGAGCCGGCTTCCCCGCCCCGGCCCGGCTCCAGGCTCGGCGGGTCGCGGGGCTCCGTGGGTCCCGCTGTGCGCCGCTGGCGCCCACCGGCCCTGCTCCCTCCCTCCCACCCTCCCCCCGGGGGCCAGGCGCTCGGTGGAACGCGGGACGGAGGGGCCCCGGCCGGGGGGGAAGCGGCCGCGCGACAAAGTACCCAGCCCGAGGGCCGGCGGCCGCGTCACAGCCTCGTCTGCGTCCGGGGCCGGTCCTTAAAGGGGAGGGTCGGAGGGGGCAGGGCTTGGGGAGGCGGGACGGAGCTGGGGAGGCGTGGGCGTGGGGGAGGGGCTGGCCTTAAAGGGGAGGACGCAAGGCTTCCGGAGCGTGAAGGGCCAAAGCTGGGGACTGGGGCTGGGGACAAGGAGCGGGGACCGAGAAATCTTAGTTCTTAAATAATCAGGGCCACGCAAAGGGAAAGGGGAGGCGTATGAAAGTAGCTGCATAATCAGATAGAAAATCTACTTTTCTCCAATTGTCTGGCTCTTTTAGAGAGCAGCAGCTGAGGGTGTATTTCGAAGGCGGGGGATGACTAGCAAGTATGCGCCAGATGAGACCTCCGGGGTGACCTGGAATTACAGAGGCCACTCATTCTCGGAATAGGGTGAGGCAAATATGGAATATTTTAACTTGAACACTTTCCTCTGAGTTTTGCATTTCTTTTCTCACAAATTCGGTGCACCTCTCCCAGTGGGAAGAATAGGGTGTGGAGAGAATTCCCTGAGATAATGTACCAAAAAGGGAACGTCTGGGGAATAGGTCCTGATTTCCAATGTGGAAAAGTTAGGCCCTAAACCTACAGCCATAAGAAATGGGTATTTTTGAAGAAGCCAAGTTCTAGTCCAATTTAGCCCCCTGTCTCTGAGGAAGATACTAAGGATCTAGCTGGACCTAAGCATAGCCCAGATCAGGGGAGGAGATTGGGGAGGCCCTAAATTTAAGCTGCCAGAGGGTGTTGATACATATTCTGATGGGCTTTGGGGGATGATCATGAAATAAATTCCTGCTGACCTCCTCCCCACTCTGACTAGTAAAACAGCTCAGAAATAAGACAAGGAGCCTGAGGTGAAGACAAAACCTCAGCTTAATTACTGATAAGGCCGAATTAGAGAATGTGACTTTACCTGTGGCCACACGTGGCCCCTAACACGTTCCCCCAACACTCTAGAGCCCCCTTGTACAGGGAGACCTAGCTCAGGGAGAAGCAGAGGAGGGAACATCCTAAGGAGAGGTGCCCTGGGGACCGAGCCCAGGCAAGCATGGAGTGAAGGGTAGCCTGAAAGGTAGAAGTTACCCTCTTAGCAGAGTCCCTTCCTGGGACTCACTCCAGGGCCCACTCCATGGACCAAGGAGAAATATGAGTCCCCTAACACAAATACTCGCTCTTTCTGAGCACAGTTAATTTAGTGTACACCTTGACTTTGTGCAAGGTGCCGTGCTCAGGCCTGCAGTGGTGGATGGTGTTGATCTGTGGAGGAGAAGAGAGGTACAAGCAGACAGCATCAAGAGAGTGGCACTGACACAAGTCTGGGAGGTGAGGGCAGAGGGATTCTCCTCTGCAATAGCAGGTGGTGGAAGCTCTCCTCTCATGCTAGAGGGTGGATAAGTTAGACAGTTCCCCATTCCTCTGACTCCTCAAAGATAAAAAGACAGCCTACGGCCACAGAGATTGGAAAACACCTCACCCGTTCTGCAGCACTACTATCACTTCCCTTAGGCGCACAAGGGAGAAGCCCAAGGACTGAGAGAAGGATGCAGGGATGGGGAGGTGGAAGCACCTGCTCCTTGCTTCTCATCTCAGCTGGGCTGGGGCTGTGCAGGGCTGAGAGTTGGTCTCTTTTCCTCTGCAGAAGGTCACCAGTGGCTTCCTACTGCCTGGTACTGAGTTTTCACCTGCTTCCCTCCACACGGCTAGAAAGAGGATAAGCTCTTTTTGCCCTTTCAGAGACAGAAGGCACAGTGGAAAGAGAATAGAATTTAGAGACAAATGACCTGAGTTCAAGTCTCTCCTCTTTGTATCTGAAACAAGGAGAAAAATAATAAAATTGAATATCGGGGCTGAGTGAGAATTAAATGAGGTAGTGTTCATGAGAACTCCCCAAAAGCTAGAAATGATCATGAAATAGTAAATCTTATAATGACTGAGGCATTGCTGGCTTGCTCCTCTGCTCTGTGCCCACTGCATGGGGATCTGCCCCTGATATCAAAGCTGCCTTCCTATCTAGCTGGGACTCTGGGGAGATGCTGCAGCCCAGTGACCTAGGAATAACTAGACAACTGAAACCACAGCTGGGGATTCCTTCTGGAATTACAAGGACCAGTTAGGCCCAGGGGGCACACAAGGACTCAGTACATAGAGATTACAGAAGCTGCACACACAGCACCCAGAAAACATATACATATATCAACACAAAGACATAAGTGCAATGTGCCTGGCATGTAACAGACATGGAATAAATGTCTAATGGATGGATAATAACTGGGGAGTGAGATGGGCTAAAGGAAGAACCTAAGATGGGCAAGAGATCCAGAGTCTTAAGTTCCATTCCAGTCCTAACTAACTATGTAACCTCATGCAAGTCCCGCGCCCTCTCAGTTCCCTCTTTCTCATCTGTCCAACAGTGATGTTAACATCTGTCCTGCCTCCCTTGTAGAGCTATTGTAAGAATAAAATAAAATATTTTTCCTTAGGACATGGAAGTCCAAAGTCCTATTTGTATAATACCAAGCTCTCAACCATCTGTAATGAACTACTTAAACAATTTTTATGGATATGTAGAAGCACTTCAAAAGTTAAAAGTCTATGCAAATAGAAAGTACTATTTTTGTCTACTATTGACATGCAAACACATATGCCATGAATACTGTACACACAAAGACAATTGAAAGACCTCAGGTACATAGAATTTGGTTAATTATAATCCTCCTCATCATTGAGTCATTGGTCCATCTCTGCTTTTATTTAATTAGCTATTAGTTTGGTTGTTTTGTTTTGTTTTGGGGCAGGTTTTTTGGCTGCGCCTTGCAGGGATGTTAGTTCCCTGACCAGGGATAGAACCCAGGCCATGGCAATGAAAGTGCCAAGTCCTAACCACTGGACCACCAGGAAAGTCCTTCGTTATTTTTAATAATGCAGTAGGCACCTGTGAATCCACTACCCAAAATGAAAACTAGCACTTTGACAGTAGCATACATCTAACTAGGTGGTTCCTTCATTCATCCCCAACCCACCTCTGTTTTCTCTGGCCAAGATAAACATTATCTTGAATCCTAGGTTCATTATTCCTTTCCTTTCCTTTTATGTAGTTTTATTTCATAAGGACACATAAAGGTGTCTGACCTTCATAAAAGGTGAAGCTCATAGTGTCTTAAAAGGGAGGTGGATAGGGTTCCCTGGTGGCGCAGTGGTTGAGAGTCCGCCTGCCGATGCAGGGGACACGGGTTCGTGCTCTGGTCCGGGAAGATCCCACATGCCGCAAAGCGGCTGGGCCCGTGAGCCATGGCCGCTGAGCCCGCGCGTCCGGAGCCTGTGCTCCGCAACGGGAGAGGCCACAACAGTGAGAGGCCCGCGTACCGCAAAAAAAAAAAAAAAAAGGGGAGGTGGATATGGGTGACTTTATCAGAAAGATGAGGTTAAAATAAGGAAATGTCTTGTCATAGTTTCAGAGTATTCGCCACCTCCTCATGATGACGGTGACGATGATGATAATGATGGCGATTGTTGAGTGCTTACTCTATACCCAACACTGTGCTCAGCCTGCCATTGTCTCATTTAAATCTCATGAGGGTCTGTGGTAGAGATTGCTGGCTGTTTCCGCCAGTATCCATTTCCCCCTCTTTGATAGTAAATAATCTTCAGTATTTAGCTAAGCACATGACTGCCCGGAATAAAAACTACATTTCCCAGCCTCCATTACAGCTGTCTGTGTTCATGACTTGTAAATGGAAGCTGTTGAGAAAAGAGGTAAGTCCTCCTCCTTCTCGTCCTCTTTTCTCCTCCTGGTGCCCGGAATAAAAATGTAATGGCTGGAGGAACCTCCCTGGTGGTCCAGTGGTTAAGAATCCATCTTGCGATGTAGGGGACGCCAGTTCAGTCCCTGGTTGGGGAACTAAGATCCCACATGCCACAGGGCATTACTAAGCCCACGCGCCACAACTACTGAGCCCGAGTTCTGGAGCCCTCGCGCACCACAGCTAGAGAGAATCCCGAGCACTGCAGCGAAGAGCCCACGTGCAGCAACTAAGGCCCAATGCAGTCAATAAATAATTTTTTTTTTTTTTTATGTAATGGCTGGAGCTTGAGCAGCCATCTTGAATCATGAATTTGGAGACCACAGGTTGCGGATGACACAGCAAAAGGATAGAAAGAGTCTATGTCCTTCTATCCATGGAGTATGCATAGAAAATGGAGCCTGGATCCAACGTATCAGCCCTAAACAACTTACCCAGCCTTTATATGAAATAGAAATAAATGTCCTTCTTATTACAGCAACTGATGTTCTAAGTTTTCTATCACTCACATCCAAATCCCATTCTAACTGTTATACAACCCTATGAGATATGTACTGTTATCCTCATTTATCTATTTTAAAAATGAGGAAACTTAGTCCTAGAGAAATTGAATAACTTTCCTAGGGGTACATAGTTAGCAAAGCACAGAACCCAGGTCTTTCTGACCCAAAGTCCATTTTCATGGCCCCCACTCTAAATCCTAAGCAGACATACACCCACATATCCTTCTTGATGTCCAAAATATGGTATCTTGCCATTTCTGGGCAGGAATGACCTAAAAAGGTATGGCCTATACTTTCCATTTTAGATAAACTTTAAATCTCCCACACCTCAATTTCCTTCAATCTTGACCTAATCTGTTACAGAGTATAGGTCTGTGTTAATTTGCATGACTGTGTTATATGACAGGATTACTTGTGAATCCATGGCAATATCTCTTCTCAAGGCTTCCCCCGTCCTGCCTTCCACCATCAGAGAGTAAAAATTTCCTATTTTGCTGTGATATGGCATTATGAATGGATGACAAAGGGTGAAAATCTATGGAGGTGAATTTCCTGCAAATTTTCAGATAACACGCTCTTGATGAAATACGATCATCCGCAAGCTGTTGGATAGATATATGCACACAGATAAACTGGGCTTTGTATCTATTGCTGGGGCACACAAACTACTGCCGAAGGCAGCACGATTCACAGGAAAAGCTCTCTTCACTGAAAGCTCACTCTTGGAAAGGAAAATGACTTGAGGCCAGGGAGAGGTAGTCTTCATCTTATAGGCTAGTTTTTCTTTGAGAGATTGAGAAATTCTCCAAAGCAAAAATGACAGATATATAAGAATTATTCATCACAAAATTTCTGAAATCTCTGAAAGTGCTAGGGACTGATCCACAGAAAGAAATTTTACCCAAAGTAAATATTGTGGGCAATGCCCTATGTGAGGACATCTCAGAGGGGAAGAAATGCTCTGCTCCTCCACCCCAATGCCCTTATCTGCACCCCATCCTTTGACTGTTTAATGCCACAGCAGGGAGCAGCTGGAGCAGAGGGAAAGAGAAAGAAGGAAGTACCTAAGGGGGAACAGAAACTTAGCCTCAGCACATCGACAGACATGACCTGGTCCAAAGGGACGGAAAACGGGACTAATTAAGACTACAGGTTGCCTAACTGTAAATTCTGTGCCTTAGTCTGGGAAATGGAGAGGAAAGGGGTAAATATTCCATCATAGTCAAGATAGCCCAAGACTGTTGTCCCATATTAAAAGCTTTGCCCCTCCAGTCTAGCCTGTATCTGGCATGTCCATTGCAATTCAGATGAGCATTCAGCCTGGATAGTGAAATGGGGAAGGGAGAAAGGTAAAGGGGATTTGCCATCCAGGAACACAACCAGGGTGTGTCAACCCAAAGGGTCATTGGTCTTTGTCTGGTAACCTGCTGACCCCTGGAATTTTTTTCCATCCCTCACTTAAGATGAGTAAATGGGAGTGGGAAGGTAGGAAAAGTAGGAAGAGATGGGGAGGGGACTGGGTAGCGATTTCCTAAGTGTATAAGAATAAACAGCTTCCCGTGAGACCATAATTTTGAGGCAGCGGAACATGGCGGAATCAAGTCCTGGGTTCAAATCCCACCTCTACCACTTACTACTATAATAACTGCACCTCTGCATTCTTTTTGTATAATGAAGGGGGAGATAATATTCCCTAGATTAATATTCCCGTGCCAAGTTTTGAGCTGTTACTGACACATACTGATTGGCCTCTGTGGAGCAGTTATTATGCAGCAGGTACATTCATCTCTTTCAATCCTTTCGACAGGCTGTACTTAGTATTATTTCTGCTATTCCAATCATTGAAAGCACTGTGGCTCAGAAAGGTTAAATACCCGGCCAAAGTCATCACAATAGAGCAGAAGAGCTGGAATTCAAAACTCATGCTGTTTCCGCTCATGTCAAAGTCCATGTTCCTAAATGCTCCTGTAAGTTGCATTTGGCTCAGGAGAAGGAAACAGTCTGCAACCTGCATCTTACTCAAATTCCAAAGACTCTTCCTCCAAGACAGAGAGTTAAAGGCAATGAATAAAGCCATTTAAGCCGTAATGAATTTAGGATCCTAGGATGTATAAGCTTTTGAGAAATGACTTAAATATATGAGGTACATGTGGCATAACCCACATTTTGTTTTGGTTTTGCTCATTAAATGACAGAGGTAGGAGCTAACTTTTTCCCCCATGTTTCTCTTTAGGTTATGAAAACTGTAATATTGTAGAGATGAAAAGGACCTATGAAGACCACCTGATCTGTCAACTTTCTCAAAAGACCACACCTACATGTAGACAAGTAGGTGTGTGACCTTCAAAGCTTTAGGCTCTCAGAACTTCCGGTGTCTCACTATATCATGAAAGGAAGTTCTTCCTTTTGTGTGACCTATATAGTACATGTTGCGGGCAAGTCCCTCTCATTCCTGGAAGCTCGCTCATTGATGCTGGCCAGGGATCTCCCCACAGCTTTGGATAGATGTCTAGAACCCTCCCTTCACTGGAGCAGTAGGTGCAGGGGAAAATTGGATGTGCTGGAAAAGAGAAGTTGGCATGTGGGCCAGCCTGGTACCTGCACCTGACCCCCACCATCAACTTTGCACCCCCTTTCATATCCACAAACATTTACTGAGCACCAGTTCAGGTCAAGTATTGTACTGGGCATAGGAATGCTCAGAGGACCCTGATGGACCTTGAGTGCCTTGAGAAGTTACATATATATATATTTACATATATATGTAAATGGTGACATTTATGTATACACATAACATAAAATGTATCATTTTAACTATTAACTAGTTCAGAGGCATTAAGTACACTCACGTTGTGCAGCCATCACCACCATCCGTATCCAGAACTTTTCATCTTCCTAAATTAGTTCTCTGAACTCATTAAATAATAACTCCCCACTCCCATCCTTCTCCCAGCCCCTGGCAACCACCATTCCACTTCCTGTCTCTATGGATTTGACTACTCTAGGAAACTCATATAAGTGAAATCATACAGTATTTGTCTTTTTATGACTGGCTTGTTATACTTAGCATAATGTATTTAAGGTTCATTCACGTTGTAGCATGCGTCAGAATTTCCTTCTTTTTTTTAAGGCTGTACCATTGTGTGTATATATATATATATATATATATATATATATATATATATATATGTATGTATATACCACCTTTTATTTATTCACTCATCCCTCTTGATGGACACTTGGTTTGCTTTCACCCTTTGGCTATTGTGAATAATGATGCTATGAACATGGATGTACAAATATCTGTTTGAGTCCCTGCTTACAATTCTTTTAGGTATATACCCAGAAGTTGAATTGCTGCATCTTATGCTAATTTTATGTGAAATTCTTTAAGAACTGCCATGTTAATTTCCATAGCAGCTGCATCATTTTACATTCCCATCAGCAATGCATAAGAGTTCCAATTTCTCCACTTAGCTAACACTTGTTATTTTCTAGGTTTTTTGGGGTTTGTTTTTGGTAATAGTCGTCCTAATGGGTGTGGCCTTGAGAGGGTTTAAGTTTGGGTCTTCAGGGCTCACAAACAGGAGAGAGTCATCTAGAAAGTTCTCACCAAAGAAATGACATTTGACCTAGGGATCTAAATATGGGCAAGAATTCTCCAGGTAGGGCTTCCCTGGTGGCGCAGTGGTTGAGAGTCCGCCTGCCGATGCAGGGGACATGGGTTCGTGCCCCGGTCCGGGAAGATCCCACATGCCGCGGAGCGGCTGGGCCCATGAGCCATGGCCGCTGAGCCCGCACATCCGGAGCCTGTGCTCCGCAACGGGAGAGGCCACAACAGTGAGAGGCCCGCGTACCGCAAAAAAAAAGAATTCTCCAGGCAGAGGAGGAGAAAGGGGTAACACTAAACAATGGAGCAAAGGGAGACGAGAAATTGCACAGCCTGTTTAGGAGCAGCAGGTGGTCAGCACAGGCTGGAATGCAGGGTGTGCAGGGGAGAGTGTCAAGATGTGGGGCGAAAAGCAGATTTAAGGGCTAGACATTCCACTAAGGCTTTGGACTTTGGGCAACAGGGAGCCATTGGTAATACTATGTGAAAGTGCTGTGCAAACTTCAACACATGATATAAATGCAAGAACTTAGAACAAAAAAGAAAGAAATGTTTTTAAAGAAAAAAATGGGGACTCCCCTGTGGTTAAGACTCCGCCTGCCAATATGCAGGGGACATGGGTTTGAGCCCTGGTCCGGGAAGATCTCACATGCTGCAGAGCAACTAAGCCCGTGCGCCACAACTACTGAGCCCGCGTGCTGCAACTACAGAAGCCCAAGCGCCTATAACCCGTGCTCCGCGACAAGAGAAGCCACTGCAATGAGAAGCCCGCGCACCGCAACGAAGAAGAGCCCCCGCTCACTAGAGAAACTAGAGAAACTAGAGAAAACCTGGAACTAGAGAAAACCTGCGCGCCACAATTAGAGAAAGCCTGCGCGCAGCAGCAAAGACCCAACACAGCCAAAAATAAATAAATAAATATTTTAAAAAATAAAATAAAGAAACAAATGTACTAAGACTAATACACATTACCTGGAAATTGGAGGCAGTTTCTGGCAGAAAGGACACTGGGCCCCCGGAGTGCTGGTTCAGGCCAGCCCCCTGGTGTTGGGTCCCAGTGCAAAGGTGGCCAAACGACCCACCCATGTCGACCTCTCTGATACAGAGGGGCTTAACTGTCCATGAGATGGGAGAGTGGCCTTCCAGGCCTAGAGGGTCACAGGTCCCCCCTCCTTCCTCCTGGACCACTGCACTCAGCAACGTGTCACCTTTTAGTGCAAGATTCCAATTCATTCAGACACTTGGAAAATCCCCCCAAGCAGCCACCTGCCTCTGACAGCCCCTTCTAAACCTGAAGTTGGACCCAGATGAGGCCTCCCCAATGCAGCTGCCTCACTGTCCCTTCTGCCTTGGGGGAGCGAGACAAAGGACTCTTCCCTATATTCAACAGGTAGAAGATTTACAAAATTACAGAATATTCCATCTCTCTCTCTCTCTCTCTCTCTCTCTCTCTCTCTCTCTCTGTCTCTGTCTCTGAACCTTTAATACAGCAGTCCCCAAACTTTTTGGTACCAGGAACCGGTTTCGTGGAAGGCAATTTTTCCATAGACCGGTGGGAGGGGGGATGGTTTCGGGGTGATTCAAGCTCATTACATTTATTGTGCACTTTATTTCTATTGTTATTACATTGTAATATATAATGAAATAATTATACAACACACCATAATGCTGACAGGAGGTGGAGCTCAGGCAGTAACGCGAGCGATGGGGGCAGCTCTAAATACAGATGAAGCTTTGCTTGCTTGCCACCGCTCACTTCCTGCTGTGCAAGCCGGCTCCTAACAGGCCACGGAACAGTATCAGTCCGTGGCCTGGGGGTTGGGGACCCCTGCTTTAGTACGTGAACATGGTACACAATGCAAAAGCCCCAAAGGACATATAGTAAACAGCTCTCTCCCAGCCACCCAGTTCTCTGCCCGATTTTCTCGTGCATCCTTCCAGAGGTATTTGAGCCAGTCCAGCTTTTTGCTTAAGAACTAGCATGGACTGTGTTTGGCCTAAATCCCAGGACACCAGATCCTAAACTCCAAAGTCACACTGTCAAGAGGGAAGCCCTAGATCATCCATGTTACCCAAAGTCAAAAGGCTTGGATAGCTCATGGCCATGCCAGCCTGCAGTGTAGCCTTTACTCTGTGCTTCCTGGGATCAGGGCATCCTCCGGAGTCTGAGGCTTCTCCCAGCATCGGTGAGGGGAGGGATAGGAAGTGAGCGACGATGGCCTGGGGTGGTAGCTGGGTATAGATCAGGGAAGAGGGTGAGACCAGTCCTGGAAGAGGAGAGATGGGGCTATGCTCCCCAGTTCTGTGGGGGAGGCCTCTGAATCTGGGCCCACTGGCTGCCCCCCTTGTGTCTGCAGAGCCATCTGGTGCAAAAGCCCCTGTCAATAGGAAGGGTAGCAAAGAGGGGTGTGTGGGCAGCCTTCCCCTGGGTCAGGGCCCAAGCAGAGGTGTTTCTTCAACTCTCGGTGTGATCGCAGCTGCCCCGGCCACTGAGCTCCTGCCTGCGTCACTCCCCAGGAATCTGGTTCTTGTTTACCACCAAGAAGTGTGGTGATTACAGAGCCAAGCGGCCCTCCTCCAGCTTCCTCAGGGAGTGTGTGGGGAACCCAGGGCCTGGAAAGGGAGACGTGCTGAGTGGGAAAATTAGCGGGCTTCCTCACCAGGATGAGTCAGGGAAGGGCCTGGCGGGACTCCAGCATGGCCTGGGCTGGGACACCTGGGACCATCTTCTACAGAGCTGGGAAAAGAAAGAGCAGGGCAGCAGAAGAAGCAAATGAAGGTGAACCGTCAAGGACCAGGGGCAAGGAACCAGGAAGACTGGAGTCAAGATGACACTACCTGTTGTGCGCTCCGCACTGTGTTAAGAAAGAACAGTGAACTGGCAGGCAGTGAAGCCTCCTGCAAACTTCTTATCCATCCCTAGTGACTGTCCAGCGCCTGCCACAGAATAGGACGCTTATTTTTGCTGGGCAGATGGAATGGAAGATGGTGGCTGGCACTCAGGGAAAGACAAAAGTCATAATAATCACACCAATGGATCAAGCACTTCCTATGTTCCTGACATGGGTCTAAATGCTCACCATGTGTTACTCAATCCCCAGAACAACCCTACAAGGCAGGTGTTACTAATATCCTTTCAGGGACCCAGATGAGGAAATTGAGGCCCAGTGTGTTTAAGTGACTTAAAGTAAGGACTGGAGTGGGGATTTGAAGGCAGGAAGCTGGGACCCAACCCTGTCTTCTTAGGCACCATGCTTTCCTGAGCAGGGAGCAGAGGCCACCAAAGATAGACAGCCTGGGGCATAAGCTCTACCTGCAGGAAGCTCTACCTGCTCCTTGTCCTGAAGCCTTTTCTCTTCTGTTCCCTCTGCATTTTTCAGAACATTGTCCAAATGCGGGGGTATTTCCAAAACACCAGCTTGCTCCATTTACTTCCCACACAGCTGTCTGCTCTTTTCTCCCTGGGAAGTTGAGCTAACAAGGCAGTCTGAAAATCAGGTCATTTCTACTGTTTTTCAGCGTTTCCAGGGGCCCTGGTGCTGCAAATGGAAATGTCAACGTGGGGTAATTACATGGCCCCATGCCGTTTTCCGACTACCGTTTATCCATAATCGATTCCTGAGAAAGACAAAGGATGTGGATAATCAGCCGGGCAGATGGAGAGTGTCGGGCGTCCAGGACAGAAGAGAAAACATAGCTCCCCTGAAGGGAGGGAGAAGAAAGGCCTCTGGCTCAGGGAATGTCTGCGGTGGGGACAAAACAGGCTCAGACCTGGCCCCAGCAGATAAGGTGTGTGTAGAGGAGCCAATTAATCACTGGACGTGTCCTTTAACATCTGACAGCCTTTGGAACCTCTCTCTAGGAAATGGGGAAGGAAGTAGTAAGGAAGGACCCTGAGGGTATCACATGAAAGAGGAAGCATGGGCATTAGAATAAGGTAGAAAGATCACAGGTCCTGGAAACTAGTTATTTAAAGACACTCCTTGTAACACACACACACACACACACACACACACACACACAGAGGAGGTTGATAGAGCCTGTGGTGGGACCCCAGTTTTCTTTGGCCGGCTTCTTTGCCTTTAGGTCTGGCTGAGAAGATGGGGCTAGACATTTATCATTGGGCATTTTAGTCAGTTTCACTTCCTGTTTCTCATGCTGAAAGCATAACCATCATCATAATGATAATAATATTTCCTCAGGCTTGCCTCTGCCTCCTATTTATCTAAGGCCTCCCAGAAGCGTGTGTATAAGTGGGAGGGGGGAGAGTACAGCTTATCTACTCTATCAGTCAACAGCTGAGGGTGGAGGCAGGCATGGAGGTGAGGGTAAGGGATAGGAATTAGCAGTGGAAATTATTAAACTCATTTTTTTTTCAAGAAGAGGAATCTAAGTGTGTTGGTAGTTCCCCAACTGGCTATTCTCACCACAGAGATGTTTGTAAATCCCTTTTCCCAGGGTCCTCCAAAAATAAATCCTTTCCTTTTCAGCCTTCAATCCATCCTAATCTAGGAAATCCCTGTAATCTGAGGCCCAGAGACTTTAAGCTGACTTCCTAGAGTCACACAGCAGGAGAGATAGGACCAGACCAGGCTTCTTGTGCATCCATTATAAGGAAGGGAATTTCCAGCTCTATGGGGAACTTGCAAAGCTGTTAGGAAAAACCACAACTATTTCTGCTAAGGAAAAAATATGCAGTCCTCCATAGACTTGAAACCCAGGATAGTTAAGAGAGAGCTCCGTCTTCCTGGGAATGGGTTGGGACCATCTAAGATTAGGAGAGGGCAGGGGGAAGAGCTTCCAGACTTTGATCAGGACAACTGTTCACAGAATAGAGGTGTCGGGCCAGTATTTTAATTTTTTACCACCAGTAAAAGGAGCTGTACTTTAAGGACAAAGGTTGAGCACTTTACAGGCTCTGGGGACTCAGATGGGAGTGGAGGGAAGTGGGGGAGGGGGCCATTATCATGATGACAATAGTGACATAGTCCTTCCTTTAGATCCTGCCCTCCCCTTGGGGATTTGAGGACAAGTGGAGGGAGGGAGGAAGCAGGTGGTTCAAGGGTCTTTTCTATATGAACAAAAAACACAGGTAAAGAAAAAAATTAAACCACCAGAGAGAACCCCTAATTAACTGAGTTAAGATTTTTTAAAAAAAAAGCTTCCTCTCAGACACAAAGACACACACAGACACACATCTCACACGGACAGACGAAGCCTGAAGCACTATTTAGCTACACTAAGGATGAGAGGATGTGAGATCACATGTTTATTTATTGTGATATTTATTATTGTTGGATTTTTTTTCCCCAAAAGACAGTCATAAGCCTAGGGCTGGATGGTGAATGCCAGGCTCACAACATAAAGATGAGAAGTTAACTGTGACCCTGTGAATAATCAACCTGGGGCTGTCAAGGGAGGAATCCATGCAGGGAGGGAATTATACTAACACTAGACATGCACATAGCAATCACTACGTGCAGACGCTGTTCCAAGCCCTCTACATACATCTGCTCATTTAACATTCACAGCAAGCCTGCGAGATAGGCTGCGACTCTTATGATCCGCACCCTTCTCATCCACGCTCATCTCAACCCTGGCTGCCCTCGCATTTCAGAGCCTGTAGACGGACTGGGTTATTGAACCCTCACCTCTGCCTCTCTTCCCAGCAGCAGCTGCCACAGGCCCAGGACCAGCCACATAGTCTGCAGGACCCAGTGCAAAATGAAAATGCAGGGCTCCTTGTTCAGAAATTAGGAAGAATTCCAAGGGAGCAACAGAAGAGCATTAAGCCAAACATGGGGCCCCCTAGGCACAGGTCCCTGTGGGACCACATGGGTCACACACCCATAAAGCTGGCCCTGCAGCAATACCCCTGAATCCCTGCACGGAACAGTTGTGGAGTCTTCTGTTATCCGACCCTGGTGTGTGCCGTACTCCTGAAAACGGAAAGGGAGAGAGAAAAACACATTGTATCCCACATACACTGGGCATGTGTGTACGGCTTTGTTGAAGAAGCTATTCCAAGTTTGGTTTTCAGACTTGATCTAGCTGATTTTTGAGGTCTCTCCCAATGCTGTATTAGGAGATCCGTCCTTTTATTCTTCCCTTTCCTCACATGCCACATTCAACTGGTTGGCAGTTCTTGCTGCTTCTGTCTCAGCAAGGCCTCCTGTATCCTCCTCTCCTTTCCATCTCCCCTGCCACTGCCCTAGTTTTCTTTCACCTAGAATATTCCAGTAACTGGCTAACTAGATTCCTTGCTTTCAGTCCCCATTGTTTCCAATCCATCTTTCTCTCTGCTTGTTATGCTTAGGCTTTTTTTAATTTTGTTTTTAATAGATATTTATTGGAGTATAATTGCTTCACAGTACTGTGTTAGTTGATGTTGCACAACAAAGTGAATCAGCCATATGCATACACATGTCCCCATATCCCCTCTCTCTTGAGCCTCCCTCCCACCCTCCCTATCCCACCCCTCTAGGTCATCGCAAAGCGCTGAGCTGATCTCCCTGTGCTATGCTGCTGCTTCCCACCACCCAACTATTTTACATTTGGTAGTGTATATATGTTGATGCTACTCTCACTTCGCCCTCTCACCCCATGTCCTCAAGTCCATTTTCAATGTCTATCTCTTTATTCCTGCCCTGCAGCTAGGTTCATCAGTACCATTTTTTTTTCTTCTTTTTTAGATTCCATATATATGTGTTAGCATATGGTATTTGCTTCTCTTTTTCTGACTTACTTCACTCTGTATGACAGACTCTAGGTCCATCCACCCCTCTACAAATAACTTTTTCTTTTTATAGCTGAGTAATATTCCATTGTATATATGTGCCACAGCTTCTTTATCCATTCATCTGTCAATGGACACTTAGGTTGCTTCCATGTCCTGGCTATTGTAAATAGTGCTGCATTGAACATTGTGGTACATGTCTCTTTTTGAATTATGGTTTTCTCAGGGTATATGCCCAGTAGTGGGATTGTGGGGTCGTATGGTAGTTCTATTTTTAGTTTTTTAAGGAACCTCCATACTGTTCTCCATAGTGGCTGTATCAATTTACATTCCCACCAACAGTGCAGGAGGGTTCCCTTTTCACCACACCCTCTCCAGCATTTATTGTTTGTAGATTTTTTGATAATGGCCATTCTGACCAGTGTGAGGTGATACCTCATAGTAGTTTTGATTTGCATTTCTCTAATAATTAGTGATGTTGAGCATCTTTTCATGTGCCTCTTGGCCACCTGTATGTCTTCCTTGGTGAAATGTCTATTTAGGTCCTCCGCCCATTTTTTAACTGCATTGTTTGTTTTTTTGATATTGAGCTCCATGAGCTCTCTGTATATTTTGGAGATTAATGCTTTGTCTGATGTTTCATTTGCAAATATTTTCTCCCATTCTGAGGGTTGTCTTTTTGTCTTATTTATGGTTTCCTTTGCTGTACAAAAGCTTTTAATTTTAATTAAGTCCCATTTGTTTTTGTTTTACTCTAGGAGGTGGGTGGAAAAAGATCTCTCTATGGTTTATGTCAAAGAGTGTTTTTCCTACGTTTTCCTCTAAGAGTTTTATAGTGTCTGGTCTTACATTTAAGTCTTTAATCCATTTGGAGTTTATTTTTGTGTACGGTGTTAGGGAGTGTTCTAATTTCATTCTTTTACATGTAGCTGTCCAGTTTTTCCAGCACCACTTATTGAAGAGGCTGTCTTTTCTCCATTGTATGTTCTTGCCTCCTTTGTCATAAATTAGGTGCCCATATGTACGTGGGTTTATCTCTGGGCATTCTATCTTGTACCATTGATCTATATTTCTGTTTTTGTACCAGTACTATACTGTCTTGACTACTGTAGCTTTGTGGTATAGTTTGAAGTTGAGGAGACTGATTCCTCCAACTCCGTTTTTCTTTCTCAAGATTGCTTTGGCTATTCAGGGTCTTTTGTGTTTCCATATGAATTGTAAAATTTTTTGTTCTAATTCTGTGAAGAATGCCACTGGTAGTTCGATAGGGATTGCATTGAATCTGTATATTGCTTTGGGTAGTATAGTCATTTTCACAATATTGATTCTTCCAATCTGAGAACGTGGTATATTTCTCCATCTGTTTAGGTCATCTTTAATTTCTTTCATCAGTGTTTTATAGTTTTCTGAGTACAAGTCTTTCACCTCCTTAGGCAGGTTCATTCCTAGGTATTTTATTCTTTTTGTTGCAATGGTAAATGGGAGTGTTTCCTTAATTTCTCTTTCTGATTTTTCTTTGTTGGTGTATAGGAATGCCAGAGTTTTTTGTGCATTAATTTTGTATCCTGCAACCTTACCAAATTCATTGATTAGTTCTAGTAGTTTTCTGGTGGCATCTTTAGGATTTTCTATGTATAATATCATGTCATCGGCAAACAGTGACAGTTTTACTTTTCTTTTCCAATTTGTATTTCTTTTTCTTCTCTGATTGCTGTGGCTCGGACTTCTAAAACTATGTTGAATAAAAGTGGTGAGAGTGGACATCCCTGTCTTCTTCCTGATCTTAGTGGAAATGATTTCAGTTTTTCACCACTGAGTATGATACTTGCTGTGGTTTTGTCATATATGGCCTTTATTATGTTGAGGTAGCTTCTCTCTATGCCCATTTTCTGGAGAGTTTTTACCATGAATCGGTGTTGAATTTTGTCAAAAGCTTTTTCTGCATCTATTGAGATGATCATATGGTTTTTATTTCTTAATTTGCTAATGTGGTGTATCACATTGATTGATTTGCATATATTGAAGAATCCTTGCATCCCTGGGATAAATCCCACTTGATCATGGTGTATGATCCTTTTAATGTGCTTTTGGATTCTGTTTGTTAGTATTCTGTGCAGGATTTTTCCATCTATGTTCATCAGTGATATTGGTCTACAATCTTTTTGTGTGTGTTATCTTTTTCTGGTTTTGGTATCAGGGTGATGGTGGCTTCGTAGAATGAATTTGGGGGTGTTTCTCCCTCTGCAATTTTTTGGAAGAGTTTGAGAAGGATTGGAGTTAGCTCTTCTCTAAATGTTTGATAGAATTCTCCTGTGAAGCCATCTGGTCCTGGACTTTTGTTTGTTGGAAGATTTTAAATTATGGTTTCAATTCCATTACTTGTGATGGGTCTGTTTATATTTTCTAATTCTTCCTGGTTCAGTCTTGGAAAGTTGTACCTTTCCAAGAATTTGTCCATTTCTTCATGGTTGTCCAGTTTATTGGCATATAGTTGTTTGTAGTAGTCTCTTATGATCCTTTGTATTTCTGCAGTGTCAGTTGTGATTTCTCCTTTTTCACTTCTAATTTTATTGATTTGCGTCCTCTCCCTTTTTTTCTTGATGAGTCTGGCTAAGGGTTTATCAATTTTGTTTATCTTCTCAAAGAACCAGCTTTTAGTTTTATTAATCTTTGCTATGAAAACATGACGACCCAAAACCTATGGGACGCAGCAAAAGCAGTTGTAAGAGGGAAGTTTATAGCAATACAATCTCACCTCAAGAAACAAGAAAAATCTCAAATAAACAATCTAACCCTACACTTAAAATAACTAGAGAAAGAAGAACAAAGAAAACCCAATGTCAGTAGAAGAAAAGAAATCATAAAGATCAGAGCAGAAAGAAATGAAACAGAAACGCTTAAGCTTTTATTAGTTACTTTTGAGAACTTTCTCTCCCCTAGGTTGTACATTTCTCCAGGGTGGGTACTCTACTCCCAGTCACCTATACATTCCTCAGTAGCCCTGAGAAAAGCAGCCTGTACCTCCTGGCTACTTCTGCAATGCCTCCTTTGCACATCTCTCCTCTTCCTTCAGGCCCATTTTCTGGACTGGAACCCAGCCTACTGAACTCTCAATCAAGAGAGCACTGTTCTTCTGTCTCAACTCCAGAGGAAAGCATGGCGTCCAAAGTCCTGTCTCCTATTACGATCAAAGTGTGGCCAATTGGAAGGGTTAGGAAAATCTGCCTCCCAGTGGATCAAGAACGACCGATAAGGACTAGAAGGCATGGAGAGGGCTAACTGACATTTCTTGCTTAGAACTGTAGCTGTAGGGGCTTGTTTAGTCTGGCTTCAAGCAGAAAGGCAGAGAGATCTGACTTCCATAATCTTCACCACCCATCACAAAGTAATCGGCAACTCAGGATTGTTTTAAAGAGTGATGGTCTTGACTGATACTTTAGGGAGGAAGTCCCAATCAGAGATGCTTTACTTTGACATCTTTAAAAGTTTTACTGGTACCCTGATCCCATTTTAAGACCAACCTAAATTACCTTGGGTCCAGAATATAACAACCTCCCCATATCAGTAAGGATGAACTCAGCTGGAAAGGTAACCAGCAGTGGTTTAACCCATAAAGCAGGTAAGAGTTTCTTAATAAGACCTAACAGAGGTGATCTCAGGTTTCTCAGCAGCTCAACAAATTTGTCAAGTACCATCAAGGATCCATGGCCTACCATCCTCCTGTATTGCCATCCTCAGCGGACTGGATGTCACCCTCCAGCTAGCTCATCCCTTCACTCTTCCAAGGAGGCTGCAGCAGCTCCAAGTTTCTCATCCTCAGAGGACATGGTTCAACTGAGCAAGGAAAGAGGCAGGAGTGAAAAAGAGAATACAAATAAATTTTAAATGCTTTTTTTTTTTCCTCCGGTGACTGTCTTATTTATCATGGGAAAACATATTTCCAGAGAACCTCCACAGATTCCCCCTTATATCTCATTGGCCAGAAGTGGGTCACATGCTCATCCTCAACCAATCACTGGACAGAGGATGTGGAATTTCTCCAACTCCTCCCCTGCCTGGAGGGAGGAGCGCTCCCCAAGGGAAGAAAAAGGGGTATGGGTTTTGAGTAGGTAACTGACAGTATTTGCCCCACTCCCACTCAACTGACTCTCCTGATCCTGTAACACATTTAAGTATCCTTGGCCCTCAGGCCTGCCTCTCCCTGACACCTGCCCCTTTTCGCCTCTTCCCTTCCCCAGCAAACTCACTGTAGAAGCCATATAACTGCATTGCCTCCAATGAATGATTGATAGGATCTTGTTACTATTAAAACCTGGGGCCCATAATAAGCCCTATGTCCTCTGTCCCAGGGGAGTGGAACCAAGGTTTTGGATTTGGAAATAGTAAAAGATGTGAAAGTTTAGTTTAAAGGATGAGAGGAGTGGCCTGTGTGGGTAATTGTGTATGGGGAGTGGGTGGTAGGAGAGAAAAAACGCGTAACATGAACAAATAAATCACAACCACCATATCCAATAAAATAGAAATCGGGAGGCTCAATGTCAGATAAGGGGAAAGCAACATTCCCCTTTCATGGTTTCTCATTATTAAAATTCCAACTTTAAAAGGCTGAGGTCAGAGCTCAGACAATGGGGAAGATGGGGAAGATGCTCTTTCTTCTTTGTCAGAGGACCTGACAAAAAAGGAGCCAATAAGAAATGGAATCAAAAAGGAGAAAGTCGTTTCTGGAAATGCATCTGTGAGATCCTCTCGTAGGTGGAAGGGAAAGAGAATTAGCGTAATTGAACTTCTACCTACTCTAAGGTAAAATACGTCATATACATTGCCTCATTCAGGCCTCACACCATAAGGTAAGAATTGTTCCCATTTGTGACCTAACAAAGAAAAACCTAGCTGCATATTTTGTAAGGGACAGAGCCAGCACTTGAACCCAGATCTTTCTGACCCTAAAGCACATGCTTTGTCATCTCCCTATGACCATGAACAGCCATGAAGTCTCCTTTCCAGGGATAGTGATCTATCTGTACAGGCTCATTCATTCATTAAACAAATCTTTATTTGAGCCCATTATATGTCAGACACAGAGCTAGGCTGTAGGTTAGCTGTGGTTCTGCTTTGGGGAGGGGTGTTCAAAAGACCTCTAGGGGTCTCTTCTGGCTACAGAATTCTGCAACTGTAGGAAACCAAGGCAGCCATAGCTTCTTTCTCTGCTGTTGTCCGTATCTGACGAATTGCCACTGGGGAAGGGGCCAGAACATGGTGAACACTACTTTTCTGCCCAGGCTAGGAAGAACAGTAGAAGGGAGAGTCACCAAGAAGTTCAGTGGTCAAACTGGACTCTAGCAGTCTCTTCCAGGGTCCAGTGTTAAAAAGAGGCCCGGTATAGAGTTTCTTTTGGGGATCATGAAAAAGTTGTGGCGATGGATAGTGGCGGTAGTTGCACAACATTATAAATGTCCTTTAATGCCACAGAATTGTACACTTTAAAAATGGTTAGGGCTTCCCTGGTGGCGCAGTGGTTGAGAGTCCGCCTGCCGATGCAGGGGACGCGGGTTCGTGCCCCGGTCCGGGAAGATCCCACATGCTGCGGAGTGGCTGGGCCCGTGAGCCATGGCCGCTGAGCCTGCACATCCGGAGCCTGTGCTCCGCAACGGGAGAGGCCACAGCAGTGAGAGGCCCGCATACCGCAAAAAAAAAAAAAAAAAAAAAAGGTTAACATTGTAAATTTCATGATATATACATCTTATCACAATAAAAAAATTTAAAGTGCACTTAGCAAAATAAGGTCTTGAAAATAATCTTGAAACACACTGTGCAACATTGCTCCTAAATATACACCTATCCAAAGAATTAACCATTCAGAGCATTCATGCACTCAATTCATTTTAGTTTTGAGCTATCAGTACAAAAAGGAAGGAAGGGAGGGAGGGAGGGAGGAAGGAAGGGGAGAAACAGTAGCAAAACCTCAATTAATTTACACATGGAAAGAGTCACAACCATAGTTGAAGCATAGAATTTATTCTTCTGGCTTGTTTCCCACCAGTAGCATCCAGTGTCTGATAGATAGAGTCACAGTGCACATTTTTAAAATGTCCAGTAAGGTTCCTAAAAATAATTGTAAATCATACAGACTAAGTGACAACAGTAACAACAAAATAGACCCAGGACTTTGTCTTTCCAGCCTGAGCACCACAATCACCAGGTCACTCTGACCTTCCCTGGCAGGCAGCCCTGGGCAGCTGGAAAAAGTGACTTCCTGACCAGGATGCAAGGAGCCTGGCAGCCACGAGGGTCTGAGCCATGTGGGGTGTCTTGGTCCAGGCTGGAGTGACAGCCAGCTTCCAACAGGGAAGACCACCATAGCAATGGGACTAACTGGGTCCCAGGATCAGGAAGTGCCCCCCTTCCCCATACATACAATGACTCCCCACTTTCTACCTGCAACACTAGGAGAGGCAGTGGCCCCTCTGGAGGGTGGGCAGGCAGTGTCTCCATCATCTCCACGTTACAAATATGGAAAGTGCTAGGCTTGACTAAAGTTACAAACAGGTAGTTCTTTTCCTCCGTGGAGCAAAAAGGAAAAGTGACTCTATGTTCTCATTGGAACCAGGCTGCTATTCACAGCATAGCTCCAGTGTTTTTTCCACTAAATATGTCAATCTGTAAAATTGAAAGAAGATCCTGGCTAGGGGCCATAACTGCAATCAGGAAATAGAGAGGGAGCTAGAGGGACTCTCCAGTTATCCTTTTTTTTTTTTTTTTTTTGAGCTTAGAAGAACCTGCTGCGTACCAAGGTAGAGGGTGAAGTGGCTTTATCCCTTCACTCACCACCAGAGGGGGCAGTGTAACTTTATCCCCGTATTCACCACCAGAGGGGGCAGTTGCTCCACATCTGTGGTCTCTGCAGTGCTGAGAAGGTACATGCTAAGGGTGAGACCCCCTAAGGCTCTAAGGGTCATTTTAGCTCTCCCTTGCCCCAGAGCTGCCTGCATTTACTTATCAAACCTCACTCTTAGATAAGGAAGGCACTGCAGGGATCATCTGGTCCCAGACAGCTGGCTGTTTCCCCCGCTCTTAAAGAGCTCCAGAAATAAACTCCAGCACCGCGCCTGACTGTCACAAGGCTCTCAGTGTGGGCTGCCTACAGCCACCGAGACAGAAGCCAGGTGAGGGCAGATGAACCCCCTCGGGGCAGGCCAACTGTGCATTAGCCCCTGTGGAGGGAGGCGCCTTCCTTCTCCTGCCCAGGAGACCCAGGTACCTGATTCCATCCTCTGGCTGCCTCGCAGACCAGGCCTGAGAGCAACAGACCCCTGCCTGTGAGCCCGAGGGCTGGAGCCCCTTCATCTGCCTCTTGGGCTCCTTGCTTTAAGAGGCACCCTTTGTGGAGGTGAGTTTGGGCTCATGAGACAACCCCATTTAACATCGACTCCCACCCCTCCTTGCCCCCAATGCATCTGTCTCTGCTTCATTCCATCTGGTGTCCTCAGAGGAATGGCTAATTAAATTGAAAAGAGCTGGCCTATTTTTGGTGTTTTTCAGCTAAGACCTGGAGGAATAGCCACAAAGTTTGGAAGGAACCACAGGGAGGCTGAAAAGCTCTGGGGTTGGCTGGTTATTCTAGGATTGTCAGGTCCTAAGTCCCATAGGCTGGCTGTTCCAGTTAAGGTTCCATCCCATTCCCTGGGTCATCAAATTAGGGGATGGGATAAAATCTGAAAGAAGGGGAAATATCTTCTTGGTTATTCTCATCCCACGTTGTCCCAGAAGAAACAAGCTGATTTATTTGGCTTATTTGTTGCAAAGTCAGAGCAGCAACAGCAGACCAAATATAGATTGGTCTCTGGAGAAAAACGGCAGGAGTCGGGGAGGGTGCCGGGGGTAGGATGTGGGGTGAGAGCAGGGGTACCTGACCCCTAGTTCACATTCCACTACCTGCATTTGAACAAATACTGTTTCCTTCCAGAAAATTACTTTCTTTCCAAAAAGAAAACTCATCATATTACTTCTCTACATTAAAACATCCTTTGGTTCCTTATTTGTCTGCCTAACTGACAAAATCCTTAACTGTACTCCTAATGACCCTTTAAACCAGCCCAAACCTTTATCACCAGATTCAATTCCTGCCATCCTATACACTAGCCATCCTGAGTTTTTCACCATCCCTTTTCACCTCTTGCTGTCTCAACACACTTCAAGTCCTCCGCCAGGAATTCCCTTCTCAGCCTAGCAAATTCTACCCATTAATGGACTTGCAGTGCAAATATTACCTCTCTGAAGTCTTTTTTTAACACCTCCAGGAATTAGTCACTTTCTCTGCTGTGCTTCCCTAGAACTTGGATCATACCTCCATGACACCTCCTGTCAAACACATTCTAATAATTTTTTTACATGTCTCTGTTCTGTGTAAAATGTGACCTCCTGAGGGCAAGCAGTGTTTTATTCACCCGTACTCCCAGCATGGAGTTCAGTGAATTTTTTTTTTTAACAATATGTTTTTTTCCCTTTAGTTTTCCTGATCATCTAATATTATTTTATTTTATTTTTATTTATTTATTTTTGGCTGCATTGGGTCTTCATTGCTGGGCGCGGGCTTTCTCTAGTTGTGGCGAGCGGGGGCTACTCTTTGTTGCAGTGTGTGGGCTTCTCATCACAGTGGCTTCTCTTGCTGCGGAGCACAGGCTCTAGGTGCACGGGCTTCAGTATTTGCAGCACAGCGGGCTCAGTGGTTATGGCGCACGGGCTTAGTTGCTCTGCAGCATGTGGGATCTTCCTGGGCCAGGGATCGAACCCATGTCCCCTGCATTGGCAGGTGGATTCTTAACCACTGAGCCACCAGGGAAGTCCAAGTGAATTTTTACTGATGAATTAGGACATCACTCTTGGAGGTGGAGAAACCTGTCCTCAGAAACTCCAGGGGGAAAATAAACAGTTCGGCAAATGGATCCTTCCCAGGGGAGATGAGAAGTAACGTGTGGACTAAGACAGCCCCGGTGTCTTTGGCCATGGCTAGGATGTAAAATCTCAGGGATAGAAGATCTGAAACTTGACCTTGGGACGCATCCAGTTGCAAAGTGGCATTCTGCTACCAGAAGGAAAGAACTCCCAGCCCTTGTCTCACCTCTCCTCCGAGCCCCATCTCACATTCCTACTTCCTCCAAGAAGGCTTCCCTGGACACTCCTGCTCCTGCCTCCCCAGGAGTCCCAGGTTCTTGAAGTTTTACCCCAGGTAGGTGGCACAGTGCTGGTGCATGTTCCATGCTCCAAAAACGTTCATTGATGCTGATGAAATTGCTTGCTTAGGATCATGGAGACTGTTGTACCTACTCTGCCCCTCTGGATCCACTCCCCAGCCTTCTCCACTGTGCTCTGTGCCCCAGGGAGTTGGCCTTTCGGGACTGCACCAGTCAGACTCTCCCATCCTTTGGCTTTGGTTAGGTTTGGTCAATGGAGGCACAGGAGTGAGAGGAGATGGCAGCATATTTGTCCCCTTGGTTCCTCCTTGCTGGCCAGAGGTTGGCAGGGCCACCTTCCTCTACAAAGGGCCTCCTGTAGAGGGGCCTCTCCTGCAGCCTCACCCACAGCCATGTTCTCTAAGGTTCTCTTGGCCATGAGGCTATGCCTGTGTGCTTGTCCACATTTTGTAAGTGGCCTCTTCATCAGACTCTCCCTAATTCCTCCGTGTTTGAGTGGGGACTGGACCCAGTATCCATAGGAAACTTTTTCATCCTCATGTGTAGCTTGGTGCCTTTCTGGCTTCTTCAGATCCTGCTCTACACTGGTGCCTGAAGTTGGCTCAGAAGCAAATGTATTAATTACAAGAACTTAGATGTTTCTGCCTATGTCCCAATCCCCCACTGATTTCATAAATTTTCCAGCCAGAGAATGCAGGCATCTGGCCCCAACCTTAGGAGGAAACTCTACGGAGTTTGGAGTTCCAGGATAGTTCTTGAAATCACAAATGATCCTGTTGCCTCCCTATATGGTCAGTGTTTTTCTGGACCAGTTAGATTTGCTAACTGGGAGTGTTTTTTTTTTGGGGGGGGGTGAGGTCCCGATTTCCCCCTTGAACAATCAACCACCTAGTCAGTAAGAATCTCCAGAGCTGTTGAGTGAGCCCACCCCCGGGCCATCACCCTATTCAGGTTCCTCGAGGTCAACCTGTTCCCTTGGCCTCCCCATTCCGCAGCACCGTGCGGTCCTGCAGAGAACAAGTTTTGCCTCCTTGTTATCCCCAGGCTGCTATCTAGCCACCCCACTGCAATGGGGTTACACGCTTCCAGCCATTCTACACAAGGTGTTTTCTCACCAGGAGGATCTGAGCAAATGAGTGTCTTGGCTCAAGGCTCCCCAACATCTCAGGGAACTCATATCTGAACAAGAAGGTCCTGAGCTTTGCTGAATCATTTCACCTAGTTCAGGGACTTCAGTAAAAGATCAGTTCCAGAGTAAAAACTCTCCTCTCGGGAGCCTCTCTGTGTGCTGCCCTAGTTTGCCTGGAGAGCCCTGAGGACCAGGTCTGAAACATGCAGCCTGGAGGGAAACTGAGGCCTGGAGGGAAGCAGCCACCGGCCTGTGTCACAGGAGCCGGTGGGCGGGAGAAGGGAGCAGGGTCAGGTGCACTGCTGAAGCGAGAGGGATGCTGACATTCTGAGCTGGGGGAGGTGCGGGGGTTGGAGGTGGGGCAGGAATGCATGCAGGGGGACAAAGCTATGGGAGAGAAAAGTTATACAGTGGGTGGGGCGGTGTGCACACACATACCAGGGGGCAAGGGGTGTGCTGGCAACAATGGCTTTGGCCATATTAAGACCTGATCAGGGAACTTTTGCCAAGCGTTTCTCCCTTCGACTTCTCTATCCACACAGCCCTCACCAGACTTATCACCCTGTCCCAGTGCCCGGACCTGCGGACTGGTTTTGCCTGGAGTCAAGGCCCACTGGCCGGCTCTCTCCCTGGCCCGAATTGCCCCTTCCCCCTGCTCGTCCCTGCCCACCCAGGCCCCATGAAGAAGAGCTGGCACCCTTGCCCGAGTAGCTCCCCATGCCAGAGGAGACACTTGAGCCAGGAGATTACCGGAGCTCTTTTTAAGCACCTTCGGCTCATGTGACCGGCTCTCATCCAGGCAGACACATGCAGGCCAGCCCTGCAGGCAGGGCACACAGCGCTATTTATCTCCTGCTGGGTTCCCTTCAGGCAGAGCTGGAAGGGTGGGGCTTTTTCATTGTATTTGAGCCTCAGCTGGCGCCACTGAACTGCCCCAGCCTCAGCCTTTGCCCCTTTCCCAACCCTGTGGGTAAAAATAACCCCCCCATTCTGGCACCTTTGGGGAGTAGGTTGGGGACTGGGGAAGGAGGGTTGCTGGGAGCGCGGTGTAAACACTGCATGGAGGCCAGGTGTTGAACGGGGCATGGCTTTTTGATAGCAGCAGTGGAGAGTCTGGCTCCAAACCTTGGCTCTGCTACTGACCAAAGGGACTTGGGTATTTGCTCTCTCCAGTTTGGGCCTCAGTCTCGCACATTCTCAGTTTCGAAGAGCCTGGGCACCATTCACCCACGGTCACTGAGGCAGGAGGCATCGTAGATAGTGGGTGGTCAGTGGGGGAAATGGTCATGGCTAGTGATGGACAGGGCAGTCACCACAAAAACCCTTTGCTGACGTCCACCCCTACCCTTCTTCTTTTGGGGGGGTTGGACAGGAGGAGACTCCATAGGGCATCTAGTCTGCGTCTATCGTCATACGTATCCCATCGTATGTCAGTTCTTCACGAGAGTTTAACTTTCCACTGAATTTGAGAGCAAGGACAAATGTCTTAATCACGTGTGAATCGCCCAGCACACTGCCTGGCACATTCATTTACTGAAAGAATGAAGAGAAGGTGGTAGGGGGGGCCTGGTGCCCACTGGGGGAGCCCCTGCAGAACACACAGCTGGGGGCAGGGAGGGGACGCTCCCAGAGCCCGGGGCTCCAGCTTCTGACTTTACAAACTGTGACTCTGTGGTTGAAGAGCTCTCAGCCTCGGCAGCACCTCCTCCAGCCTCAGCCCCACCCAGGCTTTCCCCACTCAAGTTGCACCCCTCTCCTCTGGATGTGGTAGAATGGAAGGCTGGGACTAAATCAAGAACGGAGGGATTACTCTTTGCCATGCAGCTGCCAGGTTGAGGTAGTAGGGGTGTCGGGTGTGACACAGCAGTTGGGAAACAGTTGTCCCTGCAGGAAGATCCACCACGGAAACCCTGGACCCTTATTTTAGCAGGATCAAGGGGAAGCACCTGTGGTCTCCTAGCGAGGTCTGGAGCCTTCTCCCTGTCACTCATGCTGCTTTGCCTGGAAATCACTCTGACATTTGAAAGCAGAGAGTGACTCTGGGTTTCAAAGAGAGGAAAGGGACTCCTGGATGATGAGGGTTTACTGAGAGGGCACTGGGGCCAGGACAGTGTGGGACGGCTGCTCGAAAACTGTAGGAAAGGATCTCAGGGATGAAGTTCCTGACTCCATCCCATGTATTCACCTCAGTCTTGGGCTCAGACAGGGTTTGATGATGGGACAGAAGTAAAGAATGTTGATTAAGCAACCAGAGAAAACAGCAACGCAAGCCAGCTTATTGTCGAGGGAAATAAAGGAGAGAGAGGCAAGAGAGGTGGGGAAGCCTGGTGCCAGCCGTTTCCTCCTCCCCCCGGGGTTGCTTTGGATGGCAACTTAGAAATAGAATTGATGTTTGAGGAGGGAACAGCAAGCGTCACACCCCTGACCTGAAATCATGTCGGAGGAACCCCGAGGGTGACCCCATCTCATCTTCAAGGTCAGAAACAGAGGGAAGTGAGAGCCACATAGCAAGGGGATAGCGTGTCTCTACACCATCTTTCCTCCTCAGCCTTCAGCTCCGAACACAAGACTCCAACTCTCGGCAGACTAAGAACATTCTCTTCTGAAACTCTCTCCCCTTCCCACCCCATTCACTTGCAGATTTATTCAAATTTTAAAACCAGAACGGACTGTGGATAACTTGGCATTTTCTCTAACTCCACTGCCTGGCTTTTTAAAATTCTGAACAAACAGTCGACAGTGCTGCTGGCGCGCTCCATCCCTGGCAAATGCCACTCGAGTGCACATTTTCACACACACAGCAGTTGCTCAGTAAGTCACTGTCAAGAGAATAAATGCACCAATGAAGGCCTGTATGGACGGGCTTCGGAAGGGCAGAGGTGAGTTTAGTTTGGGCCAGGGATCCCCCCCAGGGATGATTAAGAATTTTCCGCGGTGGTTTGGATTGGGTGTCCCGAGTCTGCTTGCCATCAGAAGCTGTCAGCAGCCACTTGCAGAGGCAGGGCTGAGCAGCCTCTGTAAACAAGCAGGGCGCATTGCACCCAAACGCATGCTACGGAAAGGTCAAGATCAGCCCTCAGCATTGGCACCGTCCAGCCACAGTCAGTTCATGTGCCTCTGGACGGATGCCTTCCCGGACATTGCAAGGCAAAGGACAACACACCTTGAGCTCTCATTGCAATTTCACTGCCTTTTCTAAGCTCTGATAAGCTTTTGCCTTAAACGCAACAAAAAACCATAGGAGTGTCCTGGCTTGGGGTGTACTAGATCATGGGGAAATCTGAACAGCTATGTTCTTTTAACTTCCCCCTGGCCTGTAGTTTCTCCAGCCGAAGTTAGTTTTTCTAACATGCAGCAGCTTCATGTGAGTTATGGGAAGGTCCTTTTCTAGCTTTAGGCCCTGCTCTCCTAAAGCAGGAAGCCCATTCAAGAAGCCAAGGGACAACTCAAGGGTGGCAGAAGGCAGTTCTTCCGCGTCCACTTAGCTCCTGTTGCCGGGGCAGGAAGGGCTCAGAGCCAATCAGAAGCAGGCAGCAGCTAAGGTGCCTGAGGGCCCCAAAAACATTCTTTCCCTTTCCATTTGCTCAGTTCCCTTAAGCTTTACTTACACGCAGACAAAAACCCCGGAAACTTCCCAAATAAGCTGCATTCCTTAAACTGCTTGCCAGACCTCATCCTTAAGCTAAGCTTAGGCCCCAGGAGAGTAAACGTGATAACTCTCTCCTGATGGGAGAGCCGATTGTGAGGGCTCCGGGAAGCAGGCCATCCCTGAGTACTGCGCCCGTTTCCCAATCTGCCTTCTTTACAACAATGCCAGAGCTTATGGACAGGCGCTCTGGGGAACTAAAAGGATATTATAGGATGAATCTCTACAAGGCTGTTTCTCATTCCACTCCTTTTCTCATCCCAATATTTTCTTTTTCGAGCATTTCTTTCTCTGTCATTGCCATCAAGTTAAGAGAGGCTGTACCTGCAGCACAGCCCTAAAAATTCAGTGATTGATAACTTGCCTACCACACTGGGAACATTTCAGAGTATAGCACTCAGGGCCTGCTGGGAAAGTTGTCAGCCTTGGTTTTGAAAGTTATGAGATGCTGAAAAATTCTCAAAGCAATTTTTATTTTTTAAAAAACGAACAACCTAAAATTAAAAAAAAAAACAGAAAAACACTGACTCATCCATGCCAAACTGCGCTTTCCAGAGGAAGTGTGTCAGCAGATTCAAGTGAACAATGATAGAATCCCCATGATCCCAAATGATTCAAACCTGATGCTTTAGAGGCTGACATCCTGAGCTGAAATAGCCACAGGTCACCATCTGGCCTGATTTAGGGGAGTCCTTTCTTTTTAGTTTATTTCTGTAGTAGCAATAAGAGGTGAGAATCTTTCGAGTCAACTGTCAGGCAGGCTTCTCCTGTCACAGAAAAAATTATGAGAGCTTGGGCTTCACTTAGTGGTTGCTGAGCTATATTAAGAATCATATCCTTTCTTTAAAGTCTAGACGATTTATTTGTAGCTCTGGCTTATCTCAGGGGCTATGGCTCTCAGGGACCAGAGAGCTTAGTCCTTACATGGTTGGGTTCACTGAAAAACTTTTCTCGCTGAAATTAGCAGGCATAATTTGACAGACACTTGGAGAGGATTACCCCTAATCACATTCTGGTTGAAGGCCAGGTTTGGAAGTAAATTCTTTTAAAATCTTGGGCTTTAGGAAGCACAGCTTGAAGGTGAAAGTGGGACATGTTATGTTGAAAAGAGGATATTAAAAATGTTATTAAAAACTGAGAGGCTGATTCCTGGCAGAGGACAACTCTTCCTTGATTTGCTGATCCCTGGCCTTGTCTCTCTCTCCTTGTTTGGAAGACCCAGGTTGTTCACGTTGTGGATGCCTGCAGTTGCTCTGTGCATATTAAGTTATAGGGCTGTACAGACTGGTCACCTCTGGCGAGACTGAAGAGACAGAGGAGAGCGTGTTCCGGCAGTTCTACCTGGTTCAAAGGATAAGCTCTTATCCTTAATTCTCAAAGGAGAAAAAGCATACAGACGCAGTCTAGAACAATCATTGTCACTCTTCCAACTTCTGTGTTCATGACATTGAATAACAGATGAAAGAGAAATAATCAAAAGTAAATGAGAAAGAGTTTTCCATGATTCACTAAAGTAGTAGGAGTATTCTGTTAGGAAATCCCAGAACAATTTATCGGCTGCTACCTAAAATTTCGCATTTAACTTTAATTATGCCTAGTTAGGAATTCAGCAAAACAGAAAGTTTCAACATGACCAGCTGCTACAGATCCAGACTGTTTCACAGTTGAAATTTTTGTTTAATCTTTTGTTCAGTTTTTTGATCACGCAAGAAACCCCGTTCTTAACAGATTCAGTGTCATGAAAACTAAAATACAATGACATTAGCCAGCTAACCTGTCTGTCCCAATCCGCACCGTAAAACACCTAGGAATAAAGTATACTACTACGGTCATAAATTAATTTCATCTGGGAAAGGAGATGCGGAGCCCCTGGGAGACAGAAGCAGAATCTTTATATCATAGTTTATATCATAGTTAGGTTATGGTTGCATTTTCCTTTTCATTATTATCAGTGTCAAATACCGGACCAGAAGAAGGTGGCCTCACATAACCCTTCTCCAATTACCCTCTCTCAAAAAGAAGAGATGGGAGATTGACTACATAGGTCGACTTGAAAGAAGACAAGAGGTGAGCACACTCCTGGTACCCGGACGGAAACAAACCTGCATCATCTGCACATGCTCGGTAGCATCACAACCGATTAACGCAGAGCTTCATGATGAATGGGAATGCCCATTTGAAGCTCGCACTCTAACACAAGAGAAATCGTGATAGTACATGATGAACAGATCAATCACTGTGAGGGTAGAAAGTGGGATGGAGTCTAATAAAATGAGCAGGTATTAGCTGGACTAGCCAATTTTCCATGTTGAAAGAAAAACATGATTTTAGGAATGAAATAAAACAAACATTCCTACCCAGCTCTGTACTGTGTCAATAACAGTTTGGAAACTCAGTTGATTTTGTAAATTTAAAAATCAATAAAAGGGGTGAGAAGAGTCCCTGCCTGGATGGCAGTTGGGAATGGAAAGAGCTTGGGAAGGTGGCAAGGAAAGCCAAATGGATCTGACTTAAATGCTTCTTTTTTTCAAGTAATTTTTTAAAAACGTTTAAAAGTTCCACCTAGAATTGTATTTAAATTTTCCTATAAATTAAAATAAAGTGAAAAACAGTGACCCCGCTCCACTCTTTGCGGCCTGGCTTTTGTTTCTCACTTTACCGTTAGAAAAGTCGGGTCAGAGTTGTGTGGGTGTTGGGCGTTTAAGCTCCATTCTCCTTAATCAGGAGAAACACCTCAATGTTGTGATGCTCCAGAGGAAGCAGCTTGCCCAAGTCAGAGATGAAATATATTCGGAGTCAGGCATCAAACCCAGGTCTCCTCACTATTTTATTCGTTCCTGGGGCAAGGGGAGAATGACGGTTGTTAGTGTGTATTTCAGAATCCAGTTCTCAAACTTTGATGTGCGTGTGAACCCCCTGGGAATCTTGTTAACGTGCAGATTCTGATTGATAAGGTCTAGGATGGGGCCGGCACTCTGCATTTCCAGGAGATGCTGATGATGCTGGTCTGGCCCACAGCCCACTCTGAGTAGCAAGAGAAGTCCACTGCCTGCTAGTGAAGACACTGAAGTGGACTGGCTAAAAGTCAGTCACAGCAAGTTTGGGTCAGGAAGAGCTGGGACCGTATCACCCACCCATCTCTGCATTCCCTGCTAAGCCCCTGTTGTGTGCTACACCTCACTGCTGACTCTTACTGAACTGGAGTGAACTTTGGGAAACACCCAAAGGACTGCTGACAAGCCATGTAGTAGCTGGCAAGGCTTTGGGAAGGCGGTGCTCACAGACCAGTCAAGGAATACATTAGAACACGGTTTCTCCCATTTCTCAACTTAGAAACTGTTATCTTTAAAAAACCTGAACATCATCTCCAGAAGTAAGATATGGAGAAGACACACGAAGAGAATCAGCAGACAGTTTCTGGCATTCTCTTGGAGCTGAGTGGTTAAAGATAAAACTAACTCATGCAGTAAGATTCAATGACCTTTGTATTCTAGTGACAATGATAATAACAGATGATATAAAGAAACCTGCCACCTCATTCCTAGAGCTCAATCAGAAACTTGGGACTTCACCCTCATTTCCTCTTCCAGATTTTGTCACCTTCAGAGATGTAAGGAAAACAAACACTTTTGGTTTCTACTGTCATCCTTCTCATTGGCTCCAAAAAATCTTGACCAAATAAAGTGATAATTTAATCAAGATGGGTGGGGCATCAAAAAGACACTGACATTATGAAATTAAAATAGCAGCAGCTATTCTTAGCTGACAAACAAGTAAGGCATAAATAATTCTATCTCCCCAAGATGCTCCTCAAATCTACCATCGAAAAAGAACTAACCGAGCCTCAGTTTTCTTATCTGGTTAATGGGGATAATAATAACTCCCGTCCTGCAGAGGTAGCAAATGAGATAATGCTGCAGGTTCATTGCCTGGTATTTTGTGGGGTACCCATTTTCACAACTGAACAATCTTTTCCCCCAAAAGTGGACAATGCAGGTGAGAATCCAGATGTATAATTGGTCCATGTTGAGGGATTATGAGGCTAGTTCAGTGAGAAGGGCAAGGAGGAAGGGGAATTGAGGATGCCAACGAGACACAATCATGGGATCCAGATTCAGAGGAACCAAGTGAGATGAGGAGGGAGTGATGATGGTGGTGGTGAAGGGTGGGGAAGGTGCTGGCTGCTGCTCCCAAGTGAGGGTGTTGCAAAGATGAATCAGCCTGGTCCCTGCCTTCTACCTACAAAAGCCATTCTACCCACACACTTCAGGGAACAACGCAACCCAGCCAAACTGCCCTCATCCCTTTGTCACGATAGTGGAAATGTTTCTGTCTGGAAGACTGGGCAGATCCTCCTGAATGCCCATATACCTTAGACCTTCTATTGAAGCCAAGATTTTCTGAATAGCTGACCCCTGGAGAAAGTTGCATTGATTTTGAGATTGGGAGCCTCATATCCAGTTTCCAAATAGCAATACAGAGTGTTCCTCATTCATGATGGTGCATACTACTTCATTTACTGTGATTCAACAAATGTAGTTCCAAGCCCCCCAAACCCACACCCAGGAACAAACCTTGGAGTACCTTTCTGCTCTCCAACTCCACACTGTAAAAAAAAAAACAAAACAAAAAATCAATAAAAGAAGGTGGGATTTTCCTGGTGGCACAGTGGTTAAGACCCCACGCTCCCAATGCAGGGGGCCCAGGTTCGAGCCCTGATCAGGGAACTAGATCCCACATGCATGCTGCAACTAAGAATTCGCATGCCACAACTAAGGAGCCCGCGTGCCACAACTAAGGAACGGGTGAGCCACAACTAAGAAGCCTGCAAGCCAAAACTAAGGAGCCTGCCTGCCACAACTAAGGAGCCCACACGCTGCTACTAAGGATCCGGCGAGCCGCAACTAAGGAGCCCGCGAGCTGCAACTAGGGAGCCCGCCTGCCACAACTAAGACCCTGTGCAACCAAATAAATAAATATTAAAAAAAAAAAAAGTCAACCAACTTGACCTGTTTAATTGAAATGATAAAATGGCTGAAGAACAATCTAGCAACCGTAAGACACAGCCTGAATCTCTGTACTAACTCTGATCCAATTTGGTCATTCAGTGCTATGGCTGGGCAGGGATCCAAGCAAAAATCTGACAGTGGCTAGAAAAAGGGTGACAGCTTCTAAAAACTACAATTGTCCCTAAACTTGAAACACTCATAAACCTCCTCAAATCCATCTGGTACAAACGCCATGTTTTAGAGCAGCCCACTCTCCCCGAACTTGAACCGGCCTGCAGAAGACAGCCATGCCAACTTGAATGACTCTGCTCTGCGTCACCCTCTAGGTTGCCAAATTTAGGCATAAACACACCCATTCACCCTCCCAGAGCTTTCTAGAATGGGTACAATGTCATGGGTTGTCTATATCCTGTCGCTTGGCCCAGGTTCTGTAACCTCATGGTCCATTCACTACACAAAAACAGACCACATGCCAACCTCGGCCACAGGCTCCCTTCTCTCCCAAGTCACACACAATGCTGGCTGACCAAGGAGACATCTCACTGACAACACAAACATCGAAATCCTGCACGTGGCAGATGCGTCTGGGGTTGCAGTCCTTTCAACACAGTTTGCTTAAGAGAGCAGGTCTCCCACACAGATAACGACTGGAAAGGCCACCTCACCATGTGCTCTGCCTAGATAAGGCAGGAGGCTTACACAACTTCTCTGTAAGTTCGAGCACTCAGCAGGAGTTAGGGGGCTGAAAGGAGCTGCATATGCCATTGCCTTCCCTAAACTAGGGGTAGGGGAAATAATTAAGGTTTTAAATAGTCCACTTGCTCAGTCCACAGAAGTACCAGGACATTTTAAGTAACCCATTTTAAGAGGCTGAGGTCACAGTCTGAACCCTTCTCTGCCCTGTGGTCCTTGTGCCTGACAGGCTGGGGCCATGCTCTGGACATTTGTTCTCACAGCCTGTGCTGTGAGGAATACTTTTGGTTAAGGCACAGGTTCCTTAAGTAACATGCCCATGGCATTTTCCTTCTTTTTGTGACTGTGCTGCCCAACAAAAACAGCCTCGTTCCGACCTTATGGAATCTGTAGAGACTAAATTCTATCATAAAAATGGAACTGGATAGTCCTGAGAACAGTGTTGGAGAAAGCAACGGTCTACTCTGAAGGACACACTGTCGGGACAGAGTTCAGGTGGACTCTTGTTTTGGAGGAGGGTGGAAGTAGAGACACGGCAGGGGGAAGAAAGCAAAACTGCAGCAGTGAGTTAGTTACTGTCCCTTTCACCGTCCTTCTGAATAAGGCATCTGGCTAGCAAGTAGTTTTATCACCAGCCCTCACTGTTTAAATCTTAGCAGAGAAAAAGAGAGGACGTTGAAGTGAAGAAAAAATGAAATGGATTACCACCAGTTTCTGGATTTTCTTCTTATATCTGAAGCTCACTCCCAGTCTAGGGAATAGTCTTCGGTTTAAACTGAAAGTGAGAAAATTGTGGCACATTAAGGTGGCAGATAGCTGGAAAGAGGAGCGAAAGCAATGAAGCTGTAGTTCGGGTTATGTGATAGCAATCACTTTTATAAGGAAAGAGTCCATGGAAATGCAGAACTGCAGTTTGCAGGCTGATTCTACCTTTAACGTTCTGGGTCATTTGGGGCCAAGAACTTCTTTATCTTCCTTAGAGATGGGAGGAGGGATGCATATGACTTGTTTTAAAGCCAGTACTTTGTGAAGTGGTAAGATGTCTGTAAAATGCTTTGAGTGCCCAGGAAACAAACCAGTGGCAAAATAATAATAAATAAAAATAGTAACGACAACATACAATAAAAACACCAGGCATCACAGGATTGAAGGGCAGAGAAATGAGCCACTTGGAAGAAGTGACGAGACGAGACCCACAGCTTTCCGGAGCTTCCCCCACCCCATACTCTGCTGTGAGCCCTTTCACCTAGCATGAGCCCACAGGACAGGCTGCTGGCGCCAGAGATCTAGCTTTGAGTCTCATCTATAACTACGGCCATGTCCCAAATTAACCCTCTGCAACAGATGCCAAGGGAGACTAGAAGTGAATGTTCAGGATATACTTTCTGGTACATCGTCTACCTTGAGAGAAAGGGATTTAAACCAACAGAATAATACACAGGTTGATGAACACCTGACGATAATAACAAAAGATGCACTGACCTATAAAGTGCCTTTTACTATGTATCCCAGGATGGACAATACAAGCTGGTTAGGTAATTAGCCCTTCAAGAGTTCTTTTACAGTCATATAAAAATGCTTTGCCTTGTTAAAAAAAGATATCTAGTCTACCAAAACCATATCCATGAATGGGCTTGGGTTTTTTTTCCATTTTCAGGTTTGCAAGATAATTAAAAATACCTACATATCATCTCTGAGCACACCAGCTGTCCATTAGCTAATCAGTTTTGGCAATACACTGCACAGAGGTATACCACTACTGGTTTCTGACATTAAGTTAGCTTTAAGCTTATTGGCTATTCCTACAACTGGAGGCAGCTTGGAACCCAGGCCCTGGAAAGCATTTGCAGGATTTACTAGCCTTTTGCCTGACACCTTTTCAATGGTGAGAGGTCTGGGCACAGACTTGCTAATCCAAGGGTGTCTTAGTGCTTGAGCTGGGGTCAGGCGGGCAGAGGGGTCCCAGTGAAGACACCTTTTCAAAAACTCTATGAATAAGTAATCATCACACCCCTTCAGTGCTGTCCCCCAGTCTTTGCTGCCTGGGGGACCCCGCTTCTTACCCCTCCGTGAACAACCTCCCACAAGCACAACCCTCCCATCTGCCTGAGTGGTCACGGAACAGTAGCGAGGTAGGCCCTTGGAGTTAATGAAGTACTTGGCACGTTTGCATTGCTCCAGGAGTTTTGGTGGTGGCATCCCTAGAAGCTCCATCATACAGGCCAGCTGGTCTCCTTCATCCTCTCCAGGGAAGAGAGGCTGTCCTGTTAAAAGTTCTGCAAGGATGCAGCCAAAACTCCATATGTCAATGGGCGTGCTGTAGCGGCTTCCTAAGATGATCTCTGGAGCTCTGTAGAACCGAGACTGGATATATGTGTAGAGCTTCTGGTACTCAAAACAGCTGGACCCAAAGTCAATGACCTTAGTCGCACTGCGTCCATGGTGTTTCAGGAGAATGTTTTCTGGCTTCAGGTCACAGTGAATGATCTTGTTTTTGTGGAGGGCATCCAAGGATTGCAAGATGGATTGAGCAAACTTGCGAACCAACTGGATGCTAAAACCCTGGAACTTGTTTTTTTTAATGAGCTCATACAGGTCTATGCTCAGCAACTCAAAGGCCATGCAAACATGGTTCCGGAACGTGAAACTTTCCAGCATATGAATGACGTTCATGCTACCGGTTTTATCCTGCTTTTTAAGGTGCTCCAAAATCCGGATCTCCTCGGCTGCTTGGCGATGGAAGCGCTTTTCATTGCGTACCATCTTCAAGGCCACGTACTGTCGAAGTTTGTGATCATAGACCCGGGCTACCTGCCCAAAACTGCCCTTGCCAATAATTTTCAGCACCTCGTATCGATAAGCTAGATGGTCTCGAGGCACATGAATATAGGCCCCATCTGCATCATCGTAACCCCCATTATTGGGACCACCGATAACTCCATGCCTTTTTTTGGCATTTGGACCCACAAAGTAAATTTCTGGATAATTGATGATTTCCAGCTTCTCATAAGCAGTGAGGTGGTGTTTATATTGCTTCAGCGCTTGTTCTGGAGTCAGAGGCAACACTTTGGGGGCTTTGGATGAACTGCTGGATTTTGCTGTATTCAAACTATCTGAACTTTTACCCTGAGAAACTGTAGGAGAGCATTTTTCAGAGTCGTTGACGCCATCTGACTGAAAAGTATCAGATCTTCTGTTGCCAAATTCTTGAAATAGTTGTTCTACCTTCATCTCACCTCCATTCAGAAAGCGCTGAGTAGGATCTCTTGTTAAATGCTCAGTGGTGATCTACGGCAAAGAGAAGTGAATCCATGTTAGAGTCACTAAAAACGGTGGAAGAATGAAAGAATCGTCCCCCTGACTGAACAAAACAACAAAACATGCCAGTTGTGTAGTTAAAAGACCCAAAAGTGAGATAAGAGAAGCAGGAGTCTCTAGAAACTCGTGTTATGTTAATCCTTAGGTTCCCTGACTGCTATGGCCACCCCAACCCCGCTACATAGGCCTCCCCTTTGTTCAAAACAAGACGGTCACCTTACCATACCCGAAACATGCTAGATTCCTTCTAACTGGTATGTCTTCCTACCGAGAATCTTTTCACCCCATCCACTCAAATCCTACGCTCTTTCAAAGCCCAGTGCTAGTCCTCCCTCTTCCACTTAGAACTACTCCAAGCCCGTACTAACTACGGCTCCACTCACATCTTAACTGCAGCTTTTTGAGTCTACCACATAATCTGGCACTTGTTATATATATACTGTCCTATATTGTTTACAAACTGTTTCAAGTATCTTCCCAAATCTTAAGGACATGTACCAGGAGCAAATTAATACATATTAAAGTGTTCTGTAAATGATAAAGGGACAGAGGCAGGAAGTGATCCCCAGGTCTTCGGAACCTTGGTCCAGAACATTAACATAACCTGGTACCAGGTTCTCCTAGTGCCTGTACTATTCTCCAGTAGGGCTGAACGTTGACCTTGGCCTGGAATCAACCAAGGCCTCATCATCTACTCCTGGGTCCCCAAATAAATGATCACATCTTTCTAACTCAGGTCATTGAATCACAAAATTTCTAATCCAGAGAGAACTCTTGAGATCACCAAGGCCAATTCTTTATGTATCTGATGAATAGCAGTGAGAATCTAAGGCCCCAGGGTGCTTCTTGTAAAACTCTCCTAAAGACAAAGAGTCTCCTTTCTCTCTCCCTCCCTTGCTCATAGACACATACACTAGTCTCCCTCAACAAAAGCCTACCTGACAAAGGCATACAACTCTTTTTACTTGATTTGGCATCACCTTTTCCTGCAAGGAACAATAACCCACAGAAGAAAACTCTACTTATTAAATACCTCTGAAATGAAATACGATTCTTTGAAACTCGATGGAGGGAAAGACAACGAAAAAGCCAAACACTAAAAAAAATACTAAGAAAAATATAAGAATGTGCTAGAAGGAAAGAAGAAAAAAAGTGCTAAATCTGTTGTTTAAAAAAAAAAGTCGGGCTGGCCTTCCCTGGTGGCGCAGTGGTTGAGAGTCCGCCTGCCGATGCAGGGGACATGGGTTCGTGCCCCGGTCTGGGAAGATCCCACATGCCGCGGAGCGGCTGGGCCCGTGAGCCATGGCCGCTGAGCCTGTGCGTCCGGAGCCTGTGCTCCACAACGGGAGAGGCCACAACAGTGAGAGGCCCGCGTACCGCAAAAAAAAAAAAAAAGTCTGGGATACTTCAAAGAACAACTATTTTTCTTAACAGACCCTGAATAACTGTACCCCTGATCTGTATGATTGAGAGCCTCTATGATCAGGGGTAGATAATTCCAGAGAAGCTCTGAGCTATATTTATGATCTCTTAAAATATAACTCAAATTATAAGGTAATGATCCAAAGTGGCCAACCATTTAAAAAGTAGAATTTTAATATAACCTAAGCAAACAACACCTGACCCATCACCTATATAAACAGAAATATAAAAGATGAAAATATAAAAAACAAAAAAGGGATAAAAAAAAATTAAGTGTTGGCATACTTTAGACAGCCCCTAATTTAGTTATAAAAGCATGACATTAGTTTCTGCCTGCTTCTTTTAGGTCATTTAATCAATTTAAACATTTATATAGTACTACCGTTACAAAAATGAGGCACTGCACCATCTTACGTATAAGCAAAGCAGCCAGTACAACGGTAGCCATACTTTGGCATTGAGTTTCTAAATAAAGAGGCAAGATACGGACCAGGAGAGATCTCTGATACCAAAATAGAGAACTATCATTAGTCAAGAAAATAAAATAGGCTTGCAGACAGAACCTAAACACCTTGCTAAAATGTAAATATAATGCAACATTTTTTTTTTTTTATCAGCAATGAAGTCAAATAACCATTCCTGTTTTTAGGGATGAAAAAAAAAGGTCTCATCCATCCATCTAACATTCACATGAGCGCTAATTGTTCACAATTATAAAAGTGCCAAAAAACAGGTTACCTCAAGGCACTACAATCTATTAGGAGATAGGTTTGGCTGAACTAGGGAATTATAATTATTTGGTTTTAGGTAGATTTACATAACAAAACCAAATATTTGCATGCATCTAAACCAGTTTTCCTTAAATTTTTACTACCTAACCTAAATGCATCTAAATATTTACTGCTAAAGTCCTGGGGACACATTCTGAAGAAATGTGAAGTCAGAAGGCCTAGGTTGGGGTCCTGGCTACACTGCTCCAAAACTGTAGGTCCCAGGGTAGGCTTAACCTTTAGCCCAGTTTCTTAGCCTCAATTTCTTTATCTTTAAAATGTGGATAATAATACCTCCTTGCAGGATGTTGTGTGAATCAAATTATAATTAATAATATATGTGAAAGACCCTCAGAAACTATAAAACATGTTAAAAACACTGGTAACAATTCGGCAAAAGTCTCAATATATTGTTTAAACTCCAATACACCCTCCCTTTCCCCTTTTAGCTTAGCTTTTCTCTCTGTGGTACCTTCCTCTGCAGCTCCAGACTCCCTCCACCAGACATCTGGCATTAACTATGCCTTCTGCTCCATGAAGGCCTGCACAAGCAGCCTTCCCTTAGGATGCATGGAAACACCTCACCCACTTTCTCCCCCACATAAAACCTCCTTTCAACTTGCCATGCAATTTAATGGGTTATCTCTCCAGAGATATTTGCCCCTTAACAAGATCAATGCCTTAACCCAAGGGAATGACTCTCTAGGACCCGCAGTCATCAATGACAAGCTGGTAGGAAAGGTATTTGTGGTCCAGGGTCCACCTCTGGGTATTTCACCTACTCTGCCTACATGTAAGGCTGTGCTGGCTCTGGAGGTATTCATTTCTGTTTGTGATAAAGAGAGGGTCTCAGGTACAGAATGTTAATAAGAACAGAAATTTAATTTCCACAGAACTATTACAATAAGATTAAGGATGCCATTTGGATTTCCTGACTCATGGTTTTTCCTTAAAGTGAGCCTAGATCTCTCTGCAAATTAAGTCTTATTTTGCCCTCCGGAACTACACAGGAGTGTCCAAATTTCCATGTTAAAGCCCTTCAGATGCCTAATAGGGGCTGTCCTGCCTTCACCACTTTTTCTCTAGGCTCATCATCCCCATCACATCCTCCACCTCACACAGCCTGGGTCAGGCTGCCTTACTATATCCTATTCACGTTCTCAACATGTTATGGGCTGCACGTTATGTCTCTCTGCAAGTGTGGCTCCCAGAACAGAACGAGACACTTCAGGTCTAGTCCTCTGTGGACTGTCAAGGTTTGAACCTCCAATGAATCTGAAGAATTCCAGAAAGGAATTTTTCCACACAGGGAGGGATTCTCGCCTTAGCTTTCTTTCCTTTCCTGTAATAACTCAAATACTGGTCTGAATCAATTATGTATCAAGTCTGCTGTGCTATAAATAAAATCTTCCTTCCATTGTTCTAGGAGAATCTACAATTTTCACACATGTTAAAGTAGTTACAAAACACTATATATTTCTAGTCTAGGGTTATAATCACAATAACTGACCAATGTCTGCAATCGACTTCAAATATTTAACTATGTAATTATATCCAGAGAGACAAATAATGCCAGATTAATCATGTTTTATTTAAGAATGCTTCATATACATTTTTAATTTGGAGCACTCTTTTTTTTTTTTAACATCCCTGTATTGGAGTATAATTGCTTTACAATAGTGTGTTAGTTTCTGCTTTATAACAAAGTGAATCAGCTATACATATACATATAGCCCCATATCTCCTCCCTCTTGCGTCTCCCATCCTCCCTATCCCACCCCTCTAGGTGGTCACAAAGCACCGAGCTGATCAATTTGGAGCACTCTCGACACTTCAAATAGAATCTTCAACTGTGTTAATCAAGTCTTAAAGATCTTGCTGAGAAATTCAGAAAAGGAATATCCTTCTCATCCAGATATAGAACACCACCCTCTCCCTCGCTCTCCACCCTAAATCTCTGCAACACAAAGCTAACCCAATAAAAGCCTATGAGCAGATGATTTATAGTTTACAACAAGAGTGTAAGGGCATCTTGGATAAACAATGAAGCCAAAGGACTCTGTGAAATGAGCAATAGCGTCTCACAATGGAGTCATGGCATAATGAACTATAAGTGTTACTAAGAGGTCAAAAGCACTTTTTTCAGCAAAATTTGCAAAGACACCATTGGTTTAGAATCTAAAATCTTGTGTTTTGCAAGCTGTGTTACTCTGAATACCATACAGTAAAAAAATTCATTTTGATCCTGAAACATACAATTTAATTGCCCTACTATATGGTGATTAGCACTGGCCAACTCTGAAGTAAAGTTAAAATGGACTTTAAGTCACATGATGACCGACTGTAAAAGTTTCCCAGACAGATGTGCTAATTGTCAGCAAGTAACCACGAAATCTGATAGTCAACACAAGGAGTATATAGGTGGTTCTGGAGCTCTTAGAGGTTTTTACATATTAAAAAAAATAAGCTTGTGGAGAATGGAAACTTACTGCACTTCAGAAAGGAGATTTAAAATAGGGTGACCAGCCTTCCAAATATATGTAGCCCGTATTTTGTAATATTATTAGCCTTGAAAGTAGTGAAGGGGTTGATTTTTAATGGCAAAAGCTGACAAACCGTTGGGAAGGACTATGAAAAATGCAAGCAGTTTTTTACATAGAAATAATTTTAGGTCTTAAACAGAAATATGAAGGAGAATTATTGATAAATTAGTCTACTCAATTATTCAGTTTGTTCATTGATGATACATGCAGCAAATTTTAAAGTCACAGGAGAGATTCTCCCTATCATGGAACTTGTCCAAACCCTGCTCTCCCTACCACTCCATGAGTGCCGAGGGAATGGGAATTAATTTATTCTCTTAAACATAAAACGGTGTCAAAAGCTAAATGTCTGCAAGCTCCAAAATGATTAAATGCATCGAAACCAAAATGTATTGTTCAAGTTCTATTTATGATCTATAAAATGGTTCTCTTAAGCATACTAATAAGCTAGGACTGCATTTCTACCGTGCAGGGAAAATCTGCAGATCTGTAAGTTCAGAGGTATTTTCTGTTTCTTGTTCTTGTTAAAATGAGCCATCATAATATACTGCACATATCATTCTATTAAAAAAATAACCACTATCTAGATAAAAGTAGCATGTCATTTTTTCCCCTATTTACCCCAGTGATTGAAAGGAATAGGTGGGTTCCAAATCAAAATCATTCTGAAAAGCTGAACTTGGACCACAGAAATTGTTATTGGAAGTCAAGAGAAACCAAAAGTGAATAAATAAGAGCCTGGGTTACCAGTGAGATGTAACTGTCCCTTGACCATTTAAAGTAGCACTTCCTCCTTTCCAGGCCCATTAGAGCGCAAAGAATTACTTCATTTACTTACATTTAGTCTTCTGGGTAGAGGTGGTTCAGAAGGATTGCAGAGTGCATTTGAACAGGGTGGGCATTTGGTTTCATCTATCATCACGAAGGTATCATAGACACCATCACCCAATCTAGTTGAAAGGATTACAGATAAAATCTGTCAGTAACCGAAGTATATAAATTTGTATTTCCAAAACACCCTGTGTTTAACTGCTTCATATCTGCTACAAAGAATAATTAAGACAAACAAATGTCCACACTGCATTTTGGCACTGAATACACACCACAGGGGTATTTGGCAGAGGAAGAGAGGAAACCCAACTTTTCCTCCTTTTTTTATTTTTAAAGAAAGGACAGCATTTCTAGGTTTATATTTTGAAATCGTTAACATAAATCTTACTTTCTGAATGTTGTTAACAATAGGGGCTATCAAAAGAATCTCATTTAACTTACTACTTGAAAACGAAGGCTAGTTGAAATCTGAAGCCTAAAAGCTAACCAGAACAAACAAACAAGACAGAGAACTGTATTTTCAAGTCGGAGACTTGGATTCTAATCTCAGCTCTACCACTGGCTACTCTACCTTCCTCTCTGAGCCGTTGGCCACATGTTGTAAAGGGAAGAGTAGTTCCAGTCTACGCACTTCTGGGTCTCACAAGCAAGAAATAAAAGGCCTTCTTAGGGCTGTTTTCTCTTTATTTATTTATTTACTTTCCTACTTAACATCTATCTAACTTGTAGAAAAATACAGTGAATTCTACAGCAAATACTATAGGGATTCTCTAAATTACAAAATGTACTGGATTCCACATCTTTACCCACTTAATTTTCTGGTGGATGGTGGAAGCTAAATGCCAAATGATCATTTCTCTGCTCTTTAACACTGTGCCTCCACCGCTGTAAGGGAACACAAAAGACGGAGAGGATTTATTTAATCCACAAGATGGCTCTGAATAATGTATTTCATCCGCCACCAAGAACACGGATTTCCCAGTAACACACATCAGCATTTCATTGTATCATTTTTACATGATAGACTATGAATACAATGATAATGAACCAGCTGCAAGGGAAGAATTTTTTTTAATCTTTAAAACTACGCTGAAATATTTTAGTGGCTTATAAAAACTGTTTTGTCAAATTAGTTCTAGAGTTTTCTTAATCGATGTGTTATAGGAATACAAAGAGAAAAAAAAAACGAAAAACAAAAACCAAACAGAAAACCCAATACAAATATTTTTGGAATGTTCTCTTTTTAAAAAACATGCTTACATTCTGATAAAATTATGCCTTTAACGGGAACTGCTTCATTGACAAGAACCAAAAATTCTGGCTGTGACTGATTCTTTGCCAACAGCACGAATAAAACAAACAAAATGGGACAGACGTCCACATTTACAGAGAAGAAGACAGACTGAAGACCTACAAGATTTCCTATAAATAGCCAAAGAAAATTACCCAAAGGTAGTCTCCATGCAAATGAAGTGGGCAGGTGGTCCGTACTCTCCATTAAGGTGTAAAATACAATGCAAGGTGGAGAATCTCTCAAAACATGATCCACAGAAAGCCCTACTCAGCAGAGCCCCTCACCTACACCCCTCACGGCAAAGCCCTTGGTTATCTGCTCTGAGCAACAGGGCTTATTTGAAAAGGTATTGCTCCCTGTCTCCCCCAGTTTGCTAAAAAGCCCCACAAAAAATCCCAGCTTCTGAGTTCCTTACCATATACCCCCGATCTAGGACTTCAGAAATAATCCCCATGGTGGGAATTCTTCTTTCCCTAACTCCGCTCTGGCCCACTCCCGCGCTGGGCTGGGGGCAGGGGAGCTGATGGAGAGGAAGAGGGTGGGCCAGTCCCGGGGAGGGAGTCAGACCCCTTCCCTCGTCCTTCCTGCTTGGGGACTCGCTCAACCTCCAGCCCAGTCCATCCACGCCCCCCGACCTCGCCTGCCAGTTTCAGCGGCTCACTCGGGCGTCCCAGACCGTTATCCCCCGGCGCCGTTACCTCCGCTGCTGGGGCGGGAGGCCGGCTCCTGGCGGCCCCGCATCCTTCCGCCCGGGCCCGCGAGCTGTGCCTCCCATCCGTCAGCTCGGGACCCCCGGAGGGAGGGGCGGCGGTTGGACGGTCAGGCGAGCAGCGTCCACCTGCGCTGGGGCGGCTGCCTCCCGGGCCGCGACGTTTCCTCGGTTAACACTCTCTTGCACACCCTGCAGCTCCGCGCGCGTTCGCTGGGGACTGGCTGGGGTCGAGAACAGCCAGAGGAGCAGCAGGGGCGGGAAGGGGAGTGGTGTGGTCGCCTAGCAACCGCGGCACGCCCCGGGAAACGCCTCTGCGCAACTACGCGGACACGCACAGGGGCGGGGCGGAGGCCTCTCCCCACTGAGCGGCGCGTGTCTCGGAAGCTCTAGCTGGCCCCGGAAGGTGGGAGGCGGGAGGCTCGGAACCCGCCGCCTGAGGTTCTCTTGTCGCTGGCTGAGGCCTGAGGGCCGCGGCTGGGGACGGAGAAAGGCCCTGACGGAGGGTTTGTGAAATAGAAGCCCCCGATTTCTGCCTCAGAAGTGGCAGCCGGCACCTCACAGTCAGCTATCTCTTAGCAAGTTGCAGCCTAGAATTCTAAAACCTCCCTTGAATATGAATAAAATAAGAACGAAAGACATGGGTAATTTCTCAGACTTCACTGAGGGGCGTCCCTCCGGAGGGTAATGAGTTAACAAAGGAAACCAATAGTAATAATCCCATTTTGTGACACCACCGGCGCCACGAATATTTTCATTTAACCTCGGTAACCATACTAGATGACATCCCTCTTTTATATAGACTCCCCTGACTCCCCTGCAATGGGATGCCACGGATGGTAGGGCTCAGAGCCATTTTAAGGATGAGGAAACTGAGGCCAGAGGAGATCATGTGGTTGGCGAAGCCTGAACTAAATGTCTCCAAATTCCCAGCCTTCGTCCTGCTGCACCAGACCCCCTGGAAAGAAGGCTCTTCCTGTCTTCTTCCTTGGAATGGGTGGGGGTTTTCCCTTTACTTTTCTGAAAAGTTAAGATGCCTCGGCAACACCAAGGTTAAGCGGATTTGGATAGTTGGAACAAAAGTGAAAGGGAAGGAGGTTAAAACAGAAGAACACAAATGTTGTTTTTTTGAGCGTAACAGCCAGTCGGATTATCTAAACCTACAAAACACGAGGCAGGCTGTCTGACCCTTGAGGAGAGAACTAAACATTATGGAAATGCCGAACACGGGCGCCACCTGGTGGGGCTTGGGGACTCATTGCATGGTCCATAAACCTGCAAATTTCCATCCAAGGCTCATTTCCGTGTGACTAAAAGTCATAGTCCCTGTTCTCATGGCTTTAGTAAAAAGGCCCTTAAAATCCAAAGGCACTTCACTTTATAAATTAATAATGTGTCAGTTTGGGGAACTTTACTCTTTGCAATCAATGTTTTCTTTAGCCTATGATAAAAATATAAATTCAAAGATTTTCTTCCATGATGATTTAAATTTTTTTTCTAATCTCATGAATAAGCTTTCTTTTCCTAACCTCGCCCAGCCCTTCCCCCACCCTTCCCCAACCAGAACAATCCTGCTTTCATGTGGGTTTGTACTTAGACTCCTATGGAATATTTTGTTTGAAGGAAGAGTTCCATGGCAGCGAAAGGTTTGGACTAGATTGTTGCTGAGGTCCTTTCCAGCTCTAAGGTTGCAAAATTGTATTAAATAATCATTGTTCTTAGTACTTATGTGGACCCCTCAGACCACTTTACTGCGCTAAACGTTTCAATAGGACTTGCCCCCCGCCCAAGTTTTCTTACCTCTTTCTGAATCACTGCTCTCTCCAAGTCTGTTTTAAGACATAGCTTTGTAAGCCACCTTGAAGCATTCTGCTCCCCTTCCTGCCCCTGAGGTGGGAAGCACAGAGGCCTCCTTTGTCTTTAGGCTATTGATCCCAAGGCCACGGGAGGGAGGATTACACGAGAGTGCTGGCACTTCAGGAGTCTCCGACCTTAGTGACCCAAGTAATTTCTTCAAAGAGCCCCTGTTTCATAACAGTGTGGCTGGATTAAAGCCCAATGAGGGATCTAGCAGGAGCCTCCACACCCCAGCTGAACTGCTGCCCTGTGCTCTCCAGCTCCTGAGCAGCTTCTACATCATTTACGCCCTTTCTTCCCTTCCCGTTACCAAAAAACAGGGTTTGCCTCTTGGTGGGTGTTGAGCCAAAAGACGCAACGAAGTCAAAGAGTGAGAGAAGGAAGGATTTATTACTTGCAGCAAGTAAGGAGAACCCTGGGGATCTTTCCCAAAGCAGTGTCTCCCAGAACTGTAAAACTGGAGAAGTTTTTCGTTTGTTTTTGCAGTACGCGGTCCTCTCACTGTTGTGGCCTCTCCCGTTGTGGAGCACAAGCTCCGAATGCGCAGGCTCAGCGGCCATGGCCCACGGGCCCAGCCGCTCCGCGGCATGTAGGATCTTCCCGGACCGGGACACGAACCCGCATCCCCTGCATCGGCAGGTGGACTCTCAACCACTGCACCACCAGGGAAGCCCAAACCTGGAGAAGTTTTAAGCATATTCACGAAAGGGCTTGGGTGGTTGGAAGAGTTCAAGCATCAGTTGATTGAAGTCATGAAGTTCATAAAACGTCAACATCATTATCCCTTAGGTTCCAGTTGAGCACTGGTAGCTGAGCACTCCAGGCTAATCTTTGCCATTGAAAGAGAACTGGGACTCTTTAGAACTTCTCTTGCCTAATAACAGGCAATGTTTCTGCATTCTTTTCTTCCCTTAAGATCATTAATTACTGAGATCTGTTCAAGGGCAAGCATTGTGGCCAGGCTTAGATAACAAAATGGCTCTGTCAAGAAAGCCATGCCTGGTTCTTTTTCTCCAAGGATCCCCTACCCTATCTGCTTATGCTCCGTAGCCCCACTCAAGAGTAGTTCAAAATTTCCATTGTCTCTCTCAGTGCAGCTAAAGCCAGATTTACCTATCGTGGATTAGCCAAATATCATATAAGATACCTGCTTGCTTGTTGAAGCCAGTTCTAATACAACTGCAAAATAAGGAACCCCTAAAAAATGAACAACTAAAATGGAACTATTCCAAGGTCTTCAAAAATCATCAGAACATTCAGAATGTGATTATAACAGTTTCAAATGTATAGATGAAGAAAATATTCCTATGGCCACATGCAACTGGAATTTTGTGATGAAACACCTGTTGGTCGGTTAAGTTTAAATTCTTTTCAATAACTGTAAATTATTCTTTGCAGCATGATGTGCCATGATGCATAGTATACCATATTAATCACAAAATTGGAATGCATTTTTAAAAATCATTTAGAGAGAACCTATGAAACTCACCATTTTCCCCAAGCTATGTCGACCTCAAATTCACCTGAGCTCCAGAAACATGTATAGCTATTTTCAGAAACAGAGATTTAACTCACTGAAACACTAAAACCATGTCATTTTTCTGAAGTTTCAGAAAGCTGTCACTCTTCTGAACCTCATGGACTTCTGTTACCAAACTCAGGTTCAGCTGTTCACCACTCGAAAGCCCATACTTGAGAGGCAAGAGTTGGTTGGAAAGGAAAGGTTGCTTTATTCAGGAGGCTGGCAACCTGGGGAGAAGGCAGACTTGTGTCCAAAAACCAACTCCAGAGATTCTGCTGGACCATGAAAGTTTTTAAAAGGAGAATCATTTGGGGAGGGGGTCAGAGTCTTCATTATCTTCTACCTTGTACAGACTAATGATTGGTTGGTGGTGAGGTAACAGGATGGTGTTCCCAGAATCTAGTGTTTAGCCTGAAGTTACCATCCTCCACCTGGGAAGGGGCCTTAGTTCCTGCAGAAGAGCTCAAACATATATTGTTATGTATATTCCTTGAACAGGAACCAGGAACCTGCCCCATGCTTGCACTACTGTTTCTTGATTGCTCCTTCTTTCTTTCTGCAATCCCTCCCTTCCCTGATAAACAACTGTTTGAATCTGCCCTTTGGAACTCAGGAAAGGTCAAGGAGGCTGAATGAAGACTATTTCCTACAGATAAGAAACAGGGGACATGGAAAGGATTTATACCTTGGAGGGCCCTACAGGGTCCTGCAAGGTTTCACTTCGTGTACTTCTTCCCTCTCTCTCTCTTCCCCAAGCTTTGAAAGTTGTCCCATTAATGCTTCTGAATCTTGAAAACAACAACAACAACAACAAATAAAATCCCTATGCTTCTTCCAATACTGTAGACACTTGGTTCTGTATCTCCTAAATCCTGAAGTTTGTCCTTATTAATCCCTAACCCCAGAAATATTTATCTTTTCCCAAAATATCTGTCACCTCTTCTCACTTACTCTTCCCAAGTCAACATGACCAGTTCCACCAATAGACCTGAGGGGCCATATGAAACTATGTTGCTGAAGTTTTAAAACCTAACCAGGACTCTTTCTAATATAATTACCATTTTTAAAAAATATATTTATTTATTTATTTTGGCTGCACTGCGTCTTAGCTGCGGCACGCAGGATCTTCGTTGAGGCATGTGGGATCTTTAGTTACGGCATGCAGACTTTTAGTTGCAGCATGCATGCAGGATCTAGTTCCCTGGTCAGGGATAGAAGCCGGCCCCCTGCATTGGGAGCGCAGAGTCTTACCCACTGGACCACTAGGGAAATTCCTAATTACCATTTATTAAGTCTATTATGTTCCAGGTACCATCAGAAGTGCTTTACATATATTTTCTCATTTAAAACTTATAACAGTCCTGTGAGATAGGTATTATCCGTATTTCACAATTCAGAAAACATTCTCAAAGATTAACAACTTGTCCAAGTTCACCCAGCCGGTGTGTGGTGACAACTAAAAATTGTCACTTGCCATCTGGTACCACAAAAATGAAGTCTCAAGCCACTGCAGTTGCTGACCTTCAACACACCCTGAAAGGAGTTTAGGGTAGAGATCAGGCATGAGGCATTCTGTGCTCTGGGAAAAATTGGCAGAACAGGCCTTCAGATAGTTGGATATGTTCAGAAGATTTTATGAGCCCAGTTTCTTGCACCTTCTCATATCTAGAGAATCACTAAAATCATAAATGGAGACATCTGCTCCTCATGACTAGCAACAACCTTCTGCCAAAATGTGTGCTTGACTGCATGTATCCCTCTTCACCAAAATCACATATATACTGACTTCCGCCCTTACCTCTTCAGAGCAGTTTATCAGAGTTATCTGAGAGGCTGTCTTCTGGGCTATAGTCCTCATTCGCCCCAAATAAAACTTAACTCACAACTCTCATGTTGTGCATATTTTTCTAGTCGACAGTTTTGGCGACCACAAAGGGACGCAGAGCAGACTTCTCTCCTTTACCTGAACTTTAGGAGAAACTGGAACATTGATACCAGCAGACACCTCTTGTGCCCCTCCACCTCCTTGGAGAGTCCAGACAAATTTGGGTGAGTCTCTCCTGGTTCTTGGATCTCCTGTATTGGCTGATGATCCTGAGTTTTATTTGGCAGTGTATAACAGGTACCTGGCCCCCTCGTTGAAAGATTCTGGGGTGGGTGGGGGTGGGCTGGCTGAAAAACAATGGGGTTTGCTCAGTTTAAAGACACTGAGCAGTCTGGGCTGAGTAGTTTGGTAAGAAGCTGATCTGACTCTTTTCCTCAATTTGGCTGCCTTAATAGAATTTGTCAGGATAAAAGTGAAGATATTACATGAGAGCTTTGCTCCAAAGAAGAGGGACAAGACTCCTCCTGGTCAGTTAGAGCTTTCTCAGGCAACTGAGATATGTGCGGGAGTGGTGGAGGCAGAGTCCTCATACGGTGCAGTGGTCCCACAGGGAAATCCACACATTAATTAAAAGACTTGCTCATCCAGGAATCATGTATAAGAATTGGCCATTCAGTGACCCGAGCACTCACAGTGGTCTTAGATCACCGAAGGGTGAAACTGAGCCACATAAGAGGGCTGAAACGACTCTAGGGTGATGCCTAGAGGAGTTAAGCTCACAAGCAGCACACTGGCCCATCACACAACTTCATTAGTAAGTTTTACCCCTGACAAATTCAACTTTAAAATGGGAAATAGAGCCTCTCAAACAGAGAAATGAGGAGCATCAGAAAGCCAGCCTCTGACTAACACCCCCGCCAGGTTTATGTATGTACAAAACTTATATTTACAAGTACTTACTTATTTGGAATTAAAGGAAAACTTTGCCCTGAAAATAGCCAATATGGGCTCTTTTATTGCGTATGCAGTTGTTAGAGAAAGCTGGCTTAATAAAACATCTTTTCAGAATTCTGACCCTTGAGGGAACAGGTCCTTCTAGCAGAACATGCTTTTCTCTCCCTGTGCCTTGAGACCAGGGCTCTCAGGAACAGTTATCTAGACCATCTCTAATTCCAGAGACTGAGGAGAAAAAAAGGGAGGAAAGAGGCCTTTTGAAATTTGACTTATTCTAACTGTTATAAAGTAGTGAGTTTTATATTGTAACACCTGATTCATGACTAAGTTTTTTTTTTTTTTTTTTTTGCGGTACGTGGGCCTCTCACTGTTGTGGCCTCTCCCGTTGCGGAGCAACAGGCTCCGGATGTGCAGGCTCAGCGGCCATGGCTCACGGGCCCAGCCGCTCCGCGGCACGTGGGATCTTCCCGGACCGGGGCACGAACCCGTGTCCCCTGCATCCGCAGGCGGACTCTCAACCACTGCGCCACCAGGGAAGCCCCATGACTAAGTTTTAAAATAAAACTATGAGATCTCTGATTGTGTCTGTCTATATGTCTATGTGTGCACATATGTCTTTACCTTTGGATGGTATTATCAAAATTAATTTGTAAATGAGATCTACTTAATTGGCTTAAAGTAAATTAAGCATTTATAAAAATTCTCAGAAATATAAAAGGAAACTATCTAGAATGAATTTCAAGTTCATGTGAACTGGAAAATATTCAGCATTAAATTAATACCTGGTATTAAGGTTTGTTTGTAGATTTAATTAATACAGACATGTCTTAGAGTCATCAACATCAAGTATACTTTTATTGTACCTAGGTTTAATAAAAGTCAAATAAGATCTTATTATATCTGTTGCAAATTTGTCCACAAGAAAAATAACTTGGTATAATGAAATTTTTTATTAGTAGATTAAATGTAAATGAGAAAAGAGGTTTTGGGTGAACTCTTTAGGAAAATTGTTTTAGGAATATCTATTTAAAAATATTCTCTCCAGATACTTGGCAACTTTAAATTTTAGAGTTGTACTAAATTAAGTTAAATGATGGAAGTTTATTGAATAACTAGGTCATTCCCAAATAAAATAAGATAATGAAACATTAGTTACTGAACACTGGCTTCCTTTTACAGGGAAACTAAAGGCATTAAGTACTATTAATAAACATGTCTGGTGCCACACTGAGATATTTTCTATAAAAAAACATGTTTTTTACAAATTATTACTGACATTTATGTTTGCCAATCTACAGAATGAAAATGTAAACAACAGTTCATAATTGCATACTTCTTAGTCTTCACTAGAAACTAAGGTTTTAAGAGTTGTGAATTCTAATTTAAACATGTAATTAAAGCTACTAGAAATAATAAAGGAAACATTTCATCATATAGTAGCAAAGTAGGATGTGTGTTTTCAGTAAAAGAAGGTATGAGGAATGGAATTGCATTTCATTAAGGGGAAAAAAAGTAATTTTATCCTAGAGCTGGTTGTTTATGGATGGGAAAAAAATAAGGGACAAACTAGTATGGATACAGAAAGTTACAGAAGGTTTATGGAAAAGGAATCCTGAGAAAAAAGTTCTGTGCATGGTCAGGATTGGCTAAGTTTAGAATAAATTTAATTGAGTAAATGAATTTTAGAAATAAGCTGGTGCAAAACCTGAATTTGTTTTTTCTCTCTGTTCAGATGACAAAGTTTTCTTAGAATATTGATCCACTTTTGATAGCAGATTGTAAAGTTTCTTTTACCTTTAATTGGTAATATGTTATAACTGTCTGTAATTGCCTTTGAAATCTTTTTGTCACTTTGGTTAAGTGGATAAACATTGTTTCACAGTGACCTATGATTCTATTTGACCAAGAGTTTTAAAACCTTTTTGATATTTTTTGACAAAGTTCCCAAATCAAATTCTAATGAAGTTCCTTTGACCTCTAGCTAACTTTGACCTCTAGCTAGCTTCAAAGGGCTCCCTGAAACATCCCAAAGAGAGGTGTTAAACTAATTAGGTTTATTTGGTGTGTTAAATTACATGGGAACTATTGTCAAATGAGTAATAAATCGTCTTAGGTTGTATTGTATGGGTAAATATTATTAATATACATAGTCTAGAAATTACCTAAAATTCCTAAAAATCTGGTATGTCCTGGTAAAATTTATCAGTCATAATTCTGGTTATTATCCTAAAATGTCACAGCAGTAACCAAGTTTCTTTGTCAATAGCATTGTAATCAGGTCTTTAACTGTGCCTTCTTAAGTCTTTTGTCATTCATAGACAGTTATTGTCTTACACTTATGCCTTTGCAAAAATGCTTCCTCTTCAAGAAGATTCATAGCAAGGACTTTTTGACAAGTACAGGTTTCTGATAACTTTCAGATCATACTGCTGAACTGGGTAAGAAATTTAAAGATTCTAGTGGAAAACCAGATGGCTTCATGAAACTATTAACAGAAACGATTAGTTACATAGGACTGAGTGAACTGATGAATGTGGTTATAATTTTTATGGTTTCTGTCTAAAACATTACTGGCTTTTAATCTGTTTTCCAGATATAAGCAGACCCTTCCCTCAACCTAGTTATGACTTACAGCAATTTGGTAAGTTATACCTCTGTAAACAGAATTGAAACATTTATCTTTTCTGTCTACCTGATTCCTCCAGAAATTGGAAACTCATAGATTCCCAGTAGCCTTATCAGGTAAATAAGGAAGGCAACCTCCTGGCTGGTGATATTGTGGTGATCTTGAAAAGGGAGGAATTCACCCAAATCTGTAAGGCAAAATCTGTGACAAGCCTTTGGCATTGCTTTCCTTGCCCTTGAGGCCTTTTTATTTTTTTTAATATTCATTAACTTTATTTTATTTATTTATTTTCTTTATTTGTTTGGCTGTGCTGGGTCTTCGTTGCAGCACAAGGGCTTCTCTCTAGTTGTAGCACGCAGGCTTCTCTTTAGTTGTGGTACGTGGGCTTTCTCTCTCTAGTTGTGGTGCGCAGCCTCAGTAGTTGTGGTGCACGGGCTTAGTTGCCCTGTGGCATGTGGGATCTTAGTTCCCCAACCAGGGATCAAACCTGTGTCCCCTGCATTGGAAGGTGGATTTCTTACCACTGGACCACCAGGGAAGTCCCTGAGAGGGCTTTCTTTAAAAAAATTCAGTCTGAGACTCTTTATGAAAAGTTCCCAACAGCCAATATAAAAGACCCTATATGATCAATTACACTTACCTAAGTAATCAGGCCAAGTTTATTAAAATTAGACTTAATATGCAAACAAATTAATCTTAATTTGGCTATATTTGGTAAAAATGAGGGTAACTTTAGAGAGAAAATGTTTATGTTTTAGTGGATATTAAATTCTAGTTTTGTTAATTGAGGTCTGTATTTACTGCCTAAGCTTCACTTCCGATTCAGCTCCTTGCTATTATGTTATATTATTGTAAAGTTTAATTGAATTACTAAAAGGACACTCTAAATTTGTTTCTGAAGTTCATCTCAGTAATCTGTCTTTGGTTGAAGATCAGATGCCTCATGACCTGTAGCCAGGGATTATGCATACTGGAAAAGACATCATTTAAAGGACTATCTCCAACCTAGATGGAAAGACCCTTATCAGGTACCCTTAACTAGCTCATGCACAGCAAAACTGAAGGGAATTGACTCTTGCATTAATGTTTCCACTTAGAAAGGGCCCCTGCACTGGACTGGCCCATAGAGAGGATTGCTGACCTTAACATCACCTTAAAACAAGACTCAAACAGAGGAAAAACTTCCAGCCTAGGATGAGAAGAAGATGACATCTGAAATAGACATCTGACCCAAGATGCTGGACCAGACCTGTATACCAATTACTTTGATAATTGCTCACAACTTTGCTTATGAACTGAATGTATTTCACAATCTTATACTGAGTTTAAAGTTAATCCAATTGTTGGCTTTATGGCTAATTACCTATATCCAGTTCTTCTGGATTACTTTGGTGGATTTCTCCACTCCAAGTTTCTAATTGGATAGCCCTTAGGAAATTTATTCTAGAAGAAAGAAATTATAGTTCTCTTTAGGCCACTATTGATATTACTAGGTGGGATCCCTCACCTGGCCAATTAATAATACCTGCTCTGACTCTGACCATAAATATGAATTTTCTTTTAGGGTCACTCAAGCTCAATCAGAACACCAAGCTGAATCTCAGTCAAAAACCATAACCTCCTGTTTATGACAAGGAAACCTCCCACAGTTCTGGTATGTATCTATGTGGCTAACACCAGGCTATGCTCCAGTTTAAAGGCTCCTTTAGTATATTAAATCATACTAAGGATAACCAGCTAGCAACAGTAGGAAATTGGGTCGGGTGCCTTATAAACAATACCAATATATAATTTCCTTTAAAGATAAGAATTGGTATAGAACAGGCTAAGTCAGATGACCTGGGGATATACTGGGCCGCACCTAATAGAAGTTCTAGGCTTAAATTCTTATTTATAACCTTACTAATACTACTAGCTATATCATTTGTATTTTGCCTGTTTTACAAAATCTTTTTTTTTTAAATAAATTTATTTATTTATTTATTTTTGACTGTGTTGGGTCTTCGTCGCTGCTCGCAGGCTTTCTCTAGTTGCGGCGAGCGGGGGCTACTCTTCGTTGCGGTGCACAGGCTTCTCATTGCGGTGGCTTCCCTTGTTGAGGTGCACAGGCTTCAGTAGTTGTGGCACGCGGGCTCAGTAGTTGTGGCTCGCGGGCTCTAGAGCACAGGCTCAGTAGTTGTGGTGCACAGGCTTAGTTGCTCCGTGGCATGTGGGATCTTCCCAGACCAGGACTCGAACCCATGTCCCCTGCATTGGCAGGAGGATTCTTAACCACTGTGCCACCAGGGAAGCCCTAAAATTGCTGTTTTTTGCATTATCAAATGTGTGACTGAGCCTCTGATAAAAGGTGAACTTGAAGCAGTTGACCAGATATATAGCTCTATATCAGATCAATGATCGTAATAGTGTAACTCTAGATATGGGAAAAGGCAACAAGAGGGAATCATTTCCTGTACCATAACAGACCAGTAAGACTGTCTTGTGGTCCAGAGACTTCGGCTACTGTTAATAGGGCCTAGTCCAGTAAGAGCACATTGAGTTGCCTATTGACGAAATCCTCACCTGATGCAGGAATGTCCTAGCATTCTGGGACAAAATGGTCACGAAGTGCCTCCCAAACCATGGTCGAATTTATGACCATGATCGGGCACTGCCAGAATTGTCACCTGCCATCTGACACCACAAGAATGAAGTCACTAGCTACTGCAGTGGCTGACCTTCGACACACCCTGAAAGGAGTTCAGGGGAGAGATAAGGGATGAGGCACTCTGTGCTATGGGAAAAACTGGCAGAACTGGGCTTCAGATAGATATTTTTAGGAGAAGATTTTACGAGCCCAATTTCTTGTATCTTCTCGTATCTAGAAAAGCACTAAAATCATTAATGGAGACATTTGTTCCTCGTGACCAGCAGCAGCCCTCTACCAAAATGTGTGCTTGACTGCACGTATCCTCCTTCACCAAAGTCACATATATTCTGACCTCCCCCCTTACTTCTTCAGAGCAGTTCCTCAGAGTTATCTCAGAGGCTGTCTCTTGGGATATAGTCTTCATTTTGCCCCAAATAAAGCTTAATCACAACTCTCACGTTGTGTACTTTTTTTCAGTGGACAGTGGTGAACCGGAATTCAAACCTTGGTCTGCTTGAATCTAAAGCCCAGTCCTGGGGCTTCCCTGGTGGTCCAGTGGTTAAGACTCCATGCTCCCAATGCAGGGGGCCTGGGTTCAATCCCTGGTCAGGGAACTAGATCCCACATGCTGCAACTAAAAGATCCTGCACACCACAATGAAGATCCTGCATGCGGCAACGCAGATCCTGTGTGCCACAACTAAGACCAAGTGCAGCCAAATAAACAAATAAATATATATATAAAAAAAAAAATAGAGCCCAGTCCTTTGACTGCCTGTACGCTGCCTGAGCATGCAGAGCCTGTCAGGGTAACCCAGACTAGATCACTGGATCCTTTGAATTATGTGACAGTTTCCCTTGATCTAAGATTCCCAAATGTGGTAGACGGAATAATCATCCTCCAAAGATGTTCGTGTCCTAATCCCCAGAACCTGTCAGTATGTCACCTTATATGGCAAAAAGGGACTTTGCATTGTGATTAAGGATCTTAAATTCGAGAGATGATCTTAAATTATCAGGATGGGCCCAGTGTAACCATAAACATCTTTATAAAATGGAAGAGGGAGGCAGGAGGGTCAGAGAAGAAGATGTGACAATGGAAGCAGAAGTCGGGGAGGTGGGGAGTTCTGACGCTTGGTTTTGGTCTTAAAGCTTGAGGAGGGGGCTGCAAAACAAGGAATGAAGGTGGCTTCTAGAAGCTGAGAAAAGTAAGGAAACAGATTCTCCCCTAGCGCCTCCAGAAAGGACACAACTCTGCCAACAAATTGATTTTAGGACTCCTGACCTCCAGAATTGTAAGATATTAAATCTGTGTTGTTTTAATCCATTAAGTCTGTGCTACTTGTTACATTAAAGCTTAAGAAGTTTGGGTACTATGGTAGATTAGACACGGCCGCATATTCTTTGCAGCTACTCTTATTAGGTGGTGGAGATTCGTTTCCCAGTTCCTGACTTTGGCTAGCCATGTGACTTGCTTTGACCAATAGAATGTGATGGAATTGGTCTTGTGTGATCATGGGTTTAGGCCTCAGAGACCTTACAGTTTCTTTCTTTCTCTCTCTCTCTCTCTCTCTCCTCTCTTGGCTGCTGCCACCCTATGGACAAGTTTCAGCTAGATTGGTGGAGAATCCTCAGCCAACATCAACTGCCAGCACTTGAGACAGGAGATGAGTTGCCACATGACAGCAGCCACGTGAGGACCCCAAGCAAAGCTAACAGAAGAACCAGGTCAGCAGCCCCTCGAGAACTGCGAGCAAAGAGGTATTGTTATTTTAAGCCATTAAGTTTTGGGGTGCTGCAATAGATAAATGATATGGGTGCTTTTGAAAAACATCAATTTCTGCCTATCCTCCATTTCACCAGATATAGTGATCCTGAATTTCTTGGTAAGGAGCTCCACTGATATTTTTGTTGTGTCTGTTGGTCATCAACAAGGTTTGGAACTCACTAGTGTAGACCTTGGAGACCAAGTTCTACTGGGTCCCCTGTACTTTGGAAGCCTACTAAATCTGCTGTACTCATGGCACCTGGGCCAAGGAAACCAATTCTCTATCACCTAGTGTACAGGTCAGGACTTTTTCTATTGCAAGTATCAAAAAACCCAACTAAAACTGCTTAAAGAAGATGTATTATAAACTTTTTTTAAACAATTTTTAAAAGCAATAGGGCTTAATTCAGGTATGGTGTATGTTCTGTTCTCTCCCCATTGCTTGTCTCACACTGGCTTCATTCTCAGGCTTCTTCTGTGCAAACAAGATGTGTACCAGCGGTTCCAGGATCAACTCCGTGGAAAAGCTCTCTCAGTGGTTTCCACAGTCTCACTATATATTGTGGGCTTTGATTGGGTCCATCCTTGAAACAAATCTCTGGCCAGGAAAATACAGTACTCTGATTGGTCAGGCTAGAGCCACCTGGAGCAAAAAGCAGTGTCATCTGAAGTACATTAGACAAGGAGTTAGAGAGACAGCAATTCTCCAGAGAAAAATTGCTATAGTAGGTTCCAGAAAAGGGATGAATGGATGTTGGGCAGCAAAACTAGCTGACATTTACTAGCTGGACATTGGAGATTAGCTTTACTGGTGTCACTTAAATCCTGATAATCCACATTGAGTCACCTGGCTACTGGAAATCTTCACCTTCCCGATCTCAAATGCCTGGACACTAGGCTTTGAAATGCATCTCACCTGTCACCTGAATGAGGAAAGCAGGTTGCCCTCTCCATCAAAAATGCCCCCAATGCTCTGTAAAACAACTCATGAAGTACTTCTCAGGCGAGATAATGTAATCCCAACTCTAAGGGCCCTACCAATATGTCTCAATGTTCATAACCCTGTAATTTCATGTACCTCTTTGTATTACAATAAAAGCTGGATTAAGGGATGTTGTAGTCAAACATTTTCCCAGGGAGTTAGTCCATTAGGAGGGTTAAAATTAACCAGAAATGTACAAAGATGGAGAATATTGTTTTTATCTGGACTTCTCTTGTGGTGACAACCATATGTGCCTGGAAGAAATTCTTGGATAAGTGCCTTGTGGGGACAAGTGTAGGACTCCCAAGAGACCTTCAGAAAAACATGATGTCGAAACTGCCTTCTGTGGAGGGCGGGTCCAGTTGTCTGCAGGGCATTTTAGGTCTGAAAGCTGTTCTTCTCTGCCCTTTTCCCTGACCAGCTCAGTCCCTCTCCTCTAAACAAATAAGCACATATCCGGGTTTGAGGGAAATCCGGGTATTTCCACCGGCCCTGATTATAATGATGTGTGCATGGATCTGTCTCACTCCCTGAGACGGGAACTTTGTTTTATTGATAATCTTCATATTCCCCACATCAAGTACAGTGCCTGGCATATAGCAGGCTCTCAGCAAAGATGTCAATGTCACCAGAATTTTAGAAACCACTCACTGATAAATGGAAATCTGTCTTAATATCCACTACTCCCTTCAAAATTGTACTTGCTGGTCACCCTGATGCTGGGGAGTCTTCACTTTTGTTTGTTTGCTTTGCTTTTTAAGACAAAAGCCTGGTCTTGCTCATGAAGAAACACAGTCCTTGTGGACTGAGCCCCCTCAAAGAGCCACAGAGAGCAGGAAGCATGCTGTCAATGGGCTCTGGAAAGTGGTAATCCTTTTCTTCAGGCTTCTTTGCTTCAGCCTTCCGGAGCTGCTGGTGGGTTTCTCCATTGTCCAAAGCCCCAGGGGTTGCTCCCTCCCCTGAGTCTTTTACATCTGCTGCCCTTCTCGATGCAGAAAGCACTAGTGAATTAGGAAATCACAGCTTTCAATAAGGAAAAAGATACCTTTAGAAAATGCCACCTATATTCTGATTTGTGGTCCTTCACCCTACTGAGCATGAAGTTCAAGAAGGCTCACTGGGGGAATTCCCTGGTGGTCCAGGGTTAGGGCTCAGCGCTTTCACTGCTAGCGCCGGGTTTGATCCCTGGTCCTGCAAGCCGCACTGTATGGCCCCCCAAAAAAAGAAAAACCTTACTGAAATAAGAGCAATATGTCCTTCTATCAAGTGCTCCCAGAAATACCATGGTCCTGAGAACTGAAGAGTAATGGAAAGGAAATTTGACTTTTTGAAACGGATCTCTAAAAGAGCAATGAGAATGCTTTCATTTTCCCTGGGATTTGACGATTAGAAAGCAAGGCATCCTCTTCCCTCATACAGTCTTTTTTTAAACAAATAGCTTTGTTTGTAGACGGCCTAAGCATTCCAGGAAATACCATAAACATGAATGTGATCTCAAACCCATAGTTTCTGCTTCCTGTCCTCCAGTGTGTGCACCAAAATCAGAGTTTATCAAGTGTCTTTTATAGGCAAGGCCCTTTGCTAGGTACACAGAGGATCTAGGTTTTCATCCACACACCAAAATCCCCATGCCCTAGCCCCTCTTTCCCCTGCCCCTTTTTTGTTTTTCAGACACTAAGAATCAGTTCTTAGCTCATATTCATTGAAGTTATACCTACCATAGGAATTGAACACTTTTCATTCACTTTTCCTAAATACTCCTTTTTTCTCTGGCTTTACCTGCCTTTCCTGGGCTGGACCTCACAGGTCATCAGCATATTCCCACCATATGACCCAATACATAGGTAGGGTATGAGTATGTCTTATGCAATATTGGGGACACACTGATACAAAAAATTATTCATTTTTCATTTGAAATTCAAATTTAAGTGGGCACCTTCTATTTTTGTTTGCTAAATCTGGTAACCCTACAGGTATGGAATAAAATCTTTATCTGAACTACTTTGGATTAGACTTGAAATCTGGTCTTGGAAAAATCACCCTAAGTAACTCCCCTCTCCCACCTTTTCCCCTGAAACACACTCAAGTGTGTATAATCTTGTTTCCCACTTTCTTTTTTAATTTTTTATTTTTTTATTGCACTGTACACGAGCCTGTCACTGTTGTGGCCTCTCCCATTGCGGAGCACAGGCTCCGGATGTGTAGGTTCAGCGGCCATGGCTCACAGGCCAAGCCGCTTCACAGCATGTGGGATCCTCCTGGACCAGGGTACGAACCCATGTCCCCTGCATCGGCAGGCAGACTCTCAACCACTGTGCCACCAGGGAAGCCCTGGATTTTTTTATTTACTAATTTTTTAAGGTAAATTTTACACCCAGTAAATGCACATATCTTAAATGTATATTTCGATGAATTTTGACAAATGTGCACCCCTGTGAAACACACACCCCAATCAAGATGTGGACTATTTCTATAACCCCAGAAAGTTCCCTCGTGCCCCTTTCCAGTTAATTACCTCACCCCAGAGACAACCACTGTAGATTAGTGTTGCCTGTTCTTGAGCTTCATATAAATGGAATTATACAGTATGTTCTCTTTAGTGTCTGGCTTCTTTCTCTCAACAAGTTGCTTTTGAGATTCACCCGTATGGGTGCATATCTCAGTTGTTGATTCTTTTTTATCAAGGAGTGGGAGTCCACTGAGTTGGATGTAGCACAGCGTGTTCAGCCAGTCACCTGTCAGTGAACATCTGGGCTGTTTCCAGTTTGGAGCTTTTTAGGAAGAAAGTTCCTATGAACATTGTGTACGGATCCTTTTGTGAGCATATGTTTTTACTTCTCTTGTATTAGTTTCACAGGGCTTGTATTCGTTTCTCTTGTATTTGTTTGCGGTTAACAAATTACCACAAATTGGGTGGCTGAAAACAACAGAAATTTATTCTCTCACAGTTCAGGAGGCCAGAAGTCTAAAATCAAAGTGTCAGCAGGGTTGGTACCTTCTGGAGGCTCTGAGGGAGGCTATGTTCCATGTCCATCTCCTAGCTTCTGGTGGCTGCTGGCAACCCTTGGCATTCCTTGGCTGGTGGCTGCATTCCTCCAGTCTCTGCCTCCATTGTCACACGGTGTTCTTCCCTGTCATTAATCCTGTGTAGCCTGAGGGGCAGTGGACTGGGTAGATAAGCAGGGCAATGGGGCCTTGTGACTAGATGTAATGGATACTTTGGGGTCAAATCCTGTCCCCGCCCTTAATTTACAGGCTCTCTGAAGGCTGGACCTGAATCCTAGGCTGGGCTGACATCACTGACCCGAGCAAAGATGTTCATCTGCTTCTTTCCAAAGCAAAGGAAGCAGACATCAACGCTGGCAGACATGAAGCCGTTGTTCCTGCCCTTCTTCCCCAGAGTTTCCCCTCTCTGTAGATCCACCTCTAAACATCCAGCCTTCCCATACTCCAGAAGTGTTGCCCAATCCCAGATTCTAGAAATTCTCTTACCTTCAAGTCCTCTAGAAATGAAATGATAAACAAAACCCAGACTGTCTGGGCTTGGCTTTGCTGTGGACAGCACAAAACCAGAGGAACTGTGACATTCAGCAATATACCCGCAGCACTTGTCCCCTGGGCCTCTTTCATCTACAGCCTCTGCTGTGTGATCGGGGCAGTTCTAGCTCTAGGTTTGATCACAGGATCCAGAAGTACATCAGGCATCAGTTAAAAAGGAACATTTCTCTAAGGGTCTGGTACTATGTGAAATCCTGACTTTGAGGTTAAGGAAGCATCTTGACTCAGCCCCAGGGCTTTGCATCTACACTTTGCCTGTCCCCTGCCTAGTCTTCCCTCTTACAACCACAATAAGAAGCCCACAGCTGGCTGCAGGGCTTCCATTCCTCCTCAGTCACCCCATGCACTTGGCTTTTCCTTCCTCCTCACCACAGACATCCAGCTCCGAGCTCAAAGGTCCCTGGGAATGTAGGTCATCTGTGGGGTTTTCCCATTAGGTTCTGAGAGTTTCCAACGACAGGTTTCTGCAACAGAAACCTTAGATCAGTCCCTTCCAGATCTATCCCAGGCAAGGAAATAACTGTAACTTTCTGAGATGTAAAAGATTTTACTTCTGAGCAGCTATACAACTCTTTTTTTGCCCAATTGCCAGTGTCTGAGGGTTCCTACAGGCCTCACCTGGGATCTCGCAGGTTCATTAGCTTTTGGGTGTGTGAGTTTGGGGGAGGCAATGAAGAGGAAAGGGGATTTTCAAAAGCCCAGCTGAATATTTAGTTTGAGCAGTCCCAAGAAAGGAGAAAGGACAGGTGGGCATCAAACTCACAAAGAAAGTCTTCACCCTGCTGAAGCAGGGGGCAGCTCAGGGCTCCCAGAGCATGTGGGGCAGGCTGGCTGGGAAGTGGATGCAGCTGTTCTCAGACTGGGTGCTCTGGTCTTGGCTGGCACCCACCTATCCCTGAATACCAGGCAACACATCAGTGCTGAGCTGGGCATAGTGGAACTCTGCCTTCTTCAGATTTGCCTCGTGGTTTTATTTTGCAAGTGCAAGCATCCGATGTGCGTATCTTTGCCTCCTGTGTCCCCCTTTTATATTGTGAGTTCAACATCTTAGGCTTTTAGGTTTTCAATTTCTACTTCGTAAGCAAAAGAGCCAGTGGAGGATGATTTCCTGGGAGAACAGCTGGACTGTACACAGTTGTGGCTTCAATCACAGTGACACGGACCAACTGGCTATCTCAGGATGCACTGGGAGTGAGAAATGCTTGGGTTCCTGTATTAGTTATGCAGCGCATCATAACAAACCATCCCCAAGCTTAATAACTTAAAACAATAATTATTTACCATCTCATGACTTCTGTGGACCAGGACTTCAGACGGGGCATAGTGGAATGGCTAGTCTCTGATCCCTGGTGGCTGGGGCCCCAGCTGGAAGGCTTGAAAGCATGTGGGATGGGACGACTTGCCCAGGGCTGGAGGCTGTGCTTCCAAGGTGGCTCAATCACATGGCAAGTTGGTGCTAGGAGATGGGTTCCTCTCCACACGGACCTTTTTACAGGGCTTCCTGAGTGTCCTTTCAAGATGGTGGGGGGTTTCCCCCAGAGCAAGAAATCTAGGAGACTAAGGTAGAAATGGCAATGACTTAGACATAAGGAGTCACACAATATCACTTTGGCCATATGCTAATGGTCACAGAAGTCAGGCCTGGTCTCACGTGGGAGGAGACCACATAAGCACATGAAGACCACTGAGAGCCCTCTTGGAGTCTGGCTACCATAATCTACCCTCTGCCCTTCAATGATTCATGTGCCTCTTAAATGCAAAACATATTAACTCCTTCCCCAGGTCCCCTCAAATTTCACTCCTTTATCTGTTCAAAATTAAGGATCTCATCATCTAAATCAGGTCCAGGTGTGGATAATGAGCCTCAGGTGTATTTCCTTGACTATAGCTGCTTGAGTACAGTTCTTGATCTGAAGATCTGTGAACAAAAGATACAAGCTTTCTGCCCCAAACCAATTCGACATACAATGTTGGGACAGGCATATTATAACCACCTATAACCATTGTAGACACTCCCCAAAGGGGAGGAAAATGGGAGGCACGCAGGAGTCACTGATTATAGCTAATGCGAAATCCATCAAGGCATGTGTTGCCAGTTCCTTGATTATGGCTGAAGTCTTGTGAATGACGATTCTTGGCTCTACCCTCTGGACTCTAACTTCTACCTTTCCTTTTAAAAAATAAATAAATAAAAGAGAGCCTGTGTTTGCAGCTTACCCAAGAGTGGGCAGCAGGTTGGTAGCCCTGTGGGGCTGTACTGGAGCCACAAAGGGAAAGTTAAAGAATCTGGGCTTGCTGGACTCAGGGTTCAGCCAGCTTGCCTAGCAACAGGGCCACGGGCAGGGAGCAGACAGGTCCCTGATGCAGGCAGAGAAGTTGGGATGGCGCCCTCCTGGGGAAAGGGAGATCTTGCTCTGCCAATAGGGAGGCAGGATGCTGTGTACAGAATCCCCTTGGGTCTTGGCTCCTACTTGTCGACCATGAATTAATTTTTAGGCTGCTAATCTGTGCCTTCTTAGCCAGGACATCTGGTGTGTACAATAGTTTTCACAGCTTGAAATTTCTAGTATTCCCTTGAATAACCTTCCTCGGCTCCTTGGACAGAGACTGCTTCCGTGGCTGTATTGCAATAGGACTGGTCAACAGCACAGAGTCTGGCATCACACCCCCTGAGTGTGGCTGGGTGGGGGCCCAAGCGGACAAGGATCTGTGGCACTCTCCTCCTCTGGGCTTCTCTGACTTTGGCTTTATGGCTGGGGTGGTTCAGAATAAAGGCATGGTGGGTCAGAAGTGCAGGAGGGGATGGAGTTGTGGCTGGCCTCAGATTAAGGGCAGAGATGGTGGTGGACAGAGACTGTGGAAGGCCTAATCTCTGTTATAGCCCAGATGGACTTCTCCTCTGTGTGACTGTATCACCAAATTAAAGCAATTAGGATTTTTTTTTTCTTGGTGGATGGACACTCTGCTCTGAAATTTTCATAAGCAAAATTAAGTTTAGTAGGGGCCAGGACCCCAGGTATTAAAATCCTTGTATCCAGGGTACACAGCAGTCCCTTTCAGGGAAACCCTATCCCTCACCCCTGCCTGAGACTGTTTTTTGTTTGTTTGTTTTGGACTAATATCTACTATTTATTGGAAAATTTCAAAGCACCCTGCAACATATCACGTACGTTATCTCAGTGGTTTCTCACAGAAGCCCAGGGAAGTATGTATTATTACCTCCACATCTTACTGAGAATGTAAGAGTTTCAGAAAGGATAAGCCATTGGCCCAAGATCAAACTGCTAGGGAGAAGCCAAACCATAATTTGATCTTACTATGCCTCAAAATTATTTTTTTTATAAGCACTCTGAGTTTTAAAAATTGCTTTGGAAACAAAATCCCCCCAAATAATGCCAGAATGCAAAAGGTACATAAAAATGTCCAAAACTGTGGGGTTTTTTAACCAAAAATGTTTTAAATAACAGATTTGAAGATCATTTGTATAGTTTTTTCCTCTTAACAGGAGGTCAAACCTGGGACTAAAGTGGATTCCTTGTTATTGTTATTATCACCTCATGTAAATTAAAAAAACAGGAAGGAGAAAAGCTCGGAAAGAATTCTAGCTGAGGCCCCAAGTGTGCAATAAAATGTAAAGATCTTAATAAACAAAAGCCCTGAAGAAAAGCATTCAAGAGGCCCGCAAGTTTAATAAAACACGAGTTCAATTAATTTTGTGCAGCTGAACTAAACTGAACGGAATGAGAGCTGGCAGAGCTCCTACTCAACACACTATAACGCTGATGGAGTAAAAATGAACGGAATCGCTGTTGGCCCCAGAGATACTACAGACGCGCCCGCTCGAGCCACTCGCGTAGGCGCAGAGCCGAGCAGAAGGGGTGAGGCGCCAGGGTGCACCGCTCCGCGCAGGGATCCGCCCCGCCTTCTCCGGCCCCGCCCCCCCACGCTTCAGTTCCCAGCCTTGCCACTAGGGGCGGCCGCGAAGCTGCGCGGCCCCGGTTTCCAGCCGGGCCCCTTTCCCAGCCGGGCCCAAGCATGGCTGCCCCCAGGACTGCGGGTCGGGAAGCCGCCGTGCTCGCGCTTTCCTGACAGCCCCTGGCTGCTGTGGTCTCCTTCTCTTCCCCAGGCCACTCCAGCAGACATGTTTGCCAAGGCCTTTCGGGTCAAGTCCAACACGGCCATCAAGGGGTCGGACAGGTGAGGGAGAGAAGAGCCTGCTCTGCCCACCAGGGCACCCAGACATCTCTCAAGCTCCGCTGGCTCACAGCCTTTTCTGGGCTGGGTCAGCCGACTTGGGGTGGAGGCCGAGGGGTACAGCCGGAGAAGGGACCCCGGGGGGCGGGCCAGGGTGAGTTAGACGTGTTTTGAGAGTGAAGATGGAGAGGAGGCCTGATTTATCTCCCAGGCTGTCTTTTGGATATTTTAGTGAGTTTACGAGAAAGCGTAATTCAATCAGCGCGTACTGACTGCAGTCTGTTTAAGGTGTCGTGGAGGATGCAGAAATGAAGGAAAACGGGGTCCCTGCCCTACCAAGAGCTTTGAGTCCCTTGGGAGAGATTAGATGGGGCACGGAGAACTACAAGTATACGAGAAGAAGTGTCTAGTGATTACCACTGGCAGGAGAGACAGATGGAGGGTGAGGTGAGAGAGGATAAGGCACATGTGGTAAGAGCTGTTTTGCAAATGAAGGTATCACCTTGGGAATTTTGGAGCCAGTGTTCTATAGTTGTCATTCTTGGTGCCCTAGCAGAGCTGTTTAATCATAGGTTGACAGATTTGTCAAGCATATATGAGAAAGGAGTGGGTCCAAGAGCTATGTGTGGAGTCAGGAAGGTAGGGCTTAGCTTCCAGTGGCAGGCTAACTTGGGTTGCTTACCGGATCTCAGTTTTTTCCTTTCTTTGTAAAATGGAAAGACATGCCCCAGGAACATGTGAAAATAGATGAGACATTGGATGAGAGAGAGAATGGGATGTTTTGGAAGAGTGAGAATAGGACATCATCAACCAGTCTTTTTCTTGGCCTTCGTGATTTTATAGTAAGTCTTGAGTCCTCAATATTTATTAAAATCCATCCAGGCAGCATACATACCAGGTATGTGTGCTCTCTGCAGGAGAAAGCTTCGGGCCGATGTGACAGCTGTTTTCCCCACTCTTGGAACGGATCAGGTCTCTGAGTTAGTACCTGGAAAGGAAGAACTCAACATTGTGAAGTTGTATGCTCACAGAGGGGATGCAGTGACTGTGTACGTGAGTGGTGGTAACCCCATCCTATTTGAACTGGAGAAAAATCTATATCCGACAGGTATGACAATGGGATGGAGATGGCCATTACTATGGTCCTTGCCTAATATCTGTTTCTTCCATTAATCTGTCTTCCTTAAAACAAATAAATGCAAAATCTCCCTAAGAATCTTTTTGGATTTCGTGTCCCTAGAATTGGGTCTTTCAAGATCAGAAACTGCTATAAAAGTGAGGGGAAAAAGGGTTAACACAAAAAAGAAGGTGGTTGCCAAGGGAAATTCTGAGGTGAAGAAACACTTGTTTCTAGTGGGTTAACTAGGGATTGGAGCAGAGGTCGTGAAAAGGGTGGAGTTTCAGGGCATGTAGAAAATGCTTCTTAGAACTTTCACTAGGGGAATTTTCTTAAGATACTGAAGAGATGCTGTGATGGGAAAGAAGCTGGGTTCGTTAAACTCCATACCCAGCTGTCTTCGTGGTGGACTTTGGTTGAGATCTCTCACAGGGATTCTTTCTTAGGCTCTCGTCTGGCTCTCAGGATTCTTTGCTTGCTTTCTTTGTCACAGATCTCAGAGAGGCAGTGTCCTTTTCTCTTTTCCTTGGCTGCTGACACCTACTTTGTCATTTGGGGGCTTTTCTTCCTCCCAGCTTGGCTGCAGCAATGCAGTGCAGTCTCCTACCCCAGGCCACCCCTACCCCCACCCTGCTTTGCTGCTGTACACATACAAGCCCTTTTTGATCTAAGGGTTTTACTGCTAATCCCTGTGGAAGCAGAGAGAATAAAAATAATAAACATGGGAAAGTTTCAGAATTTCTTACAGGCTTGTGCCCTGGTTTCGGATTACTTGCTTCTGAGGTCATAAAAGGAATCCTCGTGGGGGCTCTGTCCCTACTTTTATCCACTATGGCCATTAGGGGCTGCTGCAGTCCAGGTGGAACGATAGGTGCCTCCACGTCTCAAGTGACACCCAGTGTCTTAAGTCTCCGCCTTCTTCAAGACTGCAGCCTCCTTGAGAAGGGAGTCAGCCTGCTGTAAACTATATGGAATGTGTTTCCCACAGGAAAAGGGGCACTCAGTTCCCAGAGAGGGGGAAAGGGATACTGGACAGGCAAAAGCAGATGTTCACTTCATCACTAGTTTTAGCCTTACACATAAATATCCAACTTTGGCAATTAAACAGACAAAGCTGTAGCTCACTTCATGTGTCTTCCGACCAGTAAAAGTGATAACTTCTCAAGATCATAGATTGAGAGAAACTACTGCAAAGAGCTCAATATAAATATGTAAAGAATGCAGGTCTCTAAGGCTAAAGGGAGCAAGGATTCTAAAGTAAATAGCATATAACATATAAACCGCTTCACAAACTTGGGGTAACCTAATTTAAAAAAAAAAAGAATGCAACTTCTTTGGGCATCCCCTTACAACCTTCTCTCTAGCTTTGAGTTGAGTTTCTTTTCTACATCTTGATTAATGTGCCCTTAGTGTTTGGCTTTGCCATTCCCCAGGGGGTTGACTTTTGGGCAGTAAGTGTTTTCTGGCTCTCTTCTTGGACAGTGTACACCCTGTGGTCTTATCCCGATCTTCTACCAACATTTACAACATGGCCCCTGGTGCTTGAAAAACTGGTAGGGGGAGCAGGTAAGAGTATTTTCCTATATTCTGGATACTGGCTGAAACCTACTTAGTAAAGGCCAACTACTTTAATAAATGCATCCATTTTGTGCATTCATATGATTGAAAAATAGAATTTTTCCCCATGTCTGTTGCATCTCTTACGTGGCTGCTTCTATGAGCTCTCTGGGCCTCTCTGACCCTGCTGTAAGGCTTAAATAAGATAAGTAACATGAAAGTGCTTTGTGAACTGCCATATGCTATACTTTAGATTAATAAACTGAATTTAGGAAACCAGAATAAGATAGATCATGGAACTGGACCCTCAGCTTGGCGCTTCAGTTTGACCACTAGTCTCCCAGCAGGAAAAGGTCTGATCCTCAGTTTGCCGCTTTTAATTTTCATTATGAATAATGTAGTTGATGCTTAATAAATGTATGTTTGTTGAGCAAATGAATAAATGATGAAGTAAACTGTGGAGTTAGTTGCAATGCTTTTGTTTCCTGCAGATTTGATGCTGCCAGGACTAGTGGTGCCCCCTGCTGGTCTGCCTCAGGTACAGAAGGGTGACCTCTGTGCCATTGCCTTGGTGGGGAACAGGTACTGTGCCAGTCAGCTGTGCCTATGGGGAAAAAACTTAGGGAAAACTTGGGAGGGGTGGGAATGACAACTTCACAGCCTATGGATAAAGGATTAAAAGAAAAAACAGATTCTTCCTGAACAATTAGAGAGTGGGGAATGGCAGTGAGCCTGTGGGGTGTCCATACATCTGGGCCAAGTGTATTTGCTCCTGCTGCTTCTTTTTTAAAATTTAGTTGTTTTTTTTCTCCTTTAAAAATTTTTTTCTTAGATTTACAGAAGAGTTGCAAGTATAGTACAGACTCCTGAAATATTCCTTACCCAGCTTCCTGTAATGATAACATCCTGTATAAACACAGTACAGTTATCAACACTAAGGAATTAACATTGGTACAGTCCGTTTGACACTATTACAGACTTGATGCATATTTCCCCAGTTTTCCCACGATGTCTTTTTTCTTTTTTTGTGTTCAAGAATCCAGTCTAGGTACCACATTGCATTTAGTTGTCATGCCTTCTTAGTCTCCTGTCTGTGACATTTTCTTGGCCTTTCCTGCCTTTCATGGCTTCAACATTATTTTTGTCTAACATCCGCATCCTCATCCTCATCTTTTAATTATTTTTAATAGATTTATTGAGATATAGTTTTCATACTATAAAATTCACCTGTTTCAAATGTACAATTCAGTGATTTTTTTTTTAGTATATTTACAGGGTTGTTCAGCCATCACCACAGTGTCTCTTTTTTAAAATAAATTAGGAAGTAATCGTATGAACAGTTCTGAAAAATCAAAACCCTCTCACCCCATAATCCTTTTCTCCTAGAAGTAACCATTATCATTCTGATGCATGTCCTTGTCAGCCTTCTTCAATGCATATATACACGTGCATATAAAATGTATGGTCTGGGGTGTGTATGTTTAAAAATACAAATAAACAAACTTTATCCCTATTACTTTTTCACTTCAGGTAGTGGGGACATTTTCCGTGTCAGCAAGCACAGATAAGCTGAATCTTTTTACCCGCTGTGGGGTGATGGGAAAAGTCCTCTTCTAGTGGACATTGTGGTTGCCTCTACTTTGTCTCTATCACAAACAAGATCTTCCTGATGCCTCTAGGGACACTAGTGCCAATATTTTTCTAAAGTAGATACTAAGAAGCAGAACTGTTTGGCTGAAGATCGTGCATACTTTCTGTTGCCCTATAAAAATGCTGTGTCCCTCCTACCTACAGGGTATATGGAGTCTGTTTCCTTACATGCTCACCGACACTGGATGTGATGGGTCATTTTCATTTGTATCATCCTGAATGAAAAATGACATCTTATTATTTTACTCATTGCTTCTTTGAGAGAGAAGCATAGTAGGCATGGGAGGGGTCAGTGTTTAAAGATCTTACTTTTGCTGCTCATATTCTCCTATTTTCCTTGAACCTTTTGGAACCAAGCACCTAGAAATGTTTCCTTCCTTGTTTACCTGTAGCAAAACTTGAAGTTGAAAAGAATGGTGAAATTATTGATTTTTCCCCCCAGTATTCTATCCAAGATAGGAGAAAACTACATAAATGTGTATTTGGCCTCTCAGTTTGGCATTTAGAATGTATGTGGGAATGAAGCCTAGGTGGTTTATGGAAGGGGATGAGGGTACAAGGGAGTTTACTAAAACTGCAAGCCAGGTTCGAGACTGAAGTTCTTGAGCCATTGACCATTCCAAGGGTGGAAGACAAAGATCGGTCTTTTAGGAACTGGGAAAGAAGCCAAATTCAAAGATTCTGTGGCAGGAACTGACCCATGGGCACAGTAAGTGGAGCCACCGGATTAGCAAACATTTTTTTGAAGTTCAGGTGTTGGGAAATCTGCCCTTGAATCATCTACCTTAGGTCCAGGCAACGTTGCCAGGCTTGTATATTCCCCTCCTGTTAGCCAGCTGGACACCAGTCCTTACAGGCAATGTGTGAGCATTGCTGAGTAACAGTGGGCTGACAGAGATTTCCATTTGGGCTTTGGTAGTTTTTTTGTAGTTATTGTAAATGTGGCTGTTTCTTATATTATAAGAACTGGACACATCCAGTTCTTAGATAGATAGTTATACAGAGCAAGCCCTGTTACAAAGAACCAACTCAGAAGGAACCTTTAGTTGGTACCACTGTATCTCTCTTCTCTCTTCCCTGTGGCATCCCTCAGCCTAATTTATGGCATATGAATGGCCTCCCTTCTGAATTTCCATATAGGATGGCTATGCCTTTTTTAAATGGGGAGATAATTTATATTTTTGAAATTAAAGAAAGGAAACTTTAAATATCCTTCTGAGTCCTGCCTGGGTTTGATTCATAATAATATAACAATGATAACATCAGCAGAGGAGTTAATTACACAGAAGGGAATATTTGGTCAAGGAATTTTTGGAAGTCATATGTGTAGGTAATTTGAATAAGATTGAGACTGCACTGAGTTTTAGCTCTGTGATACAAGTGGATGCTTCAGATTTGCAACCGTGGTGCTTTGAACACATGTGTAGAAAGCTGGTCCTGACATGTGCCCTCCTGGAAGACTTTCCCTGACCCTTGTCTCTGGCCTCCTCCTCTCAGAGCCCCCGTTGCCATCGGAGTTGCTGCCATGTCCACAGCTGAGATGCTGACCTCAGGTCTGAAGGGAAGGGGCTTCTCTGTGCTCCACACCTACCAGGACCACTTGTGGTGGGTTCCATGCTTTTTCTGTTTTATAGGGAGCTGGGTGGGCGGAGAGAGCACAGGGCCTGGATTCAGAAGTGAGAGTTTTGATCCCTGCTGTGTCCTTAGTCAAATTGCTGACCCCAGACATTAATTTCCTTGCAAAATGTGGAGAAAAAAATATATATATATATATTTTTGCCTGTTTAGAAAAGAAATTACAGAGAACTTTATTTTCTAGGTGAATTGTAGAATCCTAGGGCTGGAAGAAGGCCTTAGGGACTGTCTTCTCTGCCTCTCAGTACAGTGATATTCTTTATTTTTATGGCACTGGTCGATCTGGCCTTTTCTGCCGTGTACATTAAGGCATTTTCTGACCCCATGACGAGTGCTCGGGAATTCTCACATCTGAATCCAAATCAAAGTAGAGTAGATCCTCAGGCACCAGGGTGATAACCTGATTACTTTCATGTTGTTCAAGTTCCACATTTCGGATCTCGTCCTCATTATGGAACTTGCACTTTCTCACTGTGACAGTTGCTCTCTGGAGCTGTATGTGAGTTTATTTTCTGGTTATTTTCTTGTCATTTAACCAAAATAGTAAGTAGTGCTTTTCTCGAAAGCAGTATACCTGGTCTTTTGGCCAAGTGTTGTGGCCTGTTGCTATAGATTTACCCTTACGTTTTTAGTCAGTCTTGGAGTTACTTATTTTACAAGTATTGGCCAAGCCCTGCTTTGCTGGAGGTACAGCCTCATCAGTCTGGGTTTCAGCAGGCATTTGAGGGCTGCTTACTCACGTACTCACAGCACCTTGTTTTCTGACTGTTAGTCTGGGCAATTAAGGTCCTGTTGTCTAAATTGTCTTATCAGTGGCTGCCTCAGTCTCCCCTCCTCCCACCCTTTCAAAATACTTATGGTATTTACCCGATCAGAATAGCCTAAACATACGCTGTGGCCTCACTAGTAGCCATACTAATAAGCCCTTCTGCAGCTGTTAGTAAAACTTTGTTTGACTTGCATAATCTTAGTAACATAAAGCTTTTTGCTTTTACCGCTCTGCTACGTGGCATCCCTTTTTTTCCTGTCTTCATAAGGCTTAATGGCATAAAACCATTGTAATCTCTACTCTGCAGGTTAGATTGCATTCTTTTTTTTCAATTGAGGTATAGTTGATGTACAATGTTATGTTAGTTTCAGATGTACAGCCAAGTGATTCTAGTGATCATTAGTATATCTAGTGATTCTAGATATAGATATATACATATATGTTCCTTTTCAGATTCTTTTCCATTCAAGGTTATTACAAGGTATTGAATATAGTTCCTGTGCTGTACAGCTGGTCCTTGTCATTTATCTATTTTCGGTTGCATTCTGATTTAACACAGAAGCAACTGTTTTTGCAGTCTTGAGCAGTCCAGGTGTTTGTAATTTGTTCCATACGCTCAACCTTGGGTTTGTATTTCACCAAACTGGTACTACAGATGCGTTTGCAATCTTAATTTGGTTATTTAATTCAAAATAGTTTTATTTTTAATTTATATGAAGGGAATACTTTGGAAGGGGAGCTCCACTTTAACTATGTTGTCTTTAATCTTTCTCTGTCCCTGTATTTCTGTTAATAATATTATTATTCCTTTGGGTTAAGGAGGAGGCAAGAATTACTCTCCCCATTTCAGAGATGAGGAAACTGAGGCATGGGACTTCTCTGGGCCCAGAATTGGAAACAGATTTTGAGAGGCACACCCAGGTTCTCTGGCCTCTCCTGGACACCCCTGCCTGTGGGTCTTACTCTCTCTGGACCCCCACTGACCCCCTGACCGGGGCTGGAGAGTGTTGCGGCTGCTGCTCAGTGTTTCTGACATGAGGTTTTTGCAGGCGATCTGGAGACAAGTCCTCTCCACCATCCATTGCTCCACTGGCCCTGGATCCCCCAGATCTCAGTGAAGAGAAGGGGTCTGTCCAGGCAGACACCACCTTGCAGGGAGACATGAGGCGCCTGACCCTGGAGGGAGAGGAGGAGGAGGGGGAGGTTCAGCAGAGGTGTGGGGAGAAGTCCCTGTCGGAAGCCACAGAAGACCCCAGTGTCGGGAGCCTGAACCCAGACCCCATGGACAGCAAGACCCTTCAAGGTACAGCTCTGGCAGAAGTAGGGCAGTCTCCTCTCAGTGTAGGAGACTTAAGTGCTCTGCTCTGCTTCTGACTAGAGCGGCACTACAGCTCCGGGAGTGGAGGGGAAAGTCCTTATTTTTGCTGAGGGTGGTGCCGCAGCCCTTTGCCATCTTACCTGGGAGTCTTCCGCATATGTCGCGTTTCCCTGGATACCCGTCGACTCTGCTATTTGGACTGTTCCCAGCTACACGGCCCTCTTAGTTTTCTTCTGCCTCTGACTTCTCTATCAGAGAAGCATCTGCGCCTGGCTGGGTGGGACTTTGTGGCCTGACCCCTTCTGTGGGGTGAGACCTCTGTAAAGGCTCAGTGTTCTAGAGAGTCTGCGAGCTTTGGTGCCTGGGAATGGGCTCCTTCAGAGCTGAGGGGTAAGGTACGGATGTCACTGTGCGGGGAGTTTACCTGTGCTGCGCGGGCCTTCTGCGGCCCTCAGGAAGGATGTGGTTCTTGTCTTTTCCTTGCAGAGCAAATGGACGAACTGTTGCAGAGATGCTTCTTGTGTGCTTTGAAGTACCGCGTCAAGAAGGCTGACCTCCCTTTACTCACCAGCACTCTCCTGGGCAGCCACATGTTCTCCTGCTGGTATGGAAGGATGGTGTGGGCTGGGGGCTGGGCGGTGGGTCTGTCTCTTGCTCTTTGGTGGTAGGATGGGACAAGGCTGATGGGGGAATTGTTTTAGGGACATGATGTGGAAAGAGTGAAGTGGAGGGTTGATCTAGCAAATACTGAGTTTTAAAGACTTAAGTTTTAGCCAGTAAAAGGATGTTGAGGAAATGAAGGTTAAAATTCGCAAGGCGCTTTGAGCACTGCCTCTGCTGTGGTGATTCTGGGCTCTTTTACTGATCGGGCAGCATGTCCTGCCCCGGAAGGGCCCTGGGGCAGCCTGTTTGTCTGGAGGCTTCAATCCCCTCACACCTTTCTGAAGAGTAGGTGGGCCAGATTAGGTTGTGTCAGCAGGAAGAATCGGTGTGAACCCCCCACCCGACCCGCACACACAGCCACCAGCAGAGGGAGTGTTACATGTGGGTTGAACCTGGACTTTGAAGACAGAGCCATCTGGGCTCAAAAACCAGCTCCCCAGGGTGTTGGAGCAAAGGTGTATTTGAGCCCATTACCAGGCTTCTCTGAGCCCTGATTTCTAACACTTGTAAGATTGCTGTCAAGATCAAATAACCTGACATTTAATAAGCACCCAGTAAATATTATCATGTCAGGAGATTTGCTTATTGGTTTTCACCTCAAGTCTGAATTTCTTTCTGAGAATTTTGCTCTGTTTTTTAAAAAAGTGGTTTTAAGGGGCTTCCCTGGTGGCTCAGTGGTTGAGAGTCTGCCTGCGGATGCAGGGGACACGGGTTTGTGCCCCGGTCCGGGAAGATCCCACATGCCGCGGAGCGGCTGGGCCCGTGAGCCATGGCCGCTGAGCCTGCGCGTCCGGAGCCTGTGCTCCGCGACGGGAGAGGCCACAGCAGTGAGAGGCCCGCGTACTGCAAAAAAAAAAAGAAAAAAAAAAAGTGGTTTTAATGTAATTCTCTTCCTCTACATGTGAGTTTCTTTAAGGCATTCTATACACGTATGGGGTCTGGAGTGTGTGGCAGGATACTTGGTAATTTGTCCTGACCTTGCTGGGTTGCAAGTAACTGGGAAAGGGGTAGAGGTTCTTAACCTGGGGTGGGTTCTAGAAGGGATCCCTATGAATCCCACTGCTTTTGCTTGTCACATTTTGAGAGAAGATGTACGTTCTGGGGAGATAGAATGATTACAGCTTTCGTTAGGGATCTTTCCCCCAAAGCTAACAGTCTATAAAGAGTCAGATAGTAATTATTTTAGGCTTTGCAGGCCCTACAGTCTCTGTTGCAACTGTGCAAGTCTGCCATTGTGGCAGTAAAGCAACGATAGACAGTAGATGAACGGGCATTGCCAGATCTGGCCTGCAGGATGTGGTTTGCCTTGCTGCCACAGTGAGCTTGGTGTTGCAGACGCTCACCTGGAGGTGAAACTTCTGAGGCCACAGAAGCCTGTCTAGTTTGAAAGGAATCTAAAGCTGTATCTGGTACAGTAGCCACAAGCCATGTGTGGCTATTTAAGTTTAAATTAAATAAAATTTAAAATTCAGTTCCTTAGTCACATTCGTCACGTTTCCCGTGCTTAATAGCCACATCTGTCTAGTGGCCACCACGTTGATAGCAGAGAACATTCCATCCTTACAGAAAGGCCTATTGGACAGCAAGGACCTGGAGGAGCTAAAGTCTGCATCTCTCTCTGATGCTGCCGATGGGCAGAGAGCTCTGGAACAGCGGCCTCTTTCTGAACGTGCAGGAGGAAGGCTGAGGAAAACGTCCTCCTCTCAGTGTCAGGCAGGCCGTACCACTACTGCTTTGTTAGCTTAACTTGCCTTTTCCATCTGCCATCAGCCCCGAAGGACGACAACTGGACATAAAGAAGTCAAGCTACAAAAAGGTAAGCGGGTCCCTTCTCTGCATACCCACACAGGGAGCTGTGTAGGGGCACACGTGGCGTGAGCTGGTGGACATGGGGAAGCCCTGTCTGCAGGGCTGAGGCTAGAATTAAGCTTTTTGATTCCAGATATAGGGGGCGGAAGAAAACTCTCCCTGGGCTGAGGCAGTTGGGTGGGCACCCACTCCCCTCTCTCCTTCCCACCCCTTTATATCTGATCCAAGTTCTGAAAGGCTTCACCGGCAGGGGCCCTTCCCTTCCTAACTGGATGAGGACAGGGACTGTCCCACGTCCCTCCCCGGGACCTGCCCAGCTCGGTGTCTGGCATGTCTCAGGTGCTCAGCGTGTGTGCAGAGTCGATGAGGTCCCCTACCACTGGCCCTCTCTCCCTTAGCTCTCTAAGTTCCTGCAGCACATGCAGCAGGAGCAGATTATACAGGTGCAGGAGCTGAGCAAAGGGGTGGAGAGCATTGTGGCTGTGGACTGGAAGCACCCGAGGTGAGTGCAGGGGGCCTGGTCACCGCAGCTCAGCTGGCCCCAGGGCACCTGGGCCACGGACCGGGAATCGCCGAGACACTAGTATAAAATGTGTTTTTTCTTTCCTTCTGCTGGGTTTTAGGATCACATCTTTCGTCATACCCGAGCCCTCCCCGACCTCCCAGACAATCCAGGAGGGTAGCAGGGAACAGCCCTATCACCCTCCAGATATAAAATCCCTCTACTGTGTCCCAGCCAGCATGACCCTGCTCTTCCAGGAGTCTGGCCACAAGTGAGTTTTTGGAGAGCAGCCCTTCTCTGCCTGCTTGGTGTTCTGGCCTATAATCCTTTCAGCCTGAGTAGTGTTCTTCTGTGACTGGCAAAACCTGCTCTGCCCCCTCCTCCCTTTCTCCCAGATCCAGCTTCAAGCCTCCTTCCCCTGGGAAGGGTCTCTGGACTAAGTGAATGAGAGAGTAGGTCTCTCCCTTTTCTACCTGTAATTATTCTTCACACGGCCCTGCTGGCCCCTGGCAGGAAAAGGGAAGAACCCAGAGGTCGAGAAGCTGAGGACATCGCCCTGCTGAGCAGGAAGTGAATCTTGGTATTTACAGTTTGTCTCCCAGCATAGCGTGAATAACGCCCCCCGTCACTTCTCACCTAGGAAGGGGAGCATCCTCGAGGGCAGTGAGGTCCGAACAATCGTCATCAACTACGCCAAGAAAAATGACCTGGTTGATGCAGACAACAAAAAGTGAGTGGATGGGGAGGGGAGCTCGCCCCATGTCTTTCAGTGTTCATCTTCAGAACATGTCGGGGGTGGCTGGGAGGGAGGGGTGCAGGAGATCACAGACTGCTAGCAATAATCAAGGCCAGTGGTTTCTAAACCATGGGCTGTGGACACTTAGAGCTGTGGTCTAAGGTAGTCAGATCCAGATATGCTGTCAACATTGACTGTAGCCTGAGTAAGCATCATCTCATATGTATCTACTGTTAATTTTCCAATGCACTTGCTCTTGTGAGGAACAAAATGCAAACTTTAAAAAATTTTACCAAAGCCATCTTAGCTCTTTGGTATTCTCTGTTTTCTTAGTAAGTGGATATAGAAGGTAAACTACTAAATGAAGAGTGTTTCATTAATTTTTTTGTTTTTAATTTCAAAAGATACCCTCATGATCAAAAAGTTGGGAACTACTGGTTTAATCATGGTTAGTTAGTAGCAGAAGTGAGCCGGGATCCCGGTCTTCAGAATTTTTTCCCATCCCACTTTCCCCTCCACTGCCTGTTTCTCCTTTGTTCTAGGAAAGCAGATGTGTACCTCCCATCCAGAGGGTACGTTGCTTCATGGACTGTGAACCCCTAATTGGTTCTAATAATCCTGAATGACTTTAAACAACACATAACACATGAATCCTGAGTGGACCCTGGGATCAGAAGGGGCGGGGCTAGCAGTTCTTTATTGCCTTTTCTTTCCCTTTAGTCTTGTGAAATTGGATCCCATCCTATGTGACTGCATCTTAGAGAAAGGTGAACAGCACACAGTCATGAAGCTTCCATGGGACAGTCTCCTGAACAGGTAGTGGGGATTGGCAGCCCCTCCCCAGTGTTTCCATCCCCTCCCCTTAATGTCTATCACATTGGACTTCAGAATTGTCCCTCTCATCAGCTCTGACTTTCTTTCCATAATTCACACCATGTCAGTCTACATAAACACAGGCTTGGGTAATTCTGACGCGGAGGGTCTTTGGAGCGATATGAGCCAACACAGTATAGAAGAACTTGAGAAGGAGAGAGAAGAGGAACATTAATTAGAAATAAGAGCTTCAAAAAAAGAAGGTGTGGGTGGGGATTGTCTTAAAGTCTTTTCAAAGGAAAGATTCTTATGCTCTTTCTTTTCCGTAGACCCAAAACTGAAAATAACTTGTATAAGGAGTTAGCAAACTAGCCTGTGGGCCAAATCCGGCCTGCTACCTGTTTTTGTAAATAGGGTTTTATTGGCACGCAGCCACACCCATTTGTTTACATATTATCTGTGCTGCTTTCCTGCTAAATGGCAGAGTTGAGTAATTTCAACAGAGACCATATGGCCCTTGAAAGCCTAAAATATTTACCACCTGGCCCTTTCTAGAAAAAGTTTGTCAATCTCAATATATATGCTAGCAAAAGAAAATCTGGTTAGACAAAAGGTAGAAATTCCTTGTGGTAAAGGTGTCTATAAATGATGCATGATTGCAGCATGTCAGAAATGTGAAGCAGCACTTTATTCTGCTGGGTAAGGGAGACTCTTGAGATAGTAAACTCCACAAGCCCGCCTGGGCAGGTTTTCAGAAGGCCAGGCAAGTGGACAGTTTCTAGGGGCTCGAGTCTCGGATGTTCCCTTCCCTGAGTCAGTGGGTCTTGACTGTGGCCACACTTTGGGGAGCTTTAAAAAATGAATCTTCCTGATGAGAGTCTCTGACTTAATTGGTCTGGGGTTTAGCTCCCTATCTGATTTGAATGATCCTACTGTGCAGGCAGAGGTGAACCGCCACCTGTAAGATCAGCTTCCATCTAGCTGTCTGCTGGGAATGGGATATGAGGAAATGGTTTCTGCTGGCTTTATCAGTCACCAACTCATTAACTCCTGTTTCAGATGTTTGGAAAAATTGCAGCCTGCCTATCAAGTGACCTTTCCGGGACAAGAGCCCATTGTGAAGAAAGGCAAAATCTGCCCAATTGACATCACCCTAGCACAGAGAGCTTCTAACAAAAAGGTAATTTTTTAAAGACACAACGTTTGAAGATGGTGATTTAATGTCCCTGCTAAGTTCTAGTCTCTCTAGTGTGATCGGAGGTTTTTAGATTGGCCTTAAACGCCTCAAAGATTGTTTAGGAAACACCCATGTTTGTGTGACTGAGCTAGGCCCTATGTAAAACAGGTAAAGCTGACCCCCTCCCTCACTGCTCTCTAGGATTTTGTGCTAGGAAACTTGCTAGAGCCTGGTTCTAAAAGTAAACAAGATCTTATATTTATTTTTTTCTTAGAACTATGGTAGGGGCTTTCAGCTCTTACTCATTCTGTTACCTCTTGGGCCTTGCTCAGTGAAAATAACTACTAAAGAATCGCTGAAGGAGGGACTTCCCTGGTGGTGCAGTGGTTAAGAATCTGCCTGCCAATGCAGGGGACATGGGTTCGATCCCTGGCCTGGGAAGATCCCACATGCTGTGGAGCAACTAAGCCCATGCGCCACAACTACTGAGCCTGCGCTCTAGAGCCCGCGTGCCTCAACTACCGAGCCCACATGCCGCAACTACTGAAGCCCACGTGCCGCAACTACTGAAGCCTATGTGCCTACAGCCTGTGCTCCGCAACAAGAGAAGCCACCGCAATGAGGAGCCCGTGCACCACAACGAAGAGTAGACCCTGCTCGCCGCAACTAGAGAAAGCCCACATGCACCAAAGAAGACACTACGCAGCCAAAAGAAAAAAAAAAAGGAAAGAATCGCTGAAGGAACTGAGTGTGTTTAGCTTGGCAACACAAAGTCGTAGGGAACAAATTACATCTGTCCTCAAATACGTGAAAAGCTGTACTTGGAAAAGGAGTGCACTTATTTTGTATGCCTTGAGAAGACAGAAATAAGATTATTGGGTAGAAATCCCAAGAAGCCAGACTTGGGTTCAAAATAAAGAACTTTCTAGTAGTGTGTGGTTATGAACGTGGGCTTTGAGATTAGAGACCTGGGTTCCAGTGTGGCCTTGCTGCTTGACTTTGAGCAAGTTACTTAATGTTATTTTGCCTGAGTTTCCTTATTTGAAGAATGGGGATAATACCTACCTCATAAGGTACTGTGAGGATCAAATGAAGGAATATATGTAGGCGAAGCACTTAGAATAGTACTTGGCATATAAACATTCAATAAATGAGAACCAAACAATGATAACCTTAATAATTAGCAATAGCCGCCATTTCTTGAATGTGTAATTATGTGTGATGATGGTTTTGTCTTTATGTTAAAAAGAGCCCCTGGGCTTCCCTGGTGGCACAGTGGTTGAGAGTCCGCCTGCCGATGCAGGGGACACAGGTTCGTGCCCCGGTCCGGGAAGATCCCACATGCCGCGGGGCAGCTGGGCCCGTGAACCATGGCCGCTGAGCCTGCGCGTCCGGAGCCCGTGCTCCACAATGGGAGAGGCCACAACAGTGAGAGGCCCAAGTACCGAAAAAAAAAAAAAAAAAAGAGCCCTTGTCTTTTGGCGATACGTACGGAAATATTTGCAGACGAGATCTGATGTCTAGGGGGATTTGCTTTAAGGTAACACAGGAATGGGGGTGGGTGGGGATATAGATGAATCAAGGTTGGTCATGAGTTGATAATTGTTAAAATTCATGATGGGTACATGGGAGCTCATCGTACTATTCTACTTTTATTTATGTTTTAAATTCTCCATAAAAAAAACTTTTAAAAAGTATATGAATTTTTTCATTATTAAATTTGTTATGGTGATCGATGATCAGTGATCTTTGATGTTACTATTGTGAAAAAGGTTACAACTCGTTGAAGGCTCAGGTAATGGGTAGCACTTTTTAGCAATAAGGTATTTTTTAATTAAGGTATATACTTTGTTTTTTAAGATATAATATTATTGCAAACTTAACAGTATAGTGAGAACATAACTTTTAAAAATATTTCATTGACGTATAGTTGATTTACAATGTTGTGTTAATTTCTGCTGTACAGCAAAGTGATTCAGTTATACATATATATATTCTTTTTTGTATTATTTTCCATATGGTTTATCACAGGATATTGAATATAGTTCCCTGTGCTATACACTAGGACCTTGTTATTTTTCCATCCTGTATTTACTAGTTTGCATCTGCTAGTCCCAAACTCCTAATCCTTCCCTTACCCACCCGCCTCCCCCTTGGCAACCACAAGACTGTTCTCTATGTCTGTGAGTCTGTTTCTGTTTCATAGATAAGTTCATTTGTGTTGTATTTTAGATTCCATATATAAGTGATATCATATGGTATTTGTCTTTCTCTTTCTGACTGACTTTGCTTAATGTGATAATCTCTAGGTCCGTCCATGTTGCTGCAAATGGCACTATTTAATTCTTTTTTATGGCTGAGTAATATTCCATTGTATATATGTACCACATCTTCTTTATCCATTCATCTGTAAATAGAATGATAGATAGGTTGTTTCCATGTCTTGGCTATTGTAAATAGTGATGCTATGAGCATAGGGGTACATGTATCTTCTCGAGTTATAGTTTCGCCTGGGTATATGCCCAGGAGTGGGATTGCTAGATCATATGGTAGTTCTATTTTTAGTTTTTTGAGGAACCTCCATACTGTTCTCCATAGCAGCTGTACCAATTTACATTCCCACCCAGAGTGTAAGAGGGTTCCCTTTTCTCCACATCCTTTCCAGCATTTATTATTTGTAGACTTTAATGATGGCCATTCTGAACAGTGTGAGGTGGTACCTCATTGTGGTTTTGATTTTCATGAGAACGTAACTTTTATATGCACTGGGAAACCAAAAATTCATGTGACTCATTTTACTGTGATACTCGCTTTATCATGGTGGGTCTGGAACTGAACCCACAATACCTCTGAGGTGTGCTTGTATTGGATGGGGTAGAAATAAAAAATCAATTTAGAAGCACAAAAATTAGTTATTTGGATGAAGGTACCATGGTTATAGGGATGGTGAACATAGGGGGTGAGGAGGCTTCTGAGGCCCTGGAAGGTTTCTGGAGGGGAGGGCATGTGGTCTGTACCCACCATCAGTCTTCTGTCCCCCACAGGTGACTGTGGTCCGGAACTTGGAGGCCTATGGTCTGGACCCATGCTCAGTGGCTACCATCCTCCAGCAGCGATGCCAGGCTAGCACTACTGTCACTCCTGCCCCTGGGACCAAGGACATCCTGCAGGTTCAGATCCAGGGAAATCAGATCCACCACCTCGGCCGGCTGTTGCTTGGTGAGCATCCCCTCTTAAGAAGCAGACACATTGGTCTAACTTGGCAAAGATCTTCCTACCAACTAAACTCACCCTAGTGAGTCTACCATATATGTAGCTTTTAGCAGCCAGAGAGAGGTAGAACTAATGTTTGAACTAGATCCTTTAGCCCCCAAATTCATTGTTTTCTCCACCATGCTAGTAGTTTTCTTCCTGGTTTTCCTTTTTTTGTAAGACATTTGTTGAGCACCCAAACTTTGCTAGGCACTTTGCTGGGCTTTTTGCAGGCTTGGTCTCTCTGAATCATAACGATGCTGCAGAACTGTTTCTGTTTTGCAGATGAGGAAACTAAGTTTCAGTACATTGCGCTGAGACATTCAGCTGTTCAGTGCTGCAGCTGGGCTCTGAACTTTGATTTGCTTGACTCCCAAGCCTAGGTTCTTTCTACCAACCCTGAGTCACCCAGCCTCCAGTCTGTCCTCAATGCCAGCTGCCGGAGTCAGCTTCCTAAAACAATGTGATCACATCACTCCTCTCTGAAAAACTTTTTATATCTCCCTAATGCCTTCAGAATAAACTCTTAAGCTCAATAAACAAGACCCTCCCAGCCCAACCCCATCTTCCATCCGGGTTTTCTGGCAGGTCCCTGATCCCCACGCCAGGCTTCAGCCGTGCTGGTCTCCTTTGCTGTTCCCCATGTGCACCTGCATATTCACACCTGGGTGCTTTCCTCTGTGTTGTCGCCTCACCTTGCGTGGCCTCTCACAGCCTGACCTTAAAGGCTCATTGGCCCAGCTCAGGGGTCACAGGAAGCCTGTCTTAGAACATGTCCCTTTTTTTTTTTTCTGTTTCCTTAAATTGACATTTAAAAAACTGCTAACATAGTACTTTCCAATTGTGTTTATATTTCTGGTTAGTGTCTACAACTTGGCTAATTTATTCTGTTGTCTGAACTCCCTGTTAGACTGAACTTCTTGAATCAGAGACCTTACCTTTTTCATCCTTTTTTCATGCCCAGGGTCTGGCCCATAGTAAATGCTCAATAAGCAAATTTATTTTATGATCTAAGGCAGTACCCAGCAGTTAACTTTTACAGTTGAGCCCCTTTAAGTGAAAACCCCATACGAAATACAGAGGAAAAAAGATAAACACATGACTGAACTCAGACACACATTCTCTCTTGTGAGAAAATTATAAATGCCTGAAGTACACCTAGAAGGTAGCTATCAACGTGAAAATTGCTGAAATACACACGTCATCCTCGAGGTGTAAGGATAAGTGGTCCATTCCCGTTGGAGTTGAGTTTGAGCTGGGTGGAGAAGAGCAGGTCATATGATGGAAATGGTTTGAACTGAGAGTTGACAGCAGGAATGAGCACACAGTGGGGCAAGAGGGCCAGGAGGTAGCTGTGCAGATTGGGGACCTTGGAGGTCGGGGCCAAGGAGGGTCATTGTAGACAAAGGGGAAGGAGTTGCGGGGAGGAGAGCATACACATGCCTCACTGAGGAGTTTCTGCCTTTTGGATTGTAGAAGAGTATCGGCTTCCTCGAAAACACATCCAGGGCCTGGAAAAGGCCCCCAAACCTGGCAAGAAGAAGTGACAGACTCTTGTTTCATGTGGTTGATCCAGAGGAAATCCAAGCTGTGGGCTGGTAATTTATATGAGTATTTTCTGCTTTTGCAAATTAAAAAAATATATAATTCTTTACCAAAATAAATTTTTATTCTAATCTAAATTTGATTTCCCTCCTGTTTCCTCCACTTAGCTAAAATGTACGAAGTTTTCAGATCAGAAGCCATTTTAAATGGACACTCAAGGCCGTTGTGGCGTGCCTTTTCCATTCATGTGGTTTCAGTCATTTTAGTTCGTCCTCTGCTTTCAAGGCTGAATAGCCCATGCAGAGTTCAGGCAGGTGGGCCCTTCCCATTTTTAAAGTCCCTCTACCAAATATTCAACAGCCTCTTGCTATTCTTACTACCTAATTAACCTCCTAGCCCAAAATCACTCCTTCACATCTTTAAAGGGCTATTTATATAGATATTTATATTTGTCATCAATCAAGGCAAAAGAAGGAAGGGTTGGCCTTAAGTTCTAGCAAAGTTTAGGCTATACAGAAATAAGAAACAGTGAAAGCATATTAGGACATGGAATTCTATACAACAATGAGTTTTCCCCAACATTGGCAACTGCCACTAACAGCCGTAAGTTGTGATGTGGCTGCAAGATGATGGCTTTGCTGTAGTGAAGTCTTAGCCAACAAATGCTTTCTTTAGCCTCAAACTTCTTCACCTGGGGCTCATGGAAGAGGTCTTCAGTTGATCTTCAGAGGGTCCACGAACTTTTCTGAAAGAGTGTGCAAGATTTTGTATCATCATTTTCCTAAAAGAGGTTACCATGCTTTTGTCAAATTCCCAGCAGGATCATGTGATGCCAAAAAGGTTCAGAACCCCTGCTGTGGTCCCTGCTCAGTTTGTGGCAGTCATTTCTGTACCAGGGCTCTCCTTGTACGATAGGAAGAAGGGCTGAGCTGAATAACTGCAGAGTTCTTTGGTTTTACCATCAAAAAAACACACTTCAGTTTACTTCCTTTTTTCCCTTGGTCATACCACTTTTGTTTTTTTTAAACCAAGATAAAGGCTTGAAACTATCTACAGTATTCACAAATTCCCCATCTGGGGCTTGAAAAAGAAGAAGGGGATGAGTATGAAAATGTGTGTGTGAGGTTCCTTGCCTTTTGTTATTAGGCCCCGAATAATCGTCCTTTTCACTGCTGACTCACTGTAGGTAAACTCCTTTTTTACCGATCCACTCTGTTGACATAAGCAATATGAAACTGAGAAAGAGATTTCTAGAAATTGACCCCAAACAAGATTCTGTTACAGCAGAACCCTTGGACAGACAGAGTTTGATCTAAGGGAGCACAGTATGTACAGCAGTCATGAAATATGGTCCTCATATGAATACAAATAACACGTAGTACTTTATAAAGTTCTTTCACAGACGTGATTCGTTTTGCACAACCCTGGAGGGACTGGAGCCTCAGAGAGAGGTTGTGTCCTGCCTTGTTAATCCCTGCTAGAGACACAAGCCAGTAGATGGTGAGGCTGGATCTAAAATGAACATCCAACTCTTCACTGTGGTTTGACCCAGAATTCTGCTGTGAAACAGTGTTGTCAAGACTTGTGCTTCGAACGGTATTTCCAGTAATGGTGACACATTTGCAATGACTCATCTTCCCTTTCCTCCTTGTGAATAACATAGGTACATGTGAGGAGGCAGGGGAGGGTTAGGCTGTGCAAAGGATTCCTTTTTCTGTGTGCTGAACTGAATAATCTATACCAAGGTCAAATGTACAGCTTTACACTTAATCCCATATTGTAACCAAATGAGTTTCAGTGAAAAGCAGAAACTGCTTCATTTCTGGGTTTTGGCAAAATTATTGAAAGATATACTTCTTGGAGGTCTAGGTGAGCACACATTACAGATGTGCCCCATTCCTGGACACTTTTAAGAATGTCTGTTGGACAGGGGGTGCTCTCCTAGAGGGAGGCTGGGAGTGGACTGGATGAGCTCCGGGGGCCCCCATTCATTGCACTGTGTGTGATCAATACCGGAAGGCAGGCGAGAATTTCTTTCTAATAACTTTTACGTGGTTATTACCACGGTTACCGAGATGTTCCTTTGACGGACGTCAGAGCTAAGGTCAAGGGACTGTTTTTGTCATCTAGCCCCCTTCCTCCAGATGAGATAATCTCAAACTTTCAAAGACACATTCCTATCTAATTTTAAAATAATTCTGAAAATAGAAGAATCATTGCTTAACTCAGTAGCCTGTTCTGGTGTTCAATCATCCTTAGCTCCAGAAAGCCCCTCCTCTCTGTAGTAAGTCCCCTTTCCTCTTCTGCTCTGTGCGGATGCAGAATAGCCAGGCCCCTAGGCAGCACCCCCAGCCCATGCCTTTGGACGGTTTTCTCAAGCTGATTTGAACAGTAGCCTTCATTCCTCTGTTCGTTGGCAAAAGGAAATCTGACTTGGACACAAAGTGTGCGTGTTCCTCTATTCCCACCCCCTCTCCCAGCTCCCGATTTCCATGAGATGGGGAAGTTCAAGGAACACATCTCTGGTCTGAATGATTTTTGCAACCAGCTTTTATTACTTTCTTTAAAACCCACATAAGAAAGACATTTAAAAAGAAAATTTACGCACTGGGCAACACAACAGTAGAAGGCACTCCAGCAGTCATGCCCACCCTGGGAGGGAAGGGACACTCCCTACACACTACTGTTTCGGAGGTAGGGCCTCAGCCTGGGTCCTGGTCTAACTGTGCTTTAGAGAAAGTCTGAATTTTCCCATAGTTTCCTTATTTCATAAACACCACTATCTCTTTATATATAGCTATATGCCTTTATGTATATATGTACATGACTTCTTTTCCTTCTCAAAAATAAAATAGCCACCCCATCAGAGGGAGGTTCTCAGCAGCATTCACAGCGGTTGCACAGGATCCATGCCTTCTATTCATGTTAAAGACATGCAGCTTGAAGAAAAGAGGACTCTGCACCCACCCCTGTCGATACACAGCAGGGAGAGAGATTTTTTTAAGCGGGGGGGACGTGATAAGGCTGAGCAGGAGATAGCAGATAACTAGGGTTTTTATGATGTAAAAAAATCTCTTTTGAGCTGCTTAACTCGTCCTGTTTTTGCAGCTCTGAAGACTAAGTAGTTTGCATGATGAGGGGTCTGCATTCCTTCTGTGATCGGGGGCATGTGGACTCAGCAAGGGTCAGGGAGGGAGGGAACTGCTGAGGCTACACAAAGAAGTGTGGGCTCAAACCAACCCAACAGGGACTTGGGAAGGCAGAGGACTGACGAAGAAATGGTCTCTCAGAGGCTGCACTGGAAAACTGGCCCCGCTTTGAAAGTCCAGAGTCCTTCTCCTCTGCGCAGGAGTGTCTCTGTAGTCCTGGCTACCGGCTTGAATTGTTTGGCTAGTTTTAAGTTTGGACCTAAGCAAGGAGCCAGTACACATGTAGAGTTGGGAATCTGATCCGCCCTGTCCAGGCAGTTTGACCTCACTTCTTGGAAGTCAGAGCCCAGGACCTTAGACGGGAAGGAGGTCTGCGACCCTCGTCCCATACCTGGAGGGAAGATTCTCCTGGCCTTGTCTCCCACACTGCCGCGGTCCACTTCCTGGCAGGAGCAAGCCAGCAGCAGAGCCTCAAGCAAATGCCCCTGCTCCTGTCCCTCTTTGAAAACAAAAAGGCACTGAGGTCAGCAGGAGGCCAGCCCCATGGCTGGCCATTCTTCGACCATAAAGGTCTCCAAGTTGGCTGAGTTGGAGGTTCCCCCCTCTGTACTCAAGGCAGCTCCTCTGGCGGTATCTGGAGATCCCAGAGTCCCAGTGGGAGGAGTGAGGCAGTGCTGGAGGCCAAAGGGAAACCAAGGCAGCCAGGCCTCCTCTGCTCTCTAGCCCGGGGAAGGCTGAAGACAGCTTGGACACCTTTATCTGCAACATGTTTTGGCTTTGACTGCCTGATTTCCGTACTCAGCAGGAGACTTTAAAAATGGTAAATGGCTGGTTTCCCTTTGGTGGAAACACAGGAGGATGATGGCAATATTAAATTCAAAACTGTAACTCAGAAACAAAGAGTTGTTGACAAGATATGGCTGAAGACCACGCATACACAGATATGTATGCCTTTGGGTTTACATGGGCTCAGACTTTTGGGCCATCAGGGCCAGGGCCGGCTGCAGCTTCTCTGGAAAGTTCTCAGGCAATCTCAGCTTCGGTGCTCCTGACCCCAGCCAGTGGCTTTATGACCTTCCCTTAAGCATGAACAACGGGCACCTGGGGAAAGTGGGGGACAGTCCTTTTATGAGCACTGTCGTGCTCTCAGGGGCTCAGCTCAGACCTGCTCAAGGAATATGCTACAATTCTTGGACTCATAAATAAGGGAACCGTGGATGGCAAATAAGAAAGCAATTGAAAAAGAATAAAAGGCAGAGAAAGAACATATATCTCTAAAATCTTTTTTCTTTCCTTTGCCGGCTGGTGTGGAGAGAGGCAACTATTTGGTTTGTGAAAGGCTTTTGCCGATGGTGAGAGGACGTGGCGGAACTTTCACACGAGCGAGCGCTGCTCCTGGGCAGTGTGCAGAGGGCACAGCGTGATGGTGGGCAGGCCCCAACTCCACGCACACACGTGTCCATCAGAGATTTTGTGCCACGTCTGGAACTGCTGGGCGGGCACAGATGCACCCAACAGAGGTGTCCTGAGAAAAAGTGTCTGTGGCAGAATAATAATTAATAATAAAAATAAATCCACGGGCATCGGGAGAAGAGGAAGCAGGACCAGCTAGGCAGGTTTGCCCTGGGATTCTCTTAAGGCCTCCTCCAGTTTCTGCCTAAACTTGTCATACTTCTTCTGCACTTGTTGGATTTTGTCCTGCTCCTCCTTTTCCAGGATTGTTAGGAAGTTCTGGAGCTCGGGGATGGAGAAGGCATCCCACTGTGGGGCGAGAGGGAGATTGGGGGAGAAACAACAGGAGACAGGTTAGTGGGCGCCTGATCTGAGGACCCCTGCTGTCCCCACTCTTCACACAGTTTGCACATGGTTTGCTACTGAGTAGGCAGATGTGAAAAATAAAGCTTGGGGTTTCCATGCCGCACCAGCAACAGAATTTCAAATCCTGGCATCTCGTGGCCAAGAGTTACTAGTCCACAAGCCACATTGTTATTCAGAGAATCAACAATCTTAAATTTCTCTGTAGCCGCTGAGATCTTAACAGTGACGCGGGAGCTGCCTGGGACCCAGCTGTCTGCTTTGGGGTGATCAGCAACAGGCTCCCAACATGCGGACCCTCAAGTGGCACCTGGAGGAGAGCTGGACTTGGACTCAGGAGACTGGGTGTCAGCCTGGCTCCACTGTGTGGCCTTGAGCACATAAGTCCACCTTCTCAGCCTGTTTTCTCATCTGCCGTGGAATTAGGGTATGTGCCTCCCTTGGCTGGCAGAGCAGATGATGAGATGAGCCTGTTGCACAGCTCTGCAGAGCCTGGTGGGCCTGGGGGACCTGGCCGCTCAGGAAAGAAGGCAAGTCTGACTTCTCTTAGGCTGACCCAGGAACTGAGGCCCCCATGGGGCCAGGGGTTTCGACTCCTAAGCTCTTTGAGCACAAAGGAACATTAAGGTTTATCTGGTTTAATCCCCACATCGGATAAATGAAAAAACTGAAGTCCACAGAGGGAACCACAATCACAGACACAAGCACCACAGTCACAAAGCTTATAGCAGCAAAACTAGAACTAGAAGCCAGACCTCTAAACCCCCAGGCCCGTGAGCTTGCCACGGGCCAGCAGTGTTCAGCTTCAGCGGAATACTTTTTCCAAACGAAATCTTCCACTATATAAAGCAGATGGAAAGCAGAGCTGCCTGGTGGAGGCCGGGAAAGGACAGGGCCCCGCTCGCCTGGACCCCCCAGATTTCCACAGTGGCTCCCAAGACTGCTTCCCCGAACCCCAGGCCTCCAGTGAATGCAGTGTGACAAACTCTGTGAGAGGCACCCTGTTCTCGGTCACTCCACTGTGACCCCACCTGCCACGCAGCCCAGGCCGTGGGGGCCACCAGCTTGGTTTCGCCTCACTTCACACCACAGACTGGACTCCGGTGAGCTTCCCTTGGGGGATCGAGGTCTGCTTTGAAGAACCAGGGAGAGACAAACGACTCAAAAATACCCATGCCCAGTGGAGCCCAGGCCATCCTGGAGCAAAAGAATCTGGGTGGAACACAGGGAGTTTCTCAGCGCCCATCCACCCTGAGTTTTCAGAAATAAAGCACATGAAGTCCTGTCTTTCCACAGGCCTTGCCAGACACAGGCCCTGACTTGCTACCCCAGGGCACTTACAATCCTGGCTTAAATGCTGAACCTCAGCCGGCACTCACCCCAGCCCAGCTGCCTCGAGACATTTTCCTGCTGTGCTGGGTGGTGAGGCTAACCCATGCCCCCCAGCGTGCCCGCAGGCTGGCTTTGTGCACCAAACAAAGGGTCCCAGACCTACCTCCACCTCTCCAGTTTCGTTCTCCTTTAGCACGAAGCTGAGCACATCCGTGTCAGGCCCAGCGAGTAAGCGCAGGTAGAGGGGGCAGTCCGCAACGGAGAGTTTCTGGAAGAGCACTGCAAACCAAGAGAGGGGGCTGGGCGCTCATCTTGGAAAAGAAGGGCAGGGGCTCAGGAGGGGTGGGACCGATTGGAAACGCAGAGGCTGGTGTTTCTAAATGGAAGTGGCCATCCTTTCAACCTAACGAAATGAACCTGACAAGAATAAATAGGGTAACAACCTTTATCTTCGCGTCTGCTAGAGTGTGAAGCATGTTTCCATTCACGTCATCCCCTAAAAGATTAGTAGGAGTGGTGGGCGGTTCCGTCCCATTCCACAGATTAGGAAGTGAGAGCCCAGGGTGTGGTTTTCCTGAAGTCACACGTGGAGGGAGGGGCACAGTGAGCGGGCAGAACGTGCGTGTGGCCCTTCCACAGACCTAACGCCACACGGATGGCTGAGCAGAGGTGCCACGAGAAGCCCAATCCTCCCACTCCAGTGTGTTGGGGAGCACAGACGGACCTGGGAAAGGTAGTTTCTGGGTGGGAGCTAGCTCTCTCATACCTTGCCCGTCCTTGTGTATCCGCTTAAAAAGTGCAAACTTCTGGGGACTGTCCACGACCATGAACTTCTTGAGCAGCCCCTGGATGACCTCACTGACTGTGGTGGTGCTGCAGATGTGCAGCTGCTTGATGGCGTCCAGCGGCAGGTAGAAGGATGTCCGCCTGTCCGTGGTGGCTGCCAGGTCCACTTCCTTGATGGCGTCGTAGATGGACGGCGGCCGGATCCCAGCAGGCACCATCACCGGCCGCCGAAGTCTCAAATGCACTTTGATGAAACCCGTGTAGGTGCCGTCTTCGCTCTGCGGGGTGGGGGGCGGGGGGGGAAGTCATGTGGGGTCCGGGAGGGTCTGTGTTGCTTGATCCTATCTGCCACTCTGGGCCGTGGCCCCAGATCCGGTGGGCTGCAGAGGCCTTTCCTAACAGCAGTGCCATCCCAGTCAAACACCCTCCCGACAGGCTCAGGCTGCCTGCCCCAAATCCCCTGTCACGGGGCAGACGCCGACTGCCTTTGGTGGGTCCCCAGGCCAAGAGGCAGGGTCTGGAGTGGCCTCTCTAGTTTGCCCCGCCAAACCAAAGAGGAGCAGGAAGGCTCTGTAATAAGGTCCTCGGAGAACAAGCGCACTGGATTTTCTCCTGCATCTCTTTCCAAAACCCGGCAGTCTGCAAGACTTAAACCCAGGCCTATCCGCGACTGGGTTTTCTAGCGCCCCACCCGGCTGAAGCCCCAAAGAGCCAGTTGCTGCCAGCCACCAGCAGGGGGCAGGTTTCTTCTACTGTCTCCTCCCCTCCCCACTGAAGATGGCCTTTCCAAACCTGGCACAAAGTTGGTGCCCTCCCCTCTCTGAGCTCTGCACAGCCTAAGGAAGCTTCCCCAGACACAGGCTGTAATGACCAAGAAGGGGAGGAGGAGTTGCTGCGAGCTCCCCTTGCCCAGGGCCTCCTGGGCCCTTAGTCACTTGTATATCATTTAATTCCCACAAGCGCTTTGACAAATGGGAACTAATATCTCTATTTTACAGTGAAGCTCAGAGAGGTTAAGGTTTCCCAAAGCCACAAGTTAAAAACAGGAAGAGCCAGAGACTAGATGTGGATCTTATTCTGAAGCCCATTTTATTTCCCTAAAACACACAGAGACCCCTGATAACCCAGGCTCTCAGCTTCACACAAGCCTGGAGGCCTCCAGGAGCCCAAAGAAAGGGGAGGACCCTGGTGGGGGTATCCCCCAGAATGCAGAGGGAGAGCAGGGGAGCCACACCGGCAGGGGCTATGGAGCTGGGAGGGGGAGAGAGGAAGGGGGCGGGCAGTGCGGGGCAGGCCCCCTCACCAGCTTCATGCCCAGGCAGTTCTTTTCCCGGGTGTTGTAGCTGTCGATCTTCTGCTTGATCTCCTGCAGCGTGGGCGGGCACCACGGCTCCTCTGCGGGTTTACAGTCATTCTGAAACAGACACAGATGTGAGGGTGGATGTACAGTGGCTCTCAGGATGAGGAAGGAAATGACCTCGTCCTCCCAAAGGCCTCTCCAACCGAGAATAAGTGAGCACCAGCCTCAGGCAGTGAATGGGATGGACTCAGCCTGAGAAAAATCAAAGGTCAAACCCCTGCGCAGCCAGCTACCCCGGGGAAGTGACTTCCATCTCTCTCGGCCCCAGTCTCCACACCTGTGAAATGGGGGCAATACCCACCGTTCAGGCTTGTTGCAAGACCAAGGTGAAAAGGCCCGGCACACAGGCACTGGGTGTGAATCTGGTGAATCAGCAGAGCTGTTTTGCTTATGGAGGGTGTCCATTTAGATGCTATGGGAGATGCAAAGAAATGCAAGCCATGGTCATCTCCTCAAGGAAGTAACAATAGAGCTGGAGAGACAGGAACATACACGTGATCCCAGTATATGCTGATGGGAATGACAGCAATTCTCCCAGATCGAGAGGACCAAGGGCACATGGACATTAGTCCAGGCCCCATGTCACTGGCCACAGCACTTTGCACATAGTAAGAATACACACACACACACACACACACACACGCACACGCACACACACACACACACACACATATTTATCAAATGAATGCATGAACTAGTGGGGGCAGGGGGCTGTAGCCTTCCCTGATAATTGAGGGGATAAATCTCCACTGGGGCACAGGGACAGCCAGCGTTTACTCAGCACCTCCTCTGCGCCGAGTGCTTGGCTTGCATTATCTCAGTTAATCCTCAGAATCCAAACTGCAAGATAAGAGTTTATTACCCACATTTCACGGGTGACACGACGGAGACTCAGAGGAGTTTAGGAACGTGCCTAGAGCCCTGCAGTCAGCCTCTGCAGAACTAAAAGGGATGCCAGTCCGTTCTGCTGTGTTCTTCCCATGACATCACAATTTATTCTTCTGACTGCCCCCCGACCCCCCGCACCCCCTCTAGGAAGAAGGAAGCCAAGGAGATGCAGGTCGATGTTGTTCACACGGTGGACAGAATTCAGGGGAGAATTCTGGGGTCTAAGCAAACCTGTCCGTCTGTCAGTTCCCTGGGCTTCTCTCAAGTCCATTGCCACCCACCTTCCCTGCTTTGTCTTCACGTTGTCCTGCGTGGCCGGGAGTGCAGGAGCCACAGTTTGGGGGAATAAATAGGTCAGTCAAAACCTGCCAAGAATGTGCCTGGTCTTAGAAATCTAGCGGACCCAGGGTGGGTCAGGATCCTCCTCCGGCAAATGAGGAAACAGGCCCAGAGTGGTGGGGCAACCGTGTTCTCCAGGCTGACATCACCCAGCACTGCCCTGTGGGTGTCTGGTTTGGTTGGGGAATTTCACAGCCATGCTGCCGTCACAGCACCACCCAGCTGAACCTGTCAGGCTCCCATGGCAGAGCTGTCCAGCCTCCTCCCTCTAGCCCGCCCACGGGAGACAAGTCACACTCAGCAGGATGCCTTCACTCCCCCCTCCCACTTTCCAGTCCCACAGAGCCGATAAGATGTCAAGCTCTGTGGCTGCCGAGGGGAGCGGGCGTGGCCTCCCACACCCACCCCTCAGCATGGAAACGAGCTGACGTCCTTTTTCCATCACGGCATCTTCCGCTGGCCTGTCTGCTCCCCTATGTACTCTTCCTCGAGGATCTCGATCGGAACAGCACTGTACACTCACAAACCTTACATACTACGTATGTTATTCCTGTTTTACAGATTACAGACAGAGGCTCAGAAGGGTTAAGAAACACGCTTGTGGTCCCACCGCTAGTAAGCATCTGCGTTGGGCCTGGAAACGAGTCCATCAAAGTCTGGAACCCATGCTCTTCTCAATTCCATGTGGTCACCCTAGGACAGCCGCTTCAGCCACTCCCATAGCGATCACTGAAATTCCATGCAACGGGGCTGGCACGAGCAGTCGCTACACCAAGACCTATAAATTACGTGACCTGTGAAACGTTCAGTGGGTCCCCAGAAGCCTCAGGACCTGGGGCCACCGTGTCACCTGTAAAGATGTCAAGGAGGGACTTCTAGCCTCTGGCAGGAGGAGGCAGGCGCCAGGATGCAGGGCCCACCCTTTTCCTATGGGGTCACTCAGGTCTCTGGAACAGGACCCTGATTCCATGGAGGACCACCCAAGGGCAAGTACTCCCCAGGGCATCTGCCATCTTCTTGAGCTGAGAAGCAAGCGGTGTGAGCCACACAGAGTGTCTTCTTTCGCTGTCGACTTATTCACCCAGGGACCATCACAGTGGAGCTTCTCACTCCTCATGCCTCCCCGCTTAGTTCCTGGAGGCCCCGCCCCCAGCACCCACCCCACTGGGCACATCTCTGTGGGACCAGACGTGCCTGCTGCCCTCTGGGAGCTTCCAGTCAGAAAGACCAGTATCCCGTTACCGTTACATACACTCCATTCTGTCCGGCTCTGAAACATGCAGGCTGTTGCTCCTTAGGAGTTAGCAGCTTGCTCGTACTTATCTACAAAAAAGAGTTAGAAGCTCTAGAAGCTCCTGGAAGATCTCTCATAGTTTCCAAATGAGCTAGAGCCATTTCCCGGTAAGAAAAGGCAGCTGCATCATGGCTTTCGAAGGCCAGTATTCCAGCCTGTTTTTGAATACAGTAAGAGTCAGAGCTGCCTTAACCTAAGGTTTTTTCTTCCTGTTCTCTTTTCCTGCAGCAGATAACCCATCTATTCCCCCCTTCCCACCACAAACCTGGGGAAGTGACGCAAGTGGCCGCGGGCACCCTTTGCAGGACTCACGCAGAAAACAACCATCCTGATCTCCATCCCGTCTGGGAGTGCCAGGAGCCCTGTCTGGCCAGCACACTGAATCTCCCGCCCTGGGATGACAGCACCCCTGGCTGCTGCCCGCACCAGATCTGGCAGACAAGATCTGACCATGGACTGAATGAATCACCTCCCAAAGCAGGCCAGCCAGCCAGCCAGCCATGGCTACGGGAGTGCACTCTTTCCCATCCTAGAGATGGTAGAAAACCTCGACCAGTGCTTCTTAAACCCGGCTGCACGTGGACTCCTCTGGGGGATCTTGAGAAACACAACACCTGGGCTCCATCCTGGAGATCCGATTTAATTGGTTTGGGGTGCAGAGGGATTTAAAAAAATCTCCCAGGTGATTCTAATGTGCGGCAACGTTGGAGAAGAACTGGTATAGACCCCTCCCAAGCAATCTCAGACCTCAAGCGTCCCCATCCAGCTGCAGACTTAACACTTTTGCACTCACAGATATGCACTGCCCCCAAAGGTTTACCGAGAAGGCAGTATCCAGGGTGTGAACAGATCAATAATATTGCGATCTTCAGAGGATAAGTCAAAGACCCCACTTTCTATTCACCTGCCAGATTCTCAAGTTCTCAGAGTGAAAGATTTGTCTCCATCTACGGGTACAAAGCTAGAAACCAGACAGAGTTTTGTCTCCTGGGGTGGCCCAAGATGGGGACAGAATGGGGAGCTCACTCTGTTGTGATTTTAAAGATAACAGGCATTGCCCTGTGAGGTGTCTCTCCTAGGAGGCTTATACATCTCAGTGCATCTGGCATGGGATGCATCTGCTCTGATTAAGCTCCTGCCATTGGTGGCAGACGGTTGAGCTGTTCCCAATGCAGCCAGCACATCCAGGGCACTGGTGAGAAGCAAATTTGTGTTCATAGGTCCTAACCCACAGGGTCAGGAGTGGGCTGAGGAGAATGTGCTGGAACCATCAGATACATTCGGGCCCATTTTTTTCTGGACCTAAATCACGCAAACCTCACTTTTGCCAGAAATTTCACTTTCCCTTTGAGACTTCCCTGGTGGTCTAGTGGTTAAGACTCTGTGCTCCCAATGCAGGGGGGCCCAGGTTCGATCCCTGGTCGGGGAACTAGATCCCACATGCCGCAACTAAAAGATCCCACGTGACGAAACGAAGATCTCACACACAGAAATGAAGATCCCACGTGCCACAACTAAGACTCAATGCAGCCAAATAAATAAATACATATTAAAAAAAAAGAAATTTCACTTTTCCTCTTTTTAAACTTGTCAGCCTCTTCCTCCTACACACAGCTTTCACCATCTTACTGCTGTCTGTCTATCTGAAATCTTTCACCTGTCAAGGCCTCTCTGACCACCTCAGCCCTGCACGATGATGACGATGATCCTTGACTGTTATTAACAGGCTAACTATGTGCCAGGCACTGTTCTACTCACTTAGCATGTATCAGCTCATTTCATCCTCACCACAAGTTTATGAGGAAGGTACTATTATTATGCCCATTTCACAGATGAGGAAATGGAGCCCCAGCAAGGTTAGAGCTAACCTACATCCAAAACTAACACTATACTATCCTGCACTTAAATATCCATCTAATATTATCCTCCAAGTAGACCATCCACCTTGGTTTTTCTTCCTAACTAGACGGAAGCTCCTTAGTGACTTACATCATACTTCTGTCTCTTCTCCACACCCAGTGGCCCTGAGCATGAAGCAGATAATATATACGCTTGCTCAAGAAACTTCAGTGCTTCCCCATTGCCTACAGGGGGAGAAAAATGATCTTGCTTTCTGCTAGGAATTATAGTGCAGTATGTCTTGGATTGCCATTTGGACTGAGTTCTGTGAGAGAAGCACCTGTCTGCTCCACCACGGGGTCCCAGAGCTCAGTTCCAGCTTGGCACATGGTAGAGGCTCAGGCAATACCTGTGGGGTGAACATAAGCGTGTGTTCAGGTTGTGACTCCCATCATTAACAAAGTGATCTTGAGAGAGTTGGATCATGTCTTTAAGCCTCAGTTTCCTCATCTATAAAAATCCTTTATTGCCTCATAGGATTGATGCAAAGGTAAAACCAAATGAAATAATGGGTATTTTGGAAATGATTGAACCCATCCAAAAGGCATGTACTGTAACTATCACTCCAGGCATACAAAGTCCTATCTCTGTTAGCCAATTTCATTTCTCACTTTCCTGGAGCACTTCCTCTGGATTGGCTCACATGTCATAGGGTTTGTTCATTCTTTTCTCTACACTAGTGCTTGGCAAATTTTTTCTGTAAAGGGCCAGGGAGCAAATATTTTAGGCTTCGTAGGCTATCCAGTCTCTGTTGCTACTCACCTCTGCCACTGTAGCAGAGAGCGACCATAGGATGAGTGTGGTTGTGTTTCAGTAAAACTTTATTTGTGGACTCTGGCCCACGAACAGTAGTTTGCCCACGTCTGCTCTACACTGTCATTTGTGCAGTTTTTCTGCCTAGAATACATAGCCCCCATCTCCTCTAGTTCCATCTTCTCTGTGTAGTTTACTGAGAAAATTTCTCTGGCCCACAGCAATCTCCTCATTTTCTGCTCTCCTAATCTTTTAGGTTCCTGACATTTTAATTCCCAAATGGAGAAAGGTATACAGTATACAGGTTTGTACTGGTCCCCGCCTTTCTCCTAATATCATACTTGTATCAAGAATCAGGTGTTTCCTGTGTATTTCCTCCCACCACCAGTGTATGGGCCTTTGGTAACTTCACTCTCACTTAATGGACACTTTTCGCAAGTAGACAAAAGCTTTATCACTTCATTGGAGTTCTGCTTTCTCTCCTCCCTTCTCTAATTGGGAGGCAGCAAGCTGCCTGAGGAAGGATGCAGGTGGGCAGCTAAGCTCACTCACCAGCTCGGGGACTCATTTCCAAACACCAGCCCCATGGCCTCAAACCCTCAGATTCCTGTCATAGCAGAGCTGCAAATTCCTACGTGCCATGGACCTCCGCAGCTGCCTGCTAATGTTACCTCCACCACTGCCAGGACCTATGGAGGTGGCTTCACAGCCTGTATGGCTACCTTTAGCATCTGATTATATGCTGCCTTTTACTGTTTCATTATTGTTTCACCTGTGTCAATCCCATCTCCCCAGTTAGATGCTCCCTGGAGGGAGTCAGACAGGATATCTGATGATTATTCTTCTTTGGCACCCTCTGCAGGGCTCAGCGGAGAACTGGGCTGACCTCCAAGGACGTGTCAGAAAAATACCTGTTGCTTGCGTGGCAGGGAGAGAATGGACCAGCCTAGGTGATACTCAGCCCAGAGCCCAGCGTGGACAGTAGTCAGGTCCAGGAGCAACTCATACCAACCTGCACCCCAAGAAGCAGATGCTGAGAAGGTGTGGGCTGCGTGGGGCTGTGGGCTTTGGCTGGAAGCCTGTCCCATGGCTCAGCTCTTTGCAATTTCTTGGTGAGAATGAACGCAAGCCCATCCAATGACCTGTGACTTCTGGTGAGTCACTTTCACTCCTGGGGCCTCAGTTTCCTCATCTGTGAAATCACTAAGCGAGACCAGCAGAATTCTAAGGCCCCTCTGCAGCTCTAAGATTTTACACAGAAGATAGGATAGGGTGGTTTCTTTCATCACTGCTTCCTCTTCTGTTTCAGAGAACTGGGTGTGGGGATGGGGGCCTCTGGGAGGAGAGCTGGGAGCTCAGCAGGTCTGCACTGCAGCAGTGACAACTGGTCTACAGAACGTGCCTAACGCTTCTCTTCGACTTGACTTTGCTCCTTACTCACCACTGGCTTTCTCTACTCGTCCGCCAGACCCCACGTTGGCCAAGCTCAAGTAAGGTCCACACCTTCTCAACTCACACAGTTCAAGAAAACAAAACAAAAACTATCCCGGAAGCTGGTCACCACGAGCCTTTGCCACATTTCCTCTTTCTTAGCTCTTAGCAAATCTGTCAGCAGCGATTCTTTTGCCCCTTGGGTGGGAAGCATCTCCAGGCCTCTGTCTGGGATGAGAGCCTCAGGCATCGGCTGCAGGAGAATGACCACCTGCAGACGCCTTCTGCCCAGCAGCTGGCCTGACCCAAACACCTGCTGTCTCTGTTTGGCGCATCCTAAGTAGGACCCTCTGAAGGAAAGGGGCAGGCACCTGTCTGTCCAGGCTGGGCACACCCTGCTCGATGCTCAGATCACATTCAGGGTTCATTGGCCCCTTTGTGATGGCCTCAACCAGATGGGAAAGAGGAAGCCCCATGGGGCTTCACTACAGGGCCCCATCCGAGTCCCGATGGCCGTGTTCTGGAATGGCTTCCCCAGCCCCACCCAGGGCAGTGAAGGTGTTGATTCCCACAAGTCCCTCTATGGAGCTGTCCAATGTCCCGAAATAAAAGAATCAAATTCCTTAACTGTGTTCCCTGATAGGTTATTCCCAGCAGAGGAAGGAAGGAAGGATGGAGCCATCCATACAAGCAGAACCATGTGGAATTTGAGCTGCTCTGGGGGGATGTAGAGGAGGAGCCTTGAAAACTAGAGACTGAAGTCCCTAAAGACAAAACTATGGAGTGTGGTCAATGTAGACAGTCAACAGCAACTGACTGAATTGCCCATGGGTTGGGGACTGTGAAAGGCACCTTGGGACTTGAAACCCATGGGGTGTGGTCCCTGTCCTTGGAGCTCACAGGTTATCTGAGGAGGGAAGACAGAGACACACATACATGGACACTGGGACAAGCACAGCACAACAGGGACCAGCCTCGGCGGCCTCCCAGGCAGCCCAGCCCAGCTCCGTGTGTGCGGGCGTCATCTCTGTGGACTCTCTGGGCTGCCAGCATGTCCTGGAACCTGGGCATGGCGTCCCTCACCCTTTTACTTGGCCACCTCTGTCTACTGGCAGGAGCACGTCACCTGGGGTGGCAGGAGCCCCACGCAGGAAGCTGGGAGAGCCCTGTGGCCCTGGAGCTTCGCACTTAAGTTCAGGCCCTGTAGGGCCTCATTATCATGATAAAAATCTCAACAGCCAGGCGTGCGCAGGGTTTAGCAGTCACAATCTCATTTAATCCTCGAAATAAGTCAATGATGGAGGTATGTTATTACCCACTAGGCCACGCTGCCTGCACATCCAGCCATAGGTTGGCCTTTGCCGGCCCTACCCTTGGTCGTCTGTGAACGTGGTCAAGTCAGTCTCACTGAGACTCGGGATGCTTTGCCTGCGAAACACAGATAAGAAGGCCTTCTTTATACATTTATTGCAGAGACGGAATGAGACTGCACATCTGGAAGTGCTTAGCACAATGTAAGTATACAGTAAGCAGTCAATAAACGCCATGGTAACTACCAGCAGCCTCAGTAGTTGTTCATCTGGCAAAGGGAGGTCTGACTGGTGGGTAGTGACCCCATGCGGGAGTCTCGCCTTAACCTTGGCCCCTGACAGGGCTTTCAGCCTGGGCCACATTCATCCTCAGGGCTGTGGGCCCCTTTCTCCATAAAAAAGTCTTGGAAATTATATTTTATGATTGGTATAAAGACAAATATATAAATGTCATAGATTAAAGTACTTTCTTCAACCTAAAAGTTCATTTCTTTCTCCTGATTTTAAAAGAAATTAAAACATGTTTGTGGGCCCCTGAAGTGCTGTGGGCCCCTGGCACTACATGCCCACTGTGTGTCCCATGGATAAGTAGGCGGTGCCTTCAGCTCTGAGTCCCAGGTAGGGTGACTAGCTGTCCCAGTTTGCTCGGGACTGAGTTTTCTCAGGATGCAGGACTTTCAGTGCCCAAATCAGAAAGTCCTGGGCAGACCAGCACATGTGGTTACTCTAGTAGCCCCAGGTATCCCCTCTCAGTCCTAGACGGACACCCGCCCTCACTTTTTCTGTCTACTGCAGGCCCCAGGGCACAGCTTGTCCTTCTTTCCTCTGTAAAACTGCATCCTTGGACTCTACCCTGGAGGTTTTCTTGACAGTCCCTCCCCCGACCCCACCCCCAGCCTGGCTATGGCCTGGACACAGGTGCTCTGGCTGCCTCTCAAGATCAGCACACATCCCTGCAGCTTGAGCATAGAATAGAAGCTTCCCAAGGGCAGAGAAAGACTTGTTCACTGACGCAGTTCCTGGGACAGGACCTGGCACACAGGAGGGGCCCTTAAACGTTTGCTTAATGAACTGAATAAAACATAAAGAAGCAATAAGACGCACACATGCACACACACACAAAACCCAAAATCGAATCTATGGAAATGAAAGGTTCCAGAATTGTATAAGGGTCCTATAGGGCTCCTGCTCCGTGGCACCCATCTACTTCTGAGACAGTAACTGGAAATCAGAGGAGACTCCTGCACTCTGACTGTTTCGGAGGGTAGATGTTGCAAATCCCTTCCATTTCTGTTCTCCCCTCCCCTGGACCATTACGAAGCCCCCCTTTTCAGCTCAGAGGTCTAAAGTGTGAATCCAAGCACAATAGGGTGACACCTGTTCTACTGCAGTGGCAACAGGAGTTTTACCTTGGGGCATTCTCTTGTGCCCTCAAGAGTTTCTAGGGCATGAGAAGGTCTTTTTTTTTTTTTTTTTTGCGGTACGCGGGCCTCTCACTGTTGTGGCCTCTCCCACTGCGGAGCACAGGCTCCGGACGCGCAGGCCCAGCGGCCATGGCTCACGGGCCCAGCCGCTCCGCGGCATGTGGGATCTTCCCGGACCGGGGCACGAACCCGTATCCCCTGCATCGGCAGGCGGACTCTCAACCACTGCGCCACCAGAGAAGCCCGAGAAGGTCTTTTTTCAGGTTAGTTTTCCTCACTGGATTTCCTGCTAGGTCCCTGTCTCCTTTCAGTCTCCCTGACATCTTAGTTTGATCATTCAGTCTGAGACGTCCTCCTCCTCATCTGAGAGAATTTGCCCCCTGGAACTGATATATCTTTGGGGGATACTTTCCTTAATCCACCACTTCTATCTAGAATTAGCGGGCTCTTCGACAGCATAAGCTTACACCCCAATATTATTCCAGCACTGGTTTCATCCTCTATATAGTAGTGTGAGTTGTGTCTCAGCCTGTCTCCCTGACTAGACCATGAGCATCCCAACACCAGGAGTTGCACCTTTCCCATCTCTGTATTCCCAGAGAACCCAGGACCAGAGCACTGCGGAGTGAATTAGGGATGATGGTGGGCAGGGGGAGTGAGTGGGTTCCAATAACTCATCCTAGACTCCAGTCTCTTCAAATGCGAGACTTGGCTCTTTTAGAATCAATTTAAAGAGGATTCCATTGCAAATCATACGTCTAACAAGGGATCAAGATCCAGAATATATCAACACAAAGAGCCCCTGTAACTCAACAATAACAAAACAAACAGCCCCATTGAAAATGGACAAAGGACTTGAATAGACATGTCTCCAAAGAAGATGTACAAATGGTCAATAAGCACATGAAAAACTGTTTGAAATCACTAGTCATTAGGGAAATGCAAATCAAAACCATGGTGAGATGCCATCTCACACCTATTAGGGTGGCTATTTTCAAAAACACAGAAAATAACAACCTGTGTGCATTGCTGGTGGGAATAGAAAATGATGAAGCTGCTATAAAAAAATGGTATGGCGAAACCTCAGAAGATTAAACATGAAATTACAATATGATCCAGCAATTCCACTTCTGGATATATACCCAAAAGAAGGGAAAGTAGGACTTGAACAGAGATTTGTTCACTCATGTTCATAGCAACATTGTTCACAATAGCCAAGACATGGAAGCAACCTATTGATGGATGACTGGATAAACAAAATGTGGTACAAACACACAATGGAATATTATTCATAAAAAGGAAGGAAATTCGGACACATGCTACAGCATGGAGGAAGCTTGGAGACATTACGCTAAATGAAATAAGTCAGTCACAAAAAGACAAATATTTTATGATTCCACTCATATGTGGTTCCTAGAGTAATCAAATTCAAAGAGACAGAAAGTAGAATCGTGGTTGCCAGGGGCTGTGGGGAGGAGGGAATGGGGAGTTAATTGTCTAATGGGTGCTGAGTTCAGAAGATGCAAAAGTTCTGGAGAGGATGGTGGTGATGGTGGTACAAAAATGTGAAGGTGCTTAATGCCACAGAACTATACACGTAGAAATGGTTAAAATGGTACATTTTACATTATATATATTTTCTTACAATAAAAAAAGAAGATTCCAAGGGCAGGGGAACCTGGGGGCCATGTAACCAGGTTCATGGATTCACCTGGTTCCCGTAAAGTTGGGAGTGTCCCTTACTTTCTATATTCCGGGAAAGTGAGGAGTCGATCCTACTTCTAAGCAAGTGGGCCCTCATCCCAGGACCTCCAGGACCAGGCTCTGTTCCTAGGCCTGGCCACTCTCCTGCCAGGTGCACTACGAAATGGCTGAAGCCTAGGGATGACCTGGACAGCCCAGCCTGGCTCAGAGGAACAGCTGCAGTTAGGAGAGTTTCTCCCAGCTTCTTAGACGACCCTCCAGAGGGGAGCTCGGGTGCAATTCAGAAGCCTGGGCTCAGAGATCTGGAACGGGCCTTGGGACGAACAGTCCAATCACCCACATTCTGCAGAAACCTGAATCGTTAGGCAATTCAAGCAGCGGGCACTTCCCACCCTGCTTCAGATGCTCTCCTCGTACCCCGTCACAGCCGGCCATGAGCAAGGAGCTACCCCGGCTTTCCAACCTCACACATCCTAGAGAAATGGATGTGACAGCAAAAGGAAGATGTGGGGCAACACTGTCTCATCTTTCCTGTGCAGGCCACGGAGTCGTGGAATTCTGCTGAAGTCGCCGAGCTGGGAGCTCGCAATTGGCTTGCCTTCAGAGTTTTCCATCCCCGTCTCCGAATCCCTTCCTCACTCTCATCCTAGTGGACATCTCTGCACAAGAATGCTTTGACCACAGGGTCCCGCAGCTTCTAGGATCCCACGTGCTCTGAGAGCCATCAAGCCAAGCCCTGCAGAGTCACGGGGCCATGAGAGATGGGCGGTTCTAGGAGTCCAGCTCGTGTGTTCTAATCACAGGCCGTGGGTGCCGGGACAGCAGGCGCACCTTCTCCCACCACGTGCTGGCTCCGGCTGGGGCAGAGCCTCCGTAAATGATTCAGAGAATTCCGAGGTGGTGAGCGGGCGCGTGGGAGCCAGTGCCAGCTCCCCGTATCCCTGCATTGCCACGCTCGTTCAGAGGGGCGGGGCGGCTGGGACACCCGCGTCACTGCCCTGCTGCGGGGAGTGGCTCCTTCTCGGCTGCCCTCTAACTGGAAGCCCCGCCTGTGCCTTCATCTTTGCTGGCTGGGCTGGTGCTGGGTGCTGGAGCCTCGCCACTGGCCCACACACGCCCTCTTGTCCCTGCGCTGCCTGCCTGCCCTGCTAACCCAGCCCACGCTGGTGCTCCGGGATTACTCTGTGATACTGAAACGCGTCTTGGTTGGTCATTGAGTAGCTCAGAGTCTTTCCACGTGTGTGTCTTCTCATTGTATCCTAAAGGCTCAGGGGCAGGGACATCTGGTTTCCTGTCTCCTAAATGGCCTGGTAAAGTGCGCTGTCCTCAGTGACTCCAAGACGAATGCTGCTGACATGCAGCTGCATCTGTGAGCATCTCCTGGCCTCACTGCTGGGGCTTCGGTTACTTGGGTAATTCTGGAAAGAGCTACAGGAGAGGCGGCATAGCTTAGGGGCTGGGAGCTCTGGCATTAGACTACTTGGGTCCAAGTTCTGGATCTGCCCCTTACTACTGTGTGACCCTTGAACCCCTTCAGTGCCTCAGTTTCCTCACTGTTAAATGGAAACCATATACACAGTTGACCCTTTAAACAATGCTGGAGCTAATCTGCATATAACGTACAGTGGGCCTTCGGTATCCTGCATCCGCGAATTCAAATAACCACAGACCGTGTACTACAGTAATATTTACTGTTGAAACCATCCAAATATAAGTGGCCCATGCAGTTCAGACCCGTGTTGTTCACGCGGTAACTGTAGATGATGTGAGGATTAAATGAGTCTATACGCTTAGAACAGTGCCCGGCACACATCAAGGCCCAGGAACTGACTATTACTATTGTACATTCTAACCATTTCCCAGCAGAACCCTAGCTCCTGCCCTTTCTCTGTTCTGTGAACAGAACCTTACACCTCCACGCACCACAGTCAAGAACCCCACCTCACGTCACAATTCAACACCCATCTGCATTCCTCGAAACAGCCTTTATAATTCCAAGCCCAGGAGTTCTCCACCCATTCTCACAGCCAGATGCTGGGCCCTCTTTAGCAATTAGTCTCCACTGGAGGGGCAAGTCTCCCCATTTTACAGAAGGAGAAAGTGAGACCAAGAGCAGTGAGCATGCTTCCTGAGGTCACCCAGAGTGAAGGTTGAGGGCTTGGGTTGCCAGGCCCAGTGTTGGGCCCACTTGAGGGCCTGGGGCCCCCGCCCACTCTACCTGGGCTGTCTGAGAATGCTCAGACTACTGGGGTCACCAAACTGGGATCTTCACTTGCTTAGAGTTAAACTGGGAAAGTTAAACAAATGAGAAGTGTATTGATTCCTCCCCCCTCAACCTGCCATTCCCATGGCTGAAAGGCAGACAGGAGAAATCCATCAAAGCGGGCTCTCCCGCCTCCCCACACGGACCCTCTGCCTCAGCCCCCCAGGGAGGCCCCACTTGAGGAAGGACCACACCAACACTTGCCAGCAGGTGCCAGGGCCTGGTTGCTTAGTAACCCAGCCCTGCCTGCCCTCATCCTCCAAGGCAAATAGCTGAGCAACCACAGATGGGGTGGATGGAAAGCTGTCCTTGCATTTTCTGCTCGCTCAGTGAGATTTTTCTTTTCAGAGTCACTGGAAAAATCCATTGATTCCTCACCCAGAATCTTAGCAAGCTTCCCTTTCTCACAGTCCTGAGATCGTTTTCACACACTTTGCCTAAAGTGCTGTGTGTGTCCTCCGGGAGCCCCCGCTGCCTCTTGGGGAAAGAAACTTTTTGAGGAAGAACCTCCAAGCTCCCTCCTCCTTTATCAAACACGCATTAAGTGCCTATCATGTGCTGGGGACACGATGATGAACAAGATCTTGTTCCTCTTCCAGAAAAGTACAGCCCATCAAAATGAGGGATAGGGGAGAAGGATACACCAGTGTTTTGGGAGCAGAAAGAAGGGAGCATCAAGTTGCAACCGGAAATGCTCTCTAAACACCCTGGACCCATCAGCTCCCGCTTCCTCCTCGCTAACCCACACTTTCCCAGCCATGTGTGACTCCGGAGTTTAGGCCTGCCTACTGCCTCTCCACGTGTTCTGGCCAACGGAGGGCCCTGCCTCTCATACTCTCCGCCGCAAGGCTGGTGCCCTGTGGTCCCAGCTCCCCTTGACGCCTGCATCACGGCACGGGGGACAGCCCAACACCACTCCTCACTCTGCGGAGAGCCAGGAGATGAGAAGGATACAGAGGGGCTCACGGACTGGAGGCTGATGAGGTGCTGGTGGCAGAGTATGGCGACCAGGTTTCCCAAGACCAGAACAGGGAAAAACAGCCTGGATTTTAGCATCTGGAAATTGGCTGAACGAGAAAAACAGCTTCCTGCGGCAGGTCACCAGATTAGAGCTGGGAGAGCTGAGCTTAGCTGGAGCCTTTCGGAACTTGACTCTCACCCGAGATGCCATGTGTGTGGTGGGAAGAGCATGTGTTTTGGGGTCGGGTGAGCGTGGGGTGGGGGCCTCGCCCTTGGCTAAGCCCCTCTCACATACAACCTCATTGAACACGCCAACCTTTCGGCTTGACAGCAATAGAAATTCTGCCAGTGTGGTCTGTTAGGCGGAAACGCTCTGCGGCCGCCCTCCCCGATTTTTTTTGCCTCGAACTGTAGCCTCATACACAGCAGGGATCCAACCAGCTGCAGTCACATTGTCTAGCACCGTGGACAAGGGAGGACTGATGAATGGGTTGGAGGAGGATGGTGGTAATGAGCACAGCTTCCCTCCCTGCCTGTGTCAGTTATATGCAGGCCTGCTCGGAAACAGGGGAATGGCTGTAAAGACCCTTGACAGTCTCCTGCAGCTCCAGGAGTCTCTGCTTTTCAGAGGTTAAGTCAATCTCCTCCAACCCTCTCAGTGGCTGCTGCAGCTCTGTCACTGCCGGCCTGTCCCCAGCCCCCTCCTAAGCTATGCCCCAGGCTCTCTGATTCTGGGAGCTGCTGCCAGGTCCTGATGAGAGTCACGTGGCTGCAGGGCAGATGCAGCGTGTCTTCCCCCTGGATGACCCTTTGCTCAGGGGCCCCCATCCAGACACTTCATGGGTGGGGAAGGGGGGCAACTAGGGTCTGTTACACAACGTGGCTGGGGCCATAGGTCTTTAAGTGTGGAGACTGCATTTTATCCATCTCTGTATCTCCCAGCACCCCAGTGCTCGGTGCTATAAGAAACTTAAGAACACAACATTTTGATTGAGCCCAGGCATTGTGGGGCCCTGGATGCTACATAACGAGCAGGAACGAAGTGTGGGCTTTGCTCTGGAAGCAAACGGGGGGCTCCGAAGGCTTCAGGACACCAGACCCATATGCCATCGAATGCAGGATATACAGAAGGAGAAGAAACAGGATGGAAACTGGTTGGGTGACCTCCTGGAGCATCTAGGGGTGAGGTGACAAGCCCCCAACATAGGGCAGGGCGGGGGACAGAAAGGAGAGACCGACATCTGCGACACTGTGGAGGCAGAAGCCACAGTGACATACCGGATGGAAGGGATGAGCGGGGAGACCCCCGAGGTTTCAAAGGTAGGGAGGGGACTAGTAGGGTGGGGTAGAGACAGGGAGAGAAATCAGTCATGGGCAGAGCTACGAGTTGGTTCTGGACATACTAAATTTTAGGCATCTGAGGAGCATGGGAGACCTCCAATAGGCTATAGGAAATCTATACTAGGGACTTCCCTCGTGGTCCAGTGGTAAAGAATCCACCTTCCAAGGCAGGGGATGCGGGTTCGATCCTTCGTCGGGGAACTAAGATCCCACAGGCCAAGTGGCAACTAAGCCCGCACGCCACAACTACTGAGCTCGCACGTCTCAACGAGAGGGCCTGAGGGTTGCAAACTACAGAGCCCACGTGCTTTGGAACCCGCACGCCAAAACTAGAGAGAGAAAAAAAACCAAAAAACCCACACGCCACAACTAGAGAGAAGCTCGAGTGCCGCAACGAAGATCCTGTGTGCTGCAGCAAAAGACCCCACGTGCCTCAACGACCTGAAGCAGACCAAAAAAAAAAAAAAAGTATTCTAGAGCCAAGAAGAGAGGTGAGATGGGGGATGTAGGCTGGGGAGTGATAAGTAAAGCTGGGGTGGGGTGGGAGAAAAGAAGAGACAGGGACCAGGACAGCACCAAGGACAGAAGCCACAGGCTGAGAGAGGGAAACCTGAAGTTTTCTGCCACTACAGCTTCCTTCTTCCTCCCGGCCCTGAACTTAAATGCTCCTGATTTTTGGCAAATTTATCTGGGCCTCTTATCCGCAGAGAATATGCCATGTCAGGACCGGGATGCTACTTTATGGGTAGATTGAGCCATCCAGAAGAGGAGACCGAGGCCCTGAATGAAGACAGGTCTGGGTCCTCCACACAGGAGGATCCCCAAGCTGGAAAGCACACAGGTGTGTGTTACCTGGCAAGTCAAGAGCAGCAGAGGGATGGGAACACAGGCTGCTGGGCACCCAGGCTGGGCCCGACGATGCCTCCCTTTCAAGCTCATGGGGTGGAAGCTGGATCCAGAGTCCAACCTGAGGGTGTAAACTAAGAGCTAGGATTCAAGGTTGATACCAGTGTAAAATCTTCCTTTCTCCCTAAACTGCGTGGGTGAATGGCTGTTGCATGCGCCCTCAGCTATAACTGGAATTGCTTTAGAGGGAAAAGCCAGCTGAGTCAGGATAAACAGTCTAAACTTGTGAAGAGAGAGGGGTGGGTGGGAGGGGAGGAATGTGGAACACAAAGGTGAGGATGTCTTGGGTAAGTCCCAGGTGGTCCTGGAGAGGGGGCTCATGTAACCATTCAGGCCCCCTTCCTGACCCCACCCTAGCGAAGTCCTTACAATTTAGAGAACTTGGTAGTCAGGATCTATCCCTGCCAGTCCCATGAGAAACTGGTAAGAAGGCTCTGCTCCCATGCAAAGTGGTGAGGGACTCTCAGATAAAGAAGAAGGACAGGCTCGTATCGCACTGGCTAAAAGGACCAGATGAAGCGCCTGGGTCTGGAGGGTTGAAGTGTCTTGGCCACAGCCCCTCAGTTAAGAGCTGGAGCTGAGATGAGAAGCCAGGACTTTGCTTACAGTTCTGCTTCCGTTACATCACGCATCGGTCATGATCACCAAGGGCCGTCCCCTCAACATCCCTGCTAGCACGTTGCGGTGAGAGTAATGGGGACCGCTCTGAGCAGGGACCCAGGGGCTCTGAGTCCTTGGTCTGTCTCTACTTAGCTGTGTGACCAGGGACAAAACCCTTTACCTTCTGGGCTTCCAGCCTAGGAGGCTCTCTGGAATCTGTGATAAATGCTCATCTTGAATTCCAACCGAAGTCATCAATTACCAAACATTTCCTAAACTGGTGGTTCCCAGACTTCAGTATATATGAGAATCACCAGGGGGAAGTATTAAAAAAGCAGATTTGAGGGTCCTACCTCCGAAGATTCAGGAGCCAAAAAGTCTAGAGTGGACCCTTGACACTCCATTTTCAAAGAGTGATCCAAAGAGAGATTCTGATGTCAGTAGCCAGGGCAAACCTTGTAAGCACCACTGAAGCCTTCAGATGCTACAGAGGAACCGGGGCAGTGCTGAGTAAGGAAAAGCATCTGTCCTCAAAAAGTTCCCAGTGTAGTTGGGGGAGACAGGACACACACACCCCCCATCCCAGGAAGAGCACATCCTTGGTGACAGATGGAGAGGTACAAAGTCAAAGAGACAGAGGTTACGGCCCTTCACCAAAAAAGCAGAGCAGAGCTTCCAGCGGTGGTTGAGCAGAGAGGTAGGAAGAGGATGTGCGACAGAGACAGCTAAGTGTTTACCACATCCAGCTTCCTCGTCTGCCCGGGCTCACAGCTGTACTTCATTTCCCAACCTCCCTGTGGTTAGGTGTGGCCACGTGACTGAGTTCTGGCCAATAGCACGTGGATGTAAAACACACACACCATTTCCGGGCCTGGCCCACAAAACCTCCCATGTGTTACCCTGAGCCCCACCTGCCAATGTAACTTTACTTAAAGAGGGAAATAAACTTCTATTATATCCAATGACTGAAAATAACGGGGGCTGTTTGTTAAAACAGTTGGTCCACCCTGATTATACAGGATGCAAGAGAGACGATGCAGCAACTGAACTCAACCAGCGTTTAGTCAGCGCCTGCTTCAGTAACCAGTACTTGGTGCTGCCTTGCGCCCGAAGGGGATGCGAGTTCTGATCTTACAGGGTTTACCATCTTCACAGAGAAAAGGAACACTGGGAAGGGCCAGAGAAGCAACGAGAAGTAAATTCCACAGGAGGGGAATACAGGTTCCAGCCCCAAAGGGAGGCTATCGCGTGGCTGCGCTAGCGTGAAGCATCTTTCGAGGTGAGTCTCGAGCTGGGCAGGCTTCTGAGAAAGCACATAGAAAAGCAGTTATATGGTCCAACGGTTCTGAAGATTTAATTTTTATTGCTCAAATTTGGAACCTACTTATTTTTAGTATTCTTTCCTCTCATGCCAAGAAGGTCAGGGGCAGGTGCTGAGCCCGAGACCTGGGTGTTCCTGCTGCTGGCAGAGAGATGGGGATTTCCCTGACGGGTCCCAGGGCTGTCAGGCTTGGATGACGTCCCTGGAGCCACAGAGGCCCAAGAAGAGATGGCGCAAGTGCAGGGACGGAACCAGGAGTGGCTTCGGACAGTGACCTCTGAGACACCGCCCCCCACGCCTTCCTCTTTGCGTCTTCCTTGAATTTTTCAAGAATCAATGGTGTCAGTGTAGACCAGGGAGGGCCTGGGTATGGGGGGTGGGGTGGGGGGTGGCATAGGAAAGTATTCCAGCTGTGCTTAAGTATAATATTTAACCACAGATGGAGCCAAACTTGCACCTCCATATCCACAAAGAAAACACGCATGATGAAGATACAGCAAGCAGTGTTCTAGGATAGACACGAAGAAGAACTTGTAAAGTTGTAAGATTCAGGGACTGATGAGAGGGACCCCTGCTAGTGTCAAGTGTAGAGTGAATGTTTCTTGGGCCGCTGTGCCTGAGGAACGGAGGGACGGTGAGGGCCTTATGCAGTGGAGGGATGTAAGGACTCAGCAGCTCTTTCCTAGCCCGAGGTTGTTTGGGTCTTTCCATTTTGTAGAAGGCTCTGAGAGGACAAGGACTACAGTTCACCCCTGTCACGCACGGAGTGAAGAAGACCGAGAAGAGCTCTTAACAAGGTTTCTAAGAGGGGGCTAGTCCTGGCGCCGCCCAGCCCGGTATTTGGCCTGGTGAAGTCCTCGCGCCTCTCTGGCCTCAGCCTCTCCATCTGTAAAGTGAGGTGCCAGATCCGGGTCCTTCCAGCTCTGACGTGCTGCAAGCAGCGGGCTTTCTGTGTCCCCAGAGCGTTCACCCCGATGCTCTGGATGGCTCCTGGGGTCCCGCAGCCCGTGGAACATGCAGAGAGAGCTCAGAGTGCCCGTGTCCCTGCTCAGGGGGACTAAACTGCCACCCTCTGCAGGCATTTGGGGAACCGATGGGAGTGGAAGTTGGCCTCACTTCCAGAGTCAGATCCCAGACAGGAACAAAGGAGCAGCTGGCAGGGATGCCCAGAGGTCCCAGTCACCAGACCCACACATCACCAAAACCTGCCCTTTGTGGGACTAAAACAGAAAAACCTCTGGGCTGGGAGATGAGAGATGTAGGTTCTAACCCTGGGTCCGTCATGAACTTTCTGTGTGACCTCGAATGACCCCCCCACCCCGACCCAACTCCAGTGTCTTGGACTGAGTGACCGTGTGTGCACTTTCCTGAGAGCAGCTTGGGCTGCATCTCTGAGCACACAGGTTGGGCTTCCCCCAAGCCACCAAGAGCCCCATTTGGACACGTGACCCCGGGTGAGCAATCTAATCGTGCCCAGCAGCCAAGGGGGAAGTCCCCGGAGGGCCCCACCTCAGCCCCCTGAAGCGAAGACTGAAAACTGGGTCTCTCTGCCCCTCTCAGAGAAGGCCCTGGGCCCCAGGAAGCAGCTGTTTTCTGAAAGGAGAGAACAAGCTGGGGCCCAGGGCCTAGGCCCACTTCCTCTGCTGCTGCCTCTCTTCAGGGACTCCTCTCTGTGAATGAGGACCCTTCCCCACCCTCCCACATCCTGCCCAAGGGGCTGGTGAGAGGCCTCCTGGGCTCCTCGGAGGCCAGGCCAGGGAAGGCTCCTAGAACAGCAGGAGGCTCCCCGCAGCTCTGCGCCAGCCAGGGGCGCGCAGGCAGCAGATACAGGTTGTTCTGACAAGGCTAATTATAGAAGCTGGCTTGGCCTTTCCTGAATGCGGCCCTCAGTCTCTCGGCGACCGGGAAGCACATAAACGCCTTTCCTTGGAGACAGGAAGGAGAAATTCTCCTAGGAGCTCATATGCGATCTCTCTTTGGGTAGGAAAAAAGCAATGTTAGGGGTCAGAATGGGGTCAGGAGATGGCAGATCTCTCTGAAACCCTTTCCAGAAGTGGCTGCAAGGGAGAAGAGAGAGCTAAAATGTTATTAAAGGCTGGAAAACACCCAGACGGACCAGAGACTGAAATATGTGGATGAAGCTCGCCAGCTCCTGAGTCAGCCACACGCACCCCGTCACAGCCGGGGGCCGCCCCAGTGCGTGCTCCCCGATGAGAGGCAGCCCTGCACCCCCGGAGAAGGCTGTGCACATGGCAAGTCTGGTGCTGAGAAAGACAGTCCCCGACAGCAGTTCTGAACCTCCGTCAAGACTCTTCTCACACTGCAGCCAGGCAGAGGCCGGGGATAAGAGGGGCCATGGCCACCTCTCTGTCCTTTGAAGCATTTATCCTTATCACCCTGTGTGGGGTTCAACAAAACCCGTTTCTTAGAAGGGATTCTCGCCCTCTGAGGGCTTATAGACTTGGGCAAAATGAGGTAGGGGGCTATGCAGAGGCCTCAAGACATGCAATGAATTCAAGAACCAGACAAAGTAGAGTTGATGTGTGTGCCAAACCGAAGGTGTATCTTCAGGAGTGATGCTTGCAGGGGGATCTGGGGGGACAGTGAAGAGAGGAGGCTCTCTGGACCAAGGAACAAGTCACCTCTCCCGCTGCCACCCCACCCCAGCATATCTTATTGACAAATATCTCTGTTTCTCCCAAGAAATATCTGAAACAGATACCTTTTTCATTTGCCAACCGAAAGAAACCTCAGCTTTGCAGTGCCCCTTCCTCTACCCAATCATGCAAAAAACCCAGCTTCTGGGACCGAGGGCTTACAGCCTGGCGAGCAGTGAGGGCAGCAGCTAAACTTTGTTCTAAAAACAGGAACCATTTCCTTCCCAGGCAGCAGCAAAACTCTCTAGAGCAATGGTTCTCAACCTCAGTTGCATCTCAGAAGTACCTGGGGAGCTTTTCAAAATCTCCATGCCCAGGCTTCACTCCAGACCAAGGAAATCAGACTCCCCTGCTGTGGGACCCAAGTATCCACATTTTCTAAGGCTCTGCAGGTAATTCCAGTGTGCAGCTAAGGTGCAGAACCACTGGTCTAAATAAAGACCCCAGAGAGCTGGAGTGCCCTTATGTGTATGTGTATGCGTGGGGGTGGGGTGGGAGGGGGTCTTCACAATGAGGCAGGAACTCCAAGAGAGAGCTGGACACCTCACTCTGCAGCCATGCTTTCTGCATGAGGCCTCCTTACCCCAGCCCCCAGTCCTTGAGAACAAGTGCAGCTTCTCGAAGGGGTGCCCCAGAACACAGGTGCTGGTTCCAGAGCCTGTTTTAGTTGATCCTTCAAACACTAAAATCAAAACCTCTCTTCTGATTCTTGGGCGTCCTCTCGCAATTGAAAAGTCCAGGGCATTTATTTGAAGGTCAGACCCCAGCCAATGCGGGCCCTACGGGCAACATGAATTATTAACCACGGAGGCCCCAGAGTCAGGCCTGGGGAAGTTTTTGGTTAGTTCTACTCAGTGTGGGACTGCTAAATTATTGATGAGCCTGCACACACCTGTGAAAGTTAACCGCTCACTTCAGTCTACAAACAGGCCCTTTTAGGCAAGGACCTGGCCTGGAGCCCTCTCAGCTAAATAACAAAACAAATAAATAAACGGAGCTCTACCACCACTCCCACCAAGTATGTGGCAGATACGCAGCCGCACTGGGAGGGCGAGGCCAGGGGACTCAGGCAAGCTGGGTGTCTAGCACATACAGCCCCATTAGGGAACACATGCAAACTCCTTTAGGCTATCCCCAACTAACCCAGGAAGTCAAAATGGTAGTAGGACAGTGACCTAGGAGGGAAGTTTTAGTTTGCTTCTAAAAACACCCTAGACTTCTGCAAAGTTGCGGGACTGTGTTTTAAGATGGTTTCTGGCCATTTGCAATACGGAAGTCTCAACCTGTTAATGATTATCTTAATGAGGGACTGGGTGCCACCCATTTGCCATCGAGAGATTCAAAGCTCGCATTTGGGGGAAGGTCACCCTCCCAGGCACAGGTGAGCATGTCCCCGAACCACCAGCCAAGCGCTGTCCCCAAATCCTAGAGAGCCATTTTGAAAAGGTCCAGGGACAAGAAATGCCGAAAGGAGCATTTGCCGGTGGCCCCCAAAGGGCTCCAGATCCAACCCGTGGTCTCCTCGGCCAACAAGTTCAAGAGGGTGCGCAGGGCAACTGCCCACCCACGCCCGTAAGACATGACTGCCTGTTTGCCAGGTGCAAGATTTCCCTTCTAGACCACAGAGGTTATTTCCCCACAATGAAAGTCTCTCGTATTATTAAGTTTACCTTCCAAGGATGTTTGCTCTGCACATTCCTGAAAAAGGTGGTCTTGGCAGTGAAGAAGCAATCCTCCAGTTCCTCCTCCAGGCTGCAGTACCCACTGCTCATGCTGCTGTCCACTGTCATCTAGCCCGGAGCTCCGGCCGGAGGCAGCGGGCGCATCTGATGGGGCCAGGCTCTCGGGATGCGGCGGAGGGAGGTGGGGATCTCTCCCCAGGCGGCCGCGGCGTGAGCTTCTAGCCCCGCCGGGGAGCGAGTCCGTTATCGGGCCGGGCAGACCCGGAGCCGGCTGCCTCGGTTTTTTACACTGGGGCCCGAGTGGCTCGGGCGGCGGGGTAACCTGTTCCCCAGCGGCTGCCAGCACGGGGGTCGGACCTGGACCCCGCTGCGCTCACCTCGCTCTCCAACTCACTAGTCATCTGCGGTTTCAGCCCCTCCTCGCCGGCTCCCCCCTCCGCCCCGTGCGCCGAGCGCCAACTCGACACCTCCCCCGCCTCCCGCGCCTTTCCTGCCCCTCTCTCTCACTGCACGCAGAGGAGTTCGGAAGCCACTTCCTCTCGCAAGGTTCCTCAAAGCCGCTGGCTGTCGCGGCGCCCCTCCCCCTCCTCCCGCCCCAGGCCTGCGCCTCCCCACCCTGCCCCTGGACCACTTTGGCAAGTGGACCTAGGGCATCACGAGTCAGATTAGGGATGCAGGGCAGGAACAGACTAGGATGGACCCGAGGGAGAAAATTCCCTCTCTCCTTTCTTCATCCTTCTGGAAGCAGCTCATTCTCATCGCCCAGGATGGCTCAGGTTCAGAAGTAGCACGTGCTCTAAGGTCGACAGTGTCCCTCCTCCCTTCCCCCCATCCATGCCGCACCTCAACCCTCTCATTCCCCATTCACTGGGTGAAGGAACCAGGTCAATCAGAGTGGTTAGAGAAGTGACTGCATTAGAAGAAAATCAATATTGGGCCTGTCTGGAGAAGCAGCAATATTTTAACTCGCAAATGCCAGAAGAAACGGCAGGGGCCCCCCAAAGCATATGCAAATCATATGCAAAGTTATGGCAAACTGCAGAGCAAGCAGGCCCTTCCACCCACACAGGGAACTTGGCCTTCAGGAAGCCTCAGGTTGATAAAGGAGCCTGCAGACACCACCCAGGTTATTGGTCCATCTTCCTGGTGGTCTGGCCAAGAGGGGTCTTTGCTAGATCTTGTGATTCCCATCAAGGACAGCTCCATTACATTTCTCCATCAGACTGGATGAAGGAACACCTCCCTTGACGGGCTGAATCCTTCAGATCCTTCATCCACAGTAGTTACAGCCTATGCCTGGTGATTTACATGCAGTCTGTCACTTAACTTTCCCAACAGCCTTGAGATAGACACGCGTAGGACGCGTGTTCCTACGCGTGTTCTGGGACTCAGAACCAGGTGTGTGCAATTCTAGGGCCTGTGCTTCTAGCCACTGTGATGTACAGTCTCTCAGCAGGGATGGCACTGATTTGGTGTGCGTGCTGACATCTTTCAACAGAGTGGGGCTTGGAGTCTCAGGAAAAAAAAACAAGCCTTCAGAGCCTGGCAATGCCAGGGGCACCATGCTTGTGGAGTCTGATGGCCTGGGGACCCCAGAGGGACCCTGGGAGCACCCCAGAGAGTGGCTGACAGGGGTTATCAGGACTTTCTCCAAGTCTGTGTCTCCTGTAGTTCTGAAACAATCCAGTCCTGGGGCACAAGCTGGGTGGAGGGCTAGACTCACCCCCAGACTGCAAGCTGCCAACTCCATTTTAAGCTCTGGCTACTTTTGTGAGGAACCCTCTTCCTCCCCCATCTTAGTCAAATCTGTCAGCTCTCAGGATGGTTTCAAACTGCAGCCCAATTTGGCTCCATCCTCCCACACAGTCTTTTTTTCCAGAAGCCAGTGAGTGCCTGGCAGGCACGAACACGAGCTAGCTGAGAGCCAGCGCCCCAGCCCGCTGACCAGCCTCAGCTCCGGAGAACGGTCAATACTGGTAGCTAGGAGATACCTTGGCAGGGAGATAAGTGGAGGTAAACGGCTGGGGGTGGGGGCTGAGGTGAGCTACGGGGTGTTTCCAGGGAAGAACTCACATTACTGGGGTTGGAAGTAGGTTTTGGCTTTGTCTAGAGCAATCTTTTCTTCAAATGAATATTTTAAAGGCTGGTTTTTTTTGGGGGGGTTACCCCAGAAACTGTGGTCCAGGCAAAGGTTTTGGCCTCAGCAGCACCCCAAGGCCAATGCCAGAATGATGAATGCTGCGGGGGGGGGGGGGGGGACCTGCGTGACCCTTGGGCCATCGGTAACAGCCTACCTGCTTTGTTCAGCCAGGGAGGGAACGCACGTTTCTTTATAAAAGGACCTCCTTGCTCACTGGGAATCCAATATTTAAAAAAAAAGCAGGCCCCAGATTCTCTGGCCACGCTGTGTCCTTGGAGCCACACAGGGACCTCTGCAGAGCAGCTCCAGTGCCACACATTTTAAATGTACAATCTTAAAATACAGCTAATAACAAGCATTGTGAGCCGCAAGCCAAAGCACCCCAGGAGTCAGCGTGAGTCTCTCCTTGTGAGCAGCACACTAGATGCCAGACCTACTTAAGGAAAGGTCTAAGTGACACTGCATTCTTTTAGGGTGCCGCTCCCTGCCAGTCCAAATATTATGAAAGTTGACATCTGAATAGAGCTTTTCAAAGCCCTTTTACCTCATCACTTAGGTTGCTCTACAACCTTGAGAGCAGATTCTACTCCCATTTTACAGATGAGGAAACTGAGGGAAGCAGCCTGTTCCATCACAGCTCATTACATACTCTCAAAGCCTAGTGGGTGTCTCTGTCTCTACCCCCACTCCACCTGTCGTGAGTCTAGGCTTGGAAGGAAGCCACGTGTAAGACACCAGCAAAAGGGAGACTGTGCTGGTGAGGACCCTGGGATGCTTCTGAACCCGGCAAAGATCACATACGATACAATAAGTTGGCCAGCCTCCAGGAGGAAAAATCCAGATAGAAGCTCCACAGTCCCAAAAGGAGGAAGACTGGATTCTTTTCAGTGTCCAGTGACTCTGTCTGTACCTCTTCCCCATGAATAATCAGCAGTAGTGGTAACCTGACCAGGGAAGGACGGAAGGTGGCAGAAGAGCCTGGGCAACAGCCTTTCAAGGCTCTGGAAGTGAACGCACAAGGACAGGAACTGGCTGTTCTTGTCCCTGGTCCCAGGAAGAGGAGTCTTGACCTGAAGATGCAGCATGCGGAGCCGCAAAGCCATGGCATCATGGTTGCGGGGTGGGTTTCAGAAAGCCCCACTGAAATGGTAGATGGGCGACTTCCCTGTCTCAGAGCGTCAGATGATGAAAGACATTATTTTAAGCTGTCTTCCTCTCTCAAATGCCATCCTGACACGTAGCCAGATCCCCTTGTTAAATCCACCCTGTGGGTCTGTGTTCCAGAAAAGCTGTGGTACAAAAATGGAAGCCGGGAGCTGGTATTCTAGGCCCAGCTCCAACTCCAGCTTGCTGTGGGATCGTGAGCAACTTTGGACCTCAGGTCTCCTCATCTGAGCAACCGAGGAGTCCAGATATCAGATTGGGGGCTTCATGACCGACCCACATATTCAGAGGCTGAAAATGGGGTGAGGGGCCCACCCTTCCCCGAAAGCTGTTTTGAAATCATCATTAGCCGCCTTGTGCAGGCGCTGTCCCAGTAACTTTATGTGCTTCATCTCATTTAATCCCTACAGCATACCAACAAGGAAGCTACAGTTATTATCTCTGTTTTACAGAATGGAAGAGGAGGTTCTGGCAGGTTAAGTAACTTGCACATAGTCAGACATGCTAGCTCATGGTGGAGCTGAATCAGCCCGGCTGGTCTGACTCCAGACCCCAAGCTGTTGAAGGCTCTGCAGAGTATGAAGCATCTATCCTGGGTGCTCTCAGACTAGCCATATTGCCTGAAATCGCAGTCCGACACAAACAAGTCAGGAGCTACTTTCTCAGTCTTCCTACGACCCTGTCTTCCCTTTGGCTCACTGGGGGTTTCCAGAGTTCAGCCATTGACTGTTTTCTCCACCCCCCTCCATGTGCCCGTGCTCTCCCTGGAAGCTTAGTCTCACCTAGGCCAATGGTATCAACTGTACTTTACACACATGTCTCATAATTCTCTCTCTTCCAGGTAGCTCCAGATGAATACCTGTAGCAGCTCGCTGGGTACCCAACTCTCCCCGCTAGAGCCTCACTCTCAACAGGTCCAAATTGAGCTGACATTCCCTGCCTCGCCCTCCACCTGCTCCCCCCTCCTTTAGAATTTCCTATCTTTTTTTTTTTTTGCAGTACGCGGGCCTCTCACTGTTGTGGCCTCTCCCATTGCGGAGCACAGGCTCCGGACGCGCAGGCTCAGCGGCCACAGCTCACGGGCCCAGCCGCTCCGCGGCATGTGGGATCTTCCCGGACTGGGGCACGAACCCGTGTCCCCTGCATCAGCAGGCGGACTCTCAACCACTCAACCACTGCGCCACCAGGGAAGCCCTAGAATTTCCTATCTTGATGAGTGCCATCAACATAGATTATTGCAAAGCCTTCCCGTAGTTTCCCTTGTTCCCATCTCTGCCTCCTCCAAACTCCTCACTGCCTTGTTGCCAAAGTTACCCTTCTAGACCAAGATCTGATCAGTGTTGTTCTATCATAAAACCTTTCCATTCAGATGTCAACTAATAATTATTGAATAAGTACTGAGTTTCACGACCTAGTATCAAGCTTATTCATTTATTCAACAAATAATTACTAAGCACCTTCTACATGGCAGGCACTAGACTGGATGTTCTGAAGAAGACATAGTTCCTGCCTTCTCATAACGGCCAGTGCAGTGGAACGATGTGAAATTAGACATTATATTGGAGTTACCGAGCTCTCACACACTTCATTCTCTCTCTTAATCCTTACAACCCTGCAAGAACATATTTTACAGATGAGTAAGCTGAGGCTCAGGGTGGCTCATTTTGCCCAAAGTCAAAGAGCTAGTAAATGGTGGAATCAGATTTCAAACCCAGGGCCTTCTGTGTCTGACAATTTTTCATCACAGTCTCCTCCAGTGACGCCCCAGTGCCTACAACGATATCCTGAACTCCAGAGTGGGTCCTTCAAGGTCTTTCACAGCATGTGCCCAGCCAACAGGTCATACCCATCTCCAGCCACAATCACGCATCCCTCCTTACAGCCGCGCACATTTGATTCACGTTCCCAGCAGCCGCCCTGCCCTCTTGTGGTCTCGCTGTTTCCTCTGCCTGTCAAAATCCTCCTGTGTCCTCCCACTTCCTGACACACGTTCACCAACCATGACCACACCTCCCCCACCTTGCCTCTCAGAAGCAGCCTTTTTCAGATGTCCTCTCTGGGGTGAATCTTAAGAATGCCACCCTCCATCCTGAGAGCAGCATTTGACAGCATTAAACCGCTGTGCACAGCACAGAGCTCAATTTCCCTCCAGGTGACTTCTTGTTGTAAGAGGTACATGGCTGCACACGACTTAGGCTGACTCACAGGAGAGTCACTTTCTCGGGGCTTCTAGCCCACTCCACACTTCTCTCACTTGGCTGCAAGGCTGACAGCTTCGATAAAGCCCTGACACTTACAAACACCAAAGGCAGTTAAATCAGCCCCTACCAAGAAGCAGAAGCCCTGAAGAGCTCATGCTGGGCCTGAGTCAGGCACCCGGAGTCTGCCATCTAATTGCCCTCCTTTAGGGAAACTAGAGAATCATAAAAGATGTTTCTGATCAACAACCCCATCCCTCGCGTGGCCCTCTTCAGTCCTCCAGTAGCCAGGGCAATGTGGTCACAGGCGTGAGACATGTGAATAACTCTTGCACTACTACACATAGAAAGAGAGCCTTGTTGCCTCCTTAGAGCCTCAGGACAACCTGGCCAGCCAGAGGTCATCTCAGACACCTACTGATGCTAGGATAGAAGGAGTGGGTGGGGCTGTGAGGAGCATGGAGAAATGTCTCCAGTGCTTAAGGATTTCTCGAGAAATAAGTACTAGAGCTCTGTCCCTCCTTGGAGCCAGGATATCAAGTGCCTTCTGGTGGGAAGCCGTTCCCCTCTGTCTGATCAGAACTGCGCTCCCCTGGGTTGGCCTGGGCTGCTGAGAGAGGCCTTAGCTCCCGTTAGAGGCAGCTGTTCAGTGGAGTCGAATCACTGATAGCTATGGCCAGCACTCCTGGCTTCTAGAGCGTGGAGGGAAATCTGTGGATGGGGGAGCAACTGTCCCAGATATAGCCAGAGTGGAGCAGAGCAGCTGGGGACCAGCTCCTTCCTTTGGCCCCTGAGGATGGGCTGGCAAAAAATGAGATAAAATGGAATCATAAAATGTATCTGATTAATCCAAAAGAAGGAAGAAAAGAAAAAGGAAGCAAAGAACAGATTCGACAAATAGAAAACAAACAGCGTGATGAGAGACTTAAAATCTCATTATATCAATAATCACATTAAATGCAAATGAGCTAAATAACCCAATTAAAGGGCAGAGATGATCCAATTGGATTAAGAAAAACAAGATTCAACTATGTGCTGTCTGTAAGAAATGCCCTTTAAATATAAAGACACAAATAGCCTAAAAGTAAAGAAATGGATAAAGAAATATCACGCTAATGGTAATCAAAAGAAAGCTGGAGTGGCTATACTAACATCAGACAAAGTAGATTTCAGAACAAAGAACATTACCGGGGATAAAGAAGGTTATTTCATAATGATAAAGTGTCAATTAATCAAGAGAATGTAATTATGTTAAATGTTTATGCACTGAATAATGGAGCTTCAAAATACAAGATAGAACTTTAAGGAGAAATTGGCAAATCCCCAATTATATTTGGGATTTCAACACCCCTCTCTCAATAATTGAAAAAACAAGCAGACAGAACACATGGTATGCCTCAACAAATGTTAGCTACTGTTGTTATCAGTCACAATTCAGTTTGATAAACCTTTATCAAGCATTTCAGAGGAGACCCGGGACCAGAATTCCCAGAGAGGTGTACACGTATCAATCAAGAGTGTTACTTAGGCGTCATTATCAGAATCCGTGTGCAGAGGAGAAAAGGTTGTGAATTTATAGGCACAAAGAAATGATAAATCAAACTAGAAGTGTATCATGGTGAAAGGAAGAAATGGCAAACCAGGATAGAAGGCTTTGAGTGCTAAATAGAAGACCTCTTGTAATGCTTTATTGGTTTTTGTGACTTTAAAGCATTTAGCTTAACAGTAATGATATTATTATATTGTTTTAAGATGAAAAATCTTTGCTACAATTCATAATATTAGGAGTGAAGGTAAGTAAGCTTCTTCACGCAGGCCACATGATAAGCTCAATTCTTTCTGCAGACAGCATGACAGAGAAGGGACGCGAAAGGATTGAGTGACCCTCTCAAAGGCAAAAGAAAAAAAAAAAAAAAAGAGCATTCCTTAGGAAGCCCCAGCCTCTCTGCAGAGATAGACCTGGTTCCCCAGGTTCTCCCCTCCCGGCTCCCTGGCTCCCCCGTGTGGTAGTTCTGGGTTTAGCCCGTGACGTTGGGAGGAGGGCCGGGGCAGGACCGGTCACAGTCGCTTCCTCCTTTGGAGGGTTCTGGAAAAGCAGAGCTCCCAGTAGGGTGACACTGGTGTGGCTGCGGAGGGAGCACAGGGCTGGAAGCCAGGAAACTCGGCTCTGCACTCCAGCTGAGTCACTGCTCAGTGGCTGCAGGGGCTGAGGGAGGGGATTCCAGCGGGGGCCCTGCTAAGGAATGACAGCGGTGGGCTAGGGGTGGAGGTGGGGTGCGTAGGCAGAAAGGCAGCAGCGACCTGACCTGTGGGGCTGAAACACCAGCAGGCCGGGCTGACCCACCCTGGAAGCCGTCTGTCCCTGTGGTGAATGGGGACAGGGTCTTGAGTCTTTTCATCAACAGAGTAGAGCAATAACTCAGGCCGCAGAAGAGGGGATAATCGTTAAGTCTTGTAGCAACAAGTACCCGCCAAACCACAAAGCTGTAGTGTCCTGGCTTTATATCCAGGAGAGTAATCCATCTTTCTGGGATTGTGGAGAGTAGGCAGAGCCAGACCATGAAGGGTTTTGTGTGCTAATCCAGATTTAGACTGATTTTGAGGGTAATAGGAAGCTGCTGAGGGGTTCCATCACAGGGTGACACGATTAAAAATAATCCAGTAAGGCTGTTGGAAGCACCAGAGTCGGCCCTGGAATGTCACCCGGTGATACTGACATGCTTTCACATACATCTTCTCACCGGAGCCACACAACCAGCATTTCTCAGAGGAGAAACCTGAGGCTCAGAGAAACTAAGAGGCTTGTTCCCAGTCACATGCCAAGATCGTCATCTACACAAACTGAATTAGAGCCTAGCTCTCCTGTCACTCAGGCCAGGGTTCTTTCTTTTCTTTAAGAAAATATGTATTGCCTTTTAGAAATGTTACACTAGAAACACATGACAGCATCTGGTTATTCAAACAGCCCCGAAGCAAACAGCAAAAGTCGAGAGTTCTCTCATTCTACCCATCACCTCCCACCCCCTCCCAAAGTGAAATCCCTTCGAACAGTTGTCTGGGCGCCCTCCAGCCCTCACTCTGCATTTAGACACACACGCATACACACATACACACATATGTACACAGTACAAATGGGCTTGTCCTGCATGTACCACTGGGTGACTTGTCTCTGTTGGCACTATTCCTTGTCAGTTCATACAGATCCATCCCTCCTTTGTAAAGCACCTTGGCCTTAGTGCTGGTGGCTGGAACTTCCGTCCCGGCACCCCCGCGGCTCTCACCACTGCTCACGGTGCCCCTTAGGAAGGGGCTGGACCCAGTGCCCTGGTAGTCAGGGCACCAGATGACCAGAGTGCAGCCTCTGTAGGCAGCATTTCCCACTGAGGGCACCTGAAAAGATTTTAGAACGATGCCTGGCTCCATAACTATGCGTGGAAGGAATCTGAGACAGTCCTTAGGCATACTGTGTTTTTAATTTTAGAGATTAAATATTAATTTAATGTGTGTCAGGAAAAAAATCTTAAGTACATCAATGGTGATTGAAGGATTTAAAATTTTTCCTTTAACACAGTTTAAGTTTACTCAAATAAATCTATGTAAAGAGAAATATTAAGTAAACAGTAGCATAGGTGGCATATTGATATGGCCAGAATCTCAAGTGTGGAAAGTGCCCAAGTGAGGTTTGGGAACTGCTGGGGGAGGGCCTGGACTTGGCAGGTGGGGACCTGGGAGCCTGGTTTCTAAATGCTGCTCCTGGGTTCTGGAGGGCCAGGAGGAGGGGATGGAATCGGGGCCTGATGGATATAAGATTCATTCCCCGGCTGCAAGTGAGCTGAGTGGAAGGACGAGTGCTTACGTTTTGGTCTTGTCATCTGTGCATTCCATGTACCAAGAAAAGTGGCACCAAAGTCCTGGGGAACAGAGCTGCCAGGACCCCCCTGGTCTGCAGCGGGTTATGATGAACATCAACAGCTGTGGGCAAGGGCTTCCTCTCTTGGGATCTGCTTCCCCAAAGGCAAGGAAAGGACTGAACCAAACCAGCAGAGGTCTCACTTCATCCCCAGGGCCCTGGGGAGCTACTGGGAGTTTTTTTCATCACAGGGGTGACAGGATAAGAGCACCTTTAGGACCACCTGAAGTATAACGTCTTTGGAGCATGCCCCCAAATAAAAGAACTGCAGCTCTTTTGTGATCTTTAGCCAATGGTAACCATGTCCTCTAGGAAACAGGCTTAAACTGAAGGGATCTGGGGGAGACTTGAAGGGGATTTGCCTGGTCAGCATGGGTGCCCAAGAGAAAAACCAGACATCACAGACCTCTGAGATCTCCAAGCAGAGACTGACAAAAACATAGGCAACTTCCATCCACTCTTCCTCTGTTTCTCCACCTGAGAGAGACACGCACGAACCACACACCTTGTGAGTGCAGCTGGGGCTCTGAGCCCATCCCTGCCCCCTCACACCCCCTCCCCTTCCTCCCTCCCCACCTCTGTCTGGCATGGCAGAGAGAAGACAGACAGAACCTTGGGATTACTGCTTTTCAAAGGTTGAGGCCAAACACTTATCTACAGGATGATCGCAACTGTGTTCTGAAAAATGTATGAACGTACAGGAAGAAAATATAAAAATGTTAACTAACAGCGGTTCCTTCTGGATGGAGGAAGATCAATGACTTTCTTTTTCTTCAAGAACAAAGCAGAGAGACCTCCTAACAGCCATGCGCCTCCAAACTAGTGGAGCTCTGACCAGGGCCCGGGCCACAACAAATGCCCACCCCCACTCTGAAAACGGCACTCGCACATTTGGTTAGCTCAGACCGGGTGACGAGGTCAAGGTGAACGAAAGCTCTATCCGGGTATGCAACAGAAAATCGAGCCAAGGCAGAAATCAGCACAAACAAGCTTTTTAGAAAAAGGCGAGTTAGCCTGGAGCAGGGCCCAGGTTTTATTGACAGAAGGCTAGGTCCTGTCCCAGCTGTGCCTGAAGCATGCAGCCAGGCCTGTCCAAGGCAAACACTGCAGCCCAACCCAGCCGGCCCGGGAGCAAACCCCATTCCAGGCTGGCTGCCGGTGGGCGTGCTGCTCTGCGGCACCCACGAGGGACTCCTGGCTTCTTCTATATTTCAGTGGTGGTTCTGCTCTAGACACAGCCCTGAGTTAGCTTGCCAGAAAATTCCAAGGTTGACTCATCTCTCCAGCAGAGGGAAGGGAGTCACTCTGCTTCCAAATACTCAGATCTGGAAACACCTGTTCACTGTTGAAATTCTGGGAATGAGACAAGGCATGCAGCAAACCCCAGGCCCTGCTCTGGGGCCTTCCCGCCCACCCCCGTGAGAGCTGGCCGAGCCACTCTAGGGCAGGGTTGCTCAACCTCCGCACTGCTCACATTTAGGGCCGGATGAATCTTTGCTGCGGGGCTGTGGCTCTTCTGTGCAATGGAGGCCGTTTAGCAGCATCCCCGGCCTCTGCCCACTAGGTGCCAGTAGCCTCCTCCAAGCTGTGACAGCCAAAATTGTCCCCAGTAACTGCCAGAGGTCCCACCTGGTGGAGGGGGGCAAGATCACCCCCTCCCATTTGAGACCTGCTGCTCTAGAGGAAGAAACAGAGACCCAAAGGAGAAATGCAGGATGGAGTGGGGTGAGCGGGCTCTGGGATGGGGGATGGGTAGGCTCGAGGGGAACAGAAAGAAGAGAGACTTGGAAGTTCCCAATGGGAAAGAAAAGTGGGAAAATAAAGAGTCGTTTAAATAAGATTTTTGGTAAATGTTGTTATGTGCTGTGCTATGTAACTTCCCTCCTCCATCTTCTAAAGAAAACCTTCAGCAAAAATCTGCATCCTTCACCAGGGCTTTGGGGGTCAGATTTGTCTCCCTTCCTTTTCTCACCCGGGACAGGGCAAGGCCCTCCCAAGAGGTCTGGTTACATTCAGACTACGTTATAAACAGTTCCAGTTCCAAAGTGTGTGGAGGACGTACATAATTTTTTTCTCATACTAAATAAACGAGTTACTTTATTCTGTTTACGGGTGGAGCATTCCTCCACGATGAACGAAGTTGATCCAAATTTATTACTTGTCCTTTTTTTTTTTTAAATCTTTGGGCTGCACCGCTCAGCATGTGGGGTCTCACTTCCCTGACCAGGGATCGAACCCGCACCCCCTGCGTTGGCAGCGTGGAGTCTTAACCACTGGACCGCTAGGGAAGTCCTATCTTGTGGGCAAACCCCAATCGGCAGTACCCCAAATGACACAGCATCCTTAACCAGGGATAGGTCTATCTCAAGTGCATTTGCAAGACCCGCAATACTAGTATGCTCATCTATGGAAACAAATACAGAGTTTCAAAACAATCACCTTGCACTCGATTCATTACAAAACCTGCAAGAGGAGGAACTACTGTATAACTGTCATCAGATATTAGCACATCCAGATAAATAAATCCTGTGTTATATAAACTAGGTACTACATTGTAATCTGGTGATCCAGAGAGTTGAGGGCCTGCATCAATGATCTTATCAATAGCACATTTCTCAGGCAAACTGCATATCTTTATGCCATCTTCTGTGATATATGTAGCCTACACCACTCAGCATGCCTCTGGCAATTTCCATTGGCTTTACTGGTAAAAGATCATGGGCCGTTTTCCTTGTGAAAAAAATTTTTGATGATCTACACGGGTTCATCAGATCAATGTACTGGTTTCTTCCCATGCCAAGAAGCCTTAGGCAGGCAGCAGCAGTAAAACTGGGCAATGAATCCTAACTTTTCTCACTGTTCATAATGTCATCCATGATCCCAGGATAATATGGTGCTATCCTCAGGCCTTTACCATATCTGATAAATGGCAAGGGTACAGCATGAGATGTTCTCGACTGCACAGCTCCCCATAGTACTTGGGTTCATCTTCTTGACATGTTTAAGTATTTCTATATTGTAACTGACTGCGAACAGTGTACAGGACAACCTGCTTCTCATATTCTCTCTGTGAATTTCCAAGACTCTGCCTCACGTTGACGGGCAGCTTACTCCAGGGGTAGTTGTGCCGGATGTGGAACTCCACGGCTATGTGCGTGATGCTGGGAGCCGGGGCAGGAAGCAGCGGCCGGGCCCGAGGCTGGAACGATGCCTCCCGCCTGCCCGCTCTCATGCTGCGGATGGCCCAGGCCGCCCCACGGCCGGGGTGTCTGAGGGCTCAGCGAGGCCTGGGCCACGGGGCGCGGGAGCAGTGGAGAGGGGCGGCTCCAAGTTTCTTTCGGATGTACAGAATTTAAAAAATATATTTTTTAGAATGAATTCAATAACATTCTTATAAAAATACACATCATATTTGCTTTCTAGTACTACTTTCCCAGTGGGAGAAAAAGGCCTGGGGAACAGCAGGGAGGCCGGCAGCACCCATGGGTGGACCAGGTGACTGAACATTGTTGAGCATGTACATCATGGTCAGAAAAAGCGTGTGGATGGCTAGTCTGGGGACTTGGGACTGGACCCCGATTCCCCAGGCCCACTTGTATTCTCTTGAGGAAATAACCAGTCATTCAGCATCTGTGTTGTCTCTCACAGCACCCAGGGCTTTTCTCTCAGAAACATGGGGTTTAATTAAAGTCTTGCTCCCCTACTTTACTGCATCACTAAGTCCCTGGCATTCCCGGGCCTGGCACATGCTCTACATTCAAAACATATTTGTTAAATAAATAAATGGATGATGTCCTTACAGTAAGGATGGACACTCCTTACTTCCTTAACCAGCAACATCTGACCAATACATTAAGGCTTACAGCAAATGTCACCTCCTCTGGGAAGTATTCCCTGATTTCTCCCAACAGAAACAATTGCACCGTATACTCAAAATGCTTCATTCGTACTTTTATTGAAACATGAATCACACTATATACTATTTGGTTGTATTCTGCCTTCCCCGCCAGAATGTAAGCTCTCTGAGGACCAGAACTATGATGTAGCATTTATTATCCCCACTCTTACCAGTGCTTGGCACATAGTAGATAATTAATGTTTCATCAATGCAAGAATTAAAAACAACGCTCTCCTGTCTCCCTCCCAAATCCTCGACATCAAAGGTCAGACACGCCCTAGTTCAAGTGGCTTGGCAAAGCCCAGAACCAAGAGCTGCTCTGGGCATTAACTTCCTGGCCCTTTGACACAGGGAAAGAACATTTGCACAGACCCTCTGACGTTGATCTGGTCTGGCTGGCTGACTGGCAGGCAGGATGATGTGCTGAGAAGCCTCAGTCCCAGCATCCCCACTGCCCCAGGGCTACGAGGCCTCAGAGGATCCTCAGGAGCTTTCTCTGGGACCCCCACCGCTACCCCTACCCATACCCACACCTATGGCTGGAGCCCTAGGCCAAAGCAGGCTCTGTGCTTGGGGTGGCACTTCTCAATAGTGTCACCGATTCTGTTCCATCCCCCCAGCCACCTGGAAGAGGGGGTGTGATATTGTGGTTTTTTAATAAGAAATATATATTTGGTCTCTGTCTTCTTTCCTGGCACAGAGCTCCTAAAACCCTTGGAACTTCCTAAGTGAGGAGAGCAACAGAGGTGTTTCTTGTTATGTTAATGAGGTGATTTTGGAGGCCACCTAAGGATGCAGGCTTGTTGCCAGGAGAGGACTGGAACTTTTAGTCCCACCCCCTGACCTCTGGGGAGGGGAGAGGGGCTGGAGGATGAATCAGTCACCGCTGGCCAATGATTTAATCAATCATGTCTGTGTCATGAAGCCTCTATAAAAACCCAAAAAGTTGGGGCTTGGAGAGCTTCTGGGTTGGCGAACACGTGGAGGTGCAGGGAGCGTGGCGCCTGGAGAGGGCATGGAAGCTGTGTCCCTCCCACACACCTTGCCCTCTGCATCTCTTCCATCTGGCTGTTCCTAAGTTAGATCCTTTTATAATAAACTGATCACCTAGTAGGTAAAATGTTTGAGTTCTGTGAGCTGCTCTAGCAAATTAATTGAACCCAAGGAGGGAGCTGTAGAAGGTGACAACACAGCCTTGCCATTGGTGTCTGAAGTGGTGGTGGGGAGGCGCACAGATAGTGCCAGAATTGAGGTGAACTGAAGGACACCCAGCGGGTGTCAGATGATCGCTTTGGTGGTGTGGGACCCTCGCCCGCCACATCAGAATTGGGGGCAGAATCAGAGTGTGTGCTGTGGACCCCATCCAGCCAGAAGGGGACCTCAACATCCAGTGTATGTGGAACACTCACGCCACCTCCCGCTCACCAGAGCTCCTGGGAGGGACAGGGGAGCCCGGGACACCTCAGAGGCTGTTCCCAGCCCGGTCCTTGAGCCCTTGCTGCCTACCTGGCTGAAGGCCGAAGTGAGGGTGCTTTCTGGAGAGGGTCTGTCCCGGGAGGGGCCTTCCTGCTGACTGCAGTCCAGCTGGATCAGGCTGCGGCATTCCGGGTGGCAGGTGAATTTACAGTCTGGAGGGAGAGAACCATAGGGGGATTAGGGGCCAGATAGGAGGCCCAGAGAAATACCCTGGAAGATGGCGTGTATCTCCTGGAGGGAAGAGCACGCAGGAGGGAAGCGGAGGGGGGAGAACACCGTGAGAATGTCACCCGCTCTCTGCGCCACCATGAATGGTGAAGGTGAACAGGTGCTTTACAGTTTGCAAACTATTTGCGCCTCTGTTATTGTGCGTGACCCTGCAACCATTATTACTGCCACTTTACAGACAGGAAACTGGGGCCTTAGGGACATTGGTGATTTTCTAAGGGCAGATCATCTGGCTTCTGGCTGGCTCTCTTTCTACTAATTTACGTTAATCACCAGGGGTCACGGATCGTTGGGGAAGGACTTAACTTTTCTGGGCCTTGTTTTGCAGTCTGTAAAATATAGGTACTAAGTGCCCTGCCTAGTGCACAAGGACGTTTATAGTTAAAGGGAGAACAGGTCTTAATAAATTAAAGGTGCTTCCAGGGACAAAGGCATTATTATCAACAGGAAGGGCTGTCACCTGTCTCTGACCCTGCCCCATCTAGAAATGTGGGGTGGCTTCTCTAACCCAGCTGACGTAGCTTACAGACAACATCCAAAACTAGGTGCTTCGGGGAAAAGCACACGTTTATTTCCTAGACAATGTTCACCTCCACGGAAGTAAGACTTAACGACCAGAGTTGCAAAGAGTCTGGGGGACTACCTCCCAGATGGGGAAGCTGAGGCTCAGAGAGGTAAAGCTAGGTGCCCAACGACACACAGCTCAGTGGCAGAAGCAAGGCTGCGAGCAGTCTCCAGCTTCCTCAGGGCTCTCTCTGGAGCCTCCTTGGCAGAAGGGAGGTGAAGTTGAAGGGGGCAGGAGGCAGAGAGGCTGGGGCAGGCCAGGGGAGGGGCGTGTGTATGGAGGATGGGAGTGAAGAAAAGGTGGGCAGCAAGAGAAATCAACTTAAGCCCATCAGCAGGCAACATGCTCAGATTTGAGGTTGGTTCTCACAGAAGCTGCTGGGCCCGCCAGGGTCACCTGTCCCGGAGGTGCCACAGCTCAGCCGGAAGGCCCAGCTGAGGAAGGCTGCCGGAGTCTCCATGAGAAGCTGCTCGATTGTGATGCCAGGTGCATGGGGATGCGGCAGGGGACACGACAGCCTGGACTTGTTTGTATAAGCTGGGGACGAGGGGACAACTTTTGGCTGATAAGGGCTGAGCCTCCTGACACTCTTTTCCTTCCTTTTAACAAGTTCCAAAACTCGGCACATTGGGACTATCTTCTTAAAGCTGTGAAGCGCACTCCGTCCTGGGGCGGTGGTAGGGGTGAGTCTCCTCTTCTCCCCACGCTCTCGGGGAGTTTTGGAAAGAGACCCCCACTCTCCCCAGCTGCCCCCTTCCCTTACATCCCCAAAGATGAGCACCTGGACCACACTCCTTGTACAGGTTTTGCCATTAATGCCTGCAGGGGAGCACCCAGCAAATGTGGGGACATGAAGAGATTCCAGAAGCCTGCAACCTTCTGACTCAGTGGTCTGAAGTCCTGACCACCTTTCTGGGATGGCATTTAGAAGCCCTACTGCTCACCTCCCTCGTGCCTGCAGGTGAGGCCCACGCGACATCCTCTCCTTCACACTCCACCCTCTTCTGGGCATTCCCAGCTCTCCTCCGGAGGAGCTATGCTCTCACCTGGAGAGGGGATGGGTACAGCTCACTCTGGGCCACGCACCATAACCCCGCCCACGCCCACATGCATTCCTGGGCTCCCCCAGTAGGAGATCTCTGCCCGGCACGAGGATGGCCTCACCCCTGGTGGGGGTGAAGGGCATAGGTGGCATGCAGACCGCATCTCCCCTGCCCGCAGTGCCCAGAAATGCCAGGGCTTTGATAAGGGAGCACCGAGGCCAGAGCCCACACAAAGAGGCATTGTCTGGGCTCTGCTCCTGGGACACACCTATCCAGCTCCTGGCCAAGCTCTGAGTGATGAAGAATTCTCCGGGGCTGCCAAGGAGTGGAAACTCGCCAGCTCTACCTCAAGTGAGAGCTGCCACTGGCTCCCAAAGGGGAGAGCGTCTTGAGAAAGGAAGAAGTCTTCCAGTCTCCTATTTCAACTCTGTGTGCTGCAGACACGGGCACTCTGTGTCCACCTGTGCATCTGAATCTCTCCATTTCTGTCTGTCTCTCTGTGCTCTGCCTCTCGCTGACACACATGCGTGCGTGTGCACACACACACACACAGCACCAAAACCACAGGAACATTTTTTTTTTTTTTTTACAGCCTCACGCTGAGCTGGATGGAGCGGGGGAACAGAAGACTCCAAGAGGAGTGGTTTGGGATTTTATAAAAAGCACATTTGAGCACCAATGAGCCTGTCCCATCAGACCGTGTAATCACAGACTGTAGCAAAACCACTGAAGCACGTCTTGATATTTCCTGGCCCCTGGAAATGCTAAGCCCAGGGCTTTTAGGCCAGCAGAGATGAGGTCACAGGCCCCATCCCTTCTCCACACACAGAAGCAAGGCCCCCCCAGCCACAACCAGTAGCCTGCAGGCCTCATGTGCTCTGAGTGGGGACATTCATGAGGTTGCCAAGGCAGGGTTGTCTCCACTGGAGCCCAGTGCTTAAACCCCCACAGGCCATCTTTGCCTCAAGATAGGAGGAATGATGGAGACACAAGCACAGAGGGGCCCTTCTCAAAGAGGGAACTGTATGCCAGGGTGCAGAGAGGGCTCCTGTGCGCTACCCTCAGACCCAGGCTGTATTGGTTTCCTCGCTGCTATAACAAAGCACCACCAACTAGGCGGCTTAAAACTGAAATTATTGGGACTTCCCTGGTGGCACAGTGGTTGAGAGTCCACCTGCCGATGCAGGGGACGCGGTTTCGTGCCCCGGTCTGGGAGGATCCCACATGCCGCGGAGCAGCTGGGCCCGTGAGCCATGGCCGCTGACCCTGCGCGTCCGGAGCCTGTGCTCCGCAACGGGAGAGACCACAACAGTGAGAGGCTCGCGTACCGCAAAAAAAAAAAAAAAAAAAACACCTGGAATCATTGTCTCTCAGTTCTGGAGGCCAGAAGTCTGAAATCAAGCTGTCAGCAGGCTCACGCTCCTTCTGGAGCCTGTAGGAGGATCGTTTCTTGCCTCTTCCCAGCTTCTGTGGTTTGCTGGCAGTCTTCGGTTGTCCTCCGCTTGCAGCTGCATCACTCCCATCTCTGCTTCAGTCTCTATATGGCCTTCTCCCTGTATGCCTGTGTCTTCACATGGTCATCCTCACATGACACCAGTCATATTGAATTAGGGGACCATCCTACTTTAGTGCAACCTTTTCTTAACTAATTACATCTGCAACTACCTTGTTTCCAAGCAAGGTCACATTCTGATGTACTGGGGGTTAGAACGTTGACATATTATTTTTTTGCCAGGTGGGGGGATACAATTCAACCCGTAACACAGACCCTGGGCCATATTGGGAACCCAGAGCCCTTAGTCTCGAACGGATGTGGTTTTCTCATGGACACCATCTCCAGAGGTCAGCAGCAGACTGGCAGAGGAAGGAGGCCAGGAAGTGCTGAGCTGAGGCCAGGACCACCTCCCTACTTCTACTAGCCCTGCTCCTGGCCTTCTTGGTCCCTGAAGGTCACCACCAAAGGCACCATCTCGAACAAGGGGGTCAGGACCAGAGGCCATGGCAACCTATGTCCAAAGATACAGTCTTTCTTCTACTTCAGCCCAGAGGAGGTGAATTCAGCAGATGGAACTGTGCTAGGAGATTGCTTTCCAAAATGCAAAAGCTACAAACCTCCCCTTAGTCCCCAGGGCTGCCCTAGTTAGTTCCTGCCTGACCCCAGTTGCCAAATGCACACACACACACACACACACACACACACGCACACACACACACACACACACAGGCACACAAAGAGGCTAATTTTTCTGAACCAGAGGCATTCTGTTGATAAGGAACCCTTAAGGCCCTTTCACCCCAGGGTTGTATGCAAGATCCCAAGATAGTGTGGCCTCTCCACTTCACTCTCCCCCTCCTCCAGCTGAAGCCAGGATGTGGGGTGAGGATGGGGCAGGTTCCCAGGATTCAGAGCCTGGGTTACAATGAGCTCATAGGCCTCCCTTGCGGTCATTCCCAGGTCAGTGAAGAGCAGCTTCTCACCCTGCATGGCCAAAGCCACTACTGAGGCCCAAGGGGAAGCATGACAGCCTCTGAATCCAGGAGCCCTGTGTCCATGCTCTGGGTACCCCAGGCCTTCTTGGACAAGGTCAACCTCAGAACAAACTTACCACTTCCCCCGTTCCCCCTCGGGACCTGGCCTGTGCTACAGGAAAATGGAAAGAGGATGGACTTGGGAGGAAGGCCTGGCCTCCACTCACTGCTCAACCAGCTTTGTGACCTTGGGTAAGTTATTGAACTCCTCGGATCATTAATTTACTCGACTATATAGTGGGAATAATAGCCTGTTCATAGGGCTGCCATGAGGATTAAATGGGGTCCATGATGTAAAGCACTGCACAGGAGGCCTGGGACACAGAGGCCCCCAGTTAATGTTCCATCCCACCTCTCCCAACACTACTCTGACGTGTGGATTCCTTCCCGCCCCACCGAGCTTCTGGTGGGTCACCTGTAGTCTCACCAGCTCCCCCTAGCCAGCCATTTCTAAACCAAGCACACAAATAGATTTTAATTTTAAAATAATTTTGTTCTTAGGCACTACAGAAAAATCTGAAAAAACACATAATGGAAAAGAATATGAAAAAGAATGTGTATATATATATATATATATATATATATATATATGTATAACTGAATCACTTTGCTGTACAGCAGAAATTAACACAATACTGTAAATCAACTATACTTCAATAAAATAAATTCTTTAAAAATTAAAAAACAGAGACTTCCCTGGTGGTCCAGTGGTTAAGACTCCACGTTCCCAATGCAGGGGACCCAGGTTCGATCCCTGGTAAGGGAACTAGATCCCACATGCCACAACTAAAGATCCCACATGCCACAACTAAAGATCCCACATGCCACAATGAAGATCCTGCATGCCACAACTAAAGATCCCGCATGCCACAATGAAGATCCTGCATGCCACAACTAAAGATCCCGCATGCCACAATGAAGATCCTGCATGCCACAACTAAAGATCCCGCATGCCACAATGAAGATCCTGCATGCCACAACTAAAGATCCCGCATGCCACAATGAAGATCCTGCATGCCACAACTAAAGACCCACATGCCACAATGAAGATCCTGCATGCCACAACTAAAGATCCCACATGCCACAATGAAGATCCTGCCGCAACTAAGACTCGGAGCAGCCAAATTAATTAATTAATTAATTAAAATAAATTAAAAAACAAACAAACAAAAACCACTATCACCACCACCACACACACAAAAAAGTGCATTGGAAAATTACAATGTTACAAAAGTTTTTAAAAAGCAGGAGTTAAGGTCATTCCGAGCAAGTCAGTGGGGACAGTCCTCAGTCTTGGGGTCCCTGCCTTGGCTCCCTTCTCAGATATTTCTTCAAGAGTCCCCCATTCTTGTGCTGGGGGTCCCTCCACTCAAGAACAACCATGTCCACTCAGAGACCACCTAGAATGCTCTCTGTGCCTGTCTGTCCCAGGCCGGCCCGGCCCTGCTTCACCACCTGCAGCCCCACTGCACCCTGCAACCTCGACACGCCCTGCTCCCCCAGCCAGAAGCACCTCTCTCCACATGGCTCCAAGATTTCCCCTCGGACCTCAGGCCCTCTAGTGTCCTCTTCGACCACACGCCCCTCTAAGCCTCCAGGGCTGCAGCTCCTGAAGTCCACCCTTTCCCAGCCCTTTGCTCTGGGCCCTGCTCAGTGTTCAAGAGGACCAGCCACTATTAAGCATTTGGAAGGGGGTTAGTATGAATTGGTTGAGTGAATAGAGGCAGGAATGAATGGTCTTCTGCCTTTTGCTGAAGTGGAGAGACCAGAGTGTGAGTGCTGACCTACCCCTAGGCTAGTGTCCTAACTCCTGCGTGCCTCAGCTTCCTCTCTAAATGGAGCCGATGGCAGTACCTGCCTCACAGCGTTGCTAAGAGCATTAGACGAGGTAATTATGTAAATCATAACACAACACCTGATGCAAACTAAGAGATCAATAAATACTAGCTATTCATATTAACTGGCTAAAATCCTAGTCAATCTCACCAGTAGCCACAGCATCTGGCATCCTCATCCCGGAAGCCCGTCTGTGCACATCCCATCACTGCCCATTGACCTTCCTCCAGACCTCCACTGAGTCCTGATAAAAAAGGCTCTGATGAACCTGAGACCCCCATTGAGCCCCTCTCCCCAGCCTGAGCAAGGGAGGCCCCTGGTGTCGGCTCCCTGCAGAGGTGAGGTGCCAGGTGTGCATGGAGCCCGGTGAGGGGCAACTCTCCCCCACCTCGGAGAGGCACCTTTGCCCACCTGGGATGTCTCTCCTCCCTGCCTTCCTACCCACCCCCTCCAATATTTGCACTTCTAAAATCTTGCTCTAGTTTCAGAAAAGAAAATTGTTAACCAAACTTGATAACTTCCAGTATTAAAGAGGATGTGGGTAAATGAGAAGGTTCTTGCCTTATTGGTGATACCAATTTCCTGCAGGAATTTATCCTCAGTGTGTATTTATATCTAAATACGTCTCCACTAAAAGGTTCATCACACAGTTATTTATGGCAACAAAATACTAGAAATACTGCACATCCATCTACAGGGGGCCAGCTACAATTATGGTATATTTAGCCATTATATAAGATGATGTAGATTGGTCAACTTGGAAAGATGTCCACAAGCATATTACTGAAAGAGAAAAAGGCTGCGTTTCGTGATCCTAATTATATAAAAACATACACATACTTACATATATATTATGCATAGAGAGAAATTTGGAAGGTAGGTGATATGCTTGCTCTGAGTAATGGGATTTCAAGTGTTTTTCCTCTCTTTAGAGTCTAAATTTTTATAATAAATATATATTGTTTTTTTAAAATTTATTTTTGGTTGCACTGGATCTTCATTGCTGCACGCGGACTTTCTCTAGTTGCGGCGAGCGGGGGCTACTCTTCACTGCAGTGCGCGGGCTTCTCATTGCAGTGGCTTCTCTTGTTGCGGAGCACGGGCTCTAGGCACGCGTGCTTCAGTAGTCGTGGCTCATGGGCTCTAGAGCGCAGGCTCAGTAGTTGTGGCGCACGGGCTTAGTTGCTGCGCGGCATGTGGGATCTTCCCGGACCAGGGCTCGAATCCGTGTCCCCTGCATTGGCAGGTGGATTCTTACCACTGTGCCACCAGGGGAGTCCTAATAAATATTTATTCTTTATAATTTTATAATGAATATATATTCTTTACTAATATATATTTTATAATGAATATATATTCTTTTATAATGAATATATATTCTTTACTAAAGGTACAAAGAAAAATCATGAACCCACATTGTGGTGACAGCGGCTCCATTATTCACTACCTACAATGTGTTAGACAACTTATATACATGACTTCACACTATCAGTACTATGCCTGTATGACATGTTTCTACCCCTATTTTTTAAAAAGCAGACTTTATTTTTTAGAGCAAAACTGAGCAGAAGTATAGAGAGAGTTCCTGTATACCCTCTGCCCCCCCCACCACGTGCACAGCCTCCCCCTGTACCAACATTTCCCATCAGAGTGGCACATTCTTCTGATGAGCCTACACTGACCTGTCGCTATCGCCTGAAGTCCATCATTTACATTAGGGTTCACTCCTGGTGTTGTACATTCTATGGGTTTGGAAAAATAAATAATGACATGTATCCACCATTCAGTATCACACAGCATAGTTTCACTGCCCTAAGTATCTCTGTGCTCTGTCTATTCATCCCTCTCACCCCACTAAACCCTTGGTAACCAGTGATTTTTTTACTCTCTCCATAGTTTTGTCTTTTCCAGAATGTCACATAGTTGGAATCATACACTACGTAGCCTTTTCAGATTGGCTTCTTTCACTTAGGAATATGCATTTAAGGTAACTCCATATCTCTTCATGACTTGAGAGCTCACTTCTTTTCAGTTCTGAATATTACTCCAGTGTCTGGATGGACCACAGTTTATTCATGCATTCACCTATGAAGGACATCTTGGTTGCTTCCAAGAGTTGGCGATTATGGATAAAGCTGCCGTAAACATCTGCGTGCAGGTTTTCACGTGGATGTAAGTTTCCAGTTCCATTCTTCTACTCCTATTTTAGAGATGGGAAACTAAGGCTTGGAAAGGTTAAGAGACTTGTTGAGAGCCACACGGCAGGTGAGTGGCAGAATTGCAAAGGGAAATGCATCACACCTGGCTGCTTCTCGATAGCCCTGTTTTCTGGGAAACCATCCCCTCCGTTTGGTCCTGGTCCTCCCTACCATGCACCATTTGAGGCCAGGGATGGGCTTTATTAGGGATGGGGGTTAGGGGGGCCCAAGGCCAGAAGAGAGCATGGGTCAGAGGGATTTGGGCAAGGAGTGCTTTCTCCTCTGCCCTAGCAGGTAACAGCAAGAACGTCCCTCCCCAAGGCCTCTGCCTCATTCTGAGAAGTGCCAGTTCACAGCTTGAGTCCCAGCTCCGCCAAGCCACTCAGCCTGGGAGAACCCACCCGGACTGTCTGCCTGCTCTGGACTGGTCCTCCATCCACGGCCCCTTCGTCTCTGGGAGACTATGAACTATTCAGGCAGCAGTCGGAGGTTCTTGCGCTGAGCTCCTCAGAGCACCAGAAAGGCCAGCTCTTCAGTCAAGGTCAAGCGCCACAAGTAGTGGGCGCTCGGCTTTCCCCACGCAGAGGCCCAGCCTCTGCAACTCTGCACCCCGTGACACCCAAACAGAGCCAACTGCCCCATCGCGTGGAGAGATGAGGATGGTGGGAGAGCCCAGAATGCACAGAGGCTCCGAGCACCAAAACGCACCCACTTGGCGTCTGTAAGTCAGGCATCCTCAGACAGGCCGTGCGGCCCCTGAAGCACACTGTTTAATGCGCATGATAGAGGTCTTTTAGAAAGGGTGCAAGTGGCAAAACACTAAATCAGGAGCTTCGGAGGACACAGAATCTGGCCTCCAGAGCCACACAGATCAGGGTTTGAATGCAAGCCCTGTTTCTAATTGGGTATGAGATGCCTGGACAATTTACTTAACCTTAGTAAAATATGGAATCTATTTTCAGCCTCGATTTCCTCATCTGCAAAATGGAAGTAATGATATCTTCCTTGCCAGCAGATGCGTTGCCAAAATTAGAGAGCGTGTATGTGAAGCACCCAACAGTGCCTGCACAGAGTAGATGTTCACCAGATGGTAGCTGTCACTTTCAACCCTGGGACCCCTGAGTCTGGGTAGCTGGATTCCTGTTGACTTAGCATGTGATGCTAGTCCTCAAATCTCTCAGTTTGGGGTCCTCTTCCAATGTATTAACTAAGAAGAATCATGAACTTTCTTGCTCACCTAAGTTCCTCCTACCTGCCCCTACCTGCCTCCAGCCCTGCCTTTGATGGCCCAGGGGAGTGAGGCAGAGACACAAGAGGATGAGTCATGCTGGAGAGAGGGAAGGTAGAGAGACGGATTTGTCAAGCTTGGAGGGCTGTGGCCATTGCCAAAATCAACACAATCTATACATTTTTCATACTCCTGGTTAAACGTCTAGTGAGGCAGCAAGAGAATGGAAACTCCCCACTCCTGGGGTCAGACATCCAGCTCAGGACATCTGCATCTTTATGTTTCCAGGAAGGAGCCTGAACCCCAGCTCTGGGGAGACCATATAATGTAGTTCATTGTTTCAGAGGACAGGCCAACCCTGAGGGTACCCAGCACCCCGAACCCCAGCCTGGAGGGCCTGGAGACACACAACTGCCCCTGCGCACACTTCACACACACACACATACACACACACCCTACAGACTGTGACAGAATGCAGGCCAGGAAGCCAACAGGAAGGGTCAATGTTATGGTAGAGGAGTGGCCTGGAAGCCAGGCCCATGTCCCGGGTCAGAGAAGCCAGCCTTCCTGTGGACGGCTGGACTCACCGGGGTGCCGTCTTTGTGCAAAGAGCCGCAAGGGAATGCTGCTGAATGCGCTCAAGTCACAAAATGAGGCACACGGGCTGGCCTGCAGAGGCACGATCCTGCCTCACGGGGGTGGGTGGGTGGGTGTGGGTGGGTGTGCCTCTCGGGCTGGCGGGGCTGGCGGGCCCATTACTCATCTGTCTCCAACACAACCACACAACCCTAGGCTGAAAGCACCAACAAAGGGAAGCCACTGCGGTCAGGCCGGCCCAAGAGTATTGGGCGGGGGAGAAAATAGGGATAGGCGAGTCTGCAGGCCCTCAGTGCAAGGGGCCGGGGGGGGGGGGGGGGGGTGGGGGGTGGGGGGTGGGGGGGGTGGAGGGAGGGCAGGACAGTTCCTGGCAAGTTCAGATGGATGATGCAGGGAGCAAAGGAAGTGTCAGGCGTGCCCGCCTTGCGACCAGAGAGGCAGGGGACAGGGCCTGACCCCAGGGCACCTTCCCATGTGGTCTGTTTCATGCCACTTCACTCTTTGGGGGCGCTACACCCTGAACCATGCCCCCCACCCTGCCTTGTGTGGATGTGTATATATGTTTAAAACTATAAACAAAATTAATAGGGTTGGGCTTCCCTGGTGGCGCAGTGGTTGAGAGTCCGCCTGCCGATGCAGGGGACACAGGTTCGTGCCGCGGTCCGGGAAGATCCCACATGCCGCGGAGCGGCTGGGCCCGTGAGCCATGGCCGCTGAGCCTGCGCATACGGAGCCTGTGCTCCGCAACAGGAGAAGAGACAACAGTGAGAGGCCCGCGTGCCGCAAAAAAAAAAAAAAAAAAAAAAAAAAAAAAATTAATAGGGTTGAATCTACTTTTAACAATTCATGCTTCCACTTTAGATAGTATTAACTAACTCCCTGCCAGGACTATGCTAGAACTCTCCCTCCTGTCAACGCTGCCCACACGCCGATTTTCACTCTATTATATTATTTACATTTCCAATGTTTATGATATTTACATTCTGTTGTAACTATAAATTGCATGGTTGTCTAAAATTAACTCTACTTTTAAATTAATTCCATTTTTTTACAACAGCAAACCTATTTTTAATTTTAATTATTCTTTTAGTTGACTGAAATTTTGGGGATTATATTTTATATGCCTTATGTCTGCCAATGATGCTTCAAGCACCTTAAAGAGACGTGCCCCATTTTATTGTCATTTTAATACTGTGGTGCTGGGGCCTTATGCAGGAAAATGATCAGGAGATGTGGATGGAGAAAATAGAGATAGGCGAGTCTGCAGGCCCTCAGTGCAATATTACAGAGCATCTCTGAAAAGCTCCCCTTGGCCGATAGTGGTAGCAGGCAACAGATTTTGGAAAAATATACAAGTAAATGACATGAGGTGGGGTCCAGGGTGGGAAAGCCCAATGAACCTCATTCCTCACATGCAAGTGTCTGTAGGAGACCTGTCATCTGGACCCTCTGACACCACATCCAAAAAGGTCCAAGTTGTATTTAGGGTGTGGCCATGAAGATAGAAGTGCAAAGACATGGCACAATATTTGAACAGGGACAATTAAAGTATGTGCACCCACCAGGACACACATACTCAGAGAGAGAGAGTTAAACCTTTTTATGCCAATTATGTCTCCTATCTTTCCATATCTACCTATTACTAGTCAGTTTTTCATGTGTGCAAGCATGCATCCACTCAACATGTATTTATTGGGGGCCTACCAGAGGTCAAGTACTGTTCCAAAGGACAGCCAGTTATATCCAAAGACTTGTGTAAATGGAACAAGTGGATGAAAGGAATATATATATATATATATATATATATATATATACACACACACACACACATATATACATATATGTATATATATATTCAAAGTTATATATTTTAATACAGATATTAAAATCCTGTTTTGATTGTCACCACAGGAAAAGATAAATCCTATTGCCAGAGTACCTTAAGAAAAAATATTTTAAAACACTGTAGACAGCCATAAAAATGAACGAAATAATGCCATTTACGGCAACATGGATGGACCTAGAGATTGTCATACTGAGTGAAGTTAGACAGAGAAAGACAGATATCATATGATATCGCTTATAGGTGAAATCTAAAAAATATCATACAAATGAACTTATTTACAAAACAGAAATAGAGTCACAGATGCAGAAAACAAACTTATGGTTACCAGGGGGGAAAGCGGAGAGGGGGGGTGGCAGGGAAGAGGGATAAATTGGGAGAGTGGGACTGACATATACACACTACTATATATAAAATAGATAACTAATAAGGACCTACTGTATAGCACAGGGGACTCTTCTCAATACTCTGTAATGACCTATATGGGAAAAGAATCTAAAAAAGAGTGGATGTATGTATATCTATAACTGATTCACTTTACTGTACAGCAGAAACTAACACAACATTGTAAATCAACTATACTCCAATTAAAAATTAAAAAAATAAAATAAAACACTGTAGACAGTTGGGTTTAAGGGAATTTTACAAACAGCAACAAGCCCATGAAAACTAAGGCCAGTGCGGAGCTGCCAGATGCCCTCTTGGCTCAGGTCACCTCAGAAGGGGCATCCGCTTCCTCTAAGCATGTGTCACTCCGCTCTGGGTGTAGGAGAGACAAAGCAGGTGGGGTCCCCCTCTCCAGGGCTCAGAGCCCCCTGCACCCATCCCTGGGGCCCCTGAGGAGACACACGGAGGAATCTGGGCAGCTGGCAGAGAAAGGACGTGGGCCTAGTAGTGAGGGGCAGAGGTGGAATGAGGAACGTGAAGGCTTTTTTTGGTTTTTAGCTTTTGTTTTTAAAGCAAACACCATCTTAGAGAGGGGGCAAAGGGTTGCCTAGCCTCTTGCTAAGCTTGAGTATATTTTTGGTAGTGTTCCACAGACCCCAAAGATAAGGACAGCCAAATAGTTTTGCAAGAAGTCCTGCCTAGGCATCTGCAGACCACAGGGCAGGAGATGAAGCTTCGACAGGTGTGCAGATGTGAATGCACACACAGGTGCGTGTGCGCAGGTACGCCCGATCCGAGTGCCAGGAGGTCACAAGAGGCCAGGAGCAGAGAGGTTCAGTCCTTTATGGGACAGCCAGGCTGCCGCATCCAACTGGTTTTTCCACACCTGCTCTGATGTCATTTGATTTCAGAGTGCCAATCATCAATTGACCATCAACCAACCGGGTGAAAGGAGACTTTTGCAGGAGGAGAAAAGTAAATAGATTACGTCTGAGGCCTTCCCTGCAGAAGACATACAAAGGCTTCTTTACAGCTGTATCCCTGTAGCCAGGACCACCAGAGACTTCTGGAGAGAGCCAGGCCTGTGTCCCAATGACCCCCGAGCAGCCTTTTAAAATGACATACGACTTGCTCCTTGGCAGCAGGCTCGCTTAGCTCCTAATGACGCCCGGTGGACTAATCCAACCCCTGCCTGTTAATTAAGTGACATAGTAAACTCAATGATAGGAATTTTTCCAGAGAATGTGTTTAAGAGTTTTGTGCTCCTTCTCTATTTCTGCCTGGGCAAACCTTCAAACCCTATCTCTTTCATTGAGACGTGGGAGGTCCACCTTGGCCCAGGTAAGACGGAAGAGCAGACAGCGTGCTGGGGGCTTACACGGATGACCCAGTTTGAGCCATCGTTAAAAGTCTTTCTGGGGGGCTTCCCTGGTGGCGCAGTGGTTGAGAGTCCGCCTGCCGATGCAGGGGACACGGGTTCGTGCCTCGGTCCGGGAAGATCCCACGTGCCGCAGAGCGACTGGGCCCGTGAGCCATGGCCGCTGAGCCTGCGCGTCTGGAGCCTGTGCTCCGCAGCGGGAGAGGCCACAACAGTGAAAGGCCCGTGTACCGCAAAAAAAAAAAAAAAAAAAAAAAAGTCTTTCTGGGAGCAGTTGCCGACGAGGGGCCTCCTCTGTGACCAGCATCATGTCGAATGGTTTCCGTCAATGTCACGTTCAACACACATGACACCTGCTTGGGAGGGGGATTCTTTGCTCCATTTTATAATGGGAAGAACTAAGGCTCAGAGAGGTTAATCTGTACAAGGAAGGCCCTACCACCTGGCATCCACAGTCCAGGCTCAAGTTGCTCTGGCTCATTTGCAGCAACATGGATGGGCCTAGAGATTACCATACTAAGTGAAGTAAGTCAGAAAGATAAATACCATATGATATCACTTATATGTGGAATCTAAAATACGACACAAATGAATATATCTATGAAACAAAAATAGACTCACAAATATAGAGAACAGACTTGTGGTTGCCAAGGGGGAGGGAAGGTGAGGGAGGGAAGGATTGGGGGTTTGGGGTTAGCAGATGCAAACTAGTACATATGGAATAGATAAACAACAAGGTCCTACTGTATAGCACAGGGAACTATATTCAATATCCTGTGATAAACCATAATGGAGAAGAATATGAAAAAGAATATATATATATATATATATACACACACACATAACTGAGTCGCTTTGCTGTACAGCAGAAATTAAACACAACATTGTAAATCAACTATACTTCAATAAAATGTTTTAAAAAATTTGACCAGGCTCCAAGCCCATTCTCTTAAATGCTACATTACAGGTCACTCACAGAGCTCCTGCAGAGTCCACAGTCCACAGTCTACCACTCCCATCATCTTTGAGCATCCTGTCTCACCCCTCCTCTTCCAATCAGTTCAACCCAAATGCTAACACAAGTTAAACGAGCAGTGGCTGCAGTACAGTATTTACCCAGACCTTAATGCTGCCACTCCAGGCCTGATTGATTTCATTAAATCTGTAACTCCTTGAGCTGAAGAGCAAAGGAGCAAGGAAATGCTCTGTTGAATAATTCTTAAGGAGGGAGGATGGACACGAAGACACGAGTGCACATTAAATCGAGGAACTCAGTCTCCAGCTGTCCTCTGCGTGAGGGTCACAGTATGTATCAGGCTATTGATGAGGATAAATTATTCAGGCTGGCTAAACAGTATTTGTCTCCAAATGCGGATTAGATCTAGTGGAAGAGAAATTCCCACCTTTCAAGACGTAAAACTGTAATCAAGAAAATTACATTTTCCACAGTTAAGATCACATTGCCTTTCAAATGCTGCTTTCACAAACTTAACCCAGAGATGACTTTTTAGTTTAGTTCCATACCTAAGACTCAGTGCTGGGACCCACCCAAATGCCCACCTGTCCCCGAATGTGTGTGAGAACAGTATGGAGACAAATGGGGCCGGGAACCCAAGGAAAGCTGATGTGCTCCAAAGATACAGCCATCGAAGAGAAGCAGCTAGAGGCCAGTAAGATGAGTAGAACCCGGCAGTGAGGGGTTCCAGTTCTGACTGTGCAGCTCTAAGCCTTAGCCAGGGGCCTGACTTCTTTGGGCCGCCATCTCGTTTGTGAAACAGAATCACCCCTTTCCCACCCCTAACATACAGAGATCTGGAGGGAATAAATGATATTTAAAACAAATAAAAAACCCAAACAAACACAAATCCCTTGTATCTTTAGCAGAAGAGCACTGCAGAAATATAAGATGCTGTAGCTAGTCTGATCCATCAGGAAGAATGCTAGGCTGGAAGGCAGGTGCCCGAGACCCTGGTCCCGTAGCTGCCACCAACTTTTGTTGGCCTCAGCCTCCTTCGTTTGAAAAAAGGAGTAAGTGACCTCAGATTCTATGAAAATTGAATTGCTGCAGTCTCTCCTCCCCATCTTTCACTCAGCCCACACTGTCCCGTTATCCTTCCCCAGCAAGGGCTGTTCTCACCCTAATTAGTGCTCCGGGAAGGAAGCTGCAGCCCCGTCACTGCCTGAGGCTGGAGCTCCTGTCCAGCTGTGTTCCGCCTGCAGCCTCTGTAGCCCCACACAGTCTGCTTGTGTGCCCCCCATAGGCACCTCCACTGACCATACAGGTGAGGTGCCTTTGCCTAGGAAACGTCACTGCTCCGGGGTCCTCGGAAGGCTGGCTCAGCAGCTTCGCAAGGTGTGATGCCCCTGGGAGCTACAGGATGGGCAGAATGGAAAAGAGTGGCCCCCCAAGATGCCCATCTATATTCTGCCTGCTCAGGGACCAGATTAGGAGGACTGATTGGCCCTAATTCTCAGTCAGGGAAAGGCTGTTAAAGCCCACGGCCAACACAGGCTTCTGAAGTTCCACCTAAACCTGGCAGGGTGGCAGCACCTGAGCTTTGGGCCTGGGGAGTCAGGAGGGCCAAGGAGCGGTGCTGAGCTCAGCATTAAATACCAGGCTGCCAGGGGGCTCCCGCACTGCCTTGTCCATGGGAGAGGCCACTAGGTATCCAACCCCCCTCTGAGCACCCCCATCTGGAATGACTCAGACCTACCTCGAGGAAGCCGGGCCTTGGGGTGGAACCTCTGGAGGGCCTGGAGCTTTACTGATCCCAAATGACTCTTAGGGAGCCTGCGGAAGAGGCGCTGGAGCCGTGAGGTGACAGTGCCGAAGCAGGTGGAGACCGCCTCCTCAGCCCGGCCCTCAGTCATCCCGCTGGGCTACGGGATATCAGTAGCTTCTCTCCAGGTCTGGCATCAGGGACAGAGTGACGAAGGGGGGAATCACCGGCCCCGGGAGGACTCCAGGCCTCGTGTGAGCCAGGCTTTGCTCAAATCAGCCCAGTCTCCCTGTTCCTCCGAAGTCAGTCACGGGCACTGGGGACCCCGGGCCGGCACCAGCCAGCCTGCCCAATGCCTTCTCTTCCCAGCTGAGGTCCTATCCCCTCCACCTCCCCCCAGCGGAAAACTTTCTATTCCTGGGGCTTTTAGCTTGATAAGATAAACATGCCCCCACCAAACAGGCTGCAGAAAGAGCCTGCCCTGGGCCTCACTTCTCAGGAGCGCCTGTGAGTCTGAAAATCAATGTCTCCAAAGTTTCAACAGACGACAGAAGTGATCCGTTACCTCACGCTGGTGCCTGGCCCAGGAACTCGTTAATGGATTTCTTTGGGGATGTCGGATTAATAACGCTTTACCAGCTGTACAGGCTCCCAAGGGACAACCGCACTAATTCACATCCTCCTATGCTAAGCCCAGGACGGGGGAAGGGCTTTCAGCTGCCCGGGCCCATAGGAAGCGGTGCTGCCTTAAGAGGGTCAGACCACTTATCTGAGAGCAGATACCTGCGCAGAGAAGAGGCGACAGGAGTAGGAATAAGAAAGAGAAGAGAAGAAAAGAATAGAGTCTCTCATGAAGAGGGCAGAAAGGTTGTTCTCTTGCCCTAACATGGGGCTCACAGGGTGTCCCCTAAACAGTGACTCCCAGAAGCAATCAAGTCCTGGTGGGGAAGTTCCCAGAGGCCCTGTCACCCAGGCCAAGACGGGCGATTGGCACTGGACAGGCAGCAGAGCCTTCCAGGAAAACCGCTGAAGAGGGTAGCCTGCTCCCACGCTGCCCAGAGACTCCAAAAGTCACCCACCAACCGCCAGCGGGGGCCAGCTTCAGATGAAGCAGGGGCGCCGTCCCTTAGAGGAAAGGCACCACAGAGGGCCGATGAAGCTGCATTTACGCCTCTGGGGGCTGGTCACCTAGCGCTGGGGCCAGAAGGTGAACACTCATGAGTTCAGACGTGAGCCCTGTTGGCCCTCGTGCAGCTGCCAACCTGCTTCCACCATTTTGTGCTGTGGTTCTTCCCCAGGCCACAGAGAATGTTGAATGGCATCACATCCCAGAGGCCAGGCCCTCAGGCCACTGAGAGAAGAAAATGGTAGAACCGACCCAAGCTGCACCTGACCTTCCAAATAGGCTCCCCTATCACCTGCCCCCTCGCAGGATCTCTGGCTGGGAGGCCCCAGCTAGATCACCCCTCCCTGCTGAGGCCCTCAGTCCTTGGTACAGTAATAAAGCACACTGTTTACAGGTCATCTATTTAATGGAGAGATGCCCCCAAAGGCCCCCTTCCTCGGGCTGGGACACTGGGTCTTTCTCCCTAATGCTTCCTTGGGGGGGACTGGGCTGCCAGTGGTCTGTTTTGTGATCGTCTAGCTTACCCAGGAGCTCTGCCTAGACAAGGCTCGTGAGTCCAGGTCCTGAGATGACACCGGGGCTGCCACGTGAAGCTGGGAGCCCAGATTCCTGGCCCCACTGGGACATGAGATCTTCACGAGGGCCCAGGTACTCCCACCTGCTTGAGCACAGGCAAGGGTGGCATTCCCACTCCCGTGCTCAGAGAGGAGGACACGCACATGCTGGGAAACTTTAAATCATGAGTCATGTGTCATGGGGGAAAATCCCTTCTGAATGCCCCAATTGGGCTGGAGGATATACTGATCTCACTTCTCCTTTTCCTCATCACAGAGATGATTTTGTGGACAGGTTAAGCCATTGGGGAAGCCAGCAGGAAAGAACTGGCTGAGAATCCAGATGGGGCTTTGGGAGGTTCTAGAATCTTCACTCCTGACCTTTAGAAAACCTGGATAGATTTTCTGCTGTACGGATATTTCAGGAGGAACACAGTGACCTCCTGCTGCCCCAACATCTAAGCACTGACCCTCTGACCTCCAGCCAGGGCGAACCTAACTTGAAGAAACAGGCTTCACCATCTTAAGTGCTGGGGTTACAACATATTCTCACCTTGAAACCCTATTCATATAAAGGTCCTTCCAGATTGCTTTTTAAAACACTCATCCCTAGAATAGACATTTGCAGAGAGTACGCTCAACCCCTTTTTCTAAAAACTCTCAAGTTACAGCTGGACTCTTTTGTTCCATTTGAATAGTAAGGCATCTCTGAGGTTTATTTTTGGATTTTTAATACTTTCCTCAGTTGCAGAAAGGACATAATTGTTCCAACAGAAACCACAAAACCTTCAGCTTCTATTCAACTTGAATGGAAAAAACAGCTTCCTCCAAGTCAGCAAGAAAAGTAAGTGACGATACCCAAATGTGAGCCTGACCTGGAGGCACACAGAGTTGGGGTGGGAGTGGGGGGCTTTCCCCAGATTTGCTGCCCCTCGCTCAGCCACAACACTGCCTGGGACAGGGCGGAGGGCCATCATGCAAACCTCAGTTTATTTTCCAGGCCCGATCCAACTCTTCTGCCCCGTCGCTGTCCCCTTTGAGACACAACCTGATTTTTCTTTGGTTCATGGTTAGTCCTGTGTCATGAACCCTGGGTCCTGACAAGGAGGATCTTTTCAGTTCCAGGAAAAGGTCTTCAACCTGCATTTCCACGCCCCTACACACACCTAATACCAATGGGTGGGGTGGGGAGGGGACAGACACACTCGATTGTTTTGTGATTTAAGAAAAACTCCACCTCTTGTTTCAAGACCTCATGATTTACACATGCTGAAAACCTATTTAAAAACCAAACATGGAAAACAGGCTGAAGTGCTGCCAGCTCTCAGTTGTCCAGGACCTGGCTGATCCTCTAGCTTCCACATGGCTTACCGCCCCTTGGTTCACCCTCCTCTGTTTCTGTACCTCTTTTTATGGACATTTCAGCGTTCGTTGGCAGAAGGGAAGCAGATGAATGAGGAAGCTCCACTAACTTGCATATTCAATGACATTAGCTCATGGGGCAAAATGCTATGCTGGGTTCTGGTGCTGATTTTGCTAATGATCCAGGTCATCGCAGAGAAGTCACTGACTCCCTGAATGCTAGGGAGTGACTTCTCCCCTCATTTGTGAGATGGCCATGATTCACCCAGCCCTGCCTGCCTCACAAGGGCACTGCAAGGCTCAGCAGAGCCAGTAGGCAAGAAAACACTTTAGATACAGCCAAGTCATCTCTGAGATAAAAGTAATCTCTGCTCCCACAACTTCTTGGCCATTCTCAGTATTTCTTGTTCCACATGAATATCTCCATCCTTGCAGGCTCACAGAACACCAATTTGTATCTTCAGCAAACACGACAATTCTTTCCCAGGTCCAGCATCCGGTAGAAACAAACCATAAAAGGATAAAAAACAAAATGGGCGAGGAACATCGCTCTTCTTTCAAGGCTGACTTTTGTGAACCTGTGGTCTGATTTAGGAAAGGTTCCTGTAAGCCACATTTTCATGTTCTAGCAGCCCTAGCCAACAGCCACTGCAGACATCTGGGTGAGATCTGCTCTGCCCTGGAAATGTTTGTTCAAGAAACAGGGATGGGGCTTCCCTGGTGGCGCAGTGGTTGAGAGTCCGCCTGCCGATGCAGGGGACACGGGTTTGTGCCCCGGTCCGGGAGGATCCCACATGCCGCGGAGCGGCGGGGCCCGTGAGCCATGGCCGCTGGGCCTGCGCGTCGGGAGCCTGTGCTCCGCAACGGGAGAGGCCACAACAGTGAGAGGCCCGCGTACCGCAAAAAAAAAAAAAAAGAAACAGGGATGGGGAGCAGAAGGTGGCGTGCAGGCCCTCCACTGAAGGGTAAACATGACCCAGTCTCACTGTGGTCACAGGTGAGGGACATACCAGTCACCTGCCTGCCCACCCAGTGACACACAGGAACTGACTGAACTTTCCAACACCACCCTTCCTCCCAACCCTCAGCACAGTGTCCGCTCGTGCTTTCCCCCGATGCCCTCAATGAGGCTAGGGCAATAGGGGTGGGTAGGGATATCCTGAAGAAAATCTGGGATGCACTACAGCAACCAGGGGTCACAGACCCCTCAGCTAGCACAGAGTACTCTCCACCAGCAGGCTGGGCACAGGGCAACTGTGCCAGGACAGACCCCTGCTGCTTTTTCTCCTTCCTCTCCAAAAAGGCAAAAGAGAACCAAATGTCACAGCTTTTCTTATGGGTGCATCTCTCAAGAATGTTCTCCATGCTAGGAACCACGGGCGGGCTAGAACAGGCCCTGCATGAACTTGTTGGCCACTTTGGCCAACACCACCACTACACCATGGAGAATTCTCGGGGTCCATCAGGCTCTGCCCATGTCTCCTCGGCATGGTGTTGGGGTGCCTCAAAGAACACCCAAATATCACCCCCCTAGGTCTGAGTCAAGACAGTCTTGACCTTGGAGTGGCGCTCCCCCTGACTGCTCCCTGGCACCGATCTTATTCCACTTCAACCCGGGAACCGAGCCTGCTGCCCTGCCTGACGTCATCACCTCGGCCTCCTTGCTCATTCCCCAAAGCCTAAAAGCTGGCTCTGCTCTCCTCCTAGCCCCGAGATCCAGCCCTGAGGATGTAGAGAAACTTGCCAAGACTCTTGGAAAAAAACCTAAAGTGACTAAATGCAGAGCTATCTCCCCCGCCCCAGGTCAGCGGCCTCCACCACTTCCCGACCCAGCCAGGGGAGAGCCGAACAGAGCCTGCAGGAGGAGTGGGTGGCAGGGTGGGACGAGGCCCTCTGGAGGGTCAGAAAGCATCCTGCCACGGGCACCGGCAGATCTGCAAGCCCATGGTGGGTGAGAGGACTACACGAGCTGGTGCTGCTGGAAGCCGGGATGGGGGGAGGGGGAACGTCCTGTCTGCGTGTTTTGCACACCCACAAATACTCACCTGCCAAAGAATTCTCACCTTGTCATCAGAGGAATGCGAACAGGAAGGGCCTCTGGTCAGGCCAGAGACGTGCTTCCAGCTTCCTCATCAGCCTTAATAGCACCCCAGCAGGCAGGGCAAAAGCGGCACGCAGCTCCTTCCACGGGGAGACTGAGGGGTGAGGGGTGGGTGTTGGGAGCCAGCGAGGGCCCCATGGGAGAGCACCTGGGAAGCAAGACCCAGGACGCTCCCACGGCCGGCCCAGCGGGGGGCTGCCCCTGTCCCAGAGATGCTGGGCACGGACCAAAGGAGGGAAATGGCTTGACAGCCCGAGATAGTCAGAGGCCATCTTCCAGGCCAGTCGGGTTTGCCCAACATGAGGGTCTAACCTTCCCCTGCCCCTGGCCAGATGGACGGGCGACTCCTTCTCTCCACGTGAGACCTCGGCAGAAGCCTCCCTGCATTCTGACCTCATGAATCTGTTCTGAGGATGAGCGTGGCAGCAGTATGCAAACCCTTTGTGCTCCTCAGAGAAAAGGCACCGTGAACCTGTGAAGAATTCTTGCCGTGCTCATTCTCTAGGCTGGGTCTGCCCTGACCCTCAGCCGCTCTCCTGAGCCTTTGGCCCCTGTCACCACGCAGAAGCCGGCTTCCTGAGGCAGGAGGCTCACCTCACCAGCTAGGAAGGGCTCTTCGGCTGGGCTGGGGGCTCTCTTTTCCCTGTCACTCAGGGCCTACCTGCCAGGCTTGGCACCGGCTGAATTCACTGGTAAACTTGGGGAAAAGAGAGAGGGTACCGGCTCAAACCCGCAGTGCTGAGGGGAGATGTCAATTTACTTCCACCTAATGACTCTGCAGGATCAGCAGGAGAACACACACGTTCATTACCAAGTCTAATTAGGCGGGCAGACAAGTGGCATTAATCATTTTTGACTGTACCTGGGATTCGAGCCCCTCTTACTCGAATAAGTAATTTTCTGAATAATCAGAAAATTTCATGCTCTGATGAATAGGGGGGAAAAAATTAAACCCACATTTAATCCTTTCACTTTCATCTTTTGAAAATACAGGAAGCAGGGAGGAGAGGAAACAATAACAGCTTGGGGAGCTCAAATGGCCTCGGCCAAAGCATTCCAGGTCCTTTCTCTGTCCTCCCTTGTCCCCCCGCAACCCACTCCACTAGGACGTTCCCTAAGAAGAAAACCCCAATCAGAGCCAGGGGCAGGGGAGGGATTGGGGATTCCACTATCTCTAACAAGAAAACAACCATTTCAGGGCTTAATTTTCCTAACCTCCAAAGCCAAACATGGTCCCGAATTAATGAAAATACTTCAGGTCATATACTTCAGTGCTACCTAGTATCCTAGACGAATAAAACACTTTCCAAGTGCCCAAGGTGCCGCAGGGACACTCAATGTCCATGTCCCCGTAACCTCTCCTACAAAGAACCCATGACAGGGGGTGGGTTTGTAGGAGCCTGTGGCTGTCACATGAGTGGGTCCAGTCTGTGCAGAGAGGTGGGTTGAGCTCAACCATTGATGCAGCGACGAGACAGAGCTAGAACGTCTGGACAAGGGGCTCTGTGAGATACCAGCCTCGCTCACCAAGGAGGCCCCTGTCCCCATCCCTGCAGGCTCCATGGCAAACACCTCATACTCACACCATAATTCAAGTCTATCACAGGAGGGGAAGGTCGGGATGATGAGCCCCAGGGTCCCCCTTCCACCCTATAATCCCAATCACGTAACACTTCACAGCTGTGAACGGCACCCTCTCGAAAGAGGACCGGCTCCACTGGCAACGTGCAAGGCATGTCTAAGCATCCCTCCCTGAATGTTGAGTTGGACTTAGCTTTCCCCATTTTCCAGAGCATTCCTTGATCCAGGATGGCTAACATTCCCACCAAAATGTGATGAAAGGTAAAAGGTCAACTCCATGTGCCTTCTACAGAAGAAAGGGTCCACAACCTGTAAGGGACATTCCCTGAGAACAAAGCCATAGGGCAGCCTGTGAGAGTTTTAAGGGTTGTTTGCTGTTGACCATCCCTCCTGGAAGGCTGGAAATGGGCTCTCACTGCTGCAACGGCCCCCACCCCAAGACACACACACACACCACACACACACGAATTCATACAATCTACCTCTCTCTCCCCCTCCCAGTCCCCACTGGATTTCCTTCTCTATCTAACAAACATGACTTCTTTAATCCTGGAAATGAATATTAACTTTGAACTTTTCCTGTTGGCAAATCCAGCATTAACCAGAGCTCAGTTACAGACCTTGAAGTAGGGGTAAGCTTAAGTTAGAGGGATTTTCACTAAAAAGGCAGGCAGACAGTGGGAAGACAGTTTTCGAAAAGCTTCCCTTATTAAAAGCCCATTTTGCCAACACGGCTCCCACCCAGTGTCAGCCTCCTGCTCAGACAGATGTCACGTATATACCCACGGCTCTTCTGCTTGTTTCCAAGAGCAGGGAGATTTAATGGTAACAACAGGCAACCACCCTCACCAACCGCTACTTACTGAGACTGCGCTGTGCTGGGGGCAAGTGGTACAAGGACAAGGGGCCTGGGTCTTCGTGACCTCTAAGCCATGGGCACCCTGTGAGGACGCTTGTCAGCCACAGCAGGCAGGAGTGGCATTGCTAGAGGACGATTAGCGTCCACACTGCCTGGGATGCTCAAGGCACCTTCTTTCCCACTCAGCTCAGCAACCACGTAGCGGTGGAAAACTGTACTCACTGCGTGGAAAGGTGAACCTCAGAAGTGTCAGGAGCCCAAACTCTTACAGCTGCTTGATGAGAGGGGATACTAACACTCATATTGCATTAAACATTTATATTGCCTTCTGCCAGGCACTGTTCTAAGACCTTTCCATACATTAATTCATTTAATTCTCACATGAACACGATCGTGAAGGTAATGTTATCATCCCCATTATTATTTTTTTGTGGGGGGGGGGGAGCGAGGCTAGGCTTGTGGGATCTTAGTTCCCCAAACAGGGATCGAACCCGTTTCCCCTGCAGTGGAAGCACAGAGTCCTAACCACTGGCCCGCCAGGGAATTCCCAATCATCCTCATTTTTTAAAACAAGGAAGCAGAACACAGAAGTGCCCAGGGTCACACAGAGACCAAGAGGCAGAGTCAGGATTCAAACCTAGGTCTCTGGTTCCAGGCCGTTCGCTTAGGCACTGCAGAGTATTGCCTTTCAAAAGTCATGGTTTTGACCCTTGCTTTTTGAAACAAAGATGAAACAAACCAACCCCACCATGGAATTAGAACTTCAACTGAAAGAAAGATGATTGGTGAGCTTGGCGGGCTGTGTCTCTACCTGCCAGCCATCAGAACATTTCCCAACTGTTCCCATCCAGCCACAGGTCCACAGTTAAATATTAATAACAACAAACAGAGGCTCCTCTCTATAGCCCCTTGATTCCAACTCTGCTCCCTCTCTGGTGTTCAGACATCCCTGGTTGGTATTAACCCACCTGGCCGGGGACCACCAAGTCACACACAAAGTCAGAGGACATGCCCGTGCACCTGGTGCTTCCTGCCCCCAGAAACTATCTAATGTGAAGTGGGCATAAATTCATTTAATTACGGAGAATCAGGCATATTCACATACAAACACACACATGGACACCATTATCAACAACACCCCCCAAATCATAAAACTATAGGCCAAATAGTCCCCCAATATCTTTTTCGCTCTTGCTTGTAAAGTTTTTTTTTTTTTTTTCCCTCGTGGCCCGTCATGCGGGATCTTAGTTCCCCAACCAGGAATCAAACCCGTTCCCCCTGCAGTGGAAGCTCGGAGTCCTGACCACTGGACGGCCAGGGAATTCCCCCAATGTCTTCATACAAACTAGAATTCCAATGAAGCGGCTCTCCCAGGATTCTGGCACATTAAAACCCATTACAACGAGGATACTGCCCCTCCCTGTGTTGACAGGGTTGGTGGATGCAGTAAAGCACCCCAGGACCCTTGAGAGGGCAAAAGCTGCCGACACATCTGTGGGAAAGTTGCATTTGATTCTCCTGAAGGTCAGGGACATTTGCCAAGTGACAGCAGCCCTTCCACCCGCGTCACACACCTCTATATCTTTTGCCCTTTCCTTTTTAATTAGCACCTGAACTGAGTTCTGGTGGTGGAGGGAGCAGTAACCACTTTCCCCTCCCATCGTCCTCTTCCACTCGACCCTGGCTTAGAGTCTGAGCTCGCCTTCCCTGAAGCCAGCTGCAGTGAGAGGCACACTGCACAGCCTTGGCCACAGAGAGAGGCAAGGTCGGGTTTTCCTGACGCGGATGTAGTTGCTGCTGTACAATGCTGGAGCTGGGTGGAAGCTGTGGGGCTGCTGTCATGCGGGAAGAGGCTTTGCTGAAAGATGCAAGCCACAAGCCATTTCCAGGGATGCTTTCTAGAGGTTGTACCATTGTCTGTGCTTTGTGCTTCAGATATTTAAACTATCTGTATAAACACATGGGTATGGATATCCTCTGCCAAACATGGTAACAGCAAATGTGAGGTGGGGTGGGTTGGGGGGGTAGGAAGAGGACATCTCTTAAAGAAATACACACACCTAACTGTCGGAAGAGAAAAATAATAAACCCTCAAGAATACTGCAAATTTGCTCAGAAAATCTATACACTGGATGCCCAGTGTTTTAGTAAGGCTTTGAGAAGAGTATGGCTCAGGAGGAGGCTGGAGGGGCCTGAGAACTCTGGGGAGGAAGGGACAGGGCAGGTAGTTGGGTCATTTTCCAGCAGTGACCTAGGAGGAGGAGGCAGGGCACAGCCAAACATCAGAGCAGAGTCCAAAGGTCTGAGGGGCCAGAGGTGGAAGGCAGGAGAGGGCACAGATCCAGGGTCACCTCAGGCTCTTTCAACCTCATAGCCTGTTTCCATCCACAGCCTAACCAGATCTCCTCCCTAACCCAACAGGTCGCCCTGGAGGAGGGGTGTACCACAGGCAGGCGTGTACCATGGGCCTGTACCATAGGCAGACACACAGTCATTCTGCCATTACCCTAATAAGCACGGGGCAAATGGTCATCTCAATACCAGCCTTACAACCCACTCACAAGAACTTACAACAAAAGCAAGAAGGTGCACGGGAGACTAGGCAATGACCTTGTAGCTTCAGGTATCGACCCCAACCTACGTGTGTGTGTGTGTGTGTGTGTGTGTGTGTGTGTGTGTGTGCATATGTGTCTGGGGAGGAGCGAGGCGTGCACCTGTCTGGGGAAGAGGTATTTGTTAAAGACCTCATAAGCATACCTGCGCAGTCGGCAGTCACTAGAGGATACCGGGCAGGGGACTAAGGCGCAGAGCGTCTCCAAGACTTACCTACCTCAGTTAAAGTCGAGGTCTCCCCTGGAGCCAGACAGGGCAGTGCCCCCTCTCTGCCTGCCTCAGCCCCCTCGCAGTTGCTCGCCCATGGACTGCGGTCTTCCCCTGCGCCCCTCCCTACCCTGCCCTCACACTCACTAGCGCAGCGCAGCGCCTGACGCAGCACCTCTCGTCCGCACAGGTCACACCAGCCCCAGCCACTCCGCAGCTCCAGTTCGGCGAAGCAGTGCCCCTCGCCTCGCTCCGCCGGGACGCGGGGATCCTGCGGCTGCTCGAAGATGCTCCGCACGTCTCGGGGCCGGGGCGCTCCAGGCCGCCGCCGCAGTCTCTGCTGCAGACCAGGCCGGAGCGGGCGAGCGGGTCGGGAAGCCCGAGGCTGTGGCTCCAAGTCCCCCCGGGCAGCCCTTCTGGCACAGTGTCCCTCGTGCGCCCCGGGCGCAGTGGAGAGGGGCGCCGGGGCGCAGCGGCGCGAGGGCCGGCCCGGGGGCGGCGGCGGCGGCGGCGGCGGCGGCGGCTTGGGGCCGCTCAGGCTCTGTAGATAGCGCGGCGGTTCTGGGTCCAAGAGTAGCCGGTACGGGCGCTGCCCGATGGCCGGGGACGCCATGGCCATGCCGGGCTAGCGGCGGCGGCGGCGCCGGCAGCTCTCGGCGTCGGCGCTGCTCCCGAGTCCGCCTCGAGAGAAGGGAAGCCCCAGACCAGCGCGCCTTTAAAGGGACCGCAGCCTGCAGGGCGGGGCGGGGGCGGGGAGACTTCGGAGAGGCAGGAAGGAAGACCCGAAGGAACAACCGACCCAAGTGGCCGGGGTGGCGGCGGGGGGCGCCTGAGCGAGTGTGGATTTAGGGGCGTCTTCAGGAAGCTGGGGCAGCTGAAGGATTGCGTATGGGAAAGGCTCTATACAGGACAACTCAGCAGAGGCATTCTGTTGGGGGTCGCCTGCCTTCAGCCCTGCCTCCTTCCCTCTCTCATCATTTCCCCCAACACCAGATCCCCCGCAACCCGCACCCCAACACGCCCAGGGGAGGGAGCGGGCCGAAGGGAAGGCTTTAGGGGCTAGCTGAGGATGGGGTCTAGAAAGATTTCCACCGGCTCAGTGTCCGCCCGCCACCCTCCCGGTTTTCACGCCGACCGGAGGGATTTGTTCCCCTGCTGTTCCCCTCTCCGCCGTTCACCGTCCCCTTGCGCGCAGAGCCAGGTGTGGGTAGGGGATGCCCGGCTCCGGCTCGCGGGCCCGCAGCAGCTCAGAGTCCCGTTGGCGCGGAGGGACGCGCGGCGGGGAACGCTTGCCACGCTGATGGCGAGAAGCCGCCTCCGCGACGCGCAAGGCTGTCCCCGCGCCACTTTCACTCTGGATTTCCCCTCTCTCAGCAGCCCTGTCGGGTAGGATAGTCCTTTCCCGGAAGACTGGAGTTATAGTTGTCCTGGGTCCTAGATTGTGAGAACGCTCCAGCGCGCCTGGGTTGGGAGAGCTTTTCTTCCTAAGTCAAACCCGCCTCTCCCCATAGCTGTTCTAGTCATTACTGTGGAAATACATCCACCATCACCACCCCCGACCGCAAAAGCCTTATTTTGTATCCGGTATGGACAGCTCACCTGTGGGGCCCAAAGAGCGATCCCCATCTATCAGTTCCAGATCCAGGGTAACCTGGATATGGAAGCTTCATAACCTCCCCACTCCTCTCGAGTTTAATGCTCTACTGTTACCGCCTTGAAAGCCTTAATAATTTTTGAACAAAAGGCCAGCATTTTCTTTTAGCACTGGGTCCCACGCATTGCGTAACCCGTCCTGACCGTCTCTCATAGATGGGGAAACGGGACTGCTGGATCTTTGAACCTGTGTGTCCCGTCAGACCCACTGTATGACCCTGGACCCGCTCTAGCTTCTACAGTTTCCTTAGCTGTAAATTGGTCTGGGAGTGGGGAGACAGGTAGATGCTTTTCCCATCCTCTCCGGTTCCACCACTCTGACTCAGTGATCACTGACTGTCCTCTCAAAACTTGGGGTTCAGTTTGGTTGATTTAGCAAGAAGTCACCAGCAAATCCACTTTGGAAATACGCAACCTAAATTCTAGACCTGAGTTGCTCCCTCCACTTCCCAGACCAGAGATGGGTCTCCCCCTAGTGTCTCCTAGGGGAATCTTCGCTTTTGCTTTTCGATTTCCCCTTGGAGGTAATTTTTAGGTAATTCCTAAAATGTCAAGAGTCCAGTGGTCAGGGAATTCCAAACTTGCTTTGGCCCATGGCTTCTCCCTCATGGTGGTGACAATCATGGAATCCTCTGGTCCCCTGGGTCTCACCAGAGGCTGGAGCTTCTCACCTCATGAGGTGGCTTCTGGGTACTTGAGAAGAATGACCCCCAGGAGCCAATAGCACAGTGCTAAGAAGCAGAAGGAGTTGAGATGGGGGAGTGTGAGCCAGAGCCACGCCCTCTGCTCTCCCCCTCCGGTTCTCCTCTCCCCTGTCTCCCTTGCTTTCTCTACATCGGTGGTTTTCGAAAGCTGCCATGCATCACAATTACCTGGAGGGCTTGTTAAATCACAGATTACTGGGCTCCACCCCCTGAGTTTCTGAGTCAGTTTGTCTGGAGCTGAGGTTTGAGATTTTGCATTTTTTTCTTTTCCATTATGGTTATTACAAGATGTTGAGTATAGTTCCCTGTGCTATACAATGGGACCTTGTTGTTTATCCATTCTCTATGTAATAGTTTGAGATTTTCCATTTTTAACAAGTTCCCAGGCAGTGTTGATGCTGCTGGTCCAAGGACCCCACTACTTTAGATTTGGTGATAAGAGAATGGGCTTCTCTGCTCTTTGCTCCACAGAGCAGCTGAAGTTCAGTGGGACACAACCGAGAAAAAACCCAATGGGGTGTTATTCTACAATGCTTTCTGCTGAACGTTGAAAGAGGAAAGCACAGTTCGCCTTTGTGGTCTCTTTTTCCCATCTCTCCCACTTCTTCTGCGAGCACTTTTGTTGCAGAAACCTGTATCGCGTATAAATATTTGCTTGTATCCACCCTCTGTTATCCATCCATCTTCACAGGCTTGAGACTTGTTCAGAGATCACTCCCTCCAACTTTGGGAGAGCAGTGGGCTGGGTGAGGTCCAGGGTGTGGACCAAGCTTGTGCTCTGGTGACAGCTTGGTGTGGCAAGAAGAAGGGACCTGGCAAAGAGTGCATCACGGGAAGGCCAGTTTTGAAATGCCATTTGTGAAATTGCCAACAATCTCCATCTCTGTCCTGTATCCCCCTCCCCCAAGCATGAGTTTGGGCAGCTCAGCCCAGATTCCCAGGAGAGGGAGGCTCATGGGATGAGTGTCTCCTCTGGCCCTGGGAAACTGAGGACCATCTGGAATAATCAGGCATTAACCCCTTTTCCCAGTTGCCTGAGCTGTACAGAAAAATGCTCTGGTTTTGTTTTCCTGCTCCAGCCCTGATTTGGAGGAGTAATACGAGCTGCTGTCAGCACTGCAGAGGGGAGGAGATCGAGCAGGGCCAGAGCCCTACATTTGGCTTCTGGGATGGGAATGGAGATAACATAACTCCATGTAACCAATCCAAAAAGTTTATCAAGTTTATCTTAAGGTTCATCTCCCTGAGCCAAGCAATTGAGGTCGGAGAGGCAGCTGCCTTTTCTGAACCCCAGCAGGAGGCTCTCTGCTTGGAACTTGCCTCTTCTGATGTCATCTTTCCCAGCCCAGTCTACTTCTTCCCCAAAAAAGCATCCTCTCCCACAACACACACACACACACACACACACACACACACACACACACACACACACACACACCCCATTCCTCCTTCATCAGGGAAGAAGTACTAAATAAACTCCGGTCTTATTGTAGGGTTAGGACGTGGGGTGATAATGTCTGATGGCTGAACTTCAAAATTGTTTGGATTGGTCTTTGGTCATGCAGGCCACGGGGGTGAGACCACAGCGTCTGCTAAGATACCTCCACTGGGAGTTTTTCCCCCTTGTTAGCAGATCCTCTTGGCTCAGAACCATTGATTTGTTTTCTGTTTGTGACTCACTCCCAGAAGAGTGGGTGTGTTGTTTTTATTTTTGACCAAAGGGAAGGATGGTGACAGTGAGTTTGAGTGTGTGGTCAGTGTGTGAGGTCACTTCAGAGGTGGTTCCAGAGGCTGTCGGGTCCCTCATTGGGTGAGTTGTTTCAAGGCTGTCCCTTCACCCCCAGGGAGCTTCCCAGTAGGAAGGAAAAGGGGAGGACAGAATGTGGCCTGATCTAAAGGGGAAGTTTCTGGGTTTGTTTGGCTTTGAGGCACTTGAAGTTGCTTGAAATCCCCAAGGAATTTAGGGACCTCCCAGTGATTCTGACAACACGACTATCTGCATGGGATCAATGGACCTGTCAGGACAGGTTAGGTTACGCTGCAGTAATAAACAACCTCAAGTCCCAGTGCCTGTAAACCAGAGACTTCTTTCTCACTCACGTTACATGTCCTTTGCCTGTTGGTAGGGAGATTCTGTTCATCAGACTCACGCAGGGACCCAGGCTGATCGAGCAGCTACCACGTTGAATGTTGCCCATCACCAAGCCAGAGGAAAACCGAGAGAGCCCAGAGGCTCCTACACCAACCAGCATGGAAAAGCTCCAGTCACTTTTGCTCGCAACTCATTGGCCAGAACTAGTTCTATAACCCACCCTCCACAAGGGGAGCAGGAAGTGCATTCTTTCCATGTGCTCAGAATGGGGAAAGAGCTGGAAATATTTGACGAACAGCACCATTCTCTGCAGTCTTTAAGGGCACAGAGCAATCATTCATTTAACAGGTAATTACCTAATATCCGCTATATCTCAGGTGCTGTTCTAGGCACTAAAGATGCAACAGTGAAGTAGCCATGCTCCTGAAGCTTACGTTTAGTGGGAGAGCCAGGTAATAAACATCCCAACCTAAGTGCAATAGAGCCTCAGGTCATGCACACTGTGATGACAAAGTACAGTGAGGGATAGAAAGCAACAGGGGCTACTGTATTGGATTGGGGGGGGTGTCAGGAAGGACCTCTCTGAGGAGCAGACATTTAAACACAGACCTGAGTGGAGTCAGCCCTTTGTCTATCTGAGCGAGGGTGGCCCAGGATGAAGGAACAGCAGGCACGGCACACCCCAGACTCTCCCAAACTTTGTGAATATGAGTTCGTTCCAAATATGTATTCCCAGACCCTCCCTCCAGAGACTGATTCTGTAAGCCTGGATATTGGCCTGTATTTTCTGTGAGTTTGATGAATGTGACTCACAGACCACGCTTTGGAAACGGGACCAAGGCAGTGGGTAGTGGGATTGTGTGAGCCCCTTCGTAGACATTCGAAGAAAAACGCTCTTACTCTTGTTAGCTACAGGATGACAGCTCTTTGAGCAGCTTCCTTTCCCGCCTGGGCAGCTTTGGCATATAGAGCTCAGCCCCCCCAGAAAGTCAGTAATACCTTCCATTGCTAGACTGTGAGCCGGGACTGTGACAAAACATTGTCAGGGAATTAAAATGTTTGCCACCTGCCATGTGTTATACATATTTACTCTAGGAGCACACATTGAGTACCTACTGTGTGGCAGGTACTCTCGGCTTGAATGACCTCATCTTCACGGCAACTCTGTGAAGTGGCCAGCATTCCCGTTTTACAGATGAGAAAACTGACGCTCAGAGAAGGCATGTGACTGGCCCCCAAAGGTGTCACAGTCTGGACTGCAATCTGTGATTTTGCCTTTGCACTGCCCAGCGGGTGTGGTAAAAACAGCAGTGTTTAAAATCTCTGATGTCACTTTGTAGGTGCTGTTTGAAGAACCAGCAACATCTTTCCCCGTTTTCCTCTCTCTATTGAAATCTTGTCCAACTTTCAAAGTCTGGTCCAAATACCAGGCCCTCCACAGAGCCTTCCCACAGTCACTCAGACCTAATTCACGGCTCTTTCTCCCAAGATCCCACAGCAAGTTGCTTGTGCCTTTAGCATCCACATCGTCCTAACAGGATTCACATTTTGTACAAATGTAGTTTGTACATTTTTCTTCCCTCACTTAGGTCTCGTCAGTCTTTCTGATCCCACTGTGCAGGGCAGATAAGAGGTGCTCATCAAATGTTTAGTGCAATGAAACCTGGAGGCTCCCAACCTGTACCTAATACAGAATTTATCTCTTAATATCCCTTCAAGCTATGGCTTCTGTGCCCACGGAGGGGGAGATGAAGGAATTGTCTGCTTCAGGAAGAACAGAAGGCACTCAAAGCCCTGAGGGGGCTGGGTAGAAGTGGGGTGGTGTTGGGAGCTCCATTTAAGACTCATGCACATCCTCCAAAGTTGCTGGTCACTGCAGGGGGATTTCCTGTCTTCACGCGCTAGTAACTGGCTAGGGGTGAGGGCTGGTAGGGTACCATCTCTCCTTTCAGAGGGTTGGGTTGTGTGTCACCCAACACCAGTGCTCTTGTGGGGATCATCTAGGTCCTTGACAGTGCCTGGGGACAAGAGGGCAAACCAGGGTGGGAATGTGATCAGGGACATGAGGGCTGCTGGAACGGTGTCACCATGAAGGGGGGTGGGGTGGGGCTTGTTGTCCAGCAGTTTAGTGGTGTCCTCCATCTGCATTTCAATTATGGAATTTTCCCATCCCCAGCTACTCTGCCAGGCATATGATAAGACTGGTTTGTGTGTGTATGTTTCTTCTTTCTGTGTTGGAAAAACTCAGATATTCCAGGCAGATTTGTCCGCAGCTTTTGCCCTCAGCCAGAGGGGAGGCTCCAAGCCACAGCCACGGACGTTCCAGCACTAAGCCAGTGCTGTGGCAGGCGGCCATGGACCAGAGCAGCGACAGACCAGTGCGAGCAGAGTGGCCTGGACGACCTCCCACTAGAAGCGCGTGTGAGTGCATGCACACAGTACGCCTGTCTCTCTTCTGGGCCTCTGTCTTGTTCCTCTTATCTCTGCTCCCCCTCCCCTCCCATTGTCTTTCCCTCTCCATCCCTCTATCTCTCCCTTCCTCTCCATCCTTCCCTCCTACCCTCTCTCCTTTCCTCACTCGCAGCTCTTCTCACTCCCTTCTTCTTTCTCTTTTTCTCTCTCGTGAAGCGTGCAGGGAAAGGATCGACTGCTTCAAGTGGCTCCTGGAATTCTGAGCTTCCAAGGAGAATAAACTGAAGCTATTTCAGGTCACACTAGCCCATTCCTTAGCACCTCCCATCGGGGTTGCCTGATTATGGAGTTTTTTGTGAGATGAAGGAAAAAGAAGCCAGGAATTCCACCCTTTACAAAATCACTGAAGCAGTTTGGAAGTGAATCCCTGATGACCAGCTGTGGCGATCCTCTGGGGCTGCCCCTGCTGCAGTGAGGAGGCCCCAGAAAGCAAATGGTGGGCCCAGGAGGAGGGAGGGCACGTCGCTATCCCTTAGACTGGCTTCCCTGTCCTCAGTTGTCAGGTTGGGGGGTGGCGCCTGGTCCAGTGTACCACCCACTGCCCACAGGTCTATACTGGGTATTCACATGTCCTCTGCTGGACACGGAAAACTCTGCCTCAGTATCCTTGAACTTTAGCTTGTGGAAGAATCACTGGGGAAACTCATCAATGATGCCGGTTCCTGGGCCACACCCGTACCAATTGAAATCAAGAGGTGGGTGGGGTCACAGAATCTGGGTTTTGAACCAGAATGCTTGTCTGTAAAGAGGAAACTGCGTAGGGACTTCCCTGGTGGCGCAGTGGTTAAGAATCCACCTGCCAATGCAGGGGACACAGGTTCGATCCCTGGGCCGGGAAGATCCCACATGCCACAGAGCAACTAAGCCCATGCACCACAACTACTGAGCCTGTGTGCCACAACTACTGAAGCCTGCGTGCTCTAGGGCCCACGTGCCACAACTACTGAACCCGTGTGCTGCGACTACTGAAGCCCACGCACCTAGAGCCCGTGCTCCTCAACAAGAGAAGCCACCACAATGAGAAGCCTGTGCACAGCAATGAAGAGTAGCCCCCGCTCACCACAACTAGAGAAAGCCCGTGTGCAGCAACGAAGACCCAACGCAGCCCAAAAATAAATAAATAAATAATTTAATGTCAAAAAAAGGAAGGGGAAGGAACTGCGTAGATTCTGAGAGAGATGCAAAAACTATCGCCCTGAGGCTCCAGGGCACGGAAAGAGGCACCAGCCCCTCCAGAGCCCCCCGGGGAGCCCAACGTGCCCCTGCTTCCTTCCAGTTGGGCCCCTTTAAACGGAGCCGGCCCGTTTTTTAGAGCATGCGCACCGTGAATCTGAATGCTGCGTGGACTCTTCCCAGATGTTTGTGACTGATCTGAGCCACCGACTGAGCCTTTCTGAGACAAGGGCTCCTGTTTCTCCACCCACCCTGCATGGTGGCCTCAGCCCTGGGCGGTGGGGCTGGGAGGGTGTGCAGAGAACCCACGTGGTGTTTCAGGCCCCTTGTGGAAGTACAGAATCTATCCCTACCCATAACTTTGAAAGATATCATCTCCATTTTACAAATGAGGACCTGAGGCATGGGGTTTCAATCCACCCTCCACACGGGCACCCAAGAGTTCTATCTTTAAAATACCAGTTGGACTTCACCTAAAACCCGTTTCTGTGATTCCCTGAGGTAACGCCCAGGTTCCTGCGTGTGGCCCACAAGGAGCTCTTGGGTCTGGCCCCTCCCTTTTCCCAACGACCGCTTCCCACTTCAACCTGTTCTCCAGTGACACACACGCTTGTGGTTCTTTCCATGCCTGGGCTGGTGGTGTTCCCACTGCCAGGGGTGCCTTCCGTACCTTCTCTGCTAGGTAACCCTGCTTATCTGCCAAGACCCCACTCTGGAGTAGCCTGCTCCCCAAGTCCTCCCCTGACCCCCTCCCGGCGCCCTGAGCACCCTCCCCTGTGAGGGTGGTGACGCAGTCCCACACCTGAGCTGTGCATTCCTATCTCTGAACGCTCCAATGATACTGAAGGGCCTTTCCCCATCGAGGTAAGCTCCTCCGCGGCAGGCATGGCACCCTAGTCACCCACGTAGTTCTAGCCCCTCGCCCGGGCCCTGGCACACTGCAGGTGCCCGGTTCACATCTGAGCAGCTGAACGGGCTCTTCATTTTAAGTGTCATGTTAGGAATCACTACAGAGAACAGAGGTCGTCAGACACGTGAGGACCTTACAAGGTTCTGGAGGAACTGGACAAGGTCATGGGCCTTGGTCCAGTTCCTTGCTCCCTACTGAGATGGCATCAGAAGCTCTGCAGAACTATTGGGGGGGGGGGTGGGGTCACCCATGTCAGTGGCTCTGCAGCATAGGAACAAATTGAAGCTTTCAAGTATGTCCCCTGCTGGGCTTTGCTCGTGAGATCATAGAGCCAATCTGCACTTGGACTTCAGGGATCCCCTGGCTCTTTTGCTGAGCTCCACCAAGCATGTGGGGTCCAGAAGCAGCCTAGCTGCCAGGGGAAGTCCACTGTGGGACTTCCCTGCAGGGCCATCGAAGAGCCGTGAGTGTCAGCCTGAACTTAACGCAGGCGGAGCCGCCCAGAGGTGGCCCAGTGTCCAGGGCCATTGGAGCCACAGCTGGCTCCTGAGAACCCAGAACCGGAACCCACTGGGCTTAAGTGGCACACATGAAGCCACTTAGGCCTGATGCAAGCAAACCCAGCGACCCTCCCCCGGGTCTCTAGAGGGTGCTGATCTCTCCACAGAGAAGCAGCCCTGAGGATGTCAGACTCCAGGACCCAGCCTTCCTCACCTCCGCCCTGCTGGGCCATTGGAACAGCCTCTGAGGATGTGGAGGCTCCAAAAACATTGTCAGGGAGGATTTCTAGGGTTAGCTGGGGGTAAAGCATAGTGTCTTCCTGTTTCAAAGCACAGAGTAGGGCTTCTCACTCTTTTCCCTCCCGTGGTGGGGCTACTTCACTGCATCACCCTTTCCCCATCCCTAGGCTAGGTGGGTAGTCCAGCCCTGGTTAAGGGAAAGCTGGGTATATTGCAGGGGAAAGACTAAATCTGCACAGATCTGCATGCCTCACCCCGGCATTATTCTAGCTTCTAGGAAAAATGAGGATTGCTCAGAACAGCCCATAGTACTACTCTCACCTGATATTTAAGGACACAGCCTGTGTTTTGAACAGTGGAGGGGGGGGTGGGGGGAAAGGAACAGGCATTTAGATGGTGGATTTGAGGTTAAAAAAAAAAAGACCCGGGGCTTCCCTGGTGGCGCAGTGGTTGAGAGTCCGCCTGCCGATGCAGGGAACACTGTCTGGGAAGATCCCACATACCGCGGAGCAGCTGGGCCCATGAGCCATGGCCGCTGAGCCTGCGCGTCCGGAGCCTGTGCTCCGCAACGGGAGAGGCCACAGCAGTGAGAGGCCCGCATACCGCAAAAAAAAAAAAAAAAAAAGACCCTTCTCTGTAAGTTCCAGGCCCTCACAGAGCTCCCCAGATGACAGGGAGCAGAAAAAGAGGAGTGGGAAGGCAAGCCCTCCCAGCAGGAGGGCATGGTCCCTGGGCTCCTCTCTGAAATCAGGGCCCATCTAGGGGGAGGCAGGAAGGCAGGAATCAGGAAGCGAGCAGTCCTGCCCCCATTTCCCAATCCTCCCCCTCACAGATCCCCACCCTGTGCAGTGCCCGATTGGTTGCCAAGCACACCCAGCTGAGCCTTCCCACCTCCCAGATACAGCCCGTGAGAGCCACTCAAACAGAAAGGAATGTCAAGTTTATTTCACTTCTTGAAGATGCGGGCCTTGATTTCCTCAGGGCTCTGGACTTACGGGCCTGTGCTAATTGGCACGGCTACTGTTGACACTGCTGGCTACAAACCCCAGAACCCGGTGGTGCCTCAGAGGGACAGGGGAAAGGGTCCCCGAGACACTGGCATCCGGCCTCGACCACGTGCTTTCTCAGCCTTAGGCTCAGCCAGACCAGAGGAGAAGGGAACTTGGGCTCTGTCATGCCTGGGGCCACGTGTGGTAACCCTCAGATATCGTGGGAGCAGGGAGAGGGCTGTGTGTTCAGTGTAGAACACCTTAAGAGGAAGGAAGATTGAGATGAGGTCGTTTGACCCCAGGAGGCCTCCTCTTCTGTTCCCTGAGGAGTAAAGCCCCGTAAACCAGAGGGGGTGGGAGGGAGCGGCTTTCGGAGCCTCTTCTCCCCACAGCCCGGCCAGGTTCAGCTATACAGGCCAGGGCAACAGAGGAGCTGTACCTGATTCCACGTAAGATTCAAAGGTCAGCCTGGGCAGTGGGGCCAGGATCCAGAGATGGCCTGGTGCCCCACGTCCTGCTGTGCTGCTTCCCGAAGAGAGGCAGTGGAAGGTAATGCTGGCAAAATCTCCTGGCCGTCAGGCAGGAGAGAGGTAGGCTGATGAGATGTGACCAGGTATCGTCCTGTGTTGGGTCCCCCAGTGCAGGCAGGAGAGCAGTGTCTGAACGATTCTAATGCTTCAGGATTCCTCGTGCACCCCCCAGAGTTCAGATGTCGGGAGCCGATGGGACCCTACTTAACCTGTAAAGAGAGGCTCAGGTTAACTTCCGCCCAGGTAGAGAAGCCTGCCGACCATACTCCAGGGCCCAACACAATCAACTTCCAGAACACCAAGCCATTCGAATCCTCAGCTCTCCTCTTGTAGCATCTGTGTCCACCGACAGGAACTCTCTGGTTCCCATCCCTGACTACACGTTAGAATCATCTGGAAAGCTTATAAAAATCCCCAAATCCAAGCCGCACCTAGAGTCTCTGGGGACAAGACCTAGGCATCTGTACTTTTAAAAGCTCCCTTGGTGACTCCAATGCAGCCAAGGGTTAAGAGGAGGGGAAAAGGAATTCAGATTGTTTCTTTAGGCTCTGTGGTTACAGCTCTGAACAAGGAAGCAAAAATTCACTAAAATAAAATTTTGAGCTATCTGTAAATAGACTACATATCACAGCGAGAGAAATTTATGTCAGCACTAAAATTATAACTTCCTGCCCCTGAGGGCTAATTTGGAAAGTTTTTCTAAGAAGCTGTCAAATTTCCTCTTTGCAGACATTTAAGAGGATGGGTTCTCCCCTTGCTGGAATGGAACATGGGATGTCCTCAACCCAAGGACCCTCTGAAACTCCAGGAACAACCATGAGCTCTGCTCCTGGCTTCCCTACCTCCTGGCCCCAATTCTGGCACCCCAGACTGGCGTGACCTCTGGGGAACACCTACCATTTGGTGAGTCCCCCTTCTGGGCACCCTCCCCACCCCAGCACATTGCATATCTCATCCTGTTTAATCCCTGCATTAACACAATGAGGTAGGAATCACTATGCCTATTTTTCAGCTCAGAGCCAAACAAACCTCCCAGGGTCACACAGTTTGTAAGAAGCAGAGTCAGGGTCAAACCCCGTTGGAATCTCTGCAGACTCTTTCCACCGTGCCACTGGTTCCCAAACGGGGAAGTGACAGACATAAGGATGATGGGGAGGACGTGGGAGGTGCGTGCACGCACGCGTGCGCGTATATATGTGTAAACAGGGCTGACTTTCAGGGCGAGGACCATCCTTGATTCTGAGATTGTATTCTTCCTTCTCTTTGGTGTTAAAATGCACCTTATAAAGGGGGACTTCTAGATGGCATGGATTTTTCCCTTTCAATTCTGCTTACTGGGTAATATGAGAAGTTGGTCACTCTGTTATTTTCCAGTTTTCTTTTGTGAATTTTACTGGTGTACAAAAGCCAAAAGGCTGAGCCCTGCTGCATCCGCCAGCATCTTCCCCAGTACCTGCCCACTCCCCCCTGCCCCTCAAGGAAGGGACTCGATCAGGTGATGATGCAGAGTCTCTAACACTGGGCCTGCAGCCCCGCGCAGTTCTCCCCAGCTCTGTGCTGCGTTTCCTGGTTCATCACCATTCTGAGGATGGTCGTAAAGGTGACAGGAGCCGGTTTGCATGGGGCGTGAGGCAGAGTCCATGTTCACAGAGAGCTGGACACAGCCGCAAATCCACGTGCCTCCCAGCCCCCATCTCTGACTGCACCGAGGCGCATATCCTCCAGACTACGGTGAAAGCCTACACCTGGTGAGGACACCGACTCACCTGTGCACAAGGCTCTGCTGTGACTGGAATATGGGCCCCCGTCATCAAGCCTGCTAGGGGATGCACGGGGCCTGTGCCCCAGGGGCGAGGGCAGTCTGAGGGCCCAGCCTCCCCACTGCCCGCACAGCGGGGTCTCACCCTTCGATGACGCGGTTGTTGTCCTGGAGGTCAGACGCCAGCACCTTCATCTCCTTGCAGAGCTCTTGCATGCTGTCCAAGGCAGAGGCAAGAGAGGCGGCGGTGGCTAAGGCCCAAGTCGCTCTGCCCAGACACCTTCCAGGGAGGCCCCCCTTCCTCCACAGCCCCACCGAGCCTCATTCCTGCCTCCCGGGCCTGGCAAGAGGCAAAGCCCCTAACACACACATACACACACACACACACACACACACACACACACACAAGCACACACCCCTCTCTCTGGCACTTACTGGAGAACCAGGTCCTTTAGTGCAGGGCTAGGATAAGGAGCTGTAGTGGGTGGTGAGGCCTGAGCCCCCTTTGTTCTGTCCTGCAGGAGCTGGTGAGATAGCCAGTCAAGGATCTGAAAGAACCACACGTTAGTCAGAAAGGATAAGCCAGCTCATGTGTGGAGGGCAGCGGAGGTGTGGGGAGGGGTAAGAAATCCGTGATACAATGGCCCCCAGCCCGCATCCCTGGAGTGTCAGGAATTTCCCACAAGCCCCTCCTTCTCATCCTGGGAGCACAGCTGGCACAAGCACCATCACTGTGTGCGCTTGTGTTTAGGGGTGCAGACTGCCAAGCTCCTGTTTGTGTCTGACCTGCACCTGTCATGACACAGTTGGAGCCAGGAGCTGCAGAGAAGGGGTGGGGGCAGCCCAGCACCATCTCGGAAAGAATGTGCCCTGTGCTAGGGGCTGGGGAAGAGCATGTGGGCCTTGCTCCTTGAAGAACAGCCCTTCTCTGTCCCTGATGGCAAAGCAAGTGGCTTCTCAGAGCGGCCTGAGTTGGTCTCTTCTAGGAGAGCGGATCAGAAGACAAGGAGCGTTCATATCGCCCCCCTCAGTGAGCCTCCCAGGCTGCACAGGGCAGAGAGGGAGATGTCTCAGCATTTTGGAGCCTCTGCCCTTGCAGCGAGTGGCCTTCAGTCTGAGAACACTAGGAACTGCCGTCCACACTGGTGGATCAGAGACCTCCCATCCACACCAGAGTGTTTGGACTTGGTCAAGGGCAGCTCTGCCCCGAGGCAGGGGAATGGCCCGGATGCCCTCCAGGTGCCCGACTGGTCCAGTTCTCCTCAGCAGCCCCGGGGCCCCGAAGCTCCCCACCTTGCTGAGGCTCTCCTGGGCTCCCTGGGCTTCTGTGTTACAGGCGGCCACGGAGCAGCCCACCAGGCGCAGGTGGTTCCTGGTCTCATGCACCACCCTCAAGAGAGCAGAGAAATGTCAGAGCCTGGCCTACTCACTCTCACCGGGGCCCCCCCAGCAGTTCGGTCACCACACAGACACGGAGGAGAGGTTTTCCAGGCAGCAGAGGCTGGAGCTGGTGGGTGCCAGGCACTGGCCTCCCTCGCTGCCTCTGCCCTTCCAGCTGTGCCCTCAGCCCTCACCTGTCCCAGGTAAGGATGCTGATGAGCACTCTGACCGGGGCTAGTGAGGGTCCTGGCGGAACCACAGTGGGAGCTGCGAATACACCTGTGTCAGGCCGGGCCACACAAGCCGGCGAGGGTGAGCAAGGGCCCGGCTCAGGCTCTGGAGAGGCAGGGACCGCCTGCACTGGCATACTTAAAACGGGAACTGCCCACGTTCCCATTTCCAGAGCAGATCAAAGTGAAGACTCTTATGAATTCTCTTCTCTCTCTAAGTGGACGGAGAGAGGAAGAACACTGCCCCACGGCACAAAACATACACCAAGTCCTGGAGGGGTTCGACCAGTGGTCGATCCTCAACTCTGGTTACACATTAGAATCACACAAGGAGCATTTAAATACTGCCATCCAAGCCCTACTCCAGACCAATTAAGTCAGAATTTGGGGTGGCTTGGCTGGGGGAGATGGAAACGGTATTTTAATGTAAGGGTAGGTGAGTGTCTGAGTCTCAGCCCCATAATAAGCCCACAGGTCATGTGGGCCACAGAACCAGCAGCACCTGGGAAACTGTCCTCTCGTCTCAGGAGGGGAAGGGGGAAGGCGCTTGTCTGAGAGGCAGAAGCCAAAACTCCTATAAGGGACAGTGTGCAAGGGGGGTTCTACATAAGGGCCTCTGCCTGCCCCTGCTTCCCAGGCCACTTGTCCTCATCCCAGAGGGATCTTGTGTTTTCCCCAGAGAGGGGGCTTCTGAACACAACCACCTGGGACATGGAAAGAATCTAGATTTTAGAGGCAGTCATACCCATGTGCCAGTCCTGGGTCTGCTATTTACTAGCGGTGTCGTATTAAGGAAGCAACCTGTTCTCTGAGCCTCAGTTTCCTCATCTGTGAAATGGGGTGATAGTATCCACTGCATAGGGTAGACATTGCGGGATTAAATGAGTTAATGTATAGAAATCACCCAGCATCCTACCTGGTCCACCCGGGGCCAAAAAACCACCCCCCCTTTTTTTTTTTTTTGGCTTTTGTTCTTTACTACCACCTCCCTCTCAGTCGGGGCTCTGCAAAGCCCAGGGCTGTCTGAAGCCAGGAAGGGCCAGGCGAGGAGGGCCCTGGGGACCATGAGTTCAAGAGTGAGGGCCAATGTTACCTCATTCTCTTGCCATGCGTGACCAGGGATGCCTGGTACTTCTGCACACGCTCCTCCTGGAACACCTGCAGGAGCCTTTTGGCTAAATGACTAAAATTCACCCTGAAAAGACAGAAACAGAGGCACAGAGATGAGAAGCCAGAGCCACCTGAGCACAAACCTAGCATCCCTGGGTCTTCATCACCCAAATGTCCAGCCCCTGGCTCCACAGCAGGGCCGCCTCTCCCAAGGCGCCCATCCCACTTAATGTGCATCATGGCGAGCAGAGTGGCTGGCACAAAGCAACTCCAACAGAGGGGTGTGGGAGAAGGACAGTGGACCTCAGGGAACACACACGCTCTTGAGCTCAGCCCCCAGAGGAGAGGAGAGATGGTCGTGTGTGTGTGTGTGTGTGTGTGTGTGTGGAGTCAGGGGTGGGGGCAGAACTGGGGGAGTGAGTCCCCAAAAAAGCATAAAATCATGGAGGACTTCCTGGAAGAATAGAGTGTCCAGGAGACAGAGAAGCAGAGGGAAGCCCAAAGGAGAGTCCAGGCAGAGGCCAGAAGTAGAAAGTAGTAGGTGGTAAGTCAGCGAGGACACCTAAGGAAGGAAATCCTTCAAACAATCGTGTTCATAGCAGAAGTCAGTCCAGTTCCATCATGACTGCTGCTGAGAAACCACCCTCCCCTGGCCCCAGACAACCTTCCCCAGAGGCAGTCAGCCCCTTTCCTCCTGCCCAGCTGTGGCCTGGGCTCAGGGCCCTTTACCACCTCTTGTCTGGCACAAAGACTCGCTCTGCCCTGGTGATGCCCACCCTCCTGCTCACCCGCCTGCCAGGGGGACAGGCACTCACTTATCCAGCTTGTGAATCTGCTCCTCGTTGTAGCCAAGCCCTGAAGGAAACAGACAGGGCCAAGGTCACCTATTCAAGCAGTCAACAGAACCGAATGGCACAAGGGTTGGCAACAACTGCAAAGCGAAGGCAGCAGCCTGGGCCCTGCTCCACGGAGCTCACAGCCCAGCGGAACCAGGAAGGACAAACGGAGGGAAACAAGCACCCAAGACACTGCATTATGACCAGGTAGGGGTCCACCTGGGCCAGGCAAGCCCACAGTGGAGGGAGTGGAGGTAGGGAGTGGAGGGATGGGTGCTCGGGGAACACTTCAGGTGGACAGTGGTGGATGAGACGGGGCTTGAAGGATGTGTGGTCAGCCCTGACCCCTCATCCAATCCCCTTCCCAGCATGGCTGATGCCTACAGCCTATTGACCCCATCCCTGAATACTCAGGCTGCAGGCAGAGCCACCTGGGCTCTGCAGCAATGCGCTGGATAAGCCAGGCCACCACCCTCGACCTCCGCTTTTCAGCCCAGCCACTTCTGCCAGAAGGAGAACTTTTGCCAGTAGGGCTGAAGTTTTCACTACCTTGGCAGCTTCCTGATGCTCTCTGCGCTAGGGAGATGCTGCCCCCTCCTGGGCTTCAGGGGAATGGCCTCTGAAGGCCAAGATGAAGTGATGAGGAGATTCACCTTGCTGCCTGCCCCCACCACTCCCCTGATAGCAGAATCACCTCCCTGGCCTCTTGGTCCTGGGCCCTGCGCTCAGCCAGCTGACTTACGAAGTCCAAGCGACTGATCTGGGATGAGGCCCAGCTCTGCCTCCTCTTAGCGGGAGGCTATAGGCAAGTGATTTTTGCCTCATTCATCACATGTAACACACAGGATGGGTGTGAGGGTAAAGTGAGAAAGTGCCCTGAAAACGATAGAGCATTTTCCAGAATGGCACCTTTCCACACCCCAAGTGTTGGCGGTTAAGTGTTATTCTTCCCGGTTCATTTTTAACTTTAATAAAGGACTCTTGCAAACCAGTACAAATCAAACTCTTTTTGAGGCTGTAAAGTGGGGTGGTTTAAAGCACCTGGACCTAGGTTGCTTGGGTTACTTAACCTTCCTGTGTCTCAGTTTCCTCATCTATAAAACGGGTAGGGTAACAGTGTCTAGAGCATTAAATAAATTAAGAACATGCAAAGCCCATCGGACTGTGCCCAGCACATGGGAGGCGCTCAGAAGTGTCATGGTCACAGGATGACGGAATCCCAGTGACGGAGGCAGAAGAGCCTCTGAAGGTCTCCTAAAATCACAGCAAAGGTGGCCAACTGGGTGTTAGGCCAGCTTCTTGAGCCCAAGGTCCCCCTGGTTTCAGGGAAAATGGGAGTCTCAGTTCTCCTGTCTCCTGTGATGCTCCCCCTCCAAGGTCAGATCCAGAGGCGGGACTGAGTTTCCCATCTTCTAGAATCTGCACGTCCAATGCGGTGGTCATGTGGCGGCTGAGAACTTGCAATGTGGCCAGTACGGCTAATGTGACTGCTCACCTGAATTTTTAATTTTAATTGAATGAATTTGACTAAATTTAAAAACTGAAGCAGTGTACAATGTTTCTTCCCCATCAAACACAGCTTTATTATTTTGGTAAGAGTACATTTCATTTTGTTAAAAAATGAGCTTCCAAATAGAGATGGCCAATGAGTGTAAAACACACGTGGGATTGTGAAGACAGCACCAAAGAGAATGTAAAGTATCTCTTTAATAATTGTTTCTATTGATTACACGCTGAAATGACAACTTGAATATATTGCATTGTATCAAATATGTTATTCAAATAAATTTCACCTGTTTCTTTCTACTTTTTAAATTTTGGCTACTAGCAAACTTAAAATTACAAATGTGCCTGGCATTGTATTCCTATGGGACAGGGCTTTTTAGATAATCCTAGGGACAGAAGAGAATTTGCAGTCAGGCGCAAGCCCTCAAGTATGGATTTCCTGCACATTAGGAAATGCTGGGGGGCATGGGTGGGCGAGAGTGTCGGTGGTCGGTTCCTGGAGTGTTAGCTCCGCAACCCCGAGAGTCACCTGGAGCCTCCCCAGGCTCCCCCCACAACCCCCGCTGCCATCAGCCCCAGCCCTGGGTTCGACCCTCCCCTAGCCCATGATGGGCGAGAAGCTTCCCATCCCTGGGCCTGTAAATGAGCTGCCCCTGCCCAGAAGGTCTTAGTGAGGCTCCGTAGATAATGCAGGCCAAGTGCCTGGACTCATGACTCCATGGTATTTCTCCCGATCCTCCCTTTTCTGGAAAGCCTGACTAACACTTCAGTGAGCCGAAGTCACAACGGATAGGGAAACACTCCTTAAACTGTAAAGTGCCCTGCAAAGGTGAGGGGTCTCTTTCAAGGCCACCACGTCTATAGCATCCAGGCCTCAGCTGAGCCCCAATGTGGCAACAGGCAAAGGTGGAAAGGCTTCATGTCCCTCACTGGGGTGCAGGCAGCGGCCTTGCCCTAGACCAGCGGCACCCGGGCACCACGGAGTGCCACCCGCGTAGTGGGCCTCCAGCAGCGCCACTGGATGGAGTGTTAGGGACAACCAGCTAACCCAAGGGAAGGAAGGGGGGAGGGAGGGGAGAGCATGAGGAGTGTTTTGCTCTCCCTGTGGCTCACCTGGCCTCATCCTGGATTTCTTGAACTGTTTGTAAATGAGATACATCTTGTCCAAACAGCACTGAATCTGCTGGATGCTGTGGGCACGAGACAGGGACCAGGTGATGGAAGAATCAAACAGCACAGGTAAAGGGTGAGGGAGGGGAAGGGATGGCGGTGGGAGGAGGGAAGCTGTCTCCCTGCAACAGGAGCCTCACTGCCATAGTTTTGGGGGCCAATCTGGGAGTGACTCTTCTGTTTCTAAACTTGTTTGAGGTACCCTCGGGTTAGCCATCCAGTCACCTCTCATTCCTGTGTTTATTCTTTCTCGCTTTCACACACACACACACACACACACACACACACACACACACACACACACAGGAAGAAGCCAAGCAGGACAGGCGACAGGAAAGTGGCCTTTGCTACACAACAGGGCTTGAGAACAGGCTCCGGGAAGGAGCCTTGGACCCTGAAACAGGAGAGCCTGGCGGTGGCAGCTGCGTGTGGGAGCAGAATAGGAACTTCTCTTCTGTCACCTGGCAAGGGCAGAAGTCATGCTTTCTGAGAATACCCAATGCCTGGTACATAGAAGGGACTTCAATCATGAATCAACAACCCTTGTTTAAAACAAGAATGAATCAAGGTCTTTGGTCCTGCCTGCAGGCAGGGGAATTCGGGACATGACCTCTCCACCCTCTTGGCCTGGGGTTTAAGGTCATTATTGTTTCTTCCTTCCCCTTTTCAGGATACAAACACTTTGTCTGAGATGTTGAGGGTGTTTGTGGGTGGGGGGTTATCCCTCATCCTCGGGCCTATTTAGCTCCACTTCTTCCCTGCAGCTCCTCCCAGGACCCTGTCTCAGCTATTTCTGAAGCTGGACTTGGGGCACAGCCCAAGCGTGTTCCCAGGACCCTGCGGACCCCAGACTCCTGCCCTCCAGGAACCTGGGGTGGACAAGACCCCAGGTCCAGTCTTTATCCAAAGAGCTTGAGCCAGATGTATTCCAAATTCAGAACTATCTTCTGATTTGAGAAAGGTGGTCCATTATACATACACTATACTGTGGAATTCCCTCGGAGGGCATGGTCTGGGGCAGTACTCCCTCATCACATACCCTCAGTCTTCAGAGAGCTGAAAGAATATTCATCCTAAGTGAGATAAAGACTAGGAAGGGCTTCGTGTCAGTTGAGGTCAGGTTTTACAGCCAAAACAGTGAAGAAACACCCTGTGGTTTTCAGAGCTTTCTGAATTCAGAACTGAGGACCGGGCATGCGGATCTGCCAGGGCGCTGACTGCGGGGGGTGTGGGGCTGTTCCAGGAGCCGGACCACGTCCAGGTCAGAGCAGAGCGGGAGGCAGGGGCTCCACACACCGGGCTGTGAGGGCAGGGGTGCTGGGGATTTTTCTGTCTGTTTAAAGGGAGACTGGGGATTCAGATCTCGAAAATCCCTGGCGCAGGCCAAGCACGTAGGCTTTGGAGGTAGGCAGACCTGACCTGGAGCCTTACGTCTGGCATTTGTCATTTATTGCCTTGTGTCTCGGGGCAAACTAAGCTCCCTGAGTGAGCTTCCTCACCTATAAAAGGAGCATAAGAGTAGTAGTATCGTTATTGTTTTGAGGATTAAATGATAGAAGTAGGAGGACCTATTCGAGGGTCTGACGCAGAGCAAGGGTTCAGAAGAGGTAGGGAACTCAATTATTCTTTTATTTAGAACCATTGCACCTGCTAATATTTGTAATTCACTCTCTAACTCCCAGGTGGAGGCGGGACCCCAGATCTTTTTCTCCTTCTGGCCAGTCTCATGGGAGGCTCTTGTGCATTCCTGGATCCCCTACCCCTAGCCCCAGGCCCCAGCATCCTTGCCAAGATAAGGGAGAAGGCAGGCTGACTCCTAAAGAGGCTACTGGGCCTTCTGTGCACCCCCCAAACCCCCCACCAAGAAGAAAATCTCACAGACCTTCTGTCCGCATGTACCTGATCCCGGTTCTTCATCAGCTCAGAGCTCAGGTTGCTCAGGGTCATCTTGGTCTCTGTGATGTTATGGGAACATCTGGAGAGGACCTCAGCCAACTGTGGGACACAAAGGTAGACCCCCGTGGGGGCCTCAGCTGGAGGCTCCGATGGGAAGCCTCCCCACACCCCACTCTACGCCTGACAGCCCCTCACCAACCCCAGCCTCACTCACGGTCCGCAGCTTGGACCTCAGCTCTGCGGCCCTCTTCAGTTCCTGGATCTCAGGCACTCCAGCCACATTGCTGAACCTCAAGGGAAGGGTTAAAATCGACGTGAGGAACATGACAACCAGACACCAAGTGTGTCTTGGATTGGATCCTGGTTGGGATGAAAACAGCTAGAAAAGAACACTTGGGGGCTTACCAAATTTGAGTATGGATGGGTACTACAGAGGAGATGGAATGTTTTGACACAGAGGGGGCAGAGATCATAAGCTGAGAAAAGCAGGTTATAAAACAGCAAGTAGGGCTTCCCTGGTGGCGCAGTGGTTGAGAGTCCGCCTGCCGATGCAGGGGACACGGGTTTGTGCCCCGGTCCGGGAAGTTCCCACATGCCGCGGAGCGGCTGGGCCCGTGAGCCATGGCCGCTGAGCCTGCGCTCCGCAATGGGAGAGGCCACAACAGTGAGAGGACGGCGTACCACCAAAAAAAAAAAAAAAAAAAAAAAAAATTCAGGTTCCGCTGTGGGAGGAGCTAGTGGCTTCGGACCTTAGAAGAACCGACAGGTCTGAGCATGTTCAGAAAAGAATGAGATTGCGACGCATGGGAGCTGGGAGGCCTCCGAGGTCATCCAGTCCCCTCATTTTGAAAATGAGAAAATAGAGGCCCAGGTAGGAAAGGCGACAATGGTCTGAGGCTAACAGTGAGTTAATGAAGAGCTTGGGCCGGGCCTTCTGACCCTCGGCCCAGCGCTCTTCCTCGTGGGAGAATGAAACAGGCCTCAAAGCAGGCACTAGCCTGACCCTGAGCTCTCCACACCCACCACGCCTCGGAGGAGGCCTTGGAGCCAGAACTGGAGACACAGCGGCCAGCAGACCCCAGGACTCCAGCCCTGGGGCTAGCCTGTCGCTCTCCACACTCGTCAGCCCAGGGAGGGTGGGCAAACAACCAGATGCTCTCTCTATATATTTCTTTCTCACTCAAGAACCTAGAATAGATCCTTGTTGGTCATGTTAGCAAGGTCCAACCTCTCCTCTGGACCCTAGGACCTGCCTGCACTCTCCCCTTCCCTCTGTCCCTCTCCAGTTCCACTCTGGGACATTCTCCACTATGACTGTGGCTTCAGCAAACCTCAGCAGCACCTCCCCACCCCTCCAGTCACGTCTCTGCATAGGGCCTTCCCACCCCAGGTATTTGCTCACATTCTGGCCTTGACAGCCTCCCTTCTTCCGGGTCTTCCTGGCTGCGTCTGCCCATCTCTCGTCTCCCTTTACCCAACCGTCCTGCCATGCGCACATGCTGGGGAAGGGCTGTCCTCCAGGGCCGTCTGCAGGCCTGGGGCCACATCCAGCCCTGGAAGCCCACTCTGTGCCTGGGCAGATGTCTTCTCAGAGGGACTCCACCACAGCGCTGCTGGCGGATCCTGCCCTCTGCAGCCCCTCTTCTCTGTCCCCACTTGAAGGTGGCTCAGCCATGCCGGGGGCTCATCTGGAGACTCTCCTCCCTGCCTGGCCACCACCCTGTCTACCCCACGGTCAGTGTCGCTGCTGCCGAGCGCCAGGTGGAGGGCAAGTCTGCAGTGAGTCACCCTGCTCCTGGGAAACTCCCAGGACCTTCCTGAGGACAAGGGCTGTGGGACGTGACAGGTAGGACACCGGGCCTGTTTGGCACAGTCTCTGCTCTTCTGCCACCACCTGTCACCGGGAGAGGCTCCAGCCACCATCAGCTTCCCTGGGCCACAGGGCTCCCACCTCTCACCTGTACCGTAGCCCCTGCCGCCTTCTCAGCAGCGCGCTGGCCGGTGGAGTCTTCCTGCTTATCTCCAGACCCTCCAGCTTGATGTCCTCCTCCCCAGTCTCTCCCTTTCTGTAACCCACCACGCCTAATTAGCCCAAGTCAGAGGAGTGGAGGGTGTGGATTTCCAAGGACTGGGGAAGGGGATCCCGGGAGGCGGGGACAGTTTCAGGCCCAGAGGAAGCAGGAGGAGGTGTGTGGAGGATGAGACCGCCTAGGTCTCCATCCTGTCAAGTCCAGGGGACCGTGTGTGAGTGTGAGTGCTTCTCCCAGAGTCCTCTCCAGGGCCTGGTGCAGGTGAGCAGTTTAAATCTTCAGAGGGGGGACTGGTAGGACAGAGGCCCCTTCCTGGGGCAGGGAGGCTGCCTCGGTACCTGGCGGGGCAGTGCCCTCACAGGTCCGGCCCCCTGAGGTGAGGGACTGGCTGGTGGGGGCAGGGATGGGGCGGGAGCGCCCTCTCCGTTCTAGCATGGCAGGGAAGTCGGGAGCTCTGGGTGGGAGGGGACAAGGGGCATTGTTGGAAAGATTGGGGTGAGGAACAGACAGAGAGAAGGGCTGATGGGTCTGAGCGGGGCTCATGCCGGCCGCGGCCCCCACCCTGGATGGAACACCCACCTCTCAGTGCCGAGGCTGCTGCTGAGGAAGAGGAGGGCCATCCTCGTGACCTCCAGCGTCCGCCTGCACGTGGCCTGGAGTACCTCCCTGCCAAGGGGAGCCTGAGTCAGAGCTGCTTTCTCCCAGGGGACTGAGGGCACTGTGCCCATAGGCACAGCCCCAGGGCGGTGTTGGAAGGGGTCTGGGCTGCCTGTCCTACCCTGCCCACCCTCCTTGCACTCCCCACCCAGCCCTTGGGGGTACTCACACGAACCAGTGCAGTCCCCGAAGCATCAGCTCCTGTCCTGTCAGCAAGGCCTGTGCCAGCCGCAGGGCCTGGTAGCCGGCACCCAACACACCCTGAAACACAGAGGTGGGCAGGGTCAGGTCCTGTACCCCGAACCCCTGCATGAACTACCCCCTCCCTGCCACCTGGGGGCAACCCCTCACCTTGGCCGTGTTGTAATCTGACTGCAGGTCCACTTTGGGGACAAACTTGGGGATGTCCAGAGCAGCTGCAGATAAAGACCTGGTCTGAGGGGGCTGCCTGTCCGGCCCCGGATGAGGTCTGAGCTCATCATTCCTTATTTCCAGCTCACACTCAGCCCTCGCCACCTATCTGCCACCTCAAGCTTCCCAACTCACCTAGAGCCCCAACCTTCTAAGCCTTAAAGGCACTCAATGTGCTTCTTTACAATTGCAGTCCCTCACTGCCCCCTTGTGTCCACTCTGGAGAACTACAGCCTCATGCCCAAGGCCCCATCTCAACAGCAGAAAATAGGCTAAAAGCACCCCTCACACTCCGGGGTTTCAAGGTCAATTCCCCTCCCAGCCTTGGAGACCCTGAAGAGGAGGCATCATTCAAATGAGAAGGAGTGATATTTTTGCTAGAACGTGGAGGACAAAGCTCGGACCCCTGACCACCTTCTCTTCTCTCCAGCAGCTTAGGCTCCTGCTTCCTCCAAACCAAACTATTGGAGGCTTCCCCACCAACCACAGACTGTGGAGACCACATTGAATCCACATCTCCCTGTTTCCATTGTAGTTTCTTTCCCAGATCTTTGGACGCTGCGAAGCAGGTTGGGCAGGCCACCAGCCCGAGTCACATGGCATTTCAGAGGCGTATGCAGAATTAGAACCCAGATCTGCCTTCTACACCCTGGGGACCCAAAGAAACACCCACAAGAAAATGAATCAGTATCCTGGATTATAAACCCCTGCCCCTTGGAAGAGAATGTGAGGAGGAGAAAAGATAAAGCCTGGGTGGCCCTACTCACGGTCCCTGAAGGCCAGCCCCTTGGGGGTCTCGCTGACCATGCTGAACAGGGTCAGGGGGCTGCTTGCTGTCGTGTGGGCGATGTGCTGTGCTGAGACGCTGGGCTCGAGGACACAGAGGTGACCCTCAAAGAGGTACTCCTGGTGCTGGGGGGCCACGTTGGTCTGCTTGTACACGGCCTCCAGAAAGATGGCTATCCTAGACACACCAGAGGCAGAGAGAGGGGAGGGGGAGGGGAGGGCATGTCAGCAGGCAGGATACAGGATCAGGGTGACCCGAAGCCCAGCTAAGACTTTGGGTTCTGCTTTTCAGAGGGAGGGACTGTGTGATTTTTCCTCTAGGGCGGGGAGATGAAGGACAGAGCTCATGTCTTATAGTGGATGGAGACAAAGTGGGGATAGAACTCAAGAAGCCTTCACATCTCTTCCTGCCACACTTCCATTAAAACTCACCTAGTCCCATAGCATGCTCCAGAAATACAGGATTCCATGAGTAATACACTGGGGAAATGCACGGCCACACACACACACACACACACACACACACACACACTCACACACACACCCCTCAGGAGATCTACAATGCATCAGCTTTATAAAGTTTGCCGAATCTCTCAAGTCCAGCAGCAAGGAGGCCTGTTTAACGTTAACTTGGTGGAACTAGTATTTTTCCAAAGTAAGATTGGACCCAGAAGCTTCCAAATCTAAACTGCCCACAGAGCACTGCCCAGGACACGTCCCTGTGCTTGGGGAGACAAGGCTCGCGCCGCCCTCGCTCGCGCCCACTCACGTGTTGTGCGCGTGGATGTAGACATGGTGCACGACGGCCTGCGGCAAGGAGAAGACGTGGACGACAACTCGCTGCAGGATGTCACTGGTCTCCGCAAAGAACTGGTCGAAGCCCCAGCACTTGGCCTGCTCCACCTCCAGGATGTTGGCCAGGATGGGCACCAGCTGGCTCTGCAGCCCCCTGCCCCCCGGGACATGCAGACTGTCAGGGGCCGGGGCCCGGAGTTGGCCTCCTCAAGTAGGTAATAGGGGCCTTCCATGAGAATGTCCTGAAGGGCCAGGGCCAAGGGGTGGGATGCAGAGGAAGAGCTGGAAGGGTCTTCCAGCATCCAGATGGAGAAACTGGGGCTAGAAAGGGAAAGTGGTGTACCCAAGCTGCCAGCACACAGGGTGCTCCGCCGGGCCAGGCCTCAGCTGAGAGAAGGACATCGGCCCAGACTTGGGTCTGTGTCTGCCCCTCCCGCAGGGTCCCACTCACATGGACAGCTGACAGGTGATGGGGAGTGTGTAGCTCCACTCCAGGGGCCCGTTCTCCAGCCTCTGAGTGCCTGCGATGGCCCCGGCTGGCTTCTCCGTGGTGATCCGGTACCTGGGGGGAGACAGGACCAAGGCAGCAGGAGCCTCCAGCCCATCACACTTCAAGGGGTGATGGACTCAGCCCGGAGGGCTCAGGGCACTGGGGCAAGTCACCCAGCTGCCCCGAGGCACCCTGAGAATGCAACTGAGAGTCTGGCTAGCAGTCCTGATGCTCCCAGTCAAGTTCTCCACGTTCTCCTCTGTCCATTTCCTCTGCCCCCTCACCACACATCCGTGCCCACCTGCCTCCACACCTGTGCCTGCACTGCGCTCGGCCCCCGTAGCCTCCCCTCCACCTCACTATTCCAACCTCCCCTCCCTCCAAAGTCCAGCTACCCTGACAGCCCCCATCCAAGTCACAGCTTGACCCCTGAGCTGAAGGGGCATGGACCTTCCTGCAAATCCACTTTAAATCTCTTTTGCTCTGGGTCTCCAGCTACTTCTGTATCAGACAGCAGAAAACCATGAGGGAGCCGGGACTTGGGATCAGGAGGCTAGGTCCTTGCCCTTCCCCTTTGCCCCTGGCAGGCTCTGCAACCTTGGCCAAGTCGCTCTGGGAGCCTCAGTTGAGATGTGGTGAGCCACAAATGGAGGGGGGTGCTCAAGGGAAGCCCTGAACTAAGTTCTCCCGTCAGGAAGGGACAGGGCTCAGCCTCTTGTTTGATGGACTGATATCCAAGGATCCAAAAGGAGCCTGCGTCGGGGGCAGACCAGGAGGACCGTGGAGTCAGAGGCAGAATAGGGGACACAGCAGGGACTAGAAGGGAAGGCCCGGGGTCCGCCCCTTCGCCCACTGCCCGGTGGCCCACCGTACATGATCTCCTTGTTGCGTCGGGGCCCTCCAAAGGGGACGAAGGGCAGGCTGCCAGTGGCCGCATGGTACAGGGTCACCCCAATGCTCCAGAGATCCACGGCGACCCCAAAAGCTTTCTGTTGGGGCTTGTGAAGCACTGCCCGCTCATACATGTCAGGGTGCTGCAGGAGGGGGAACCAGAGAGCTGTCGTGGAGGGGGAAGGGGGCAAGCGCCTGAGCACACCCCATTCAGACCCCCTTCTCCCACCTTCAGGAGGAAACAGAACCGTCAGAATGCATCTCCTTTGTCATCTCAGAAATGGGTGTGGCATGTGCTTATCCAAAGCACCCCTCCCCCAAACCCCAGCCTCTGCCCTGGGGGAAGAGGTGACCACCAGTGCTCCATCCTCCATGAGTATCCTATCAAGGACTCAACTGAACAGGGAGGCCTGGGCAGGCTGCAGCGTTGCCTTTCGGCCTTAGAGAACAGAACAAATTGTTCTGGTTGGGGATAGGGGGTGAGAGGTAACCCTGCTGGACACAGGGAGATTGGACAGAGCCCCGTGGAGGGGCACTGAGAGTCACACGGTGAGGGGCAGCCAGCTGCAGGGGAAGCCCTCCGCTCGGGCAGCGGGTCCCCCATGCCCGCTCACCAGGTACTCCTCGGTGCCGTAGACCGAGACGAACTTCTCGTCGTCATCCAGCTCCCGGGCTGCCCCAAAGTCCGTCAGCTTGTAGATGCTCTGCCCCTCCTCCCCGACCAGGCGCATGATGTTCCCAGGCTTGATGTCTCGGTGGACGATGCCGTTCTCCCGCAGGTGGTTCATGCCGGCCACTGGGACAGAGGGAAGGCTGCTTAGCGGCTCTGGCCAGGGACAGCCCAGTGTCAAGGCTCATCTCGGGGGAAGGATCCACATAGACAGAGAGTGGCAACTCACGGGCCACCGGGGCCACAGGAGCAGCAGGAGAACAGAGACAGGCACAGAGCAAAGGATGGGGGTCCCAAGGAGGTGGGGTGTCGAGGTCCCATTGGGGTTCCCTAAGAAACTGAGAGGAATGGTGGCTGTGTCTCCCAGAGGAGGGCACTCTCCTCCCTACCATTTTTTAAAAATTATTATTATTGTTAATTGCGGTAAAATATACCTAACATAAACTTTACATTTTAACCATTTTTAAGTGTACACATCAGGGGCATTAAATGCACTGACATTGTTGTGCTACCATCACCACCATCCACCTCCAGAACTTTGTCAACTTCCCAGACAGAAATTCTACCTATTAAACACTCACTCCCCATCCCCCCACCCCAGCCTCTGGCAATCACATTCCACTTTCTATCTCTATGGACCTGACCTCTCTAGGTCCCTCACATAAAAGGACTCATATAGTAGTTGTCCTTGTGTGGCTGGCTTTTTTCACTCAGCACAATGTCTTCCAGGTTCATCCATGTGTCCTTTCTAAGGCTGACTAGTATCCCATCATACGTATATCCCATATTTTGTTTATCCATTCAGCTGTCTGTGACATTTGGGTTGTTTTTGCCTCATGGCTATTGTGAATAATGCTGTTATGAACATTGGTGGACAACCTCTTTTAAATTTTATTCTGAAATTGGAGTTTTAAACTGCTGATTAGCAGGAATCAGACACTTGGGTTCTGTCTGTTCATTAGCATCTGTGCCAGGTCTGTGAATGGGGAGCCTCTTAGCTTCCAACGTTCTACTGTGTTTGGATACTTGTTCCAGAAATGGCATACCCCTCTGGGGCTTCACCTGCTGCTGAGGGCTGGGTCTGTGGCTGGCCTGTGGCGGGGAGGGGCGTCCCTGGTGGGAGTCAGGGAGGGGCTTACCCACACAGCGCAGCACCACCAGGAACTCGTCCTCGGGCAGCCCAAAGGCGTTCTCAGGGCTCTCCAGCACACTCAGCAGGCTGCCGCTGGAGCAGTACTCCATCACCAGCACCTTCTGCCGGCTGCCCCCCTGTAGGGGACAGAGGGAGGCTTGGGGAGGAGGGCGCTTCTTCTCCCCTTCCTCAGGACGGGGTGGCTCACCCTAGAGCCCAAAGCCCCCATTTCTCTAGGTCTCCGCTTCCAGCTGGCCTTCCTTCCTTCGGCCTCAAACTGAGCCCAAGGTCACCTTTTTCAGGAAGCCTTCTTTGATTAGGCCTCACTCCCCATCCTTACTTTGCCCCCAGGCCCCTGGCACCCTTTACCCCTCTCTGGCCAACATTCTGGCCGACCTGCAGATGAGCATGTGCCCAAGTCTCTATTATTATGTGACCTGACCCTTCCCAGCCTGTCAGAGTCGAGGACAAGACCGTCTTCCTCTGACCAAGCACTGGACCCACCGTCTCCTCCACCGCAAAGAGCTTGATGATGTTCTGATGGTTCAGCTTCCGCAGGACCTCAAACTCCCTCACCTGCACCTCGCGGGGTCGCAGGTAGCTGGCCGTGTTGAAGACCTTCACAGCAACCAGCTCCCCAGATTTCTGCCATGGGGGATAACATAAATGGCATCCCTGCCCTGGGAGCGCACCCCCTCCCAGGCCTCCGTTCAGCCTCTCCCGCCAGCCTAACCCCAGGGGTGAGCGAAGGCAGCCTGGTTGGGGCTGGGGGCTCCCACCCTCAGCTCCTTCCCCTCCTCAGAGGGTGCACAGCCTGTCCCGCAGCACTGGGAGATGACAGGAGCTTGGCACCCCTGGGACCCTGCAGGGGATGGTTTGTTGTTACTGCTACTGTCGCTATTGGCAGTAACTACGGTGGTAGCTAATACTCCTTGGCCTTAGCAGCAACGTTCTGTCTGGCTTCAGCTCTCAAGTACAAGATAGTGCCGTGCGTCTTGTATTCAGTGCAGCTCTCCGTCAGAATAAAGGCAGGATAAATCCAAACGAGTCCCACTTCCCACCTCTGCTGTCCCTAGATTTGCTGCCACCTCCCCTGGATGTTGGCTTGTGTCTTCATCCCTTTCTCTCCAGCCCCCAACCGTGCCCGACAGAAGCTTCATCCCGAGGAGCCCTCTTCAGATCCCCACACCTCTGCTCCACTTCAGAGGGTGCAGAACAAAGTCAGAGAACCCTGCCCAGCCAGCTCACACCACCCTTCGTGCCCACTGGGGGCCGACTTCCTGGCTGCGAGGGGGCCGGGGTGGGCTGGGCTGCGTCCTACCTTGTTTCGGGCCTTGTACACACTGGCAGTGGCCCCCTGACCCAGCAGGTCATCCGTGTGCCACAGGTAATTGACGGTGCTCTGCATCTCTTGCTCCCAGCTGGCCGGCCACCTTCTGCTCAGAAAAAGAACATCCTGGGGTCTAGGATTCCACCCCTGACCTGGGGTGGACACTGGTGGCCTGACAAGTAGCCCTGCCAAAGACCACCCCATGAAGGGCTCCATGTGGCCATTCCAGAGGCAAGGGGGCAGGGGAAGTGTGAAGCACAGAAAGGTTAAGTAACTTCTCCAGAAAGAAGCACAGCCACTGGGCCCTCAGACCACAGCTGGGGCCTGTCCCACTGCAGGGCATTCTACCTGTCCCGACTCCCCAGGTCCCTGTCAACGCCCTCCCCAGACAGGTCGTTCTGCGGAGACAAAACCCTTTCTCTGTCACTTCTCCCAGGCACTGCGAGTTCTAGGGGTTTGGCATCCAGGCCTGAGATTGTCCCAGGAAGCAGAAATAGTGCTTGAAGCAAGAGCCCCAGGTCAGACAGTGTCAACCACGTCACCACAAATCTCCAGGATTGCAACAGGAGCCTGGAGCCCCTCCCCACTGCTCGCCTGGGCCCACCACTTCCTGCTGCCGTCAGCTAACATGGCCAGGTCAGAGCTGCTCAAGAGAAGAAAGCGCTGCTGTGGAGAGAGCGTGTGGGTGAGTGTGAGTGTGTGTGAGTGAGGATGTATGTGTGTACTTATGAGTGTGTGTGTGTGTGTGTGTGTGTGTGTGTGTGTGTGTGGAGGGGGTGGGAGAGGCAGGAGGCCATCAAATCGAAAAGCTCAGGAGCCTGTGGAAGGATCTGAAACCGCTCTACAGCTCTGTTTCCCATCTTTGCCCTCATCCTCTTCTCTCCAAAGGCCAGTTCCTCTAAAGCAGTTGGCTGCAGAGAGTATAGCCTCAGAAGTTACATTCGGTGCTTCTCTGAAGAATAGGGCCATGGCTGGTCTTTATGGGATGGCTGGGAGGAACATAAGAAGGGCCACCACCCCTTAAATACTCTCAAATAAGGCTGAACTAGACAGGGCTGCTTCCTCTTCTATCACCTTAAAGGTTGTCAATCCTAGGGTCACCATGCCTGGAATCTCGCTGTTCCTTAGCTTTGAGCCTTCTCTCTGTAATCTTTTTTTGTTTGTTTTTTTTAAATGGAAATCCTGAGGAGGTCAATTCTTTGAGCCGGAGGCCACTTGGAGAGATCGGAGGTCAATTCCAGTTTCAGAAGATGTATTAGTGTTTGCATTTTATAGAAGCAGCTGAGGGGCTGAGTCTTTATGAAGACAATGTAATAGCTGAGCAGGAATGAGTTGGTGAGCTTTTCCCCTCCGAGGCTGAGGAGGAATCAGCCCGCGGGCCTGGGGCTGTGAAACCAGGTAGAGCATCCTGAAATCAAGGCCAAGGGCCCAGCCAGGGGAGATTTCACCACCTTCAAAATCCTCCCCAGGGCTGGTGCTGGGGTAGAGCACAGCCGAAGGTCTAAGGAATGGGCAGTGTGGCATAGAGGGCAGAGCCTAGACAGGCTGGCATGCCCTGGGCTCTGTGCCTGGCCCTGCCAGGGCTATGCTTAGGAGTTGATGGGCAGCACATCTGGCCGGGTCTGCGTGCTCTGTGCCTCCCAGCCCAGCAGCTGGTGCACAGAAGGGCTCACTATCCTACAGCAGCGGTTGGATGGATGGGAGCCAGGAACCCGTCGTCCCACCCACCTTCCTCCTCCTCCAGGCTCTGCAGTACCTAAAAGCACTTACCCTGTGCTCTGAGCAGCCCCCGATCAGGCAAAGACTCTCCCCAGCAAGTGTGTGTTATGCTTTCTGTCTGTGGCAAGTCCAGGAGCTGAGCTACACCGGAAAGAGGAAGGCGGATGAGAGGCACCCCTGGGCGCCGTTTGATTCTCAGCCTCCGTCAAAGGCCCCCGGCCCCAGCCCTTTAACTCTTTCCTGTTTGTCAACCTCTCCCACAGAGCTGGGGGTTTCCAGCCCAATTCCCCAGCTCCAGGAGACTCTCCTCGCCACTCCCACCCCCAGGACCTGGGCCAGTGGGAAGGACCCCAGGAGAGGTGAGGGCAGGCACGAGAAGAAGCCAGGCAGAAGAACAGTACAGAGGCAGAGCTGAAGGCTGGCTTCGGGTGTTGGGAAGCAGAGCTCCGGAAGGGAGCATCGTAGGTAGACTGCAGCTCTCCTCTACGCCACTCCTTCCTTGCCTCTCATGGGCCTCCAAACAGTCCTTGGCAAGGGTGCCCACCTGAGATGGAGCACAGGGCACCTCTGGGGGCGTAGGGAGGAGCCGCCGCCGCAGAGAGATACAGGGAGGGGACGTGGGCCGGCCCGGAGAGCAGCTGCTGACAGGCCAGCACCCCGGCACTCTGCTAAGTGCTGTCTTGCAGCTGCCTGGCGCTCCGGCTTCTCCATTCAACGCCCTCCCTCCCATGGACTCACCCCATCTCGGCTGTGGGGCATGCAGGCTTGTGGGACTGCGTGACGCCCCCCGAGCTTTCAGGGCTTGTTGTCATTCATGGGCAGCGCCCATAGCATCCTGGTGGCCACGGGCCCCAGGAACCTGAAGACGGGCCAGTTGAAGTGGCCGCGTGCCACCCTGGGAGCTGGGAGAACTGGGAGCAGAGGCCGACACTCAGCTCAGCTCGCTGCGGGCTCTCAGTTCTCTCACTTCCTGATTTCGTTCTTTTTCTCTCTTAAAGAGACAGAGGCAGCTGGGCTGCCGCCACTACTCCCCGGCAGGAAGGAGAAAGAGGATGCTCTGAGCTCCCAAGTGGAGGCAACAGGCCCAGAGTCTGAACCACAGAGAGGCCGGGCACCGAGGCTGAGTGGCTGTGGTGGGCCGCTGGATGCTATTTCTGTACCTGCCATGGTTCACTGGAGCAGGGAAGTTCAGACTCAGCCCCTACAGAGCAGGTTGCTCCAGTTAACCAAGTAGACAGCTGCCTGGGAAAGTGAACTTCCCACACCCAGGGGTCTCAGGGAGGTCCAGGACCTATGACCAGCCACTTCTAGAAGTTGGATCTGACTCATCTTCCCAGTGAGCCTGCAGAGGTCCAAGAGCAAGCACTGCCCTCCAGCATGACCTTGAGCACAGTATACGACCCCTGCCAGACAGTCTTCTCACCCAAGGCATGAGAATGGTAACATGACACCATTGGTTGTGTGAGTGACATGGGACAGTATATTTGGAAATGCATGGGCAACTGGAAAGTGCTTTACAGAAGGCACTGAGGCTCATACACCTTCGGTAATTTGTCTGTGATCTTCAGAGATTGCTGGGGCTGGAACGCAGGTGTGTCAACTGCCCATTCAGGACTCACTGCCTCAAACCAAGTTCCCCAGGAGGCTGAAGAGGTCTGCCTGGCTCTGGTCAGCTCCGAGATGCAGTTGGATAAGAAATGGTTAAAGCCAGGAAATTCCATGTTTCAATAGAAAGCTGGAGGGACTTCCCCATGGCCACACCTGGTGGTTTCCTCTGGCAGCCCCACCCATAGTACAGTGACACCAGAACGGGGAGCCCAGTTGAGAACTGCCTTGTGCTCACATAGATACACTTACTGATGCCCACCCCCCTCCTCGCAAGCAGCCAGGGCTACTGGGTGCGACCCAGAGATGCTGTCCTGCCGTGTCTGACAGCAGGACTAGGAGAAACGTCCCTTAGACCTCTTGTTCTTCACCCAGGATTCCCAGTTTTCCCCCTGCCTGGCATACAGTAGAATTCCACTTCCTTGACACCCTCTGATTAGGCGGGGCCATGTGATTTCTTAACCAAAAGCATTTAATTGCTAAGGCAAGACACCATGCTCCCCCCCAGCCCCTGTGACAGTGTGATTCTGTTAGATGTGGTGACTGCCCTCTCAGTCTGGGTCCTCGAGTGACCACAGAGCAGAGCTCCCCTGCTGGCCCACAAGGGACATGTAGCTTTGGTGAAATCAACCCTTTTCATTTTTTTTTATTTTTTTGTGGTACGCGGGCCTCTCACTGCTGTGGCCTCTCGCGCTGTGGAGCACGGGCTCCGGACGTGCAGGCTCAGCGGCCATGGCTCACGGGCCCAGCCGCCCCGCGGCATGTGGGATCTTCCCGGACCAGGGCACAAACCCGTGTCCCCTGCACCGGCAGGCGGACCCTCAACCACTGCACCACCAGGGAAGCCCCCAACCTTTGTTGTTTTAAGCCAGTGGGATGTTCAACGTTAACCCAGCCTATGGCTAAAGCTCTACTTTCCCCACCCCCCCACACCGACGAACCTACCTGGTCCTCACCAGCATCCCTACTCTGCTCTCTCTGCATCAAGCCCGCTCTCTTTCCCAGAGTCTTCAGCACCCTGGAGTGCAATGACTGTGTGTCCAGCATTTACTAGGAAGCAGGCACTGTGTGCCGAGGACACAAAGGGGAGACCTAGTCACCCCCTCCTCCAGGAGCCGGGGTTCAGGACAGCATGGTGAATGCTATGAGATATATACTTCAGCAGGGAGTGATTCTGTGAGCCCGGTAGAGGGGGACTGCAGCAGGGAGGGGCAGCTGATGACCAAGAAGGGCTTGCAAGAAGAAAAGATATTCAACCAGACTTTGGAGGGAGGGGAGCTGGGCAGAGAAGAGGGGGTCAGAGGTATGGCATCCCAGGTCATGGGGACACATGCACAGGCTCAGAAGTACAAGGTGGGCAGTGAGCTGCTGTGTGGTGACAGACCAAGTTTCGCTGGGCATCCTCTGTGAGGTCACATCCTCTGTGTGGACAAAAGGAATGAATGTCTTGCCTGTGGTTTTGAGCTGCTGGCCCGAGCCGGGCAGCATGTCCGTTGTTTCATCTGAGGAGGTACAGGAGCCTGGCAGGCTCCTGAGGGGAAGAGGACACCCATAAGAGGCCTCACCGCATTTTCCTGAGTGGCTCTGAGGACTCATAGAAATAGAAGTGACAATTCAGAGGTAGCGCTAGGACCAGAGGCACGGGGAGGGGTGGGGGGCGGTCTTTGATGGCAGCTGTCAGGGAGAAAGCTCACATCTGCCTTCTCCAGAGGGAGGCCAAGTGGTGTCCTAGGAAGGGCAGGGCTTTACAGTCAGAGGTCTGAGTCCTGACTTGAGAAAGTCACTCAACCTTTCTCATTGACTTGGTGCAAAACCAAAATGAGATGCAGTGCCTGCTACCCAGTAGGTTCTGAATAAATACTAGGTGCCTTTTCTGCCCCTACGTGGCTTGAGCCTGTTTGTCACAGCTGCCTCACCTGTCCAGTGCCTTAAAGAAGAGAGGAGAGAAGGACAAGGGCCAGTAGGTGTGTGGAAGAGGTGGGCAGTGTGTACTCAGCGTGCCCAGGCATTTTTGAAGGGCTGAGTGTTGAGGTCTTGGAAACTTGCTCCTTGCCCCCTTCACAGGTCGGCTCTGGCCAGGAGCTTTGGGTGCGGAAGCAGGAACAGACACTGCAGCCAGACCTGGCACCACCCCCAGGCAGCGGGAAGAGATGCAGTGGGTGCAGCACCAGGCCACTGTGTACTGTCTTTCTTGGTATGGGAAAGTGAGCATTTCACTCATTGTCTTAACCCTTCAAACCTCCTACTCACCATTCCCTCCCACGCTCTCAGCTAAAGGATTTGCAATTAATTCCGCTGAAATAAAAGAAGCGATCAAGAAGGAACTCCCTCATCTTCCCTCCCCTGAGATGGAGGAAGTGAGGAAGCGCCTCCTCTCTAGCCTTTGCTGGCCCTTGCATCTATGCTCTGTGATCTCACCCTCTTTCTACTGGGTCCTGCCCTTGAGAAAACATGCCTCAATATTGTCCATTGTAAAAAGAGAAACCTGGGCCCTTGACCCCTTTTGATGCTCCCCATTCAAAGCAAAGCCTTTGAATGAGCTGCCAGGAGTTTGACTCCCCCTTCCCACGTGCTGCCCAACTCACTCCAGTCAGCTCATTTCCCCTGTATGGCAAGTGCTATTGACAAGGGTGACCTTTCTTCACTGGCCTCATCTTACCCCACGGGCATCTGCCAGCCGATCCTCCTTGTTGAAACATTTCCTTCTCCGGGTTCTGTGACTCTCCCAGACACCTACCTCTGTCACTCGCTCCGTCTGCCCTCTTTGCTGGCTGCTTCTTCACTGGATTTCTAATTATTGGGACCTTCTCTTTTTTTCCATTTGTATATTCTTCCTGGGGATCTCATAGTTTGAATACATCTATAATGCAATAGCTCCTAAATTTGTTTTCAGGTATGATCTGTCCCAAAACTCCATATTCATATATCCAAGAGTTTACTTGATATTTCCACTTGGATGTCTAATAGTCATCTCAACTTTACCAGGCCAAGCAGAATTCTTGACTAACTGTACTACCTCTTCCCCCAGGCATTCACTACCTTATTATATCGTTTCATTTTTAGAGTAACACTATTTTGCTTATTTATCTGTTCTCCCTGAAACCAGAAAGCTCCATTATCTGTTCCTCTGTTCAATACTATACGACAGTGCTTGGCACACGGTCAGGCTTAAACTGACTAACGAATGAGTCTTTGGCATACGTAATATGCCAGGGTTTCTAACTCCTGAGTAAAAGGAAGCTTCATATGCCTATGGATAGAAACATTTAGGTTAGATCATCATGAAGACCGTTTCCTAAATTCAGACCCACCCGGTCTCCTTTTTTGGTTTCTATCTGGATTGAATGGGTCTGTTTTGACTGTCACTGGTTTCCGTCAAGCTCCCATCAGAATATATGAGATGAGTTAAGAGTACCCCGAAAGGATAGCCCGCCTTTGCCTTAGGACTCTCTGAAAAGGATTTTGGGTCCTCTGTTCACAGCTTAAGCACTAGCTCCATCTCACAGCTCGTCACCTACATTCCACAGCACAGGGCGGCAGAAGAGCCTCAGCTTTGACTTAGCTAAGACCAAGGGACCAGCAAGAGAAGATCAAGCTAGAGCTCTACCATAAAGTGAGGGAGGGAGAAAAGATGACACATTAGAAGGGCATGAGAAAGTCGAATAAAAAGTATACAAATAACAGATGGCAATGGCAAACCTAAGGAGAGGATGTAACGTGTCTGGGGTAGGATTCCTTGTATTACCATTGAACATTGGGCATGAGAGATTTGATCCACCCAGGGGCCTCTGGTATTAGAATAAGCCCACGAAACATAAGTGTGGGCCCTAGGGGCTCCAGGATGCATTTCAAACGATCACCTTTGAATAACTTCACCCTTGAATATATGATCTGCTAGAATCAAAATCTAAGGGAGAGAAAGCATTTTCGGTATGCTCCCACCCCACCCCCGTACTCAACACCCACAGCACAAACACATGGGTAAGCTCTTCTTCCAGAGGCAGGGGGCTGCCAAGGGCAGAATGATCCAGGGCTTTGGTTGTGGCGGAACTAAAACCTTCAGTCACCCTCAGTTGTGGCTGACAAAGCTTCCAAGCAACTGCACAGGCTCTGTTCCTGCAAATGGGGAAATTTGACTAGTGACAGAAATGAGAACAGTCCTCACTGAAAACAGGGGAGGTGGATTCTGTGGAGGAAATGGTTCTCATGGCAACAGACTGCCCAATGGTGAGCGGGAAGACTTGCTACACAATCCCTTAGGTTCCACACATGGGCTAAAGGAAAATGCTGGGGTGGGGGTGGGGAATCCACATTCTAAATGCACCTCTGCTGTTGTCTTGCTGGGGGAGGGAGAAGATGGTTGGCTCCTGAGGTCACCCCAACTCTCCTTCTGTTGCCAGGCAGGGCTCCGTAACCACAGACGAATCAAAATCCCTCCTGGGCAGCGGGACTCCTGGATTGGAGATTTCAGGGGGTGGAGAAAGGATATAAACTGCAGCATCGAAACCTAAAAACGTATTTTATTTCGAAGTTGTGCTTTGGATTTTCCCCAATCCAACATCTGTTGAGTGACAGTCTTAGGTTCACACAAAGCATCTCCAAGCATACATACAATATTCCAGTTATCAACACTATTTTAAAGAATATACCATTTTACACAAACGTGACATACAAGTCAGACGCCACAAAATTGCAATTCCCTGGAAGATCTAACTTCTCTTCTGAACGTGAAGTACATATACACCAGCCCTTCCAGTGGTCTGTTCATCCTGTTGCTGGCATCATCTCTCATCTCTTTGGGGAGAAACCAGGGCACCCTGAGGAGGTTGGCTGAGACCAGTGTTTCCAGTTTACAGGCGGCTGGCTGCAAACTCCTCTCTTTTCCAAATTGGGACGCTGGTAGCCCCGCCCCACCTCTGCTTCCCAAAGATTGACCATCAGAGTCCACATCGGGAAAAGGATCCGTGCCTCCAGGGGCAGATTGGGGTTCTTCAAAGCATCATGCTGGTTTAGGAAGCATATCCGAGGAAGACTGGTCTCCCTAGGCCCTGGGTGGCCAGCTCCGTTTGGCTTTTCGGTGTAAAAATCACAGTGTGCAACCTCGATTCCAGTTGATTGCAAGGAGCTCTGCCGAGAAGGACTCTCCTCCTAGGGTTCCTAGTCCTCTGGACAGGACCATCTCACAGGTTTCAGGAGCACCAGAGAGGGGAAGACAACTCGGCTCCCAGAGCGGGGGTAGCAGGTGACCTCTCACACACTGTCCAGTTCATGATGCAAATCAGCAGATGGACACTGACCGAGGGGATGGTGAATGCAAGTCATGTACAGGGCTGAAAGAGAAACAAGGCAGGAGCAACAGAACAGGCCCAAGGTGTTGTCATTAAGGAGCTTTGCCTTTCCTTTCTTAGAGAAGGATGTGCCGGAAAAAGAGGAAAAGGGCAGGTATGGGCACCAATTTTGACCAGTTGGATCAAAGGGAATGTCAAGTGAAGGGTAGGGTTTCATTTCCAGCAAGGAAACAGATCCTTGGGTATGAAAGGCCCCTATTGGCTCAGGACCTGTGTAAGTCCAGGTGACAGACAAGGACAGGCCACTAAACAGATCAACAAAAGCCAAGAATGCGGAGGACTGTGGGTTGCCTCTCACAGGTTGACACACGCACTGAAGGAGTTCTTCATCTCTCCCTCCTGGCTCTTGGGATGGTTTTCCTGGTGTTGCAGGCTACTTTTCTAGCTAGCAACTTCCTACAAAGCTTCTCTTTTCCTTCACACAAAAGGAGGAAAATCCTACCGCTTTCCATAGAGCCAACTACCAACTTCAAAATGTTGGTCTGAAGAGCATTTTCTGGGCCAAAGATAAGAAAGTTCAGATTTTCCTATCTGAACGGCAACCCGCTATCTCTCCTAAACTGTGGAAAATAAGGCAAAAAGCACAGCTTTAAAACCAGAAAACAGAGAAGAGGAATGAGTTTCAACTTTAACTCAAGTAGTTGTCTGAGACCCATGAGCCTGGGGTTTAACTGTCCCCAGCCCTGGTCCTCCTGGGATAGCATGATGTTAGGGGAGCTGGGACCATGGGCACCAGATTTGGAAAGCAAATTAAAGCAGACAAGGGTATTATTTTTGCTTTTTGGAGGTGAACCAGAAAAATAGCCGAAGGCAGGCCAAAATATTCAGCATCCAATTTTTGATTTTCTTAGATTCGGGCCTTGGAAAGACTTTAAAGCCCGTGGGGCGAAGAGTTCTCTTAGTTGTGCTTGTCTGGATAAATGAAGACCAGTTTTTTTTTTTTTTTTGCAGTACGCGGTCCTCTCACTGTTGTGGCCTCTCCCGTTGCGGAGCACAGGCTCCGGACGCGCAGGCTCAGCGGCCATGGCTCACGGGCCCAGCCGCTCCGCAGCATGTGGGAACCCCCGGACCGGGGCACGAACCCGTGTTCCCTGCATTGGCAGGAACTCCCAACCACTGTGCCACCAGGGAAGCCCCTGAAGACCAGTTTTAAGGAGCAATGTCTCTCTTTAATCCAACTAGAGCTCCCTAAGCCCCCGCTGGTCCCTGAAGAGAGGCCTTGTGGAATAACCCAACTAGGGGATAAACTTAGAATACATTTTCATTTGGGAACAATTTTAGGATTAGCAAAGCTGAATTTAATTTTTAATAGGATTATGAATTTTATGTCTTAAGTACCCAAAAAAGTGGGAGGAAGGACCCATTTCTTACCTTTTCCAAACCTGCCAAAAACACAATAAAACTGTCTTAAGCCTCTTTACCCTAAAAGCAACCAACTATAAAACTGTCTTATACAGGAAAATGTCTTAAATGGAAAACGGTACATCAGAGACAAAGATAGGAACCCGAGAAATGTCTATACATTCAGAAAAACTTTAGAAGTTCTGTAAGAAGATTGGGTTGTAGTTCCAGACAATGGAGGAGAGCAAAAGCAAACACCAACGATCAATTTACACCAATAGAAAGAAGACAGAGAGAAAGCCCCCAACCCCAAACAGTTTACAGGATTGAGTCCCATCCTGCTAAATTTCACACGGTGGAGAGAGTCAAAGGCTAGGTTCTCTGGCCCAGACAGAGTTGAGATTTGTAACGGAAACAGAGACTCCTGGTGGCTCCTGTGTGAACTGCCACAATAGCTTACAAAGAGACCAGTCTATCTAGGACCAGGAGAGGCTACACATGCCAGAGACTAGAAAAAGGTGTGTGTGTGTGTGTGTGTGTGTGTGTGTGTGTGTGTGTGCGCGTGCGTGCGTGTGTGTGTGTATGTGTGTGTGTGTTCTCTATGATCAGTACCCAAAACAAGATGCCACTGAGAGCTGGCCGTCAGCAGCCAGCCATCTGGTTAGGCATCCCTTGTGTCTGAGGGGACTGAGACTTCAGCCCACGGCCCTGTGACTTGCCTTGCCAGATTTCACAGTGACCTGATAATGGAGAAACCTACCTCTGGCTAACCTAAGAACAGTATGTACTGTAGCTGGCTGGATTACGACAACGGGGGGAAGCAGAAGGTAGCGGGAAGGGTGGGGGAGGGCTGGGCGATAACGAGGGCTTCATTCTCAAGGTTTTGGGTGATGGGGAGGCTAATTCCTGCAAGAACAACTTAGAACCTAATTTTCAACTGAAGTCCCCAAGCTAGTTAAATAGGAAGATTTTAATAACAGTCAGTCCCTCCAGTCCCCTTGTCTAGAACAATTAAATTACATCCCTCAGACAGTACAAGACTTGTCAGTGGACTGTGGGGAGGCAGAGGAGTTGACACCGGGGCTAGTGGCATTTGTTTTGGGGAAGACAGTGGGCTTGGGCCGTGTGGCTGGCGGCTTGACTGGGGCCGCCATCTTGACAGACTTGACAGGCCGGAAGGCGCAGGCGATGTCCCCAGCAGTGCTGGCGCTACGCTGGAAGGTGGGCTCAGGGTCCTTGAGGAGCTGAGTGTGCAGGGGACTGGAGGGCTCCGATGTGGGGGCCACCACAGGGGAGGTCTTGAGGGGCTCCAAGGTGTCCAGAACCACGTCCGGGGTGTGCTTGACGCTGCTCTGCCGTTCTAGCTCCCGCAGCTCGTTCAGGGCAGAGTTCATGGTCGCCTCAATATCCTGCGGACAGGAGAAAGGAGAGAGTGAGGCTCACGTAGGGAGAAGCCCCCAGGGTCCTATTTCAACAACCTGGGCCAAATCATGGAGAAACCGACTGTAAGGAGATGTCCAGATGATTTTGTTTGGCCAAAATCTTTGAACATCTGGATGTTCAGAATGGGAGGGAAGGGGGGCAAAAGGACTTGCGTTCTCATGAGGGTTTTTTTTTTACCCTTTAGACAGAGTGGTTGAGATGCTTTTTAAATAGAGCCCTCAGGTTTTAGACACACGCATGGATGTATCTATGGATGAGATGACATGTAATCCAGCAGGGACAGGAAAGGTGGATGAACTAAGGGTGGCCAGGAGTTTGGTCATGAGTACATGGGATTCATATTCTACGTTTGTTTGAAACTGTACATAATAAACAATTTTTAAAAAAAGTGGTACAGATGAAGTATGATCTTTGTTATCTTGGACTTTAAAGGCCAAAGGTTAAGAGGGTTAGTCCTTCCTCCTCAAGGACTGAGGGAAGGTTCAAGAGCCCTGGCCCTGAGGATCCATCAGGACACCCCCCCCCCACCCCTGCCCCCGCTCCACCCCATCCAGAGTGCTCATCTTGATGAAGCCATTTCCTTCCACCCATCACCATAAGAGGGGACCAAGGAGTGACCAGGAGGGGGAGCCAGAGCCCACATAGGTGAATCTCCATTGAGTTTCACAGTGGAATACTCCAGATCTTAGGAAACAGCAGGCTTAGCTCAGGGGCTCAAGGCAGAACCAAAGACCCTTTGTATGCAGCCAGCTGCCTCCCAGGGAGACCTCCCAGATCCCTCCCCACCTCTCCACACGCTGTGTCTAGCACTCCCAAACCACCGCAGGGCTCCTCCCTTGGGATTAAACTCACGTGGAAAGACTGCATGTTTCAGGCAAAGGCCCCTGGTTAAGGCTTCTTTGCCCTACAGGGTAATCCATGCTTTCTGCTGAGAGTGGTTCAATTTCACTCATCCCTCTGATGTTCTCAAACCTTAAAATTGTGCAGAAAGAACTCCATCTCCCTCCTCAGTCCCGCTCTGCAGCTAGAGTCTGTCCCAGTTATGTAGCTATTCCGACGTTCCTAACACCTGGCCAAAGAGGGAGCTGGGAGGATTCCCGTGGTGCAAGGCAGATTGCAGCCAAGAGCTTAAGGAGAGGCACAGAAACAGAAGGCTAGCAAAGCAAGACATCTCAGGCCTGTAGCTTAATACTGTGCTTGCCAGGTACACCATCCCTAAGCAGAGCACTGCGATTAAGCCAACAGAGGCCACACCCAGCCTCTACCCTGAAGTTGGGGTGAGGAGAATCTCAACTCAGTTGAGACATAAAAGGGCAACGATGAGCCTTTAGTTCCTACCTGGTCTAATGAAAATTATAGAGTTGGGAGAGACGTCTGAGTGAACTGCTTGGAGTGGCCCCGAGAGTCGTATTTTTAGAGGTGGGGTTGGATCTCTAATATTTCATGGAAAACAGAGACTCGTCAGTGTGATGCATACATGGAAGGAAGACCCTGTAGCAAGCAAGGGAGCTCATCTCCACTGCCTCTGGAGGCTTGGGCTGGAAACCTTTCTGGGACCGGAGTGCGCAGTGGCAGAGTAATTTGGGGCCTTCACAACCAGGAGCAGATTGTTGATTGATCATTGATCTATCACTAGGGACCAGAGATTAGCCTCAGGGATGATGGGAATGGCACACTGATATGAAAATGTGGCCAGAACGACCTCTGAGCCTCACCACTCGGGCAGCTTCGCTGAAATCTACCAGGGTCTCAAGACTCAAAATTGGGCTGAATGGATTCTATCAGAAACACTCAATCTGTAACTACTGGCTTTAAAAATTACAACAGGCTTGCAAATAGCCCATATATGAGCAAGAAGCCTGCCTTCTTTTATTTTGTCTTCAAGTTCTTTTTGGGGAGAGAGGGATCGGCAAATTTCTTGGAAAGCCATCTTATCGGGTCTAGATGTCTAACAGTCCCTGAACTCAGTGTATAAGGTACCGTTCTCTTTCAAGTGCCGTCATAATGAGCATGGGCTGCACTAAGCAGCAGTGACAAGTGTAGACTTGTAGTAGCTATTTGTCCAAGAGCCCCCAGTTACCTGTGCAATGACCTCAGGGTCCATGGGCCGGTGGTTATTGAAGCTTTTTGACCTGCCTGCTGTCACCGTCTTCCGGATCTGTGGACTGTCCAGCCGGTTCTTCAGGGATGAGTGACGGCTGATGGAGTTGAGACTCCCATGCCCACTGATGGAACACTTATCTGGCCCTTCCTTGGGGAGACTCTGGCTCAGGATGGGCTGGGAAGATGGGCGGCAGCTTGCCCCTACCCCCGGGGAGGCGGAATCAGTCAGGGGACTGCTCAGCCCATGGCCGTCGCTCCGAAATGTTTTCCGGATGCTCCCAGATTCTGGCCGCTTCCTTTGCCTTCAATGACAAACAGAAAGGGCGGTTTGATCAGGGAGCCCTGGCTCCGAGGAAGCTAGGATGAGTGAGAGAGGGGCAGATGTTGGTACCCAGGGACTTCTGGAAGGAGAGGACACAGAGCATGTCCTCTCCTGTGTCACCTTCCCTTGCTTTCTCCATGTCTTTGTCTCCCTGCCACCCCCGACCTGGGCAAAGGAGAAATAGATACTTACTTGGTGGTCGTGGGCTTTGAGTTCTCAAGATGTAAGGTGCTGTCAGGAAAAATGTCTGATTAAGCAAAAGTTTCTAATGGGAGACAGATTCATGAAAAGGTACCCTCCGTTACCTGCTCTGCACAGAAAGCAGGCCCCAGACCCCAGGTAGGAGAAAAAGTCTCACCATCACCAAGGAGGTAGGGAATTGCTGGTAAGAGGAGAGTTGACTTTTCCAAATTTTAGCATGTTTCTTAGTCCACTGACAAGACTAATTATTTTGGGCTTTGGCAAGAGGCTGTTGCTGCTTATTCTGCAGATATGGAACAGAATATTTTTCAAGAGGCTGCAATGCTGCAGAGTTTGGGTCACGTTTGTGCATTTTCTAGGGTGGAAATACATCTACGTGACTCTAAGTCACCCAGCACTGGGCTGAACCCTGGCTCTGAGTCAATCTGTTTCAGACCACTACAGCTCTCAGATGAAATGGTCTGACAGAATCTTATTCATATGGGTGTTGCCCACTGCTGAATAATTTCATTATCTCTTGGAATCAGATACTATAGGACCTAATCTAAGAGGCAATGACACTTCTGGTTTGGGATGGCAGCTGGGCAGCTCTGAACTTGAATATACTAAGGGCCACTGAGGCTGAGGTGGGAGTTGAGGACGGAAGAAGGGAAGGGGTAGGACCTGAAGATAAGGAGCTGGTCATCGGGGCAGGGCCACCGCGGAGGTCTTCCTCATCATACGCGCCCGGGGCCCGGTTCGGGATTTGGCACACAGCAGCCACTCCGTGAGGCTGCCTGCTCGGCAGCTTTAGCCTTGGGGGTCAGCCACTCTCCAGTGGATAAAGGATGTTTGCAGAGTCTTATAAGGTCCAGTTGAAATGACTTTTCCTCTTCTGCAAATTCTTCCCTGACCTCCCTCCCCCATGGGCAGGCAGACTTCACTCCCCCTTCTGCTCCTTCAGTGCATCTATGGAACCACTTTTTAGTGACTTGTCTCTGTGGCATTCACCTTGCCCGACTGTGAGCTCCGAGGCCAGGGATCACCTTATTCGTCCCTGAATAAGCGGCAGGCGTACCTGGCACAACAGGAGGCGCTCAGTGAATGTGTGGAATTGAACTGAGAGGCCGCACCCTAATAACTCCTTGCTGATTTCCTTTTTCCCTCTTGTGAGGAGGGCTGACTTACAAGGCCCAAACTGCTAATGAGGCAGATTTATGGAGTGGCTGGTGTGGGCCAGGCCCCAGGGATATAGAGGGAGGAAGACAGAGTTCCTGGTTTCAAGGAGCTCAGCCTGGTGGGAGATCCAAGCGCAGCTTGTGTCCTGAGATTGCCTCGGGAATACGGAATAAGGGCACCTAACTCAGCCCTGAGGAATTCAGGGGTGTCAGAAAGCCTTCCCTAAAAAGAAATTTTCGGACTGAGTCTCGAAGGGAGAAGAGTCGACCAGGTGAGAAGACAGCAGATGTGAAGGTCCAGGGGTGGAAGAGAACCCAGGGTACTCAGGAGAGAGAAGGAGCTCGGGAGGAGAGCTGTGTGGGGCAGGAGGCGTGGCTCGAAGGCCGATCAGTCCTAAGGGCAAGACATCCCGGGGGGCGGCTGCTCCCCCACGGACCAGCTGGCGTCTGGGCAGACCACATCCTCCAAGACCCCATCTTGATACCACCAGCCAAGGAGTTCACGGGAACCGCCTTGACTTTCTACCAGATGTTCATCTTTTGAGTATTCAAGGTATTACTCTCTACAATTCCTTTGTACAAATGGCAACAAATACATGATGGCTTAAAAATCTGTACCCGACTAATTAGCTAACTCTCTCTCCACCAACCTCGCCTTGGTTTCTGGGTTAATTACAGGCTTACAACCTTATGATTATAGGCTTACAATTAACGTAGACTTGTAAATAATGAAGAAAATGTCATTAGCCCACAGTTAACTTTTTACTAGCTGGCCCCCCCAACAGGGCACACTATGCTGGAGGGAAATAAATTAAATCCTCGATCTTTCTTACCGGTCTGACTGAAATTGTGACTACACTGACCAAGTGCGCTGAATCAGCTACTTTACTAAGTAGAGGGTGAAAGAGATGGAAAAGAACCATGTGCCCCAAACACTCCCCCTGCTACCGTCTGGTTGGAAAAAAGCCAAGAGATCTGGGCGACCTGGTGCAGTTTAAAAACAACAAGCATCTTTTATTCTCCTTCCAGTTTCAGTGTCCAGAGGCTACGGTTAACAGGTTTTCAATGTGCAAATCATTTCATTCCTCCAAAGCCAGAGGGGAATAAAAACTGTACATCATCTCCAATCCATATTCATCGGGAGCGCCCTGGGGCTTGTCATCCTGCTGGCACTGGGCCAAGGTTCAGGGCCTGGCGGAAAGAGGTCTGTAGGCTTTGGGGCTTGGTGTCTGGCCCCTTGAGATGAGATTAGTTCTCCAATAACCTGAATGTCTCTAGGGGAGGCAGCAGCACACAGGCGTGGAATCCCTCTAGACGGCCAGATCGGGTGTGGGTGGAGTTAAAACCCCAGGATGTTGCTAACAGCCACTGTGAAAGCTGGGGGGCACAGTTACGAGCCTGCTGGACAGAAGTGGGAATCTGCAAAGGGACTAACAGGGAAGGATAATACACAGGGCTAAAGCAATAGGGGGAAAAAATGGCAAATTATTTCTACTGGTGTGAAAGGGCAAGAGAAAAGGGAGCTGGAGGGTTAGACAGTGAAGAAAGAGCTCAGGACAAAGCTTTCCTTGTGGGGGTTGGTGGGGGTAGTGGTCGCCTTTCCTCCAGGGGAGCGAATGCAGGATGAGGGAGAAACAGACATGTGATATCTAAATAAACCATCTAGGGTGACATGAACCTGGTAGAAGATGCACAGACTTTGGATCTTTGGACAGACAAGGGCCAAGGAAGACATCAAAGATTATTATTTGAGTCAGAATTGGAAAAGAGAAGGCACCTCTGAGAAACAGTACAAAACCAAGTTACGTGAAGTGACTACAGCTTTGGCCAAATTTTCAGCAGTCAGATGGCCAGGAAGTCTGAGCGGACAGACGCTGCAGGGACAGAGGGGCACACCCGTCCTTAGCGTGACGGCCGCTAGCCGGAGACCTGGGCCTGCTGACGAGGCCTGTGGATGCTTCCTTGGCCCTGTCCACCTTGGAGCAGCCACGAGCACATGCAAGCTGTCGGGCCGGGAAGTGGGGGGATGCAGCACAGGGATGGAGAGGGCGGTTAGGCCAGAGGGTGAGGCGGGGTGTCACAAGTCATTCAGGGGAGCAGAAAATGAAAAGCAGAGCTTACTTGTTGATGTTTGCAAGATAAATATCGGCTACATGACCCCCACTGGGACAGCTGGCCCCCGCTCTGGCTGTCACCTTTTCTTCAGGTGGCTCAGAAATGACCTCAATCTCAGACTTGGGGCTGGACCTCTCCACGACACCGTCCTCGCTGGGGGAGAAGGGGCAGGCAGGCAGGGAGGAGGGGAAAACAACAACAACACAAAAAGCAGTGTTAAATCGGCAAGATGGCCCCCCCGACACACACGCGACCCCACAATGGTTCTGAGGCAGCAGCGACACCTGGCTGGGCTCTGGGAGCGGAGGCAAGGAAAGCTACGGGCCTTTGGAGGGTCATTTAAATAAAGATAAATAATCCTGCTGAGTTCTGCGGGGTCCTCAGATCCTCCGAAAGCTGGGCTAGGGGACTCCTGGATTCGAGGTGTCTGCCTTCTACCCCTCGCTGCTTTCCCGGGGCAGCTGTGCCGGGGCCACCTCCTGCAGGAGGTCCAGGTGGCCGTTTATGTGCTCAGGTCCCGAGCACAGCTGGGCAAGGGCAGTCAGCTCTGCCATGGCTCTGGAGATGCCGGCGTTGAGGCAGGACACTGCCACACTCTGTCGTAGCGCATCTAGCCCTGCTTAGAGCGTCCAAGCCGGTCCCAGGTCTCTCCACGGCTCTCCCGGCCCCTCTGGCTACTGATGACAAAGAAAGCCCCTTCTCCCCCACAATTCATCTTCTCTCGGTCCTGGAGTGAAGTCATAATGCTAAATTTGGGAGGGTCCACGCACAGATGGCCACCAGGTATGCGATGTTATCAACAGAGGGAGGATTTCCCCGCAGAACGAGCTGGGGAGAGGCTGAGAGGGTGCAGACTCATTCAGGATATCAACCTTTAAAAAATAATATTAAGGGAAGGACTAAAAACACTGACAGCATCGTATCCAAGGGGAGGGAGTCGGGATCAGAGGCAGGGCAATGGGGCAGGGAGGCAGATTTGAGGGGCCACGGGGAAAAGCCTTCCTGATGCAAAGACATTGCTTCAAAGAGCAGGAACCAACCTACAGCCCGTGTGATGAAGTCTCTCTGGAACCAGTCCATGTTCCCTTTGTTCCCCGACATCCTTTCCCCTCCTCTCCCCTGTCTTTCTCCAAGTCAACCTCATCTGGGTTAAATGAACTGGGTTATTTCCACAAGGCTGCTTAAGCTAGATTTCTACTAGAAAATGAACTCAACATTTTCATTTGCAAGTGGAAAAGCGCCATCAGGTTGTTTAAAAAAAAAGACAGAGAAATCAAAATGTTTTCCCAACCTGATCTTTCCAAAAAGGAAATATAAGTGGTCAAATAATAACCCCTCATTATCACTCATCAGGTATAAATGTGGATGAGTGCTGGCTGGCAAGTTTCTAGAATGACTGGGGGTGGGGGAGGGTGGTGGAGATGTGATTGGCGGGGGAGTAGAGAGTGGAGAGATGAAAAAACAATTCTCCACTCAGTCTCTGAGTCTGGGGGCCCTTCAAAGGAACCACGACACTTCAGGACTGTGTCGGCGCCCCCTAGGGGTTGGTCTCCCTCATCCTCCTGGGCTCCAGAAATAAAGTCTCACTCCCACAGTGCGGCCAGGGACCCCTAAAGGTGCAGGGGGCCTAACGTACGTGTCTTGGACCACGATGTACTGATGGGGGATGAGTCCGTCGATGCCATTGTGCCGGCCTTCCCACCAGTCGTCGGAAGCCCGCTGGTAGAGCAGCAGGGATGCCCCCTTCTTGAAGGACAGCTCTCGGGCTGTCCGGCCCACGTAGTCAAACTTGGCAATGGCCTCGATGGGCTCACACTCTGAGAGGGGTGGAAAAGAAGGAAACACATGCTGTTGGGACTCACAGACTCAGGAAACTGGGTAGAAGAGCCCAGTTAGCTGAACTTACAGTGGTGGGAAGATAACCTAGTGTGAAAATAAGTCACAGATGATCTATAAAGCAGGTATTCCCATGCAGACTGTGCAAACCCCTGAAAGCACTTGTACGCTCTTCCTTGCCTTTGCTTATGCTGTTCCCTCCACCTGAATCTCTCTCTGTCACCTGCCTGATGAAACACATTGAATCACAACTCAAACATCACCTGCTTCCTCTAGTAACTTCCTTGGTGTTCCCATAGCTCTTTATGCCATACTGTACTTGTAAGCATTACTTCCTTTCTGACTGTAAAATAACTCCATTAATTTAGAACACTTAACATATTGTACTTTGAATAACTTATTTACATTATCCACTCTCCCTACTAGAACATGAGCTTTTAGTTGCTATAAAGAGAAAATAACTTGCCCAATCAACTTTCCAAGGAGCAAAATATGGAAATATATGTTGTGGTCAATACATGGAAAAATGCACATGTAAGTGATTTGAAAAATTAAAAGGGGTGTGCAAAGGCAATGTATTTTTACTTTTGTGTATGCTTCTGTTTCCTCATCTATAAAATGAGGATAATAATAGTGCCTTTTTCAGGAAGTTGGTATGAGGAGTCAACAAATAACAATTTGTAAAAGTGCTCAGAACTGTGTGGGCCCACAGTAAGTGCTACATACGTGTCAGCTACTGTTATTACTGTCATCGTTGTCATTATCTGTTCTGGGCTGCAGGTAGAGGTCAGAGAGCAAAAAGAAGGCTCCCACAAATCAGGAACCCAGGGTTAAAATCAGATATTCTGAGTAGTGGAGAGAAAGGCTACTTACAAACAAGACTATGCCTAGACAGCCAGGGCAGGTGGGTCTGCTCCTGAATGGGCAGGGCTGGGGACTTCACTACAGGGGGCCTGTCTAAATATCCCAATGTCAGTTCCATACAGCTGCGGGTTTGTCACTCGACCTCTCTGGCCTCAGTTTTCTTAACTATTAAATAGCAGCTATATCAATTTCACTAGGGATTAAGAGATAAGACATATACAGCCTCTAGCAGTGCTGGGCACACGCAGGCTCTAATCAAATACGATTTTCCCTGGTTCACCAAATCCCTTCCCATTGTGTGGTAAATTATCATATTGATCCATCTGACCTTAAGAGCCAAATCAGCAATCCTAATTTCTTTTTCTCCTTTAAACGCTGGCCTAGGATTGCAGAATTCATAGCAAGGCAGGGAGCAGGGAACACTGCAGCCTGTGCCATTTTGTTCTTGTGCCCAGAAAATTCTGAGGCCCCTTGTCAGCTGCTGAGACTTCCAGAGCCCAAGCGATCCAGAAATGGAGGTGTAGAACTGTTGGCAGGAGGGGGAATGTGCTGGCTGGACAGACCCTAATAAATCATGGGCACCGCCGAGGCCCACGGACGACAGCTGCGCATTCCAGCTCTCGACGCACACACGCCAGGTTGCGCAGCGCATGTCTGTGCTTTGGAAAGGGTCAATTTTTCCAGTCGGCAGGCGTGAGAGCATGTGGTTTCTGCATCCTGATTCCCATCCCCCTCTGGCTTGCTTCTGCCGGGTTCTTGGCACCCAGCTTCACTATTCCCTGGGCCCTCTGTTTTTCAAATGAGCTCTCCTTCCCTTTGGTCTCCAGCTACCTGGCAGGAGTCTGGGCCATGACAAGGGACTGACAGTATGCTGGTGAGACAGCCAGATGAGACAAAGAGCTGGGAGGTGGATGAGGCGCAGTGAGGTGGGGCGAGAAGGGTGAAGGATGAAGGGCTAAGGTCTAGCTCTTCACCTCTGGTTTAATACAGAGACCACTCTATTTGAGAAGGTGGGCTGTCTCTCCAAGAAAGGGAAGGAATGAAGCTGGGAGGCAGGAGAGCTCCCTGCTCGTCTTGAGGGGACTGCTGGACAGGAAGGGTCATCAGGAGCACAGGATATATAATCTCTCCTTTCTGCTTCACCACCCCACAGTCCCACGGACTCCAAGTGGGGCCTCGTACCGTCATCACTTGTGTGGTGCTCTGCGGCCACATCCTGGGTTGAGTCTTCAGCCGAGGTAGTCTCTCCGTGAGGGCTGTCACTGCAACAGAACCAAGAGTAACTGGGACCTCAGCATTTGCTTACAAAATTCTTGTCTTCTCTTTCACACAGCTTCCTTGGACATGGGATCTATCCTAGACTCTCTAGATCCTGATCACATACTCCAGACAGATGCTTATAATGAAATGTAAGGCTCTCGGGATTCTCTAGGCTAGCTCCCGCTACAAAAACTACTCGAGACTACATGGGACTTACAACATCTTGAGACAAGAGGAACCCCATTTGAACTTACAAATCTTTTCGAAAATACGGAACAACTTAGCTCCTCAAGGGCTATTTCTCTAGGTGAATTAGTTCCTGGAGGGAGCATGGTGGAAGGGAAACACTGGGCTTTAGCATCGGATACAACTGGATTCAAATACCAGCTCTGACACCTGGTAGCTGTGCGACCCTGGGCAATTACTTAATCTCTTTCAGCCTCAGATACCTAATCTACGAATCGAGGATAATGGTCTATATATCTCACAGAGCTGTGTTAGGATTCAATGAAATAAGAGGGAGTGATGAATAAGCAGTGCTTTCTTTCCTTCTTTCTCATCTTGCTTGATGGCTCTGGCTGCTTTGTGGTTTAGTACTGGTGAGAAAGTAGGAGGTGAGTCATAGAAATGAGTGGGAAACACAAGCAGGGGAAGAAAGTCTGCTGTGGGCTGGACGCTGCAAGAGGGCAGCGGATGAGAGCTGGGTCAAGTTCTTGACAGAATTCATGGAGCCTCAAATTACCCAGGGTGGAGAATTGAGAATGAGCAGGGAAGTTATTAGGAAAAGTCATTTCTACTCCTGATCTCTTGGACTTCAGAGCGCATGGGGAGGGGCACCAGGAAGTTCTGACTTCCTGAAAAGTAGAGAAAAACCCTGTTCATTTCTAAAGTTTCTTCCTCTGGTGGTAGGTAGTAACAAGTGAGACTTTCCAGGCAGTTCTATGGAAGCACCATCACCCCTCAACCCCACATCCTGGCTTCAGTTTCTACCTTTGAGCATACAGCCTCTCCCTCCTCAGCGGATGGGTCCTTCGCTCCTAGAAAGTTCCTCAAAGACCAGGGGACTAATTTAGAACTCACCCCGTGTGAAGCAAGGCAGTTCCAAGGAGGCTCTCCAGACCCCAGAGAACATTATGGGAGAACATCAACAGGGATTCCTCTTTATCAGAAAATGTGGGCACACTTTCTCACTGTTTTCTGGGCCTCAAAACCCTCTGAATGAGTTTGGTGACATTCTGGAAACCCTTGGGACCCCAGGGGTGTGCAGGGCAAAGGCTCACTTTTCCCCAGACCTCTGAGTTCATTTCTTTGGCCGTCCACTAAGGCGGCAGCTCCCAAATTTCACGGAGCCCTGGACTGCTTGTTAAAAAGAGACTGCCTCACCCACTCCCAGAGTTTCTGATTCACTAGGTCTGGGTGGAGTCGGGGCACTTGCATTCCTAATCAGCCTGTGTAAGGCAGGTGCCGTTGGTCCAGGGACCCCACTTTGAAAACCACTGCTCTAAGGTAAAGACAAGCTGATGCTTTATAAGGTCCCTTCTAGCCCTGAAATGCTATGCTTCTCTCATTCCACACGCACACCCGAGCCTACCTAACACCTGTGGTCTCAGAAGCAGCCCAGCATGCTACACCACAGGCAGTCCTGGAAAACTGGGTTCCGGTTTCAGGGCTGGCAAGCGTGGTGCAGTGGGGCTGCGGGGAGGCCAAGCGGCCTTGGTGCTCCCTCTTCCTGGCTGTTCTGGTCTCCTGGCCCATCTCCAGTATACTTGGGCTCTGACCCCCCCTTTGCCACCCCTCCCTCCCCTCCTTCATCCATCTTAGCTCACTTTGCTGGCACTTCTCTCTCTTCTGATGGACAGGCTGGGAGCCTTCTGAGTGGCTATGAACCCAGCAGTCAGATGGTCCCTCCTACCCAAGGTCATTTACTCTTGATCCTGGGGTGCTTCTGGCCTCCCAGCCAGTCTGTGGTAGTAACAGGCCCTGACTAATCTTGTGGTTTTCCCAGAGGCTGCTAATAAATGGCAGATGCACAACCAATGGGGCTGGGGGGTGGTGGTGTTGTGCTGGGAGAAGACCTTGGACAGAACTGAGAGGTAGGTGCCCTCCCATCTGTGCCCGGTGAGCCCTACCAGGGCCCTGCTGAACCGGGCCGTGAGGTGGGGCTCTGTGTCCTGGAATGGGCCCAGAGCCTGCAGCGGTTTGATATGTGAGAAGGCAGGTGAAGCAGGAATCGGGAACACTATTCCACAGCTTTTCAACACTCATGCAAGGGAAACCAACTCTCCAAGTCACATGCACAAGGACAGCTCCCTGGAGCCCACCAGCCAGTAGGCTGGGACTCGAACAACATCCCTAGTCCCCACCAGCCATCTTTCAGTGACCGGAAGCTTTCTCTCCGAGCTGGTGAGCCTAGATTTCTCCAGCTCAGCCTCAGATGCCGGGATCTACAGGACAGCAGAGAAGACCGAACTCAGCGATGTCAGTGGTACTTTTATGTTCACAGACACATGAATAGCATTTTCCTCACTCCTTGGGCTGGAGGCTCCTTCTGTGGGGATCAGGGAGAAGCATGGACTGACTGGCCTCTCATTAAGTAAGCAACCTCCCCTGTCCTCCCCTACCTCAGTCCATAGCAATGGGGCTGGCTGAATTGCTTCCAGATGTTGAATTCAGATGGAATCCGATTTGGGCTGGCTTATGCTTTCAGCCCAGGCTGAAACACTGTTTAGGGGAAGAAGGGAAAGGGAGGAGGAGGAAGAGGTAAGGGATGTTAGGGAGTAAAAGAGAGAGGCAGTTGTCTTTGCGTTTACTGGGAAAATGACCCTGTAAGTGGCACGATGGGGGCAGTGTGGGGCAGTGGGTGGTACCCTGCACTGACAGTCAAGGGGTCAGGGCTGGGATCCTCACCACTGGGGTGGCCTCAAAGATCATCCCTGGCCTCTCTAGATTGCAATGACTTAATCTATAAAATGGAAATCTGTTATTTGTCTAACGGAAGGGTCTAGTAAAGATGTGCCCTAGGGATTCCTTTTATATCTCTGTTTCCAGGTGAAGTCATGACGAACCTGCTTTAGTGGGGCACTGGGCCTAACCTGCCGAAAATGGACCTTACCCCACTTTCTCATCACAAATGTCTGAGATCATTACTAAATTATCATTGTATAAACTCACAGTCAGGAAATTACGCTTTATAACTGAAATCTTCCCAATAAGACAGAAATTCCCTGGGACGCAGGACTGTTCTTCTCACAATAGCCAGCTCCGAGCAGGAGCCAGAGAGACACCGCTGCCTGATGAACGGCAGTTCTGCGTACAATCTGATCAAATTTCCTTTCCCGGAGATCATTAACGTTCCTGTTATTGCTGTCGTTATCTTTCAGAATGTTCTCTCATCACTCAGAACTCATAAAAAAGGAGGCAACCTGAAGTGGCACTGAGTAGTTTGGGTCGAGGTGGGGCCCTGCCTACAGCAACCCCCGATCCTGGCAGCTTGAAGTGCCTCGGAGTGGGAGGTGGGGAGGATCTTGGTGTTTCCCTCGGTCTCGCTTGGCCATCTGGCCCCCACGCCAGTGCGTGTTGGTGACATTTCCCCTCCTCCGACCCTGAGCCCCCTACCAGTAATCCTCCGTGCTCCCTCCTCTGCTGTAGATGGGGCCCTCCAGCTCCCTAGGGTTTGGGAAGATGTTCTCGTGCTGGATGATGATGGTTTTGATCAGCTCATTCACGTGGGCTTGGCAGGACACCTGGTCATGGCCCTCAGGCACTGACATCAGCGAGGGCCCGAAGCAGATGGCGAGGTTGTAGGGGTCCATCATGTTCTCTTCACTGAACTGTGATAAACTGGAGGAGAAGGAAAAGGGGGCAAGCTGAAAAGCACTTGCATGAATGCCCAGAAAACACAGTCACAGGAGGCGCTGCCAGGAGCAAGAACAGAAGCAGCACAGACGGCCCCCTGCTTTTCTGGGCGTCAGAGCCCTTCTAGAAAGCCGGTAGGGGGAGAAGAGAATGACCACCAGGACACTATTCAGGAGCCAAGGGAGGGCCAAGTGGAGGTCCCTCCTTGCAGATCTCGCCCCTCCTCTTTCTCTAGCTCCCTGTTCAAATCCTACTTACCCCCCAATCCCCACCCCAACCCTAGACCATATCCACCAAATCCACCCTGCCTTGCGGACACACCACTCTGCAGAGCTGGATACGCTCCCACAGACCAACCCACTAAGCCGACAGAACAGACGGAGCCCCTCGGGCTGCCCTGGTAATGACACAGTCAGAAGACGCAGGCATTGTGCGCTGTGTACCTTCTTGAATGGCAAAGTAATCAAATTATTAGGGATATTCCATTCTAAGCTCTAGACTTATTTAAAAAAATAGCCAACCGATTAGCTTTTGTATTCCATCAAGCCCGTGAATTTCTTCGTGGAGTAGCTAATGCAATTGTTTTCCATTTTCATAATATCCTCCTCCACTATTACATTCAGGATTTATTCAGGAAAAGGTCAGCATGTAGCTCAGCTCCTGCTCAGGCTTCCCCTGGACGCAGTCTGACTTCATTATTGGGTATTTTATTCCAGGAACTCCCCCTTTCCAGCCAGCAGCTGCTCCAGCCATACCTCCAACCCTGGCCAAGGACCCAAGCCCTTCAGTGGTGAGTGCCCACTGGTCTGTCTGTCCAGGCACTGAAGGCTGGGCTAGCTCTGGATGTACCCCACCCCTAGGAGTCTGCAGAAACGTGAGCTCTGCTACGGGGTTCTGCCTCCCTTGTGGGCATCTGGATTCTGACAGATCTTGAGAGGATACCAAAGCCGTGGTGCTGAGCCAGAGGCCTGGGACTCAGCTGTCTTCATCTGAGTAGCTGTTCTTCAGAACTGAGCAGAGTTGACTTCTAGTGTATCCAGCATACAGACTCAAATGACCAAGCTGGTCTCTATCTCAATGATTCTCTCCTTCACTGAAGATTCAGATACGTCCCCGGTCCCCCCACAGAATCACTGCAGAACATGTGAAGTGGGACAATGAAGTGGGACAGTGACAAACAACTGTCATGGCTGAGGACCACTGCTCTGTAGGACCCGGTCAGATGCAGGGAGGCCTGAGATGGGTGCGTTGATGGATCTCAGTGGTCGGACTGCTTCATAGGAGGTTTTAAAGATTTAATTTTATAATCCTTCTCTGGCTCCTGAGTTAAAAGAGAGCAGAGATTCAGAAAAGGCTGGTAGATGTTTCCAAGTCTACTTCTTGGTCAAATAAAAACTGGAGAGAGACAGGAGAGATAATTAGCATGGGAACCTTAGCAGGGACAACGGAGGCATGAGGTGCCACAGGGCTAAAATTGTAGCCCATCCCAGGCTGGCTGGTTCCTCGAGTCATGGAGGGACAAGCAGGAGGAAGCCCATTTCTTTAGTGTGATCTGACAACGTTTTGGTAACATGCAAGGAAAGCAGTAGTTTCTGGGGAGCCTGGTGGTCAAAGGGAGATAAACTCTAGGCCTGAGGGTCCCAGTCTAAGCTCACTGAGAGAAGAGGAATCTTGCCCGGCCTTCTAAGGCAAGGACTGCTCAACTCCTAGGTGGCTACAATGACCAGGGCCAGAGAGGACCTGTGTTTGTGCACTGGGGTCCACTTCTCATGGGTCCAGGTCCATTTCTTATTCCCATTAAAATACAGACCAAGATCCTTCTTTCTCTTCCAATCTACTGGAACACCTAAGTTCTGGGGGTAAAGCCATGGTGCTTAACTACTTGAGGGACACAGGCTCCTTCAAATAATTTGACAAAAACTAAGGATTCTCTCCCCAGGGAAATTCATATATGAGCACATAACAAATGCACACAATTCTGTATATAATATAATGGTGCTAATAATCCTTGAAGACTCTGATGGCTGTACCTAGTATAAGACCTCAAATACTGGATTTTTATTTTTGAAGAAATATCTAAAATGGATAATACTGGTAACAGCTCCCTCTTTAAAAAAAAATATTTTTTTGGTATCGACTTCTACACATGCCATCTCCTCTAAGAACTGTACTATATTTCTTTAGGTTCTGTCCATAACACGAGTGAACTTTCCTAATTGATTTGAACTCATCCTCTTTTGAGCACCTTAAAAAGATCCAGTGTAGTGGGTTTTGGGGGGAATGAGAAAATCAGGATTGGCGTGGGAAAACTGTTTTTCATCATGCATTTTTCTGGACTGTTTACTTTTAAATGATGCACATTTGTTGGTTCTGAAGAACCTAGGAGCAGGACAGGACTAAAGACGCAGACGTAGAGAATGGACTTGAGGACACGGGGAGTGGGAAGGGGAAGCTGGGACAAACTGAGAGAGTTGTATTGACATATATACACTCCCAGATGTAAAACAGATAGCTAGTGGGAAGCAGCAGCGTAGCAGAGGGAGATCAGCTCGGTGCTTTGTGACCACCTAGAGGGGTGGGATAGGGAGGGTGGGAGGGAGACGCAAGAGGGAGGGGATATGGGGATATATGTATACATATAGCTGATTCACCTTGTTATACAGCAGAAACTAACACAACATTGTAAAGCAATTATACTCCAATAAAGGTGTTTAAAAAACACGATGCACATTTGTATCTCTGATTACATTTAAAAAGAAAAACAAAACATCCCAAGAATTTTAGAGTCAAGCAGACCTGGTTTTGAGTCCCAGCTCCATTGCTTACCATCGTTTTGTACTAGTTCCCTAGTTTCTTCATAAAATGGGGGCAATTATGTGCCCCCTTGATGGGCTGTTGTGAAGACTAAACGAGGTAATATGTGCAAAGCACTTAGCACTGTGCCTGGCACATAGGTGATGTTTAAGAAATATTTTCTGTCATTTTAATGTCCTGTTTGCTTCTTGACATAGGACCTTTTTTTTTTTTTTGCGGTACGCGGGCCTCTTACTGCTGTGGCCTCTCCCGTTGCGGAGCACAGGCTCCGGACGCGCAGGCTCAGCGGCCATGGCTCACGGGTCCAGCCGCTCCGCGGCATGTGGGATCTTCCCAGACAGTGTTCCCTGCATCGGCAGGCAGACTCTCAACCACTGCGCCACCAGGGAAGCCCGGCACAGGACCTTTGATTCCAGTCAGGGAAAAGCAGGGCCGCTGACATTTGGCAGTAATTGACTTACAGGTGTCCACCGTCTTCTTCTCCTGACAGGCATAATCTAACAAGCTGAGGGCTCTGCATCCCCAAATCAAAACCTTAAATCCTCAGGGAGAGCACGAAGCTTTGAACACACTGTTTTAAACATATGACACTTCCATTAAAAACCTTCAACTTCATGGCCTCCAGGGGTTTGATTTGGCAACACCCAACAGACCATGGGTAAGATATTATGCATCAGGGTTGATTTCAGGTTTGAAAGGGATGAAGAGGAATTGTATTATTCACCATGGCTCCAGGCAAAACGTGGGGTTGAGAATCTGTAAATCCATGGTTTAACAGACTTTCCCAAAAGGCTCCTTAAGAGATAAGAAGTAGAAGGTAATTGTGGCTGACTCTTCCTGATGGCCCTTCAAAGGCACTCCCTCACTCCCCTTGCCCCCTCTCCCCAACTTCCATGGTCCCATATCTATTAACTGACTTGCCTTCCTCCCTCTCACCTCCTCAAGAATAGCACTCCAGCAATTACCTTGCTCTCTCCTCCATCATCATTTCTTCTCTATGGGGTCACCCCCACTAGCATGCCAATGTGCAGCAATACCACCCATCTTGAAAACAATATTCTCTCTTAAGTCCGTATCCATGCTGAATTACTGTCCCATTCTCTTCTCTTTATAATAAAATTCTTTGAGAGTTGTCTCTGATTCTCTGGTTCTTCTTTACCGGTTCTGTTATGGACTGAATTGTGTCCTCCCTGCCCCCCAATTCATATGTTGAAGCCCTAACTTGACTGTAATGACTGTATTTGGAGACAGGCCCTTTAAGGAGGTAATTAAGGTTAAATGATGTCATATGGGTGGGGCCCAAACCCTACAGGACTGGTGTCCTTATAAGGAGAGGAAAAGAGAGCAGAGCTCTGTCTCCCAGTGTGTGCACAGAAGAAAGGCCACGTGAGGAAGCAGTGTGGTGGTTGTCTACAAGCCAAGGAGACAGGTCTCCCCAGAAACCAACCCTGCTGGCATCTTGATCTTGCACTCCCAGACTTCAGAACTGTGAGAAAACAAATTTCTGTTGTTTAAGCCACCCAGTCTATGGTATTTTGTTGGGGCAGCCCTAGCAGATTCACACACCTACTCTCTTCCCGTGCAGCCCCCCAACCCCTCTATCGTGGTAAAATACACACAACAGAAAATGTACCATTTTAACCATTTTAAAGTGTACGGTCCAGTAGCATTTAGCTGAATACGACCCCACTGTACGGATCTACCACATTTTGTTTATCCAGCATCAGCACCCCTTCTCGCTTGAACTGACACCATCAGGATTTTGCCCCTCCTCCTCCACCAAGACAATGCCCATCAAGGTCACTAGTGACATCTATGCTGCTAAATCAGTTCTCAGTCCTTTTCTTAGCTGACCTGTCATCATGTTATCCCAGTTATCACACCCTCCTTGAAACACATTATGCGGCTTCTGGGACACCGATCCCTCTTGGTCCTCCTCCTACACCACTGCCCACTGTCAGCTGCTCAGTGAGGTGTCCCTGACCACTGTATATTAAAGAGGAAACCCTCACACCCACCCCTTACACTCTCCAGTCCCCTAACATGCTTTATTTATTTATTTGTTTATTTTTGGCTGCTTTGGGTCTTCGTTGCTGCCACACCGGCTTTCTCTAATTGTGGTGAGCAGGGGCTACATTTCCTTGCGGTATGCAGGCTTCTCATTGCGGTGGCTTTTCTTGTTGTGGAGCACAGGCTCTAGGCACGTGGGCTTCAGTAGTTGTGGCTCGTGGGCTCTAGAGCTCAGGCTTAGTAGTTGTGGCACACGGGCTTAGTTGCTCTGTGGCATGTGGGATCTTCATGGACCAGGGCTTGAACCCATGTCCCCTGTATTGGCAGGCAGATTCTTAACCACTGCACCACCAGGGAAGCACCCCTGTAACATGCTTTAATTTTCTCCACAGCCCTTATCCTCTGACATATGACATATGCTCTTCTTTTTTTTTTTTTTTGTGGTACGCAGGCCTCTCACTGTTGTGGCCTCTCCCGTTGCGGAGCACAGGCTCTGGACTTGCAGGCTCAGCGGCCATGGCTCACAGGCCCAGCCGCTCCGTGGCATGTGGGATCCTCCCGGACCGGGGCACGAACCCGTGTCCCTTGCATCGGCAGGCAGACTCTCAACCTCTGCGCCACCAGGGAAGCCTCTTTTTTTTTCAAATTAATTTCTTTCTTTTTGGCTGTGCTGGGTCTTCACTGCTGTGTGCAGGCTTTCTCTAGTTGTGGTGAGCAGGGGCTACTCTTCATTGTGGTGAGCGGGCTTCTCATTGCGTTGGTTTCTCTTCTTGCAGGGCACGGGCTCTAGGCGTGTGGGCTCAGTAGTTGTGGCTCGCGGGCTCCAGAGCACAGACTCAGTAGTTGTGGCTCATGGGCTTAGTTGCTCCATGGCATGAGGGGTCTTCCCGGACCAGGGCTTGAACCCGTGTCCCCTGCATTGGCAGGTGGATTCTTAACCACTGTGCCACCAGGGAAGTCCCATGACATGTGTTCTTATCAGTTTTGCCTGTCTTCCTCCAGTTCTATGTGCTATGTAGGCTCCATGAGGGCAGAGACCTTGACTGTTTGGTGCAATCTTAGATATCCAGCAACTGAAACAGGGCCTAGCACACAGTAAATGCTTAATAAATGCATGCTAAATAAATAAGTGAATAAATACATGAGCATCTGTGAGTCTCTAGGACAATCCAGCCACAATTCTACTTGTCCATTTTCATACAGAAGCTAAAATACTCCTTGTGAAAGTCAGAAGAGCAGCACAGACAGAATCTTTCCAAACTGGGAGGCACTTGAGATGGTGAAGTTTGGAGGAAGACTCAGCTTTTCTGGAGAGCTGCTGAGGTGCCTGAACAGTGACAGAAGCACCACCAATTCCCTCTTTCAGATTATGGAGCAATATTTGAGGATGTAGAGTGATGCTTCTCGGACCTTCATGTGCCTATGACTCATCAGGGGATTTTGTCAAAATACAGATTCTGATTCATGGGTCATTGGGGGTGGGGTGGGGGAGGAACTGAGATTCTGCATTTCTAACAATCTCCCTGATGATGCTGATGCTGCTGGTCTATGGACCTCTCTTGATTAGCAAGAGACTAAAAGTCTGTATTGTTTGACATCTGAAGAAATCAGGTTTCAAAAGGCAAGCAGCAGAGTCAGCGGCAGTGAGGGGGAGCTACCTGCACTTTGTTTCAGGGTGAAAACCCACTGAGTAGTACAGATGCTGTGGCCGGCAGCCTCTAAAATGAACCCTATGGTCCCTGCCTACTGGTATTCATGCCCTTGTGTAGTTCTCTCCCTTTGCGTGTGGGCTAGATTTAGTGACTCACTTCTAGTGAATGGAGTATGGAAGAAGTGATGGGATGTAACTTCTGAGATTAGGTTACAAAGACTGGCTGCTCTCTTGGGCACTCTGTCACTCACTTGCTTGGAGCAAAGCCAGCTGCCATGTCACGAGCAGCTCTATGGTGAGGCCCATGTGGTGCAGAACTGATGGAGGCCTCTGACCAACAGCCAGCCAGGAAAGGAGGCCCTCAGTCCAACAACCTGCAAGGGACTGAATCCTGCCAACACCACGTGGATCCTTTCCCAGTCGAGCCTTCAGAAGAAACTACAGCCCTGCCCCCAGTACACTCACTGTAACCTCAAGAAACCTGGAGCCAGAGGCCCCAGCTAAGCTGCACCTAGATTCCTGATCCACAGAAACTGTGACATAAAAATAAATGCTTATTGTTTTGAAGTTGCTAAGTTTTAGGGTAATTTATTACACAGCAATTGATCATCAATGCAGATGCTAAGAAAGGATAACATTAATAATTAACAATTAACAAGGCCTACTGGACAGGCATGTACCCAAGGTTCATGGAGTGGACTGAACACTAGCTATATAGATATATGTGGAACCAGGTCAAGTCCACACAGCACTGGTGCACTGTGTGAGGAGTTCCATACATATATCTCAGTTCTGGGCGTTCCTTGAGATGGAGGATGTGTACAACCCCAAAAAAGACAATAGCCAGACATAAAGTACACACTGTCAGGACATGTAACAGCAAAGGAAAGGGGTCCTAAAAGTCTGGGCCCAGGCAGAGTTTCCAGACTGGGCCCAGTCTGCATACTTATCACCTGTCACCTTCCTGTGCAGGCAGGTGGTCTTCTCTATCGCCTGTGTCCTGCACTCCATTTATTATTTTAGGAAACACTGTGGTTATTAATGCTGCATCTTTTCAGTGAAAGACTTTGATGAGCAAGTTAATCATTTTTTAACCAGAAAAAGAAGTGAAACAAAACAAAAGTCATCATTTGAATGGGTGCAGTTTTCCATGTTTCCTTCGACAGTGGCCACCCTCTCCAGCTCTTATGATGCTTCCTCTACCGTTTCTCCCCACCCACAAACTCCCTCACCCCTCCACTTAGCAGGAAGAAAATGTGGGCAGGATGAGGCCATTGTGCTTACACACACAGTCACCCCAGGACCTGCCTGCTCCCCTGCCTGTTTACCCACGACCGACATGTTCCTCGCTCTGCGGGAGCAGACTAGGCTCTTTGAGGGCAGGTATCGGTCAATGAGGGGAGACAAGGCCTGGTGGTCCTGAGGGGACCGACTGGCTTGAGAGTCATTACCAGAGTTTCCGTCTGCCTAAAACGGGCAGCATGTGAAACGCTGTGTGAGTCATGAGAGGTTCTCAACTAAAGGCAGTTGTGGTGCTGAGTCAGGGCTTGGCTAATGAATGGTGCAGACACAGCCACGTGGAAGCAGCAGGCTGCTGGGCCAGGACGCTCTGTCACTCTGCAGGGCCAGCAACAGGGCTAGAGGACAGTGTGGTTGCCCCTGAAAGGTCTCGGGAGGGGGCTGCTAGCCCAGATGCCTCAAGGTCAGGCTGACTCTGGTCTGTAAGCAGAGGCTGAGACGGCCTCTGAACTTGTATTTCTTTGAAGTAGGGACCAACCCACTAGGAAGAGTCTTCATTGTCACAAAGCAATATGAGCTAAAACACCCTAGCCCCTTGGTCTACTTTTTGTTTTCCCTTTTTTAAAAAAATAGATACATGGATCTAAAGAAATGTTTCCCCACTCAGTGAAAAGCCATAAAGCCAGAGAGATGATAACGGCAACTGAATTCAGCCTCAGCATCGGGGAGTTTCGGGGAGAGCTGGGGACTGTGGTGAACTGGGGGCGCCTGACCGCCTCATCTAGGCAGCAGCCCGTACTCCACAGGGAACTGCGGCCGCGTGGGCGTGCAGATCCAATGCTGCTAGACCTAGTGATTCTTTCAAGAGAAGCTAGAAATCTAGATTTTTTTAAAAAGTAAAATCTCCCAATATTGAAATGGTTCAATGTTTTCAAGACAGAGTGGACTTAAAGGGAACACATCTATAGGCCTTATCTGGCCCTCGGGTTGCCCACTGATAGACTTTGGCCTAGGCTGTTGAGGGAGATGCTGCAGTGAAAGCAACGTGGAAAGACAGAGGTGCCTAAGGGGAGAAGCATGTCCTTGCTCGTTGTCTTTGCTGCCCTCCATGCCTGCCCTGGGCAAGGACACACTGCTTAGACAGGGAGAAATACTCTGGCTAAGCCCAAGGCCCCTCTGATGCTCAGACCTCTCTTCTAGCTACACTCACTCCCTGGCTGACCAGCTAAATACCATCAGTACACAATGACCTCACACTGTATCTCTGCTCCAGGTTTCTTCCCTGAGCATCCAATTCCTATGTTCAGCTGCCTACTTAGACTCTCCACCTGGAGGGCTAACGGGTACCTCAAGTTAACATGGCCACATCAACACTTTGTCCTGATTGCTTCTTCCACATCTTGTCTTCCCCAGCTTCACAAATGGCATCACGGCTTCCCTGCTGCTCATGTCAAAAATGTAGAATTTTTCTCTTTCCTCACATTCTATATCCTACCCGTCAGCAGGTCCTATCAAAGCTGTATTCCAAATAGATCCTACACCTGACCCCTCATCACCCTCCACCATTCCCTCTCTGGTCTAAGCCACCACCACTCCCGACCGAGACTGCACAATAACCTCTGGTGAGGTCTCTCCCGCTTCTCTCCACATTACTCTATGGTAACTTCTCCATGAAGCAGATTTTAAAAATATATTAAAAAATCAGATCACAACATTCTTCTGCTTAAAACTTTCCAATGGCTTCTTCAAATCTAAACTCATTGTTGCCATGACTTTGGGGCTTGATGACCTTGACCATCCCGTGGCTCCTTCTTTCACTTCATTTAGGCTGCTGCTTACACACCGTCTCCCCAGAGAGGCCTTTGCTGAAGGCCCCTCTGCAGTGTCTCTCCCTCTTTCACCTCTGCCCCGATCCCTTAACTTACACTTCCTTATTCTTCTAAGCACTTATTACTACCTCATGTTTCTGTAATTGTCTGTGTCCTCTGCTGGAACATGAGCTAAATGGTATCCAGGTTTTTGTCTCTTATTTCACAATGTATTCTTACATCTTATGACCGTGCCCAGCACACAGCAGGTGTTCAGTAAGTATCTGTTGGGCTGGAGGAATCAACATAGGTCCCTACGTAAACTTCCAGTGACCGAAGCTAAGGCCCAATCAGTTGCTCCCTGGAAAGTCTACTCACTGGTTGAGGAAGGCAAAGAGGTATCTCATGATAATCAGAGTGGTTTTGGGCAGGACCAGGAGGACCTTCCGGATGTGCAGAGCTCTCTCCTGCAGGTTGTCCATTGCTGAAAGAAAAAAGCCATGCGTTACCCTCCACTGTAACTGAGATCCCAGGAAATAGTGGTCAGAAGGCTCTGACTAGCAGCGGGTGCAATATGGAGAGCAGCCGGTCAAGTCCACACAGCACTGGGCCAGTGTAAGGAGCTCCATCTCTGTGGCTCCTTGGGGTGGGGCTGTTGTGATGGGGCATGCAGGCTCCAGAACCTTCTGCGGGTCAGGACTTAAGATATATGCTCCTTGGGCACTGAAGGGGTTGGAGATGCTCCCCAGAGCATCTATCACCCCCTTATTACAATACCACAGGCAAGGAGCTGACCAGAAACTGCTGTGACTGCTCGACACCCAGCCTTGGAGGGCCTACATGTGGGGAGAGGGAGGGGCTGCGCAGGTCCTGTCCTGCCCACTCCACACGTGCATCACCTCATCCCCTGGACAAGTCTGGCTTATCTTCCCCCCTCCCTTATCTGCAGTGGGGATGAGGAGAATGTGGCCAGAGGCAAGAAATGGCAGGCCCCTGTGTAAGCAGTGATATCTGGGGAGAAAACCAGAGAACTTTCCTGACTCTTGTGCTGTGGACTGATTAATTCCAGGTACGGCCCTAGGCCTGTGCTTCCCTCATGGCCCGCCTCCCCACTTTCATGGTGTGCCATGTGGATACTGTCATTTTCTAGGAGAGTCTCTCCATGAAAAAGAAATGGGAGGTACTAGATCGGGAGCAGATCTCAAGGGGAGGATTGGGCAGCTAAGGTCTCTTGTACTGTCCTGGCAACCCCCATCCACTTAGGGTATTCCACCTAGGCCCAGCCCTGGAAAAAGACATGAAGGTAGGAGGGATGCATATATTCAGTCACCCACAGAACACATTTCCACTAGGACTCCCACAGATAGTGAGTAAACCAATAAAACAAGAGAGCTAGCTTCCTGAGTGCTCTGGGTCCCTCTCTCAGAATAACAGAGAGGGACAGTGCTCAGGAATCAAACTGGAAACTCGGGGGTGGGCGGTGGGGGATGAAGACCTTGGTTGATCTGGGAAGAAAAACTTTTCTCCATTTCAAAGGCATTGCCTCCTCCAGCCTCTGAAGCCACCATTTCAACGGCATCTGCTTCCAGAATGACCTAATACTAATCCAAGTTTCCGTGGACAACAAATGAGAGGGGGGTCCAGTATAATGATCTAAACTAAATGGCCAGGAATAGCTTTTCAAGCCCTAAATTTTAGAGTAAGAGGCAGAGAACCTCTAAGATACCTGCTTTATCTAAAGATCAAGTAGGGACTATCTCTCTCTGAGAAAACATCCTATCACTACTTTTAAATGTGCAGAGGCTTTTATTCCTAGAAGAACACATATTAACACATCTCACAGGTAAGTCATGCCATATTTAAAGCAACAAGCAGGAAATATTTGTAACACTTATGTATTCTCCCTTTGCATCATGAAAAGCACAAGCACTAATATATGAGCTTCTAATAGCTGAAAAGGACTGTGTCTTATATATGAACATAAATGTATTTTAATGAAGAAAGATAAAGCCCAGCGAAGCAACAGAGTTTAAAGTGAATCAGAAAGAAAAAAGCCAGGAGTTCTGACTTGTGATCCAGACTCTTCCTGAAAAGTCATTCTTTTTCCTCCCCTACTAGGGGATAAAGGAGTGAAAACAAGGAAGAGAAACTTCACCAAGGAAAAGGAAAAAAGGAAAACATTACTGGAAAGCTTATGAGAAAAAAAGACCCTGTGGAAATTTGTTATCTGTTGCTATGAGGCGCTCTGGCCCAGAAGCCAATCTGAGGCCAGGATGATACTTACTGACGCAGGCCATTAGGTCATGGAAGATGTCCTTGGGGAAGAGAGGGTGTTCCAGCCCCCGGAAGTAAAGCTTCAGGACGCCAGCTATGGAGTCCATGTCATGGTCATTCTGGTCTCCAGCCAGGGGGTCCTCTCCTAAGGATAAGCAATCCCCCCAAAAAGGAAAGAGAGAGTGAGAGAGGTAAAAACAAACAGGATGAAGCAGAGGTGGTGGAGAAGGAGTGGCCTATTCAAATCTTCATTACAGTCCATCAGCTTTCTGCCCAGCATGTTGGCCATGAGTACGGCAACCAGGGACTAGCAAAAGCAAAGACTGCTTAGGCTCAGGGGCCCCGGGGCCAGAGGAGGGGCACAAAAGTCCATTACATAAATTTGCTTGTGCCAGACTGGTTCAGGGACATTCCCTCTGGGCTGGGGATGGGACACAGCAATTGGCTCTCTCATGAGATCATGAAACCAGGCTGGGACTGAGCCCCTAGGGGAGGGAAATGAGGCCAGGGAGGCCAGCCCCTCTGATTAGCTCTCTCTCCTCTTGGCCTGTAACAAAGCACACCTACTTACAGGAGAACAATCATACTGGAGTTCCCTATGGAAAATTTCATATCAGATGTAATTAGATTTAATGATAGGACCAACCTCAAATTGAAACTATATATATCCATTTCAGTGACGGAAATTGCCAAAGCTTGTCCATTACCTTAATAGCCACAAGATAATAAATGGGCTAAGATGAACAGGTGCATTCGCTCTGCCACCAAGGGTTCTGGATACAGCCATAAACTGCCCAGATATCATAGTTAACTTCTTGGGTTTGGGTAGATCATCTGGAGGAGAGGGGCAGGATGAATGGGGCTGAGAAGGAGGAAACTGGGATGTACCCTGGCACCTCCCTGCATCTCTGGGTAGGGGTGGGGGGATGTCTACAAGACAGTAGGTGCTGGGCTGAAGACGGAGGCAAACTGGCTTGCTAACCTCTGGGTACCTCTCAGAGAGAAAGCGCGGAGCTAGTATCCTGGGGGGCTGGCAAACATTTGGTCTTATCTTTCAGGCTGTTTCCTCACCTCTCTCAAAGGCGTTTTTGATGTCATTCACTTCCACCTGCGATCCTGACACTCGGAAGATTCCCTCATGCTGTAGTCCTAGGAAGACAGGGGAAAGTGATCAAGGAGACAAAAAAGCAAATTCACCACCATGGCTCCAAGCCTAGTTGAGTGTCTGTCTCCCTCAGCCAGTGTGTATTTAAGCATCCTGTCTCTCTTCTTCAGGCCAGAGGAGGAAGTCTATACAAGGATGGTGGAAAAGTCACTGGAATGAATATGAGGCATTGGCCTAAAGAAAGCACCGAGTCAGAGACTTAAGGGAAGAGATGTCTACACCATTTCTGATTCTGACAGAGTCTATGAGGCAGGCTCCTTCTCCAGCCTTTGCTTCTCTGTCCCCAGCTACAAAGTAGGGAAGTGATTCCTGGCACCTGCTTATCCCTAAGGGTCAGGGATGAGATTTGGGGGCATGGCAGGCAAGCCATTACACACCACCAGAGTTTCATAGGGTCTGAGATCATACTTAGTGCTTTAGCTGTTCTAACACTGTTCGGCTGTTCTAGAGGACAATGCTTTCACTACTTATGAAAAAGGGAGGACATAAATTGGTACAACCACTATGGAGAACAGTACGGAGGTTCCTTAAAAAACTAAAAATAGAATTACCATATGATCCAGCAATCCCACTCCTGGGCATATATCTGGAGAAAGCCATAATTCGAGAAGAGGCATGTACCCCAATGTTCATTGCAGCATTATTTACAACAGTGGTCCCCAACCTCTTTGGCACCAGGGACCAGTTTTGTGGAAGACAATTTTTCCATGGATGGTGGGTGGGGGTGGGCAGAATGGTTCAGGCGGTAATGCGAGCGATGGGGAGCAATGCGGAGCGGCAGATGAAGCTTCGCTTGCTCGCCCGCCGCTCACCTCCTGCTGTGCGGCCCAGTTCCTAACAGGCCGTGGACTGGTACATTGTAAATCAACTATATTCCAATGTAAAATTAAAAAAAAAAAAAGAGAAAGAAAGAAAAAGGGAGGACATGAAAAGACAAGTGGTCAGTCAACAGACAGCATTGCAGGCACTGTGCCAGCCACTGGTCCTTGACTGCAGTTTGACTCTAAAGGCAACATGCCTCAATGCCACACTAGAATAATGTGCATGAAAACGATGTCTTTTTGAAGTTTGTTAGGGTAAAAATAATAATAGAAAGTTAATGCATGTGTGGTGATTGCTTCTGTGCTTATAGCCACATAAAGCAGGGGTTACCAGCAAGCCCATTTTCTAGGTGAGGGGATTGATAAGGGATGACCAGCATTAGGTTATACAGGTGATAAGAACCAGATCCAGGGGCCCAGGCCTTCTGACTGCAATCATGTACTCCTTCCTCAATGCCAGGCTTGTGAGTCCTATTGGAGGGAAAGCGCAGAGGGTGGGGGATCCCATTTGTCAGCCTGACGGTGGATACGGCTCACAGAGAGCACCCCACATGCAACTCAGAACTGGGGAGGGATCCAGGAAGCATGAGCCCAGGGGCTGGACTGAGCTAGCATCTTTTATCATATCAGGCCTGTCCAGTTTTTCTCAAGAGCACCGTGGCTCAAACTTGGGCATTTTGTCAAAGTCCCTCTGTTACAGCACGATCCATCAACATTTTTGAATCTCAAACAAATTTCTTCTTTGGAAAACAAAACAGAATAATGCTACATTTTGTCCACTGTTTTAGGACTCCCCTCTTGATGGGGGTCGTGTGGTGGTGGTGACTGGATTCTACCAGCTAGACCTTTGCAGTAAACCACACAGGCCAGGACTGAATCCCGAATCCAACTGTAGCAATAGTAAGAAGTAAGCGGGGGAATTTAATTACCTGGCTTGTAATAGGGCTTAAGTTGTCTGTTCCTCTAGGGGAATCTCCAGAATATCCCTCACAGAATGGCAGGCAATGTTAAGACCCCAATGTAACTACCATATTAGTCACCAATGGGGTGTAACAGCCAGGTAATGCCGTATAAACAAAGAATGTAAACAGCAGGTTTCTCACAGAAACAGTCACCTACTCAGCGACTCGTCGGAAACACAGTATAATATAAGGAACTGTCATCTCAGGGACCAGGCTACTCAGTCTCATGCGTGCAGCCAACAGTTTGCTGAGAGAGGATCATCTCAGTACTTTTTGGTAGATTAGACATCAAGGACAAGCCAATTTGGCCCACGGGCCCAGAACAAGAAGAAATCAGAGGAGAGCTTATTGGAAACCAGGCAGCAGGCCTGAGGCACACCGAGGTCCCTTTCTGTCTGGTTTCCATTTCCCCTCGAGAACCGAAGCTTTAGAAGGGCCAACATGTGCTCTTGCTCAACAGATAGAATCTTTAGAGTGTCTAATCTGATGATTCTGAAAGTAGGAACATTAATAAATGGTCGGTTTCCAGAAAGTGAAGGAGAAAAGCACTTGGT